>NC_136067.1:1173106872-1173725622 GCF_964261635.1 Lissotriton helveticus
AGATGAGGTGTTTATCCGAGTCCTTAGACACCAGCCAGCGTTCGAATGGCGTCATTTGCCGGCCGACCAGGGGGGCATTGTCCGGGTGCATGAGCCAGTGACGGATTTGGAAGTATTGGAACATGCGGGGTTTAGTTATTTCATAGTCACGCGTGATATCGGCGAGTTGGAGAAATCCCTCCACATCGAAGAGGTGACCGGCTGAACGGCAGGCCGTGGCACGCCATTGTGGAAAAGCACGAGGGTCGGCGCCCGGCGGGAACGCAGGGTTATCGAAGAGAGGAGTGAGTGGGGAAGGGAAAGTCGTTAGGCCTCTCCTGACCGCCACCGTGTCCCAGGTTCTCATGATGGTGCGTGTAATAGGGGAGCGAAGAAGGTATCGAGGCCTGTGCCGGCGGGCAAGGAACGGGATCTTCCACAAAGACATCTGGGCCATTGCCCTGTCTTGAAATAGCCATCTTTTCTCGGATTCGTGTCTATACCATTCCACCAAGTAGCGGAGTTGTGAGGCCTGAAAGTACTGCAGGAGGTTGGGGATCCCGAGGCCACCCTCGTCGACGCTCCTATATGCCGCTCGTTTGTGTAGCCGTGCTGGTTTCTCGTCCCAGACGAACTGGTGGATAGCGTGTTGTAGGTCTGCAAGCGCGCCTGGTGGCGGCAGTACCGGGATGGTTTGGAATATGTACAGGATTTTAGGCAAAGTGGACATTTTAACTGCTGCTATGCGGCCCAACAAAGAGAGGGGTTGTTTCGACCAACGCGTAAGGTCGGTTCGGATTTGGGAGGACAGCGTCTTATAGTTAAGGGCCACTGTGGAGTCCGTGGAAGAGGTAAGAGTAATCCCTAGGTATGGGAGTTGTGCAGAAGTGTGTAGGTCGCAACCAAAGTCATTCGGCGGGGTATTGGGATGGGCGTGTCTGCCCAAAGGCAATATCAAGGATTTCCCCCGGTTGACTTTGAAGCTGGATACCGCTCTAAAGCTCTCCAGTTCTTCCAGGAAAGCAGGGATCGAGCTTGACGGCCGGTCTAAAGCAGCGATAATGTCATCTGCGTAAAGCCCCACAACGTGGGGTTCACGGCCGAAAGATATGCCTGTGATGCGGGGGTTATCTCGAATCTTCTGTGCCAAGGGTTCCACGTATAAGGCGAATAAGAGGGGCGAGAGAGGGCATCCCTGGCGAGTGCCCCTCTGTATCTCAAAAGGGTCCGACTTGAGGCTACCTAATCTAACTCGAGCCATGGGGCGGTGGTAGCAGCTCGCTATCCAGGCTTGGAACCGATTGCCCAGACGGTATCGCTGCAAGACAGCTTGCAGGTAGGTCCAATCGACGCGGTCGAAGGCTTTCTCCGCGTCGATGGCCAGTAACGCCGAGTCCGAGTCCTGAAAGTGAGTTTTGTCCACAAGGTGTAACAACCGCTTAGTATTGTCGCTGCATTGGCGGTTCGGGACAAAACCCGATTGGTCCGGCTCTAGGATGCCCGGGAGGCATGGGCCCAAACGAGCCGCTAATACCCCTGTAAATAGTTTCAGGTCCAAGTTAAGTAGGGAAATGGGACGGAACGCCAAGCAGTGAGTCGGGGGTTTGCCCGGTTTGGGCAGCACTACTATGTCAGCTGCCAGCATGTCCGGCGGTATGGAGCTTGGGCCCTCGAAGGAGTTAAACAACCGTGCGAGTACCGGGGCCAGTATAAAAACCCGATGAGAAGCCATCCGGGCCCGGAGATTTAAGCGGGCGGAGGCGGGCGATAGCAGTGAGAATCTCGTCAGCGCAAATTGGAGTGTCTAGGGCCTCCGTTTTTGCTGAGCACAATGGTGTAATGTCAGCCGATTGTAAATATGCGTCAATCGCCGTCGGCGACACTCTGTCCGCGCCATACAGGGAGGCGTAAAAGGAACGGAAAGCGGAGGCTACCTGCGCGTCTTCGGCAATAGCATTACCGGAGTCATCCAGGAGCGTGGTGATCCTAGAGCGCTGAATCTTGGCCTTTAGGGCGCTGGCCAAGAGTCGGCCGGTTCGGTTGCCTCCCACATAGTATGTGTGGCTGAGACGGAGAGCGGCAAACTCCTTCCTGTCCGTGTCAAGGCCGGCCAGTTGAGCTCTGGCAGCCTTCAACTGGCGCCAGATTCTCGGGGCACATGTGCGGCTATGAACCTTCTCCAACTCTGCCACTTTAGCCGTGAGGTCAGCTCTCTTTTCTTTACGAACCTTGGTATCAGCGGCCGCGATGGCTATCAGTTCCCCTCTAACCACAGCTTTTAAGGCCCCCAAAGGGACGAAATCGAAACCGCAGGGGTATCATTAGTGGCGAGGTAGTCTTTAATGCATTTGTGAAGTTGTTGGACAACGGCCGGTCTCTGTAAAAGCGGTTCGTTGAGCCTCCACGATCTAGGGGTGCGTGGTGATTTGAGGGCCTGAAGCGTCAGCTCCACCGCATCGTGGTCAGAAAGGGCCGCCGGTACAATGGAAATCTCAGTGATATGAGGGGCTAGCGCCGAGGAACCCAGGAAGTGATCTAGACGTGCATAGGTATGATGTACATGGGAATAGAATGTGTAGCGCGCTGCGTGGGGGTGTATCGTCCTCCAGAGATCTAAGAGGTCCCTGTCCTGCAACTAGACCCCACCTGCCTCTGAGGGCGCGCCAGTGTCGCCATAACGGTGCCCAGACCTATTCTTATTCGTATCCATGACAAGATTGAGGTCCCCCCCAATAAGTAGCTGAGAGTGAGGTGATTGCAGCGTTTCGGAAAGTGCAGTTTTCAGGAAGGCCTCTTGGTTCGTGTTGGGAGTGTAGATGGAGCCGATCGTGAACGCAGTAGCCCCTATCAGGAATGTGTGGGCCAGAAGGCGTCCCTTAATCTCCCCTGTCTTGGCTCCCACCCGGCCCGGAAACGTCGGAATACAAGGATGGCCACCCCAGCCTTCTTGGACGGGAGAGAGGAAAAGTATTGTTGGGGAAAGGCTCGGGAGCGTATCCTGTGTAGGTCCTTAGCTAGAAGGTGGGTTTCTTGCAGCAAGCATATGTCAGCGTCAGAGTTTTCTAGATAGGAGATGACTGCCCTCCGCTTGACCGGATTATTGAGGCCTTTTACGTTGAGAGACAATACTTTGAGCGTGTCAGCCATCATACGATGATGTGAAAGCAATTGAGTATGACAGCATCGGGTGCTGTTGCGTGTAGAAGAATACAGGTAGCATTCGAATACTGTAGATATCCCTTGGCATACTGGTCCCCACCCGCAATCCCCACCCCCTCCCACTCACAACACAGTTCCCCCCCCTCAACTCCCATCCCCAACCATTCCCTGGGGGCCACCCTAACCCCAACAGATTGGTCTTTCTCCGCCCGAACTAGATACCCATCCACCCTCTCGTGGTCCCCCTCCCTCCTCCCAGAACACTCCCCCCCACTAGAACAGTTCAAAGTCTCGGGCCTACTCGTGTAAGACACAGGTCCGTAGTGAGTCAATGGAAAGGGTACCATGGCAGTGGCCGATCAGCGCCCCCCCGGCCTGTCACCCCTAGGAGACATATGTAGCAGAGAGAAAAAATCACCCCCAAGATGACATTGTCTTACAGATCAGGTGCCGTGTTGTCCGCCACTTCCTGCACAGCCGCCTCGCGTTCCTGGGCAACCGTCCCCGGGTCCGGTTTCGGGATATGTCGCAGGGGTCGTCTCCGACGTACTGTTTGCCAACCTTCCCCCGTGTTTTGGGACGGACAGTTCTGTGACCTGTGTGGGGAGGTGTCTCTAGAGCCGGAATCCTCCGGTAGATCGATGTCCAGCAGAGTGCAGGTGTCGCGGAGCGACCTGAGTTGATGAAGGGAGCCCTTCCATTTAAAGTTCAGGCGGAATGGGTGACCCCAGGAGTATGGTATTCCATGGTCTCTCAGATAAGTCGTGGCTATCCGGAAAGATTTGCGTTTCTGCAATGTGATAGTGGAAAGGTCTTGAAAAAGAGCCACAGGTTGGTCTCGGAAGCGGATTGGTTGTGCTCTCCGGGCCTCCCGGAGAATGCGTTCTTTCAGAGGAAAGTCTGGGAGGAAGGCCAGGATGTCCGGCGGGGGCGCCGGCGCTCGGCACGCCATGCCAACTCTGTGAGCTCGATCAATCCGGATCACAAAGTCTCGGGGTTCCCCCAGGATGTCCCGGAACAGGTCCTGTAGATATTCGACCAAATTGTCCTTCTCGGTTTGCAGTGGGACTCCGCGGATCCGTATGTTGTTCCGCCTGGAACGGTTCTCCAGGTCCTCTGAGTGCGATTGTAGGTCCACTTGCTGATCTTGAAGCCTAAGGATCTCCTGTTGCAGCCTCTCCACCTCCATGCTGCGGGACTGGTCTGCTTCCTCTAATGAGGCCGTCTATGTCGCGGCGCATTTCCCGCTGTTCCCCGGCCAGTTCTTGTTTCAGGGTTTGAAAGTCCTCCCTCAGGGTGTTGAAGAGGGAGGCCAAGAAGGCCTTGGTGATAGGGGCGTTGTCGTCCTCCGACGCCTTGGGGCTCGCTGGGGTCTTCGGGGATGGTACCGTCTGCGCTTTGTCCCCCTTCGGTGCGGATTTGTGCAGGAGGTCCACGATGTTCCGGGTCCCTTTGCGATTGGAATGAGCCATGATGCCTCGGCTGGGGGCCGCGGGGCCGGGTCTGGAGAGCTGCAGAGGTCCGGCGGATGTCTTCTCGGTGGTGGGGAGGTGTAGACTCCTTGACTGCACGCGGGCGTTCCGAGATCGTCATGGGGTCGGTGCTGGGGGTGAGAGGAGCGTAAGGGCAGTGGGGTAGCCAGGTCCCCCAGGCGTAGGGTCGTGGACGGATGAAGAGGCCGGGGGGGGGGGAACCGTGCAGGGTCCCCCGTGCAGGCGCTTCTGTAAGTAAGGGCGGGTCGCTCCGGGCGTCAGGGTCCGGCCTCTGCAGTGCAGCAAGGCAAGAAGGAGGGCTTCAGGTCGCCGGTCAGGGGGTCCGGGAATCCCACTTGGCGGAGCCCTCAGGGCGCAGCAAGGACCGTGAGCGCCAGAAACAGTGGCGCACCCCCAGCTTCCCAAAGAGGCCTCAGGTCATGGGCTGGTGTAGTAGGCCGATCACTCGTCAGGCGCCGTAGGACAAGCACACTTACGAAGTGCCGTCACCGCCGCTCACCGCGGTTTGGTATGTCCATTCCTGGGCCTGTGTAGGCGCTGTCCCTGTGGATGTGGGCCGCGGGGCCTCCGCAACGGAGCGGCGCTTCGTGAGGGCCGGGCACAGGCCGTAGGTCTCCGCGGCGGCAGGACGGGGTCACTGGCTTCAGCGGTGAGGGAGGTTCAAAAAGATTCCGCTGCAGGAGCAGCCCGGGTGTGCCCCTAGTGCGAGCCGGGAGCGTCCGGAGCCTCTGGACTGATGCTGTGCTGTGGGCTAAGAGTAGTCTAGAAACAACAATGGTCCCCAAGAGTATATAAATTCAGAATCAGATAAATAATAGTCCACAATGGGAACTATATTGGCCACTGTCCAGCCGGACAGGGTAGTTTATTTTTGAACAATGAAACAAATATTGGGGTGTGGAAGGGCACAGTCCTGTACCGTTTTTAGGAACAAACAGGGAGAGTTTTTTAGGCAAGAAGGAGCATGATTGGCCACTTGTAATTCAGTAGACATTGGAAGTAGTGCCAATAAAAGTGCTAGACACAGCGTAAATCAGACATAATAAGAGGGCTGTGAAAACACTTAAAACAAGTCGACGTTTCGATCCCATATGCTCAATGTTGCGGGACCATCATCAGGACTAACAATACATACATTTGCTTGCCTGGTATAAACAGTAAAACACACAACCGCCTATTAAGAACAAAGAATAGGGAGGAAGGTAGGGAAACAAAAGAAAGAAATATGCATGAACCCACTTAATTGTACTCTGAAAAAACTGACACTGCACTGTAATCGGAACCGACTTATCGTGTTCGTTAAATCCATGCAAGTGGTATAATTTGTCTTGGAACACGTGATTGTTGCAGTCCGTGTCTGTAGCCTTGAGTCACACAAGTGGTGAGGTAAGTGACATGTGTATGTGAAAAATAACACTTTACTTTGATTACTGGGATCAGCAAAATTCCTTAAAAATACATAAATATTACTAAGCCACTTCCACTCAGCATCCGCATTTATTCAGCATTTGAGGGCACTCGTGTCCGCTTTTGTATCATGCATATTCGTGCTCACACATTCAACACCTCTAAGAGTGACCGCTTACCCATATGGGTCGGGGGGTTTTTCAGGGAATTTTAATAAGTTGAGATAGGTCCTCGTTTTGATATTTGCCTGAATAGTGGGGGATGACAAAATATAAGCAATATATGAGCGCTGCGGGTTCATTTGCATTAAATTCAAAGATCACGTGCAGCAGCAAGGGCTATTACCTGTTTGATACAGGTAGTTCCGTTATGTCCACCTCATTTCCATTAGGTCGGAATTTTCTATGGGATAAATAATTACAAGGGCGGCTATCAGTCAGGGGATTTGCAACTTAGACCATAGTTTTAGAGAGGGAAGGCGAGCTTACCTTGCGGTGGAGATTGGCCTGATAGGTCCGATAAAAATCAAAACGAGTCTGCAATAGAAACTCTGTTTCAGTATATGAATGCGGGGGCCAGCATAGCGTTAATCGCTAATCGCTCAATCTGCTTACCAGTGGGAGGCAGTGCCTCCGTAGTGTCTGAGGTCCCTGGGTGCTCTGCCGAGTCGCAGTCACTGGGGCCAGACGGTCAGAACGCTTGATAAACTACCCTGTCCGGCTGGACAGTGGCCAATATAGTTCCCATTGTGGACTATTATTTATCTGATTCTGAATTTATATACTCTTGGGGACCATTGTTGTTTCTAGACTATAGCTACCCACGGTCCCCGGACAACCAATTGGGTTCCCTTGTTGTTGCATACAGAAGTGGGCTAAGAGTAGGCCCTGCGCTGGGGCCTCAGGGATAGCGTCCAAAGGTGGGGGAGCAGGTTGCTGCGGATAGCGCCCTGGTTCCTGGACAAATAGCACTGGCTATGCTGCCTTCAGCGAGGAGCTGGGGCGGGGTGTGGGTCGCTGGCGCCCGGTGTGCAGGGCATCGTTGTACTGGTCGGGTCTGTTTTCGGCGGGCGGACCCTCCCCCTCCCGTGTAGGCCCACGCCGGGGCCTAAAGTAGCTGGGATCCCTCCGGCGGTGCGCGTTGGGTTCAAGGGTGTGCCCACCCAGTATCCGCCGACTGGCCTCCGTCGGGAGCTAGGCGCGCCTCACCTCTGGTCGCGCTCAGCGCTGCAGGATCGCCGGCAGCTCCTCCGTCAGGGACCCCCGCCAGGCAGTGTCAGTCCCCGGCCGCCATTACTCCTCACACGCCGGCGGCAGGCACGGCGGATCGTAGGTGGTCGCTGCTCCGCGGGAACCCGGCGGGGGGTGTTCCACGCCGGTCACCGGCCTCAGGGTGAAATTCGAACAAGGTGAAGGGGGGCCAGGTGCGTCTCACCCCCGGTTGTGCACCGCGCGCCGGCCCGCAGGCTGCCCCTCCGTCAGGAGGCCTCGGTAGGCGGTGTCAGTCCGCAGCCGCCATTGCTCCTCTCCAGTCGGCGACGGGCGCTGTGGGCTGCAGGCGGTCGCCGCACCGTAGGAACACGGCGGGGAGTGCTCGGTGTTGGCGAGGAGCACCTGGGGGAAATTAGAGCAATTTGGAGGGGGTATTCAGCTTGTAATGCCGTGCATCAGGGCTCAGGGCCAGAGAGCCACACGAGGCACGTCCGTTCAGGCCGCCATATTAGCCACGCCTCCAAAACTAACACTTTTAATAAATATATAACTAAAGCATTAAGTGGTAGTGCACTGTCATTTGTAATCAGCAGATTTTACAATGAAATTGCCTCAAACTTTCCCACTGACATGCACTGTTAGAAATGGGATTTCTGGTTGGCTAGGGCTTGCGCCTAAGCCAGGCAGAAACCACCACTCTAGTCAGGGCAAGGGAGTTACATGCCAAAGACACTGGACTCAGCATCATCCTGTAACATAAATCATATTATGCACATTATCACATTAGGCGTGAAATATATCCTGCGTCTACCTCATAAGCCTAAACATATTTGACCATAACCTCCTAAGCATAACTCATCATAGGAAATAATCTCACTAGCATAAACCACAGTAGAGGATAACTCAAACATAAATACAGTATGCAAAACCTCATAATCATAAACCACATTTAGAGGCATAAAACAGGGTGCGTAAATCATACTAACTAAATCACATTTCCTAGCACCACATCCATCACATTAGGGCTTGGCGCCCTACAAACATAGCAGTCACCCTGGCCAATTGGGCTTCTCAAAGGGGATCAAAATGCCCTATGTCCAAAGTGTCAGGGCGGCTGCCAATGCAGCAGAATCCATGTGCGCAATTACGCAGACCTAAACATTGCAACTGGCACTAAGTGTTGCACAGCTGTGAAAGTACAGGGCTTAAAGGAGGGCACTCAGCAGCACAGCTCCTCAACCGCAGCGGCCCACAACAACGAGAGCGATGATTTTCTTAGTACGGCAAATGCGGGCACTCAACGGCACAGCTCCTCCGCTGCAGCAGCCCACAATAGTGATAGCAATGATTCTCGTAGGACGGAAAATGCGGGCACTCAGCAGCCACTGCTCCCCAGCTGCAGCGGCCCACAATAGAGATAGCGATGATTCTCGTAATACGGCAAATGCGGTCACTCAGAGGCCACAGCTCCCCAGCTGCAGCGGCCCACAATAGCGATAACGATGACTTTGGCAACACAGGCAAATGCGTGCTCTTAGCGGCAACAGCTCCTCAGCTGCAACGGCCCACAATAGCGATAACAATGACTTTATTAACACAGGCAAATGTGGACTCTCAGCGGCAACAGCTCCTCAGCTGCGGCGGCCCACAATAGTGATAATGATGACTTTGGTAACACAGGCAAATGTGGGCTCTCAGCGGCAACAGCTCCTCAGCTGCGGTGGCCCACAATAGCGATAAGGATGACTTTCAGCCCGCGTTCCCCGCAGAGGAACCAGAGGCTCTGGAATTCTCAACAAAGGCCTCACCAGCGAGTAGAATCCCCCTCAAATAAGAATCCGGACGGCTGATGGGTGAAGTCTAATGTCCCTGAGACTTCGGCAGGAGGCAAGCTCAAATCGAGCGGAAAAGTAAGTTAATGCTATTATGAGGCTTGCCGACTCCTATTGCAAAGATTCAGTTGACTGCCACAGAACTTTATTTAATTGACCATAAAACTGTGGCTTCTTCAGACGATTGTCAGATTGTCATTGCAGAGTGATTCAACTGCATTTAGTGAAATCTGTTGATTTAACCAAATAACCATGCGATATGAATATAACTTTGAATGGCTGGCTGTATTATATAGTATACACGCGGCAACATTAATTAGCCGTTGTCATCATTTTATATCGGCCTTGAGACATCGAAAGCAGACAGCAGTAATACTTTTCGATACAACCTTTAGTAGGATACACTTTCATCTGCACTCGAAGAGTGAATCAACTGTATTTGCTGGTAGAACTTTATTCTCTGTTGATTTAATCAGATGTCCATCAGAAATAAGTATAACTCGTAAGGGCTGTTTGAAATACATAGCGTCTATACGGGAACAGCAAACAGCTGTCGCTACTTTATATCGCCACTCGGGCACTGAGAATAGGTTGTAGTGAGACTCCACTATATGACCTTTAGCAGTTTCTTTTGTCACTGTGGAGTAGCGTTTGTATAAACAAAACCAATTTTAACAATCAGCCAGTGAGGAAATATAAGTGTATTGGAGATCCACAGGTGCCAGCAACAAAGCATCCAAGTGAGGTCGGATCCCCTTTTATTGTCCGACGGGACTGAATGAAAGATCTAAGTGCAGTTCCTCCATTAAGGAGACCATATGAACAACTCAAATAGATGAATAATAAGTATATATACGATTATAAAATCAGAAGATCTACATAAGATGCATAAACTTAGGTGACTATTTAATATTTAGCTCGTTTTGTTTTGACATTGGAAACATTGAGTATCTTCATAATATAATGAAATTGGTGCACTGTCACTTGTTTCCAGATTGATTGCCAAATAGATTGAATCGTGAGACCAATTGGAACATCTATATAAATCGCCGTCACCGCTCTGAAAATCACTACATCAGGTATATTAGAAATATATTTCACAGAAGGGAAACACAACTAGAATATCATCAAGCAATTTGAGTTTAATTTGTATATTTCAATTGCAGAGTGTCAATTCTGACATTTAAGGTTTTGAGCATCAAGGAGCTCCTTTGAAATTAAAGCAATTGTGCCGAATTGCTTCAGATTGGACTTTTAGCTAAAAGTAAGCATATAAATGTTAAACATCAAATCTCTACCTTTAACATGGAGAGGTTGGGATAACTTGCACACTTGTCAGATTTTGAAATTAGATGAAGATACAGCATAATGTGGGGGTCGAAAATGATGATCACTATACATATATGCCACATATATGCTAGTTTGTTTGCACACAGGTTATCTTTGCTTTATTGTTTGAATAATGGATTAGAACTGAATTGAAATGTCGTATTTGTAACTGCATGCATTGTTCTCATAGGGGTCTTTGCTAGATGCAATTTTTACTGTCCTGAAGTTGGTCTGAGGGATTTATACCACAGAAGACTGAAACGTCGACTGTACCGTCCATTTCCCCAATATTGGATATATTTTAAGTGATTGTTGTGTTTACCAGGAGATATGTCACTTTTTTGATCAAATTTGGAAAGGATTTTTTGACTCATGAATCATAGGTTTAATTGCAATTGACCTTTTTCATGTGTTTGCATTGGATTAATTTAAGTTATGATTGTACCCTACCTAATGTAATTAATATATGAAAATACATTTATATTTTGATTATATGATATTCCCGTGTTTGTCCTGATTTTGTAGTTTTTGTCTCTCTGCGCATTTATTGCAGAAGCTATTCAATTCATTTCACTACTGGTTCAAGATTTGATAAAACTGAACTATCCAAATATTCTTAGTATAATTTATTACAAGTTGCACTGCTTAAATAAAATCCCTTGTTGGCACACTTTACCTGATACTATTCATATTGCCCAAGCCTCCAAGGGTTTATTGGGTCTCCCCATGTTACCATTCCAACTTCTAAAAGTGGCATTTCTCACATAGTCATAATAAATCTGTGCACACCATTGCGCAGCATTTATTCTCACAATTTCATACATACCAGACTTGACCATACTGCTACTCTCATAACAGGAATTTCCACTGACACACTGAACAGGGAATCCCCCATGCATTCCTATGGGAGGGCAGGCCACTCTCACTAAATGTAACAGAGAGCGCCCCACTTTACACTGGACCACAGGGCTAAAGTGCCCAGCGGCCTAAAACCACTAACACTACACAGAGAAAAAGGCTGGGAGAAATGCAAAAAGTACAGGCGTGAACCAGCATAAAGGGACAAGTCCAACATGCGCCTTTACTGATAAAACTATATAATGGGCAAACAATAATGTTTGGAAATAGAGTTTCTGCAAATATGTGTCATTTGTTAATCACCAAGTAAATTGTTCTGGTTTGTTTTGTTTGTATTTAACTCTTTGTTTGCATCACACTTCTTAGTTACAAAAAAAGTGCTTTTGTCGTTTCTGATATATTTTGAAATATTTGTAATATTAAATTACCGGCTATTTATTTAAATGTTATATGTTAGAGAAAAATAGCTGACATCTTCAGACAACTCACATGACAAAAACCTCTAACTAGTAAGAAAGAGAACTATAAACCACATTTTCCAAGCAGCAATTAGGTAAAAGACAAACTGACCTTTGACCTCTTTCTTTGAACAGACAGCAAATGTGTCAAGATAAATACAAGATTTAACGGCATCTTTATTGCTTATTCACTTTCTGAATGAACAGAAAACCTGTTCCTTTCCCGCCTAAGTTTACTGGCCAGATGGGACAAGTAGGTGCTAAACATAGCTCAACCTGATAAAAGTTTATGAGGCCTGAGTATGGTACACGAAAAATATACAGACCCACAACATCCTGGAAAATAGCTAATGCTCTTATGAAATGCACAATTAGTTGAAATGTGAAATGTAAACGGGAAAGAAATAGTTGATGTGGATTAAGTTAATGATTTTTATATTTATTTTCCGAAATCGATCAGTGGTTTTTGCCAGTAAAGATAAGGACATGAATACAGGTCCCGAAAGGGACCCATTTCAATATCAGTTTTTATTTTTTTATGTTTTCAGTTAAATTTCCTATGTTGGCTTTAGTAGAAGGTCGTCTGTTCTAAGACTTTATTGATCAGCGGGAGGCCAAAGATGTAGATAGAGAGTGAGCAAGAACCAGAGATCTTAGTGGCAGACTGTGTTGCAGTCCTCCTTTATAGGATTGCCATTCTGAGACATAAAGTGACAAGGATGTCCACGTTATAATCATTTCGTTATTCTAGGATGCCGGTGCTCAGGTGGGTATGTGAGAGTCCTCTAGTGACTAGCTCCACATCACAGATTTCTTTGATCTCACCAGACCTGTCGGCTTAGTATTGACAAATTAGTTAAGTTGATTAATATAGCCTGTATCAAAGCCTGTCATTTGGCAGTAGGGTTAAGACTTCCTTTTATATATTATAATCCTGCCATGCTGAGGACTGAGGGATCAGGTAGTGAATTGGTATATGATAATATATGGTAACATGGCTTATATGAGTTTGAGATGGGGAAGACTGTCAAAAAGACTCAAGCTACTTACCTTAATCTTGTGATTAGAGGAAGTCTAGACATACATTGTTTTCTATGCCTATGATATGTGAATTGAGGGCTATTATTAGAGTCCTCCATTTTATTAGACAAGATGTGGGTCCTCCGGTGTTGAGTGGCAGCAGGTACTTCTAAAATATACTCATAAGGCATATCACATATGTGGAATGGTTTAGTTCTAATATCCCACCTGTCTGTCAAGGTCATTCTGAGGCTATATTGGGTACAGCTTCCTTATTTGAGTAGGGCCATCTTGGCATGGTGTGTGGTTAGGATAGTTCCATAGCTCAAGTTCATACATAAACTGTTAGGAGGGTTTTTACTCTTCTGGGTTTTTTCCACATGGTTAATGGTACTTATGTGCTCCAGCTAAGACCCACTACACGTACACAAAAAGTGCCCCTCCCACACCCGAACTATTTTCCTCATTTGAATGTTTGGGCTGCAAGCATAGGTACAAGGCTGTGGAAAAGGACTTCAGTCTTGCTGGTGAGTGTTGGGAGGAGGGAAAGTCTCTTTTGGGAGTGGATGTTGAAACTTAAATGGCACAGACTTGATAGAGGTGCCAGCAGGTCTTTCCTGATTTAGGTGCACAGCAACATGCAGCACACATTGCCGAGTACCTGCTACCCACTTTTACCAGTCCCCAGAAGTAACATATATTTTTAGGTCGATGCCTCTTCAAGACCTGCTGTAATGACTCATGGGCTTGCAGCCAGGTAATTGTTTTGCTATTGGCTGCCATCACTTTCACTTGTTCATTCTCCATTGTGATTTGTTAAAGGCATGCATTTGTCATGCCTCTTTCACTGTTTCCCCTCCCTGAGTGCAACGACAAAGTACAATCTTATTCCACCAGCTAGTTTTATAGTATCTGTTTTTCAAACTTCTTTTTAGTTTTTTGGTTTAAAAAAGCATGCATTCGATCCTTTGTGCTTGTGGTGGCGCTGTGGTTTTATTGGTGTTTGAAATAGTTTTGCGTTCGTGTTTATTTTTTAGCCTTTAATGCTTGTGTTTATTTGTAGGGCATGTAAAATAAATAACTTTGGAAAGGTATTTAAACTTTGTTTTGCGGTTATGTTGTGTTTCCTGTTGTTTTGCAGTGTACAATCACACCACACAATAAAACACTAAATCTTCCTGTCAGTGCCAAAAAATAAATATTATTCAATCGATTCATTTAATTTTCCCTTGGCTAACAGCCCAAAAAAGAATCCTTCTTTAATATAACTGCTGCTTCTATAATGTGCCCCAGTACTAGCTGTCACGTTTGCTTAAAGGGCATGCTTTATATTTTTCACCATTGTAAATGTAAATGTCATGGTACTTATAGAGCGCACTGTCACCAGACGGTCACCTTGCGGTGTCGCCTGTTCGGCTTCCTGGCACTGATACTCATACCGCTGTGGAACCCCTCCTGGCTTTCCCTGTGAAGTGTCCACTCCTGGGCACCCCCAGGGTGAAGCCAGGCATCCTTAGCGCTGTTGGGGCCGGTGTGGAGGCTAAGCAAGCTATTGCCCAGAGTTGCAGCGTGGGGACCGGGATTAGAATAGGCACCGAGGCGAGAATTATCAGGTCCGGGGAAATTGAGCCCGAGACCCCGCCGAGGCAGGAATCGAACCCTGGTCCCTGGCCAGAACTCTGCATCAGGGTCTGCCGCTCTAACCATTGAGCCACACTGACTCCATTTACAAAATGTAGTCACCTGAAGCACCGGGTGCCAAAAAAAACGCACCTCTCTCTCACCATCTGCCCACATTCACAACGAGGCTGCACTGCCTTTGTTACACGTTAAATGATCTGTTCACCTATGTAACCCTTTAAAAACACCCCCACCTTCCTCCCCCTGGGAGGCTTTAAATAGCCACGCATACATCATGGGCACCAGAAGGTACAGATAAGGGCATGTTTGCAATACTTGCTTCCACTACCCCTGCACACAGCGCAGCCCGCTGTACAGCGCGGGGCACATAGACAAGTCCTTTTCGCAAAGCCAGGTTGGGAAGATGCCAGTGTACTGTTCTGTACCAGTCTAATACGTCACCAGAATTAAGCTTTTATAACCTTCAAAAGAAGTTTTAAATGTTCGTTCCTGGTCACGCTATTTTTTCAGGGCTTCGAAGGTTATTATAAAAAGCATTTATGTGTTTCTTTTAAGGGAACCTTTTATATATTTTCTACTTCAAACACCATTCATATGCTGCTTGCCTTTTGTTGTGCAGTTGTGTTTTATTTCCGTTTGTTTTGCGGGTCTTTTTGAATAAATGTCTACACTTTATTTAAACTATATTTCATGTAGAAGAGATGTCCAGTAGCACACACTCACCAGCACGGGCACACCGACATAGTCACACACACCCCCAATCCCACGCACACACACCCACATTCATAAAGTAGTGCAAAACGTGAAACTCTGCATACCGTACCACACTACGCATGCACCTGCATACAAATGGAAAAGCATGATGCTTTGTTCCTTTATTTCTAACTTCGCAAACAGCTCCCCATCGCAAAAACCTTGGACCGGACTGTTGACTGTACTTATTTAAACTTCAAAACAACATTGCCGTCTCAGTTGAAAAGTTCCCATCCTGTTGTTTATAGAGGATCCATCAATGTGTACATGGCGTTAAAAGACACTTATACAGCTAATAACGATAACAATCTTAAGAACTAGGCTTCATTTCTCTTTATTACACCCAATCTTAAGAACTAGGCTACATTTCTCTTTATTACACCGCTACAGTCTCCAATTTAAACACATCTAGAAACTATTGAAAGAATTCATACCACTCCAGACTTCTTGCCCCCACCCCCAACAAGGTGCGAACACTTTTCAAACAGATTGAAGTGTAAAGGTTCCAGGAGGTGCGCCAGAGGCAAGCCCGTCTGCGCCCGTCCGCGCCCTGCCGGGACCAGGGGCCATGACCCCTGGCCAGGGGGCCTGGTATTCTAGGGACACCTTCCTCTCTCTAAATCATGACGCCATGCAGTTGGATCCGCGGTTGGTGGTGGGACTCCGGCAGGAGGGGTTGCTAAGATATACTACTAAGGTATCAAAAGGCATGCTCGTGGCACCGAGGGAAGAAACGGTGATCTCACAGAGCTTTGCCCTTCTCAACACCCGTTCCCTCCAAAAACATAACTTGGAGGTGTTTTCTCTGCTTCAAGAAGGCCACCTGGATGTGCTGGGGGTTACAGAAACATGGCTGGAAGAGTCTTCCACCCCGGACTTGGTGGCTTCACTTCCACCCAATTTTTCTGCCATTAGTAACAACAGGAAAGGCAGTAGGAAGGGGGGGTTGCTTTCCTTTATAACAGCTCCTTCAAGACAAAAACCATCTGTGCAGAAAGTCTGTAGGGCCCGGACGTGTTAGGGGTCAAGTTCTGCTCAGCCACCAAATGTGTGGTGATGTTGTTAGTCTACCGCCCCCCACGGACGCCACCAGGCTTTATCGAACTCTTCTTGGGACTAGTTCATGATCTCTGCTCTCGGTATGAAGGCCTGGTAGTAATGGGAGATTTCAATCTCCACTGGGAACAATCCCCTAAAGATGCCCAGTCAAAACAGCTAGAAGAGGCTATGACCTCGTTAGATTTACATCAGAGGGTGGTAGGGTCGACACATCAAAAAGGTCACACCCTTGATTTGATCCCGACATCCGTCCCGTTACAGAGCCTAATTACTATCTCTCCCTGCGTTTGTTCAGATCATCACCTACTGCAGGGGAGACTTTCACTCCCAGGGCGAATCACATCTGCCCCGGCAGGGTGGCAGGTTGTAAGAAGCTGGAATAAAATCAGTACAGACGCCCTAGTATCCACCTTGGGGAAACAATCTTCTTACATTAAGATACAACCGGAGGATGACATTGAGGCTGCTAGCCTCAAGCTGTCACATAAACTTAAAAACGCCATTGAAGTAGTTGCACCATCACGGAGAGTAAAAATTGTGGATAAGGGCAAAAGTGCCCCATGGTTCAATGAGGCACTGAGGATATTGAAACACTCCCTACATCAGAGTGAGAGAGCCTGGCGAAAGGGGTATGATCCTAGCACTCGGGCCATATATGTAAAGGAGTTTGCCATCTATAAACAAGCAATCAGGGCTAGGAAAGCAGAGTTCTATGAGGGTAGAATTTTGGCGGCAATCAATCCGCAAAAAGAAATTTTTAAGGTCCTGACAGAGCTGAGGAAGAATAAAGAACAGGCCCCCTCCTTTTCGCAGGAAGACTGTCAAAACTTTCAGTCCTTCTTCACCAATAAAATAACGGATCTTTTGACCGAAATCCAGCGTACTCCTAGATTAAGCTGTGCGAGAGATATTATGCCCACCATCCCCGTAGTTACGCAGCGGTTAACTACACTACCATTATTCACCAAGGAGACGCTGGGAGTTGTGATGGGATGAGTTAAGTCTGGATCACCAGCAGACCCTTGTCCTCCAAGTATCTTTAAACAAGCTTGGCCTGTGCTTGAGGATGATGTACTCTCTCTCCTCAATAGCTCCTTGATAACAGGACAGGTTCCTGCCAACTTTAAGGAGGCCCGTTTGATCCCATTATTAAAGAAGCCGGGGGCTGACACTAAGGTCCTGAAACATTTTAGGCCCATTTCACAACTACCATTCTTAGCCAAAATAATTGAGCAACATGTTCTGCCAGTGCTCTCTTGTCATCTTGAAAACAACAATCTTTTAGAACCCAACCAGGATGGGTTCAGAGCTCATCACAGCACGGAATTGGTCATGCTTTCCGTGCTGGATGACCTGAGACTCAGGGCAGATAAGAAAATCCCGTGTGCCCTGGTGCTGTTGGACCTCTCCGGGGCATTTGATACGGTCAATCACGATCAACTTTTGTCGCGGTTGAGGGACCTAGGTATCCAGGGCACTGCCCACGCCTGGCTGACCTCCTTCCTTGCCGGCCGGGTTCAGAGAGTACAATTGGCGAACCTGGTCTCTGATCCAGCGGACCTTACATGTGGAGTCCCACAGGGCTCGGCTCTCTCACCCTTATTGTTTAACGCCTACCTGCATCCCCTAATTTCGGCATTAAATCAGATGGATTGCCGGATTTACAATTATGCCGACGACACCCAGATTATTATTCAAATTGACAACTCACCTACAGCACATCTGAGAATGCAAAATATTTAAAAATTTACTGTCAATTGGATGACGGCCAACGAGCTGAAAATTAATCCGAACAAGACTGAGGTGCTGGCGATTACAATGGCATCCAGTCCGTGGAACGACCTCCTTTGGCCCACTGAACTAGGGCCTTCCCCGGAACCAGCAGTGGCCATGAAAAGTCTTGGTCTATACATAGATGCCAAACTCACTATGTCTACCCAGGTCTCAGCGGTTGTTGGCACTTGTGTGGGCTTACTGAGACAATTGCGTAAATTATCCCCTCTCCTGACCTTGGACACGCTCAGACGGTCGGTGTCAGCTTTGATTCTGGCGCGGTTGGATTATGGAAACTCTTTGTATGCCAGTCTTCCTCAACAACTTCTGGCTAGATTACAAACTGTTATGAACGACGCAGCCAGATTAATTTTTAATAAACCCAGAAGGACACATGCCACCCCACTCCTTCGTGAGCTCCATTGGCTTCCAATCAGGCAATGGGCTCAGTTCAAGGGCCTCTGCATTGCGCATAAGGCCCTGTATGGGCAAGCCCCAAAATATATTAGGGAGCGTTTAGTTCCTTATGCTCCCAGTAGGACCCTACGATCGGCAGATGCCGCATTTCTGACTTGTCCCAGGTTCAAGCTATTTACTCTTGGAGGGCGAGCGTTTTCCAATACAATTCCCATAGTCTGGAACAACTTACCAGCAAGTTTGCGCAAGGAAACGAGTTTACTACCATTCAGAAAAAAGCTGAACACCGTTTTGTTTCAGGAAGCATGGGGTATGCTCTAGTGGCCCCCTTGTGCATTCCAGGTGCACCCGCTGATAAGCGCTTAGAGACCCCTGGGTGATAAGGCGCTCTATAAATCCAAATACAAATAAAAAATACAAAATTTGCCTCAGCAACACTGATAACGATCTTAACTGCAAAGCTCCATTTCAGTTTATTATAGGATTTCTGATTCCTTTCACAGCAGATTGTGAATCATTGAAAACTGTTAGGCCACTCCAGACTTTGTGGCACACCATTTTCTTTATATAAATAAAAAAAGTGTGCATTGAATTCAATCTGCTTGCCTGCCCTCGTACTACTGTCATATAGTGTTTTACTGCCATATGAGAAATAGCGTTCCCTTTCTTTTCCTTTTCCATGTATGTCTATAGCAATTAAAACAACATTTTAATACCTTCTAAAACACAGTTTAATTCAAAGACCTAATTTGATCTCAAAGGATTTATTTTTATTTCTAAAACACATTCTGTGTAAATAGATTTACCTGTTTTTTCTGATGCCCAAAAATATATATGTGCTGTTTTAGAAGGCTGGCTCTTGATAACAAAAACAAAGGCCTTACTAGCGTCAGCTATGTATTTCGGTCTAGAAGGATTTATTTCTATCACAAATAACCAGGCAACTACAAAACATAACTTAAATGATTATGCTTTTGCAAACTTTAACTGCAGCATATCATATTTCACACATGCACAAGCATTCTCACAGCTAACTGGTCTTGCCTTTCGGGCCTTATAATACAATATTAAACAGATGTTCCTGCCTGTACTTAGAAGGCCATGCTGCTTCTTAAAAAAATGCAGCAGTTTAATTAGCCAGGTTACACAAGCAAGCTTATTTGACTCGGTAACCGAACACGTCACCTTTAAACTGTCAGACTTAAAAAAAGAGCATTGTACGTGAATGAAGACAGTTGCAAAAAAAAGGCTGTGACTCTGAGCCAATGTATTTCCATTACACCTACAATCAAATATCACCTGCACGTTGGTCATCAAAACCACTCTCCGCCAATTTATTTCTCGAACACACTATAGACGTTGGTGGCATTTTAATATCCCAGAGATTAATTGTGTACAGAGCAACTGTTTATATATTAAGCCAATAAAAAATATGGTCTGGTATTTACAACTGCAACTAAAGATAAAGCATGCGTTCCAGGAATATATTTAATTCACATGCATTTGTTCACTCCTGTGTAAATCTGTATGAGATTTGATTTTACTTTAATCATGCTTGGAACGTTTGGTTAGTATTTATTTAATGCTATTATATGTGTTTAGGTGGTCTATGAGGGCGTTGATAAACAAAATCATTTATAGGAACCTTTTAGACTGCATGCCGATATTTCTTGTAAAGGGTGGGGGGGATTATATATCAGCATAATGAGGAAAAGGTGGTTTACTAGTATGCAGTTGGTACCCCTAACGCAGCACGAAAGAACAAGACAGCTACCACTGCCCCCAGAGCATGGGTGCAGCGGAAAGTGGTGGTCAGGATGAGGGTGGCTAAAGGCAGAGGGGATAGACTTGTACAGCGGTTACCTGTCCTCATTCTTTCCTTTCTGTTTGTCCCCCATGGTGGCAGTAACACTGTTAGCATTTCGTACACTTGACCATGCTTGCGCTGTTATGGTTTGAGGTCTCTGCCTCCAACTCACGGCGTGGCACGTCCACACTGCACATATGATACGTATATATCTGTTCGGCTCATCTTTGAGGGGCGCCTGCCTACGACATTTTAAGAATAACAGACACCTCTTTGGTAAAAAAAATCTAACATGCTCTCTTAAGGGGCAAAACACACCAAAGTTCAGATTCACTTACAAAGTCCTCCATTTAAACACAAAGTTCAACACATACACCCACACAAACAGCACCCCCCCACACACACATACACATATATATACATTACCTCCTCGTCCTGTCTCCCCGTCCCATTCCTTATACGTGAGCAGCTAGTCTGCTCCACAGAAACCCCTACCTAGCTGAGCTGTTTGCACTTCCCCCTATGATGACGTCACCATCTCGTGACTACAAAGGGGGAAGTGCAGCAAACAATCATCCTGTTCTTTTTTTCCTGCGATCCTGTGACCGCGTTCCTGGCTGTGCTGTTCGGTGTTCACTAGAGGTGAGTTCCCTGCTGTTTTGTGCTATGGTCGGCGGCGTGCCTTAGCGGCCGCCTTTTCTTCTCGCGCTTTGCTTTCCCCGCGTTGCCTCATGTCTTGGGGCTGTCTCCTTGCACGCGGCTCGCGTTAGCGGCCGTCTATGTTCTGGGGGCACTGTTTGTACACGCGGCTCGCGTTGGCGGCCGTCTGTGTTGGGGGCTCTGTTTGTACACGCGGCTCGCGTTTGCGGCCGTTTTTTGTGCTTCTACTCACCGGGCTCTAGTTGGCCTGCTCCAGCGGCCGTCCCTGGGTTTCCTCCGGTCCTTTTTCGCCCTGCTTTAGCGGGCTGGGGCTTTACAGGTGCTGGTGTTTTGGCGTTCCTCTTTTTTTGTGCATTAGGGCGTGTGGGCTGCTGATTGGGCTGTTTTATGCCGGCCCATTGCCTTACCTGCCACAGGTGTTCGGGTCCTCGTCCGGTATTTATGGGGTCCTTCTTGGCTGTTTTTTTGTCCTTCTTTTTGCCTGTTTGTGTGGTTTTTGGACTTGTGCTTTGATGGATGCTGAGGCCTCTTCTTCTGCGTCCCCTCTGGATGCCCTGCGCCTCCTTGTTAGTGAGGCCGTGGCTGCTGCTTTCCTGGCTAGGGATGTGGCTGCTCCTCCTCCCAAGAGACATCGTGTTTCTGTGGATCCCCAGGTTGACCCTGAGGATGACTTGGGTCCTGAGGAGGATGAGGGTGTGCGTGGACGTTTTGTTCAGGGTGCTGAGCTCGCTGAACTATTCGCACATGTTCAGTCCAATTTGGGGTTCTCTTCTCCTGCCGCTGATGTTTTGGAGGATGATTTCTTCACGCAATATGTCCAGCCTGCTCCGGATTCTTTGCCTTTGCACAGTGCTATTCGCGAGGTGTTGTCCCACGAGTGGCAGTAGATGGATAAGTCTGCTTTTCCTCGTTTCCTGTCTCGGCGTTACCCTCTGGAGGGTTTTTCTGCTGAGTTCCCTCAGGCTGTGAAGGTGGATAATCTGATGGCTGGCCTCTCTTCTCAGGGTTTGGTCGTTTCTGAGGACGCCCTGCCTGCGGACGCTGTGGATAAGCGGATTGAGGGTGCTGTGAAGCGTTCTTATGCTGCTTCCAATTTTTCTGTCAGTGCGACTGCCTATTCCAACTATATGGTTCAGTCTCTCCTTAAGGATTTCCATTTTGTCCACCATAAGCGTGGAAGGGTATACTCAGACATGAGTCCCTTGCTCACTGCTCCATCAGGATTCAAGCAAGCCGGGCCGACGACTCCTGGAATGGCAGAAACCGGTCCCCGGAAGCTTGTCTCCTTTCTGGTGAAGAATTGGCTTGGTAGTTTGGTCTGCCCTGTTCCCATGATGCACTGGGCCAGGGACAGACTAATTTGCATATAACCAGGTTCTGAGCTGGGATGGGGCAGTGAGCTAAATAACGGTGATGGATCAAGCCCTGATCTTTGGACTGGGTAAGAGTGGTCTGCTTAATTCAGACACTCTGTTCATCACCACCCCCTTTTCTGAATCATTTTGTCCACCATAAGCGTGGAAGGGTATACTCAGACATGAGTCCCTTGCTCACTGCCCCATCAGGATTCAAGCAAGCCGGGCCGACGACGCCTGGAATGGCAGAAACCGGTCCCCGGAAGCTTGTCTCCTTTCTGGTGAAGAATTGACTTGGTAGTTTGGTCTGCCCTGTTCCCATGATGCACTGGGCCAGGGACAGACTAATTTGCATATAGCCAGGTTCTGAGCTGGGATGGGAAAGTGAGCTAAATAACGGTGATGGATCAAGCCCTGATCTTTGGACTGGGTAAGAGTGGTCTGCTTAATTCAGACACTCTGTTCATCACCACCCCCTTTTCTGAATCATTTTGTCCGCCATAAGCGTGGAAGGGTATACTCAGACATGAGTCCCTTGCTCACTGCTCCATCAGGATTCCAGCAAGCCGGGCCGACGACGCCTGGAATGGCAGAAACCGGTCCCCGGAAGCTTGTCTCCTTTCTGGTGAAGAATTGGCTTGGTAGTTTGGTCTGCCCTGTTCCCATGATGCACTGGGCCAGGGACAGACTAATTTGCATATAGCCAGGTTCTGAGCTGGGATGGGGCAGTGAGCTAAATAACGGTGATGGATCAAGCCCTGATCTTTGGACTGGGTAAGAGTGGTCTGCTTAATTCAGACACTCTGTTCATCACCACCCCCTTTTCTGAATCATTTTGTCCACCATAAGCGTGGAAGGGTATACTCAGACATGAGTCCCTTGCTCACTGCTCCATCAGGATTCAAGCAAGCCGGGCCGACGACGCCTGGAATGGCAGAAACCGGTCCCCGGAAGCTTGTCTCCTTTCTGGTGAAGAATTGGCTTGGTAGTTTGGTCTGCCCTGTTCCCATGATGCACTGGGCCAGGGACAGACTAATTTGCATATAGCCAGGTTCTGAGCTGGGATGAGGCAGTGAGCTAAATAACGGTGATGGATCAAGCCCTGATCTTTGGACTGGGTAAGAGCGGTCTGCTTAATTCAGACACTCTGTTCATCACCACCCCCTTTTCTGAACCATTGCCTTACCTGCCACAGGTGTTCGGGTCCTCGTCCGGTATTTATGGGGTCCTTCTTGGCTGTTTTTTTGTCCTTCTTTTTGCCTGTTTGTGTGGTTTTTGGACTTGTGCTTTGATGGATGCTGAGGCCTCTTCTTCTGCGTCCCCTCTGGATGCCCTGCGCCTCCTTGTTAGTGAGGCCGTGGCTGCTGCTTTCCTGGCTAGGGATGTGGCTGCTCCTCCTCCCAAGAGACATCGTGTTTCTGTGGATCCCCAGGTTGACCCTGAGGATGACTTGGGTCCTGAGGAGGATGAGGGTGTGCGTGGACGTTTTGTTCAGGGTGCTGAGCTCGCTGAACTATTCGCACATGTTCGGTCCAATTTGGGGTTCTCTTCTCCTGCCGCTGATGTTTTGGAGGATGATTTCTTCACGCAATATGTCCAGCCTGCTCCGGATTCTTTGCCTTTGCACAGTGCTATTCGCGAGGTGTTGTCCCACGAGTGGCAGTAGATGGATAAGTCTGCTTTTCCTCGTTTCCTGTCTCGGCGTTACCCTCTGGAGGGTTTTTCTGCTGAGTTCCCTCAGGCTGTGAAGGTGGATAATCTGATGGCTGGCCTCTCTTCTCAGGGTTTGGTCGTTTCTGAGGACGCCCTGCCTGCGGACGCTGTGGATAAGCGGATTGAGGGTGCTGTGAAGCGTTCTTATGCTGCTTCCAATTTTTCTGTCAGTGCGACTGCCTATTCCAACTATATGGTTCAGTCTCTCCTTAAGGATTTCCATTTTGTCCACCATAAGCGTGGAAGGGTATACTCAGACATGAGTCCCTTGCTCACTGCTCCATCAGGATTCAAGCAAGCCGGGCCGACGACGCCTGGAATGGCAGAAACCGGTCCCCGGAAGCTTGTCTCCTTTCTGGTGAAGAATTGGCTTGGTAGTTTGGTCTGCCCTGTTCCCATGATGCACTGGGCCAGGGACAGACTAATTTGCATATAGCCAGGTTCTGAGCTAGGATGGGGCAGTGAGCTAAATAACGGTGATGGATCAAGCCCTGATCTTTGGACTGGGTAAGAGTGGTCTGCTTAATTCAGACACTCTGTTCATCACCACCCCCTTTTCTGAATCATTTTGTCCACCATAAGCGTGGAAGGGTATACTCAGACATGAGTCCCTTGCTCACTGCCCCATCAGGATTCAAGCAAGCCGGGCCGACGACGCCTGGAATGGCAGAAACCGGTCCCCGGAAGCTTGTCTCCTTTCTGGTGAAGAATTGACTTGGTAGTTTGGTCTGCCCTGTTCCCATGATGCACTGGGCCAGGGACAGACTAATTTGCATATAGCCAGGTTCTGAGCTGGGATGGGAAAGTGAGCTAAATAACGGTGATGGATCAAGCCCTGATCTTTGGACTGGGTAAGAGTGGTCTGCTTAATTCAGACACTCTGTTCATCACCACCCCCTTTTCTGAATCATTTTGTCCGCCATAAGCGTGGAAGGGTATACTCAGACATGAGTCCCTTGCTCACTGCTCCATCAGGATTCAAGCAAGCCGGGCCGACGACGCCTGGAATGGCAGAAACCGGTCCCCGGAAGCTTGTCTCCTTTCTGGTGAAGAATTGGCTTGGTAGTTTGGTCTGCCCTGTTCCCATGATGCACTGGGCCAGGGACAGACTAATTTGCATATAGCCAGGTTCTGAGCTGGGATGGGGCAGTGAGCTAAATAACGGTGATGGATCAAGCCCTGATCTTTGGACTGGGTAAGAGTGGTCTGCTTAATTCAGACACTCTGTTCATCACCACCCCCTTTTCTGAATCATTTTGTCCACCATAAGCGTGGAAGGGTATACTCAGACATGAGTCCCTTGCTCACTGCTCCATCAGGATTCAAGCAAGCCGGGCCGACGACGCCTGGAATGGCAGAAACCGGTCCCCGGAAGCTTGTCTCCTTTCTGGTGAAGAATTGGCTTGGTAGTTTGGTCTGCCCTGTTCCCATGATGCACTGGGCCAGGGACAGACTAATTTGCATATAGCCAGGTTCTGAGCTGGGATGGGGCAGTGAGCTAAATAACGGTGATGGATCAAGCCCTGATCTTTGGACTGGGTAAGAGCGGTCTGCTTAATTCAGACACTCTGTTCATCACCACCCCCTTTTCTGAACCATTGCCTTACCTGCCACAGGTGTTCGGGTCCTCGTCCGGTATTTATGGGGTCCTTCTTGGCTGTTTTTTTGTCCTTCTTTTTGCCTGTTGGTGTGGTTTTTAGGTCTCGCCTGTCGATGCGCATGCGCATCGAGCTTGCGAGCCTATTGCGGCTCAAACAACGTTTAACTACGAAGCAAGGAATCGTGGCGATTCCTTGCAGTGCCCGTGACTTTTAAGCTCAATGCGCATGTGCATTGAGCTTAAAAGCGCGTGCACAGCCGCCCGCATTCCTCCGACACCTTTGAAGTGAAGCTTAGCTTCACTTCAAAGGCCCGGCTTCTTCACACCCACATGCCGCTCTCGCTCTCCCCGCTCCGCTCCGCCCCCTCCCCTGCCCGGCCCGGCTTCTTCACACCCACATGCCGCTCTCGCTCTCCCCGCTCCGCCCCCTCCCCTGCCCGGCCCGGCTTCTTTACACCCACATGCCGCTCTCGCTCTCCCCGCTCCGCCCCCTCCCCTGCCCGCCGTGTGAAACATAGACACCTGAGGGGTCCCTTATAACTTTTGAAGTAGAAGGTGGTTCTAGGTCCTCATCCTGGAAATCATTGTCTAACATTTCCACAGGGTCATATATATTTATCTGCCTCTTCACCCATGCCCATATCAAATGGATATTCCTCATCAGTAATAAAAAAAAAACGTTGGTCCTTTGTGCCATGAAAGTTACTCGTTGCTTTTGTGCTGTGAGGGACACCCATGCTTGTTGCACCAAGACGGCTGCTCTCTCATTGTGCCGCTGCGGACACCATGGTCACTCGTAGCGCTCCGGCTATCCGATTGTTCTAGTTCACTTGCAGCGCTCAGGCGGCCAACGCCGTGTGCCTCATCAGAGTGGTGTCCGAACCTTGAGGCCTTATCACGTCTTTTAGACGGAGGGATTTCCTCTTGTGAAGGTATCGAGGGTTCTTCTTCAGCTGTTGTATCTCTTGGTTTGTTACCAAGTACAGACTCAACCGCCTCTTTTAGGGAAGATTTAAGCTGCCCTTCAAAGTAACTTTTAAAAGGTATCTTGGCTAAGGGAGACATCAACTGTGCCCTGCATGTTATTCTCTGACATTCTTACCTGATTAGATTAATATCTAGTCCAATTGCCCAGTATAATAAACCCTTATTAGGTAACCAGTGTAGTTAGGGGAGTTTTCACAGTTGTCCTGCGGTCCTTTACTTTGTCCCCTTTTTGTCTCTTTGTTTAATTTATTGCTATGTCAGATCACGTTTAGAGAAAGGGGAGGCTGCTTGATCGTTGTGCTGCAACTGTAAACAGCTGATGAGCGGTTTGTACAAGCCGTCTCGTGCTGTTCGTTGCTTAGCAACGCTATGTACTGTACTGACAATGGGTACGTGCCAGTTGTCCTACTTCTATTGCAACTGCCTGTTAAGATATTTTTGTCCCCTACGTTGCACAGTTCATGCGCCTGTGCCTCTCTGAACTACCACTGCTCCGATTACAAAGTCAGCAGGAATTGAAGTGCAATTTGCCATTCATTGCAACATATGTTTTCACTGCTGCATAATTAGAGTGGTGCTGCTTATGATCCAGAATTAAAATGTACCAAAATAATTTAAGTTAACACATACTACTACCACCCCGCAACTTGTGACAATTATTTTAGACTGTGCTATAAAATTACAAATAAAAGCTCTGATGTACAAAACCTTTAAAATCATCCGACAAGTTAAATGGCCTGCATATATGTGCTAAATTGCAAGCACACTGCCAGAACTACACTGAAATTGGTACGGGAGAAATAGGTAATGTTCTTAACTGGTCCAATCCAGCCAAGGCTTAAATCCAATGGTACATTTGTAGCAGGACAAAGAATGCTCTCCAACATCACTCCCGAAAGAACTTGTGTGTGATTGAAAAATTATGTGAAGGAAAGTTGTCAAATACCGACAAATCTCGGCTTCACAGGTGAAAAGAGAGCTACCCTCAACAGTCTCATTGCTAGAATTTCTGCTGGAGATGCTTTCACTTTGTATTCTCGTTATTTTCTTTTTAAATTAATTTTTTTACCACCGTTATGAGCATGGACACTAGTGGGGAATCCCAATTTAAATGCATAGAAATTAAGCACTGAACCAGTGTGTAATACTTATGCTTTACAGTAGGAACAAATACACAATGGAATAGACTTGATGATTTCTTTGGAGGTCAAGACCCTGTTGTGGGCCCAAGGGAAGGAAATTAAGTGTGAGAGTGAGGACACTTCTTGTGCAGCACACACTGGGTTGTCTGGTGGAGGTAAGCTTTCCCAGAAGTAGATCAACAAGTATCAGAGAGGGGTTTCATCAGTCAGCCTCACTCACCCCCTCTCACCCCCTCTCACCCCCTCTCACCCTCACTCACCCTCACTCACCCTCACTCACCCTCACTCACCCTCACTCACCCTCACTCACCCTCACTCACCCTCACTCACCCTCACTCACCCTCACTCACCCTCACTCACCCTCACCCCCTCACTCACCCTCACTCACCATCACTCACCCTCAAACCCTCACCCTCACTCACCCTCACTCACCCTCACTCACCCTCACTCACCCTCACTCACCCTCACTCACCCTCACTCACCCTCAAACCCTCACCCACACTCACCCTCACCCTCACTCACCCTCACTCACCCTCAACCCCTCACCCTCAACCCCTCACCCTCAACCCCTCACCCTCAACCCCTCACCCTCACTCACCCTCACTCACCCTCACTCACCCTCACCCACCCTCACTCACCCTCACCCTCACTCACCCTCACCCTCACTCACCCTCAACCCCTCACCCTCACTCACCCTCAACCCCTCACCCTCACTCACAACACATATTGTGTTACAATAGGTGTCACATTTGCGAAAGATAAAACTATCTAGAGATGTAGCATAACGACCAGAGCTGCCATATAAGTCACATAAATACAAAACATGTTGCATTCCAAATGCTATAGGTGTCACATTCGCAAAAGTTATAACTATTGGCATTGTAAATGACAAAGCCATCAATTTAGCAATTTTAACAACGAAAAAATAAATAAATTGTCATTTACAAGACCAATAACTACAACTTTTCTAATGCGAAACCTATTGCATTCCAACCCCACTCACCCACGCAACGTCACTCTCACACGCAACGCCACTCTCACACGCAACGCCACTCTCACACGCAACGCCACTCTCACACGCAACGCCACTCTCACACGCCACTCATCCACGCAACGCCACTCATCCACGCAACGCCACTCATCCACGCAACGCCACTCATCCATTTGCAAAACGAAAAAAGTTAAACTCTTCTATTGCGAGACCTATTGCATTTTCAATGCTTGTTGGACTTGTGCTTTGATGGATGCTGAGGCCTCTTCTTCTGCGTCCCCTCTGGATGGCCTGCGCCTCCTTGTTAGTGGGGCCGTGGCTGCTGCTTTCCTGGCTAGGGATGCGGCTGCTCCTCCTCCCAAGAGACATCGTGTTTCTGTGGATCCCCAGGTTGACCCTGAGGATGACTTGGGTCCTGAGGAGGATGAGGGTGTGCGTGGACGTTTTGTTCAGGGTGCTGAGCTCGCGGAACTATTCGCACATGTTCGGTCCGATTTGGGGTTCTCTTCTCCTGCCGCTGATGTTTTGGAGGATGATTTCTTCACGCAATATGTCCAGCCTGCTCCGGATTCTTTGCCTTTGCACAGTGCTATTCGCAAGGTGTTGTCCCACGAGTGGCAGGAGGTGGATAAGTCTGCTTTTCCTCGTTTCCTGTCTCGGCGTTACCCTCTGGAGGGTTTTTCTGCTGAGTTCCCCCAGGCTGTGAAGGTGGATAATCTGATGGCTGGCCTCTCTTCTCAGGGTTTGGTCGTTTCTGAGGACGCCCTGCCTGCGGACGCTGTGGATAAGCGGATTGAGGGTGCTGTGAAGCGTTCTTATGCTGCTTCCAATTTTTCTGTCCGTGCGACTGCCTATTCCAACTATATGGTTCAGTCTCTCCTTAAGGATTTCCAATCCCTGTCGGTTTTGCTGCGGGACGGCGAGGACGCCACTCCTCTTTTGTCTTTGATGGAGCAGCAGGTTCGGTACCTATCGGATATTTCCTTTGACAATTTGGGGGCTGCGGCGGCTGCTTCTGGTGCTTCCATCGCTGCGCTTCGTCATATTTGGATGCGTTCCTGGAAGGCGGACTCTTCGCAGAAGTCGGTCCTCCTTAAGTTGCCTTTTGATGGTTCCACGGTTTTCGGTCCTCGGTTGGAGGATTTGGTCAAGCAATCTGCGGAGAATCGCAAGCTGGTGGCTCCTGGCCGCCCCCCTTCCCGGGGTCGTGGGTTTGGTTACCGTCGCGCCTTTGGGCCTCCTGCTCGTGTCGCTTCTCAGCCCTTTCATGGCAGGCGTCGTGGCCGGGGGGCCCCTGGAAGTGCCAAGCCCCGGGCCGCTGCTGGTGTTCCCGCCGCCGCTTCCTCCTCCTCCCAATGACTCTCTGACTTTGCCCGTTGGTGGTCGCCTTCAGTGCTTCCACGACCAGTGGTTGTCGGTTCCGGATGCCTGGGCGGTTCTGACTGTTTCGGAGGGTTGCCGGCTCGAGTTTTCCTCTCCTCCTCCTCCGGGTTTTGTTCGGACCCCTCTGCCCTGGCTTCCTCTGCGGCGGGAGGCTCTGTTGGCCGGTGTACGGCTCCTGTTGGAGAAGCGGGCTGTTGTGGGGGTGCCTCCTCTGGAGAGGGGCTTGGGGTGCTACTCCATTCTCTTTCTCGTTTCCAAGAAAGACACTTCGGATCTCCGGCCTGTCTTGGATCTGAAGCGGGTCAATCGCTTCGTGCTCCATCGTCCTTTCAAGATGGTGACTCTCCAGTCCATCCTGCCTCTGGTCCTTCCGGGTGGCTTCCTGGCGTCCCTGGACCTGATGGATGCTTATCTTCATGTTCCTGTCCATCCGGACGACCAGGGTTTCCTCCGGTTTGCTGTGGGGAGCCGGCATTTTCGGTTCCGGGTGCTCCCGTTCGGCCTTTCCTCGGCACCCAGGGTGTTCACCAAGCTGTTGGCCCCTCTGGTGGGTATTCTTCATTCCATGGGGCTGCTGGTTTTTCCTTACTTGGATGACTGGTTGATTGTCTCTCCTTCTTTTTCGCAGGCTCTGTTGGATGTGGACCGGGTGTGTCTTCTGCTGGGGTCCTTTGGGTTACTTATCAACCACAGGAAGTCCTCCCTGGCGCCCTCCCAGTCCCTGAAATTCCTGGGGGCTCTCTTCAGAATGGACTTGGACATGGTTTTTCTCTCGCAGGAGCGCCAGTTAACTTTGTTTCGTCACCTTTCCTGGCTTCTGTCCCAGTCCCGGGTGTCCGCCCGTCTCTGGTTGCGGAGTCAGGGGGAGATGGCGTCCACTCTGCATCTCCTTCCTTGGTCCAGACTGCATCTGTACCCCCTGTTGCATCATGTACTGTCGCACTGGGATCCTGCCTCCTTGGATTACGAGACTCTGGTCCCTGTCACTCCGGGGATTCGGGCGGATCTCCAGTGGTGGTTGTCCCCTCTCTCTCTTTCCAGGGGGTTCGATCTCCTTCCTCCTCAGTCTGTGGTCGTTTTGTCCACAGATGCCAGTGCTCTGGGGTGGGGTGCCGTTCTGGGTGCCTCCAAGGCTCAGGGTCGGTGGTCCGGCTTCGAGTCCCTGCAGTCGTCGAACTGGAAGGAGTGGAGGGCGGTTTGGTTGGCTCTTCTTTGGTTCGCTCCTCTCCTTCGGGGTCTCTGTGCAGACCGACAATCAGGTGGTTCGTGCTTATGTGAATCATCAGGGGGGCATGTGTCATGCCTTGTTTCTCCTTTCCCGGAAGATCGGCCTGTGGGCCGAGTCGAATCTCTTGTCTCTGACGGCAGTCTATCTTCCGGGGAAGGAGAATGGGCCTGCGGACTCTTTGAGCCGGGTGTTCCCGTCCTCGGTGTCCATCTGTCTGTCCCCGGATCTCTTCGATCTGATTGTCCTCCGGTTCGGCCTTCCTTGGCTGGATCTTTTTGCCTCGGAGGAGTCTGCCCTTCTTCCTCGGTTTTGCAGCATTGTTCCCTCTCCGCTGGCGTGGGCCACCGATGCTTTCTCGATTCCTTGGTCGGAGGGTCTGCTGTTTGCCTTCCCTCCGTTTGCCTTAATTCCGAGGGTCCTCCGGAAGATTCATTGGGATCGGGCGGAGGTTCTCCTGGTTGTTCCGGAGTGGTCTCGGAGGTCTTGGTACCCCCTTCTGCTGACCTTTTCTGTTCGCCCTCATTGGCGGTTTCCCCTGTGTCCCTCCCCTCTGAGGGTTCCTCTTCTGGGCCTTGCCTCCCTGCGGCGCCTCTGGCTGGGGGTTTGGCACTTGAGAGGTTGAGTTTGCTGGATCTGGGTTGCTCGGTGGAGGTTGCCCATTGTCTTCAGCTTTCTCGGCGTCCTTCCACTTTGAAATCGTATGCCCGTCACTGGAAGAATTTCTCTTCTTGGTGCCTTGGGAAGGGTCTCTCTTCTGCCTCCTGTGATGCTGTGAGGGTTTTGGACTTCCTGCGGGATGGTTTCCTCCTGGGTCTTGCTGTTTCGTCCCTGCGGGCTCAATGGGCTGCCATTATTGCTTTTCGGGGTTCATCCGTTGCCTCTGTCTCCCCGTTGGTGGCTCGACTTCTGCGGAGTTTCTTGCTTCAGCGTCCTGTCTCCCGTTCTCCTGTGCCTCCTTGGGATCTTCCCCTGGTTCTGCGGGCTTTGACGGGTCCTCCTTTCGAGCCTTTAGACTCCGTAGCCCTGAAGTTCCTTACTGCGAAGGTTGTTTTCCTGGTGGCCATTACTTCTGGCCGGAGGGTTGGTGAGATTGGGGCACTGATGGCTTCCCCGCCCTTCTTGCGCTTTTGCGAGGATAAGGTGATTCTCCGCCCGAGTCAGTTTTTTCTCCCTAAGGTGGTGTCTTCCTTTCACTGTCAGGAGGATATTGTTCTCCCTGTATTTTTTCCGTCTCCTGCCTCTCCTGAGGAGGTGCTCCTCCATTCTTTGGATGTGCTGAGGGCTCTCCACATCTACTTGGAGCGTACGGCTGCGTTCAGGAAGGTTGATTCCCTCTTTGTCACCTATGGCCTCTCGGGGCTGGGGCTTCGTCCTTCCTTGTCCTCTTTGTCTCGGTGGGTCCGGGGTGCTGTGGTTGCCTCATACGACTCTGCCCGCTGTCCTCTGCCTTCCTCTGTTCAGGGTCGGTCGACCCGGAGCGTGTCGTCCTCCTGGGCCATGTTCAAGGGGGCCTCCTTGAGGGACATTTGCAATGCTGCCACTTGGGCTCCTCCCCATACTTTTGTTACCCATTACCGGCTTCAGTTGGGGATGGCGGCCTCTGCTGCCTTTGGGGCTCTTGTCCTTTCTGCAGTGCATGATGTTTGAAATGTACTGTTTTCTGTGAATTAAATGGACCTGTTTGTTTTCTCAATTACCTGTATGGTCTGTTATTTTCTGTCAATCACAGTGTGCTTGGGTATGGACTCACGTATAAGGAATGGGACGGGGAGACAGGACGAGGAGGTAATGCCCGGTTACTCACCGGTAATATCCATTACTCCGAGTCCTGGTCTCCCCGTCCCATTCCTGAGCCCTTCCCTCCCTCCCTGGTCTGGGTTTTTGTTTTGGTGGTTGTCTGTGTTTTTCATTCTGGGTATCTTTGGTATTTTCAGGATGATTGTTTGCTGCACTTCCCCCTTTGTAGTCACGTGATGGTGACGTCATCATAGGGGGAAGTGCAAACAGCTCAGCTAGGTAGGGGTTTCTGTGGAGCAGACTAGCTGCTCACGTGTAAGGAATGGGACGGGGAGACCAGGACTCGGAGTAATGGATATTACCGGTGAGTAACCGGGCAATACAAACCTAAGCAAAACACACAAGTTGATGGACGGAATGTTGCACAATGGCAAAACATTCACCCCCAGTCACAGATATGGGTTTAATCCATTGTTATTTTGCTCACCAAGCCACCCCAATTCAGACATGGCCATATGCAAATCAGTCTTGACCCTGTGCCTCATGGGAACAGTCCAGACCGAACTGCCAAGCCTTGTCTTCCTGGACCGAAATCAAGCATCCTTGGACCGGGTTCTGGCTATCAGCCTTCATCAGCCAGGATAGCTTGACTCCAGTGGCGTAGTGAGCACGGGACCCACGTCTGGGTATTCCCTGCCAACTTAGGGCAAACAAAGCAAAACCAAAGGGGATGATGGACGGAGTGTTGAACATTGCAAGCACTCACCCCCAGTCAACTGATCTGGGTTTAATCCATCATCATTCTTTAGCTCACTCTGCCACCCCAGTTCAGACATGGCCATATGCAAATCAATCTGACCCTGTGCCTCATGGGAACAGTCCAGCCCGAACTGCCAAGCCAATCTAAGTACACAACCACACCACCGTACCCCACTGGACCGACCACAGATGCGTCCACTTCACCTTCAGGAAACCCACCACACACCACCGCACCCAACAATTGCCACGCCGCAGCTGGGGGAAGGTCACCAAGGACCAACTGACCACCACCCTCACCCTGAGACCACCCGCCGACCCCATCGACCCCGACACCGCCGCTACCAACCTCAAACAGTGGATCAACAACTGCGCCAACACCCTCGCCTCTCTCAAGATCTCCACAACCAGCCACACCAACAAGAAAGCCGCCTGGTTCACCGAAGATCTCCGGACCTCCAAGCACACCTGTCGGAAGCTAGAGAAGAAATGGTTCCGTGACCGATCACCAGACAGCCTCACAGCCCACAAGAATGCCACCCGCAGACACCACCAACTCCTCAGGACCGCCAAAAGGACCGCCTTCAAGGACCGCCTAGACAACAACCCACACAACATCAAAGAGCTCTTCAGCATCGTGAAAGAACTCTCCAACCTCAGCTCCAACACCAACGACATTCCACCATCACAAGACCTGTGCGACTCCCTGGCCACCTTCTTTCACCGCAAGATCACCGACATCCATGACAGCTTCAACTACGACACCCCCACACCCACCACCAAGACCACCATCCCCACAAACTCCACCCACACCAGTTGCCTGACCGCCTGGTCCAACGTCAGCAACGAAGACACTATCAAAACCATGAACTCCATCCACTCCTGATCCCCATCCGACCCGTGCCCTCACCACGTTTTCAACATAACCAGCACAACCATCGCACCCCACCTCCGGAAAACAATCAACATCTCCTTCGAGACAGCATCCTTCCCGGAAAGTTGGAAGCACGCCGAGATCAGCGCCCTTCTGAAGAAACCCAAGGCGGTCCCCAAGGACCTCAAGAACTTCCGGCCCATCTCCCTGCTCCCGTTCCCGGCAAAAGTGACATAGAAAATTGTCAACAAACAGCTAACCTGATACCTCGAAGACAACAGCATCCTGGACCCTTCCCAATCCGGCTTCCGCAGCAACCACAGCACCGAGACCGCCCTCATTGCCGCCACCGACGACATCAGGATCCTGATGGACAAAGGAGAAACAGCCGCCCTCATGCACCTCGACCTGTCAGCTGCCTTCTACACGGTCTGCCACCGCACCCTATCAGCGCGCCTCCATGACGCCGGAATTCAAGAGAAGGCCCTGGCCTGGACCACATCCTTCCTCTCCGGCAGAACCCAGAGCGTCGGCCCCCCACCCTTCTGCTCAAAAACCACTGAGATCATCTGTGGCGTCCCACAGGGATCCTCCCTTAGCCCGACGCTGTTCAACATCTACATGGCACCTCTCGCCCACGTTGCACGACAGCACAACCTCAACATCATCTTCTATGCCGACGACACCCAGCTGATGATATCCCTCACCGAAGACCCCCACACCGCCAAAGCCAACCTCCACAGAGGAATGAAGGCCGTCGCCGACTGGATGAAGGACAGCAGACTGAAGCTGAATTCAGACAAGACGGAGGTCCTCATCCTCGGACCCACCCCATCAGCCGGGGAGACTCCTGGTGGCCCACATCGCTAGGCACAGCCCCGGAACCCACCGACCACGCACGCAACCTGGGGTTTATCCTCGACTCCACCCTCTCCATGACCAAGCAAGTCAACGCCGTCTCCGCGTCCTGCTTCAACACCCTCCGAATGCTCCGCAGGATCTTCAAATGGATCCCTCCCGACACGAGAAAAACCGTCACCCAGGACCTCATCACCAGCAGACTCGACTACGGGAACGCCCCCTACTCAGGAACAACAACCAAGCTCCTGAGACGACTACAACGAATCCAGAACGCCTCAGCACGACTAATCCTCGACGTCCCCCGATGCAGCCACATCACACTCCACCTGAGAGGCCTACACTGGCTCCCCGTCAACAAGAGAATCACCTTCAAGCTCCTCACCCACGCACACAAAGCGCTACACAACACCAGACCAACATACCTCAACAACGACTCAGCTTCCACACCCCCACCTGCAACCTCCGCTCTGCCACCCTCGCCCTCGCCACAGTTCCTCGTATCCGGAAAACCATCGCCGGCTGCAGATCCTTCTCCTACCTCGCCGCCAAGACCTGGAACGCTCTCACTACCAGCCTACGACAGACCCAGGACCTGTTGGCCTTCAGAAGACTTCTCAAGACCTGGCTCTTCGATCAGTAGCATCCCCCCCATCCTCCTCAGCGCCTTGAGACCCTCACGGGTATGTAGCGCGTTTTACAAATGCATTGATTGATTGATTGATACCCGTAACAATATTAACACAAAAACAAATGCAGTAATACTAATGCACACACATTTTCACACTCAGATGCACATGGAAACACATACACAAAAACAAAAACGAAAAACTTTACAGAACATTTCTACTGTACATCTTATGTAAACCTCATGTCATATAAATGAGATGTCCACTAGTACACACACACAAGCAGAGGCACACCAACCTATTCACACAAACATTCATATACTAGTGCACAACGTGTAAGAGTGCACATAAGTGTATATATAGCGCACCTCCAAACACCCCCGCAGCTCTAAAGACAAAGCTGCCCAAGGGCCTTCACCCTAGTCCCTTCACTGGAAACGTGTACACAACTACCCTACACAGATAAAGTCCTGGTACCCTGCCTAACAACACTCGCACCAACACCTACAGCCACAACAGCGCTTTTCCTGTGTGTTCTACAATCTACAAAATGCACAACATATGTACTTGCTAATAAAAACAACTACGCCTAAACAATACTCAATAAAAGCAACTGTAAGATACAAATTAAGTTGTCTGCCACTTGCTTTTTTTGGGTATATTATTCATTTGGTTTTGGAAATCTTTTTAATGGTAAACAGATGTACATTTTCCTTTAACAATTTTATTCCAAATACTTTAACATCTACAACGCCATAGCTGTAACTCAAACAATTGTGAGACCTATTGCATTTCCAATGCGTGTTTACTTATCTCTCCAATTCTAATGCTCTCGGCTTGCTGCACATCATTGTACTACACTTTCTATGACTTCCAGGGTAAGATAGCCTGCATTCACCAACGTGATTGATGGCGCTGAGCCTGCAGGACACACCTCCCCTACGCTGTCAACCACACAGTGTGATTACATACTGAGCATAGCTGCACCCTATACGCATTACTCGGGGAAAAAGACCTAAGCCAGGAAGCAGCCCACCAGGGACATAACCCACAAGTGTTGGGGAGAAATAAAAAGACAAAAGAAGCTAGGGTGCATCCGCCCCCTGGCCTCTATCACTTTTCACCTTGTGAGAGAGTACCCACACAGTAGCATCATTTGTCACTAGTTGCTAAAAATCACTTCAAAGAATCTGCGTTACAGCAGCATAATTATATATCTAATACTTCATCTTGGACCATTATTTCAAACGACTCAGAGAGGTCAAAAAGCACCAGCAGGCATATGTTCCCTCCATCTACTGTTTTTAGATATTTTTCCTACATACAATCCAAAACTTTCTGTCTGATGCACTGGCATAAAACATCACAGGAAAGTATGGTGACCTTGGTGGTTACTAGATATTCCTGTAGATGCCTGAGATCCAGATGTTCCTGTGTTTCCCTACAGCTCTTTAATTAAGATTTTTCCCCAGAGCCACTGGGATTAATGTAGACCTACATGCATGGTATGCTCCAGTGGGGGATTTTTGTAGCTGTAGGTGAACATTCTCACACATCAAGAGATTGTTGCAATTCTCTTATGGATGAAGAAATAATGCTATGCACCTTAAATAGGCCAGAGAGGCTTGAGCCTTCATGGTGTGCAGCTGAAACAAGCCTAAGGAATTTGATCCCTCCTTCAAGTATCAGTATAGCATGGAGCAATGCAGCTACTCTTTCAAGAATGTGTTCCCAGAAAGATACTAAACATTGCTGGACTGGTGACTGGAAAAACCATATCGCAAAAAATTGACCCGCACCAAGGTTTATGTACAAGTACTTAATTATCAGATTTCTATATTTAACAAGTGTTATCGATGTTCAGGAGAAAACTTCCCACAAATAAGAATCTCAAAAGAAGTTGATTGAAGATTTTTCAATTTTCTTTATTCAATGTCTCAATTAAAAATAACAGAATTGCTTGTTGCCAGCGCGTTTCGTCACATCCGTGACTTCTTCAGGGCTGTAAGCAATTATATAAAAACATACATATTACAATACAATACAAATACATCTCTCTACAATTAACAACTATTAAAAACAAGCACATAGCACCTGTCATTTCATATAGTGTTTTTAGGATCAGTAAAAAAACCTCTTATAATCATTTTTCAAATCTTTTGGATATCTTATTCCGGTCAATATTCTGGGGAAGTTTAAACCACAATTATTATAATAATGTCTTGACGTGAACCAAGGTAGTTTAAAAGACAAATCGGGAGGAGACATGCTAAAAAGAACTACCTTCTTTTTTGTAGTTTGTGGTGAGGGCTACACAATAAACATATGTAGCATATATCTTTTGATAAAAATAACCATAGTATGGATAACTGTTCTATGTGTACAGAATGCCATTATATCTATATTTCATAATGCAGTCTCTTGGTTTCCATACCTCAATTAGTAATCTTCTAAAAAAAAATAGCGACAGCCACTATATAGTTTCTATGTATTCACAGTCTGATATCTAAAGGTGAGATGACAAAAATTACTAAATCACAAAAAACAGCAAGTAAGCAGCATAACAATATTCCAAACTATTAGCATTTTTAGTATACATCATAGTTCCCTGCGTTGCATATTGTTGTGCATAGCACCGAATATATATTATTGATATATTCAATTAAGAAGTGAAAACATTTACAACCAGTTGGACAACTATCACATAGAAATGTATCCCTCCTAAGTCTCGAATATGTGTCTATAATGTGTTTAAATTCAGGAGTCGAAACCATCATCAATAAATTAGATAGGTATCACTTTGAGATGTAGCCCTCCTAAGCCTTAATACAGAACAATCTTAACCGTTGTATTCTATCACACAATTTAATACATGTAGAAAACAACCTTAGAATACATCTCGCTGTATTTCGCTAGAATTCCTTGAATTATTTGATTTCCACATCTATTTTTAAGAGAGCCTACCTAATAAGATAGAGATTTACTGCAGAGATACTCATACTTCTATAACTATAATCTGCCCCTGCATTTAAAAACATCTTATCCATCTTGCGTGCAGTGAGATTAAATATTATACACTTACGCTCAAAATGATATATTCGGCGTGTCCCCCTCTAATCATTCAGTACAGTACAGGGAAAGTACCTCCTGTTCTTTTGTAGAGCTTTAGTCAGATAATTTCTCGTGGCCAGCGCCTACACATAATATATATGTAAAGGAAAACTGAAGAAAAAGTAACAGACCAATATATATATAGTTCTTTGCAATGTCAGTGTTTTAATTTTGTGTCTCTAAATAAAGCACAGCAAATAAAAACTAAATACATGTAGAAGCCTGACATACACATATTGTATGCGCTATCCTGATTTGTGCCTCCAATATGTAGCTAAAAAACTAAAGTGTATATGAATCGGACCCCATGTCCTAATGCCCAAAGGAGCTCACTCGTGTGTTTGCATTGCAAACCAGACAGACTAGCGTAGTTAGATGCCACTGTAGGTGCATCAGATATTTGGTTTGGGACTGGCATGGTAATGCATATCCTCCTAACGGTACAGAACATACGTGTTGTTTCACACAAACAATAAAAATTGCATGTGAATCGAACCTTATATCCTAGGAGACAAAAGAATCTCTACTTTGTCTTTATCAGCTCTACATTAGTAAGTCTAAGAGACACATACGTATTTCGTAATTTAATACCCCTACGGTAGCATACGAAGTTAGAGCCAGACTACCGTGAATATGTTATATAAAGGGGTATAATGAGACTTATCCAAGTTGTCATCCATAATTTAATGCCCCTATCGTGAAGTAAGATGTTAATACAGGACTAGCGTTAACTGTCTGCCCTATTACGGTACAACGCATACATCATGTTTCACAGGCTCGAGTGAAACCACATGTAAATCAAACACCACATCTTAAATATCAGAAGGCACTGCCATGTGTTTAGAATGCCGGCATTGGCAAGTCTGAGATAACAGACAGGCTTTCATAATTAGATTCCCCTACGGTTGCGAGTGTACGTCAAAGTAAAGATTATATAACTCAAGGCTGTCACAGATTAAACAGCTTTTGAGAGCGTGTGGATATTTATCACGGCAGCTACAAAAAGAGTTTGCCAGTGCAACGACAATGCGAGCATAGAGAAGCCTGCTTTTAAGAGCGTATAGATATTAATCACGGCAGTTACACAAAGAATTTGCCAGTACAGCGAGCGTAGCGAAGCCTGCCATTACTTACTCATCTGTGTATAGATGATTCCTGGTCTGTGTGTAGGTCGACAGGTGAGCTGATACAGCCCCCTGTTTAAATACCTTGCTAATTCAAAACACATGTGCATATCTGTTGCGGCGCCTAAAGATGACATCGTATGTGGCCCAACATTATTGGGAATTGTAGTTGGAATATGTTGTCATAGCACATAATGGCGCTTCAGAAATACTGGGTCATATCATAACGTCAGTGCGATCACTTCATCTCAACAGATGTAGCGTAGCTACATTGATAGCGCGGCGTCGGCTAAAGACCGACTTTGGAACGGATCACGGTTCAAGACCCGGGACCCGCTCCATCTGGTAATATTTATAAAAAGCCCCATTTTAGGATTGTAATTTTAACCATGCAGTCGGGCTAAAAAGACTTAGTAATACAATATCGTAAAAGCGATCATTGCAGCTCCACACATGTAGCACAGCTACACTGATAGTACATCGCCAGCTTCAGACTGGATTCGTACAGATCGCGGCTCAAGACCCGAGACTCACTTCATTCGGTAAAACCCATTGTGAGATTGTAATTTTAACCATTCATTCAGGCCATGGTTACATTCTATAATATGATCTGAAGACAAGACATGTTTGTTCACGGTCCAGAGAGTATGTCTTTTCTTCAAAAACTATTTCCTATATCTGTTCCATGTAGTATCTTGCGAAGCATGCCCAGATCACATACAGTTGTTGGTAGCATGAAAGTGTAAGAGTAATATAGCCCTTCTTATGAATTGTGTCTCGATAATGACGACAACCCCTTTACTATTACACTATAGTGTAGACAAACCACGAAAATTCTAGACACTATAGATGACACTAGTGTTCAATGATAAAAGACATGGAAATGAGTATGTTTGTGATACATCACTAGAGTGTGCATAGAAATGTCTAAGTGTAGTAAATGAAGTAATGAGGTCAATAAAAGGATATAAGGCATTTATTATGCACTACAGAGAATAACTGGTGGTCCCTTCAGAAAGCAGGGAGCTAACTGACTGGAGAGAATACAGTGGAAGATGACATCAGAAAAATGGAATGTAAGATTTAAAGGGGTACAGCAAAACATAAGTGCAGAGAATACAACATATCCTCTTCCCTTCGTATAAAAAAACCTAAGTAAAAAAAAAAAAAAATACAAGCACATGCTCTTCGTTACAGAGAGAGACCTTACTTGCAAACATAATCATGTAAGTAACCCGGAGGTCTTCTTACTCTTTGAGTTCTACTAGCACCAATTTCACTGGGAGGCACATTACCCCCACACTCAGCCTTCTTGTAGAGTGCTACACGCCTTAAATTCCAACTTTCACCGTTAAATAAAGTCACAAACCTTTTGTGGACAGACTTGACCTTAAATGGCCCCCTGAACTTTGTCAACCCAACGCCGACTCGGCCAGGTTTGACTTTTACCCAATCATTCATTGCCAACTTACACCTACTTTCTGGTTCACTCACATTGTCAGGATTGTCAGGGCTAACGGGAACATCAGCGTCCAGATACTCCTTCATCCATGCAGCGACCAGCTTGGTACCAGCTGAACGCCCTCTCATGACGCTAAAAGGAATCATACCAGTCACACCATTTTCGGTAGTTCTGTAGGCCCAAACGAGGTCATTAACCAATCTTCTCACATCTGTCCTAGAAGAGATCGCCATCTGAATCGCACCCTTAACCATCCTGTTCGCCCTCTCAACTATTCCATTCCCCTGGGGATTGTAAAGTGAGGTCCTTGAATGTGTAATTCCACACTTCCCTAAGAAATTAGCCATCTCTAGAGAAGTCAATTGCGTCCCATTATCAGTGATAATTCTTGTCGGAAAACCTTCCTCTCTAAAAATGTCACTCAACATTGAAATAGTGCTGCTCGTAGTGATCTCCTTCATGAATTTGACTACCAACCACTTTGAAGAAACGTCAACTACTACTAACCCAAACCTCATATCTTGACTCAACTGATAAAACGGGCCAATGAAATCCAGACATATGGTGTGCCATGGACACCCTGGGTCTACTATTGAGCCACAACCAACATGACTGCCAACTTTCAGCCTCTTCTCGCTCTCTAAGCAGTCTGTACATTTTTCCACCCACTGAGAGATTTCTAAGTCCATTTCGGGCCACCAAAAATTCTCCCTAACTCTCCTCTTAGTGAGGGACTGTCCTAGGTGACCCTTGTGAGCTAACTTAAATAGAATAAACCTCACTTCCTGCGGGGGAATACATTTATCTTCCATCAAAATCATGAAACCATCTTTGTCCAAGACAGACAATTGTTCCAACACTTTCAAATATCGGCGAAGTGCAGGGGATAAGCAACTCTCTCTCCTTGCACCCTTCACAATCAGGTCTTTCACTTCACTCAACACCACATCCTTAGCCATGGAGGTATTCCACCTACTCCTACTAATTGCTCCGGCACACATATCCACTACCTCATCCACAGCAGCTACAGACCCTTCTGAATTGAGTGATTCTACCCCTAACTTGTCTACCGTCTCCCAAGGCAGTGGGAGTCTAGAAAGCCCATCAGCTTGGCAGTTCCTCCAACCTGGAATATACTCAACAGTGTACAAATACTCTTGAATCCTAGCAGCGAGTCTGGCTAACCTCGCGGAGCCTTTGCCAGCCCCACCAGGTGAAAGGATTTTAACTAAGGGTTTGTGATCTGTCAACAACGTAAACTTGAACCCCCACAAGTACATTCTGTAATACTCACAACCCCACGCTGCAGCCAGAGCTTCCCGCTCAATTATAGAATAATTCCTCTCTGCCATTGTGAGCGTCCTTGAAGCAAAAGCTACAGTCTTGAGTTCAGAACCATGTACTTGAGCTAAAACTGCACCAACCCCCACAGCACTCGCATCTACCGTTAAGATTGACTTACGGTTGGTGTCGAACGGTGTTAAGATGCCTGCCTCACAAATTTCAACCTTGATCTTTTTAAAACACTCTTCCTGTTCCACACCCCACACAAACTTGCATCCTTTCCTCAACAACACTTTAATCTTTTCGGTTTTCTCTGCAAAATCTCTTACAAATTTAGCATAGTACTCGATGAGACCGAGAAATGACCTCAACTGATCTTTGTCACACGGAGCTGGTGCATTCCTGATAGAGTCTAATAAGTCTCTCTTGGGTTTGACCCCGTCAACAGACAAAGTATATCCAAGGTATTCAACTTCTTCCACTGCAAATTTACATTTCTCTTTCTTTAAAGTTAAACCGGCTTGTTCCATCTTTTCTAAAACAGTTTTTAAAATTAAATTGTGTTCTTCAACAGTCTTTCCAAATATCAAAACATCGTCTTGGAAATACACCACGTTGTTCACACCTTTCAGTACAGCTCCCATCATTCTTTGAAATACTCCTGCTGCAGAAGCAAGTCCGAAAAGGCATACGTGTGAATTGGTAAACCCCCTCAGTTGTTATAAAAGCTGTCAACGCCTTGGAGTTTTGATGTAGCTTTATTTGGTGACACGCGCTGCGGAGATCCAGCTTAGAAAAGTACTTTCCTCCTTTTAGTGACAAAACCAACTCGTTGATGTTCGGTAATGGAAAGTTGTCTACTACAATGTTCTGGTTTAAGGTGCGAAGGTCCACACAAAAACGGAATTTTCCGTCAGATTTGGTCGTGATAACTACGGGAGAAATCCAGGGTGACGTTTCGATCTGTTCTATCACCCCTTGATCTAGCATCTCCTTCAACATCTTCTTCACTTCCTCACGTGCAATAAATGGAACCTTCCTCACCCTGTGTTGCATAGGTACGGCATCATCACGCAGTACAATTTTATGCACGTAACCTCTCAACTCTCCAATGTGCTCATCAAACAAACCATTCATCCCATCAACAATCGAATCTGTGGTTATATTATCTACAACCATCACCTGTTGTGCTGCCCTGGGATTGATGATTATACCGAGGTCATACTGTTGCCCCCATCCTAAAATTGCAGGACCCGATCTGGCTACATATACCTTTCCTTTAGCGGAACGGTCCTTAAATGATATTATACATACCATAAATCCGATCACTTCTATACTCTCACCCTGATACCCACAGGGACTAATATCACTAGCTGATAGTTGCACGTCCTTCCAATTTTCTAAGTACATATCTTTGGGGATAATAGTCCACAATGACCCCGGATCAACCATCAACTGGACTTCTATTTTATCAATAAGAAATTGTGCCTTGGGTCTGTTTCTTCTACCAGGTTCACCTTCTCTCACACCATCTTCGCCCAAACACAATATTTTGTTGGCACCCTCAACACCAATAATATCTCTCACGACCTCCTTGTTTTCCACAACAGCCACTTTATCAACATTTGCATTCCTGCACATCTTGGCAAAATGTCCTTTCCTCCCACACTTTCTACACACTTGGTCGATGGCAAAGCACTTCCTGAAATCTGAGCTATGGAAAGTACTCCCGCACCTACTACACATCTTCCCTTGGAATCTATTCTTGTCATTGCTTGAAAACCCATTATTATATCTCTTCGGACCTCTGTCACCCAGGTCTACACTTTTCTTGTTCACTGCAGCAACTTCAACAGGCTCAACACAAGAAACTCCATTCCCTTGAACATTTTCCCTTGCATTGTCTTTCCTCTCCATCTCTCTCATGCATGCATTCGATTCTTCAACTACTTTCGCTATGTCTATAGCCATTTGTAAGGTAGGATTTTTTGCCGCCCACAGTTTTTCCTGCATCTTTTTGTTCCGGCATTGTACTATCAACTGATCACGTATCATTTCGTCTCTTATCTCTCCGAAATTACATTTGATGGATAGCTCACGTAACCTAGCCACAAATTGGTTCACAGATTCCTCATTCCTTTGAGGTTGAGTGTAAAATTTATGTCTTGCCATGACAATATTTACTTCTTTTGCATATTGCTTCTTCATGCGAGCTTTTGCTTCCGTGTACACGTTGGTTATTGCCCTTCCATCTTGGTTTAGTCCTAATGGAAGATATTTAAAAGAACGTTGACCTTCTTTGCCTAAAGCACTTAACAAGAAGCGTGGCTCAGTGGTTAGAGGCGGCAGACCCGGAAGCTGAGATCGGCTGTGGACCAGGGTTCGATTCCCCGCCTCGGCGGGTCTCGGGCTCAAAAAAATTCCACGGACTCGACAATTCTCGCACCGGTGCCTACTCGACTCACGGGGTCACACTCTGCGACTCTGGGAAATAGCTTGCTTAATCTCCACTACGGCCCCTCGCGGCGGGATGCCTGGCTTTCACCTTGTGGATACCCTGCCGGGGTATCTCACAGGGGAATACCAGGACGGGTTCCCTAAGCAAGCGCCTTGATGCCTTCGGGTGATATGTGCGCTATATAAGTCGCAATACATACATACATACATACAAAAGGGATTTTTTTTTTGTTGCGCTGAAATCCTTCCCGTCAAGCGCTTCTATATAATTCTCAAAGATGTCTATCCATTCATCCCACTCAATGGGTGGATCTCCAGTAGTTTGCAGGAACATTGGAGGTACAATAACATTGAGGTTTTCCATTCCGAAAAAAATTTCTTTTTCCTTTAATACACACTCCCAATATATCGCTTGTAAAACAGTGTAGGTGTTACTCCTCTTTACATACAGGTGGTTATTGTTCTTTGAAGCGGGCACTCTTTCTCAACAAACAAAATAAAACTATGCGCTTTAATGCTGTAAGTTCACTATACTAAAGTACTGTCTCAATTAGATGCCTCAAATAGGCCATACAATTTAATGTTACGATGTATATGGTCTAATGTGGATTGCGCCAGAAACTGCTTGACATTCTAGACACTTTTAAACTTTCTTCTTCTTTTTTTTTTTTTTTTTTAGTATTTTCCGAATATAGCTCACCGTTTGAGTCACTCTCCTTGTGGTTTGCTGGCGCTCGTCTTTAAAAATAAGTAATCCTTCTCCTACGACGCTCGTACAACGCGTTGCCTGGTTACCATGTACACAAAATGGCGTCTGCGTTGCGTCGATGCGTCATTGCCGCCTGACGTTGTTTGACGCTGGTCCCTGGTGCGCTTCCTGTTAGACGTGCTGTGTGACGTCTGTAGCGCGAATGACTTGGTTCGAGCGGTGTCACAAGAAGAGGTCAGGTAGGCTGATGTTATTCTGCTCGCGCAGAACTTTGAAAGATGCAAAGTATTCAAAAGATGCAGCGGACTGCTTTAACATTCTTCTCTCTCCAACTCTAACAACAAATAAATTTCGACGATCAAAATTACCTTGGGGCTGAATTGGTATCTTTTGTTGGGAGATAGTTAATCAGTCAATCCGTAGTCGATCAATGGGACAGTAGTGGTCCGCTTTGATTTCTAATAAAAGCACAGTTCTTTAAAAAGGGTGACGATCTTGAGTGATAAGATTGGGCTCACCGGTTAAATCGAAAAGTCTCTCAAACTCACCGCTAGTTTGAACGAGGTGTCAATGCCATAGGTCGATTCCCTTTGCCCTCTTATATTTCTTTTGTTCTTCACAGATGTCTCTTTCTTCACTGGTACTGGTTGAAGCACTTTTCCACAAAGTAACTTGAAATGATTCTTTTGAGATTTTCTTCTGGTGTTTTCTTTTTCTTCAATATGTCTTCAATATGTCATTTCCAATTTTGTCAAGTTCTTCACCAGTCTAAAACTCCTTTCTTTTTTTTTTATTGCGTGGTTCTTCTCTCACCAGTGGAGTTCTTCTCCCTCTGTAGTTGTTTAGCTCACTCTGCTTATCGTCGCCATGTGTAGTAAATGAAGTAATGAGGTCAATAAAAGGATATAAGGCATTTATTATGCACTACAGAGAATAACTGGTGGTCCCTTCAGAAAGCAGGGAGCTAACTGACTGGAGAGAATACAGTGGAAGATGACATCAGGAAAATGGAATGTAAGATTTAAAGGGGTACAGCAAAACATAAGTGCAGAGAATACAACACTAAGCTTCATGATATTACTCGACATTTGTACAAATATACTGAGCAGCTAGAGAAAATGATGAAATTCATGATTACAGTTAAGCCCTAAGGACACTGCTCTTAGACGACAAATCCATTTCGCTTCTGTTTGTCTTAATAGTGTAGTTCTATCCCCCCTCTAACACTAGCATTTACATGATCTAATGCGTGGAACGTGATTTTTGACTGAGTGGGATGTGTCAAGGCTATATGTTGCGCAACCGGAGATCGATGGTCCATTTTTTTAATGTCTCTCACATGCGCCTGTATTCGAATTTTCAAACACCCAACACTGCTGCCCACATAAATTTTATCACACGTACACTGCAGTACATAGATTGTAAAAGTGGTGTTACAGTTTATAAAGGGTAGAATTCGATATTTGTTTGATCTATTATACTGAAACTCAGTGCATCGGTTTATCCCAAATTGGCAGACATTGCAGTTTCCACATACATGGAAACCTGATGGCTTGACAGGCAGCCATGTTTGTGTATCTGTTTTTCGTTCCTCAATGTAATTTGGACATAACATATTTCGTATAGTTTTACCCTTACGGTAAGTGACTCTGGGTTTGTCCGACACTATGTTTGATAGTTCTGAATTACAATGTAACAGGTCCCAATGACGACGTAATATGTTAAAGATATGTCCACTGTACATGCCATATTCAGTGATAAAGGAGACCTGATCAGTATATTTTTCAGCCCTCTTTGATTTTTTTGTGACCAATGTTTCAGCTCTGCTTAGTTTTTTGGCTCTACTCTCAGCTTTTTTGAGGCATGTGTCAGAGTAACCACTCATTTTGAAGTTGGTTTGAATTTCTTTGATAGATTTATCAAAGTTCTCATCTTGACTACAGTTTCTGCGTGCGCGAACCATCTCTCCATAGGGTATTGCTCTGATGGTCACACTTGAATGACAGCTATCAGCGTGCAATACACTGTTACAGGCTGTGGTTTTCTTATACATATCGCACTGCACTTTGTTGTCCTGGGCATATAGTTTGAGATCCAAATATACTATTTCTCTCTTGGAACTACTCATGGTCATTTTCACATTGAAGTTGTTATTGTTAAGATATCTGAAATATTGGTTCAGGGCCTCATCACTCCCCTTCCATATTAACAGAATATCGTCAATATATCTGACGTAGAATAGTATATTTTCAAGCCATGATCCTGCTCCTGGGTCCCAGGCATGCTCCAACTCGTACAGACCCATGAAAAGGTTAGCGTACGATGGGGCTAGCCTGGAACCCATCGCCATGCCCTGTAATTGCAAGAACCATTTCTGGCCATGCATGAAAGCATTTTGGGTCAGAACTAGTGTGGCCATTTTCAACAGCATTTGTGTGTGTTCCAAATGACATACATCTCTCTTATTTAAAAAAATGGGCAAGAGCTTGATAACCCTGCTCCATCTCTATTCATGTGTAGAGACTCTCCACATCCATTGTTACGAATGTGAAGGTCTCAGGTTCCCATTGTAAATCCTCCAACTTGCTCAAAAGTTCCATACTGTCCTTAACGAAGGAGGGTAGATTTCTAACAAAGGTTTGGAGAAAGGTATCTACATACCCTGCCAGATGTTGGGTTGGTCCACCATTCCCAGATATAATAGGTCGTCCGGCGGGAAAAATACCCCCCTTGTGGACTTTGGGGAGTATGTAGATACATGGATATCTGGAATTATGTGCCTGTAGATATCCATGTTCTGTTTCAGAAATCAATCCTGATTCTTTCCAATCAATAAGATGTGCATTGATATTCCTTTCAATTAAAGGAGTGGGGTTGGCATCCAATGGTCTGTAACACTGATCCTGACTTAGTTGTCTATCGATTTCTCCTATATAGTCACAATAGTCCATCAGGACTATGTTTCCCCCTTTGTCTGCTTCGCGAATAATCACATTGGGGTCATCCCTCAAAGATTTAAGTAGCATTTTCTCACGTATAGTGAGGTTATATCTATGCTTACACTTGGTGGGTTGCCCATGTGTTTCTTCTAATCGATATAGATCTTGTGTGACCTTATTAGCAAACTCATCTATTGCTGAAGCAGTGCCATGGGGTGGAACAAATTTCGAAGTACATCTCAGACCACTATCTATTGTGGTATCTTCTACAATGTCTAGATCACGTGCAAAGTCTACAATATTTTCAAAACCATTTTCCTCATCTAGAGTTGCTATGGTGTGAGCCACTTGAACATCTGATATGGTCAGGTCATTCTTATAAATGTTGCCCCCCACCAAATTAGATGTAGTCGGATGATCTGCAAAAAATTGTTTTAATTTCAATTTGCGAACACATTTGTAAAGATCTACATGTACATTTTCTAGTGCTGGTATTTCGGTCAGACAATAGTTTAAACCTTTACTCAAAATGTTTTATTCTTCCGGGTTCAAAGATCTAGATGACAAATTGATCATATTAAGTACATTTACATTCATCATATCATCCTGACTGCCCACTTAGTTCACATTCTCTTTAGTCAGTTGTTTTGAACATTTGGTGCCCTGGCTTTTACCCCTGCCCTGGTGTTTCTTGCCACCGCGCCTTGTTCGCTTCCCAGATTTTTCTTTTTGTTGCCCAATCTGAAGTGCTCAACTTCGCGTAAAAAATGCGAGGTATTATCTGGGGCGGCTGTGCTAGTACTCGGTTCCTCGCTCACTACACTCTCTATTGATGAGATAGAGGTTGCGCTAGAAGAGATGCTATGTGTTTTAGTCAATTTATCTGGAATTTGAGCTGTTTTATTGGCAAATCATCGTACTTTCTCGCGAAAGTGAAGATGCGTCCTCTATCGTAATCTCTCTGATCACGTTCAATTTTCTGTAGCTTTTTGTCTTTAAGATACATCTGATATTTTGCTTACTCGGTTTTGAGGATGGCATAGTTTTTTTGGATAACCTCAGTTAGGTTGGTATCACTAATTTCTTTCTCTAAAGATGTTATTTCCTCTCTGATGTTTTTTACTTTACGATCTGCATTTCTAATTAGAATATCCATCATTTTGTATGATGCCTCATAGAGGCCTCCCTCCCATTCACTTAGATGATCTGGCTCCAAGTCTTCATAGTTGGGAAAAATGAGAATTCGAAGACCTCTTGGAATTCTTCTGTTTTCTAGATGTTTTTTGAGTGTTGCTCCGTCCCACCATTTGGCGAGTTCGGATTTTTTTTGTCTTTCTAACCGAACAAACTTATTCTTTAAGCCTTCTGCTCGTGGTATCTTAGGTGCCAGAGATTTGGCGTTGTCATCTTTTTTCCCAAATAGTCCTCCTAGTAACTCCTCCCTGTTATCATCAAAATCCATCTTGTTATTATTATATCTTGGCTAGTGCGTGAAAAGTGCTAGATCAGCTCCAAACTAAATAACACAAAAACGCTCAAGGGTCAGAGCTATAATGGCCAGCACAAATTTTCACTATTAGTGATGCCTATCTATCAAATGGTTCCTTGTGCGACACGGTCGAGGATGTGACCCATATACACCCCCTGATAGTGGCTAAACAGTCACTGAAACATATATCGCAAAAAATTGACCCGCACCAAGGTTTATGTACAAGCACTTAATTATCAGATTTCTATATTTAACAAGTGTTATCGATGTTCAGAAGAAAACTTCCCACAAATAAGAATCTCAAAAGAAGTTGATTGAAGATTTTCCAATTTTCTTTATTCAATGTCTCAATTAAAAATAACAGAATTGCTTGTTGGCAACGCGTTTCGTCTGATCCGTGACTTCTTCAGGGCTGTAAGCAATTATATAAAAACATACATATTACAATACAATACAAATACATCTCTCTACAATTAACAACTATTAAAAACAAGCACATAGCACCTGTCATTTCATATAGTGTTTTTAAGATCAGTAAAAAAAACTCTTATAATCATTTTTCAAATCTTTTGGATATATTATTCTGGTCAATATTCTGGGGAAGTTTAAACCACAATTATTATAATAATGTCTTGACATGTGAACCAAGGTAGTTTAAAAGACAAATCGGGAGGAGACATGCTAAAAAGAACTACCTTTTTTTTTGTAGTTTGTGGTGAGGGCTACACAATAAACATATGTAGCATATATCTTTTGATAAAAATAACCATAGTATGGATAACTGTTCTATGTGTACAGAATGCCATTATATCTATATTTCATAATGCAGTCTCTTGGTTTCCATACCTCAATTAGTAATCTTCTAAAAAAAATAGCGACAGCCACCATATAGTTTCTATGTATTCACAGTCTGATATCTAAAGATGAGATGACAAAAATTACTAAATCACAAAAAACAGCAAGTAAGCAGCATAACAATATTCCAAACTATTAGCATTTTTAGTATACATCATAGTTCCCTGCGTTGCATATTGTTGTGCATAGCACCGAGTATATATTATTGATATATTCAATTAAGAAGTGAAAACATTTAAAACCAGTTGGCCAAGTATCACATAGAAATGTATCCCTCCTAAGTCTCGAATATGTGTCTATAATGTGTTTAAATTCAGGAGTCGAAACCATCATCAATAAATTAGATAGGTATCACTTTGAGATGTATCCCTCCTAAGCCTTAATACAGAACAATCTTAACCTTTGTATTCTAGCACACAATTTAATACATGTAGAAAACAACCTTAGAATACATCTTGCTGTATTTCGCTAGAATTTCTTGAATTATTTGATTTCCACATCTAAGACATAAGAGAGCCTACCTAATAAGATAGAGATTTACTGCAGAGATACTTATACTTTTATAACCATAATCTTCCCCTGCATTTAAAAACATCTTATCCATCTTGCGTGCAGTAAGATTAAATATTATACACTTACGCTCAAAATTATATATTCGGCGTGTCCCCCTCTAATCATTCAGTACAGTACAGGGAAAGTACCTCCTGTTCTTTTGTAGAGCTTTAGTCAGTTAATTTCTCGTGGCCAGCGCCTACACATAATATATATATAAAGGAAAATTGAAGAAAAAGTAACAGACCAATATATATAGTTATTTGCAATGTCAGTGTTTTAATTTTGTGTCTCTAAATAAAGCACAGCAAATAAAAATTAAATACATGTAGAAGCCTGACATACACATATTGTATGTGCTATCCTGATTCGTGCCTCCAATATGTAACTAAAAACCGAAAGTGTATATGAATCGGACTCCATGTCCTAATGCCCAAAGGAGCTCACTCGTGTGTTTGCATTGCAAACCAGTCAGACTAGCGTAGTTAGATGCCACTGTCAGATATTTGGTTCGGGACTGGCATGGTAGTGCATATCCTCCTAACTGTACAGAACATACGTATTGTTTCACACAAACAACAAAAATTGCATGTGAATCAAACCTTATATCCTAGGAGACAAAAGAATCTCTACTTTGTCTTTACCACCTCGACATCAGTAAGTCTAAGAGACACATACGTATTTCGTAATTTAATACCCCTACGGTAGCATACGAAGTTAGAGCCAGACTACCGTGAAAATGTTATATAAAGGGGTATAATGAGACTTATCCAAGTTGTCATCCATATTTTAATGCCCCTATTGTGAAGTAGGATTTTAATACAGGACTAGCGTTAACTGTCTGCCCTATTACGGTACAACGCATACATCATGTTTCACAGGCTCGAGTGAAACCACATGTAAATCAAACACCATATCTTAAATATCAGAAGGCACTGCCATGTGTTTAGAATGCCGGCATTGGCAAGTTTGAGATAACAGACAGGCTTTCATAATTAGATTCCCCTACGGTTGCGAGTGTACGTCAAAGTAAAGATTATATAACTCAAGGCTGTCACAGATTAAACAGCTTTTGAGAGCGTGTGGATATTTATCACGGCAGCTACAAAAAGAGTTTGCCAGTGCAACGACAATGCGAGCATAGAGAAGCCTGCTTTTAAGAGCGTATAGATATTTATCACGGCAGTTACACAAAGAATTTGCCAGTACAGCGAGCGTAGCGAAGCCTGCCATTACTTACTCATCTGTGTATAGATGATTCCTGGTCTGTGTGTAGGTCGACAGGTGAGCTGATACAGCCCCCTGTTTAAATACCTTGCTAATTCAAAACACATGTGCATATCTGTTGCGGCGCCTAAAGATGACATTGTATGTGGCCCAACATTATTGGGAATTGTAGTTGGAATATGTTGTCATAGCACATAATGGCGCTTCAGAAATACTGGGTCATATCATAACGTCAGTGCGATCACTTCATCTCAACAGATGTAGCGTAGCTACATTGATAGCGCGGCGTCGGCTAAAGACCGAATTTGGAACGGATCACGGTTCAAGACCCGGGACCCGCTCCATCTGGTAATATTTATAAAAAGCCCCATTTTAGGATTGTAATTTTAACCATGCAGTCGGGCTAAAAAGACTTAGTAATACAATATCGTAAAAGCGATCATTGCAGCTCCACACATGTAGCACAGCTACACTGATAATACATCGCCAGCTTCAGACTGGTTTCGTACAGATCGCGGCTCAAGACCCGAGACTCACTTCATTCGGTAAAACCCATTGTGAGATTGTAATTTTAACCATTCATTCAGGCCATGGTTACATTCTATAATATGATCTGAAGACAAGACATGTTTGTTCACGGTCCAGAGAGTATGTCTTTTCTTCCAAAACTATTTCCTATATCTGTTCCATGTAGTATCTTGCGAAGCATGCCGAGATCACATACAGTTGTTGGTAGCATGAAAGTGTAAGAGTAATATAGCCCTTCTTATGAATTGTGTCTCGATAATGACGACAACCCCTTTACTATTACACTATAGTGTAGACAAACCACGAAAATTCTAGACACTATAGATGACACTAGTGTTCAATGATAAAAGACATGGAAATGAGTATGTTTGTGATACATCACTAGAGTGTGCATAGAAATGTCTAAGTGTAGTAAATGAAGTAATGAGGTCAATAAAAGGATATAAGGCATTTATTATGCACTACAGAGAATAACTGGTGGTCCCTTCAGAAAGCAGGGAGCTAACTGACTGGAGAGAATACAGTGGAAGATGACATCAGGAAAATGGAGTGTAAGATTTAAAGGGGTACAGCAAAACATAAGTGCAGAGAATACAACATATCCTCTTCCCTTCGTATAGAAAAACATAAGTTAAAAAAAACAAAATACAAGCACATGCTCTTCGTTACAGAGAGAGACCTTACTTGCAAACATAATCATGTAAGTAACCCGGAGGTCTTCTTACTCTTTGAGTTCTACTAGCACCAATTTCACTGGGAGGCACATTACCCCCACACTCAGCCTTCTTGTAGAGTGCTACACGCCTTAAATTCCAACTTTCACCGTTAAATAAAGTCACAAACCTTTTGTGGACAGACTTGACCTTAAATGGCCCCCTGAACTTTGTCAACCCAACGCCGACTCGGCCAGGTTTGACTTTTATCCAATCATTCACTGCCAACTTACACCTACTTTCTGGTTCACTCACATTGTCAGGATTGTCAGGGCTAACGGGAACATCAGCGTCCAGATACTCCTTCATCCATGCAGCGACCAGCTTGGTACCAGCTGAACGCCCTCTCATGACGCTAAAAGGAATCATACCAGTCACACCATTTTCGGTAGTTCTGTAGGCCCAAACGAGGTCATTAACCAATCTTCTCACATCTGTCCTAGAAGAGATCGCCATCTGAATCGCACCCTTAACCATCCTGTTCGCCCTCTCAACTATTCCATTCCCCTGGGGATTGTAAAGTGAGGTCCTTGAATGTGCAATGCCACACTTCCCTAAGAAATTAGTCATCTCTAGAGAAGTCAATTGCGTCCCATTATCAGTGATAATTCTTGTCGGAAAACCTTCCTCTCTAAAAATGTCACTCAACATTGAAATAGTGCTGCTCGTAGTGATCTCCTTCATGAATTTGACTACCAACCACTTTGAAGAAACGTCAACTACTACTAACCCAAACCTCATATCTTGACTCAACTGATAAAACGGGCCAATGAAATCCAGACATATGGTGTGCCATGGACACCCTGGGTCTACTATTGAGCCACAACCAACATGACTGCCAACTTTCAGCCTCTTCTCGGTCTCTAAGCAGTCTGTACATTTTTCCACCCACTGAGAGATTTCTAAGTCCATTCCGGGCCACCAATAATTCTCCCTAACTCTCCTCTTAGTGAGGGACTGTCCTAGGTGACCCTCGTGGGCTAACTTAAATAGAGTAAACCTCACTTCCTGCGGGGGAATAAATTTATCTTCCATCAAAATCATGAAACCATCTTTGTCCAAGACAGACAATTGTTCCAACACTTTCAAATATGGGCGAAGTGCAGGGGATAAGCAACTCTCTCTCCTTGCACCCTTCACAATCAGGTCTTTCACTTCACTCAACACCACATCCTTAGCCATGGAGGTATTCCACCTACTCCTACTAATTGCTCCGGCACACATATCCACTACCTCATCCACAGCAGCTACAGACCCTTCTGAATTGAGTGATTCTACCCCTAACTTGTCTACCGTCTCCCAAGGCAGTGGGAGTCTAGAAAGCCCATCAGCTTGGCAGTTCCTCCAACCTGGAATATACTCAACAGTGTACAAATACTCTTGAATCCTAGCAGCGAGTCTGGCTAACCTCGTGGAGCCTTTGCCAGCCCCACCAGGTGAAAGGATTTTAACTAAGGGTTTGTGATCTGTCAACAACGTAAACTTGAACCCCCACAAGTACATTCTGTAATACTCACAACCCCACGCTGCAGCCAGAGCTTCCCGCTCAATTATAGAATAATTCCTCTCTGCCATTGTGAGCGTCCTTGAAGCAAAAGCTACAGTCTTGAGTTCAGAACCATGTACTTGAGCTAAAACTGCACCAACCCCCACAGTACTCGCATCTACCGTTAAGATTGACTTACGGTTGGTGTCGAACGGTGTTAAGATGCCTGCCTCACAAATTTCAACCTTGATCTTTTTAAAACACTCTTCCTGTTCCACACCCCACACAAACTTGCATCCTTTCCTCAACAACACTTTAATCTTTTCGGTTTTCTCTGCAAAATCTCTTACAAATTCAGCATAGTACTCGATGAGACCGAGAAATGACCTCAACTGATCTTTGTCACACGGAGCTGGTGCATTCCTGATAGAGTCTAATAAGTCTCTCTTGGGTTTGACCCCGTCAACAGACAAAGTATATCCAAGGTATTCGACTTCTTCCACTGCAAATTTACATTTCTCTTTCTTTAAAGTTAAACCGGCTTGTTCCATCTTTTCTAAAACAGTTTTTAAAATTAAATTGTGTTCTTCAACAGTCTTTCCAAATATCAAAACATCGTCTTGGAAATACACCACGTTGTTCACACCTTTCAGTACAGCTCCCATCATTCTTTGAAATACTCCTGCTGCAGAAGCAAGTCCGAAAGGCATACGTGTGAATTGGTAAACCCCCTCAGTTGTTATAAAAGCTGTCAACGCCTTGGAGTTTTGGTGTAGCTTTATTTGGTGATACGCGCTGCGGAGATCCAGCTTAGAAAAGTACTTTCCTCCTTTTAGTGACAAAACCAACTCGTTGATGTTCGGTAATGGAAAATTGTCTACTACAATGTTCTGGTTTAAGGTGCGAAGGTCCACACAAAAACGGAATTTTCCGTCAGATTTGGTCGTGATAACTACGGGAGAAATCCAGGGTGACGTTTCGATCTGTTCTATCACCCCTTGATCTAGCATCTCCTTCAACATCTTCTTCACTTCCTCACGTGCAATAAATGGAACCTTCCTCACCCTGTGTTGCATAGGTACGGCATCATCACGCAGTACAATTTTATGCACGTAACCTCTCAACTCTCCAATGTGCTCATCAAACAAACCATTCATCCCATCAACAATCGAATCTGTAGTTATATTATCTACAACCATCACCTGTTGTGCTGCCCTGGGATTGATGATTATACCGAGGTCATACTGTTGCCCCCATCCTAAAATTGCAGGACCCGATCTGGCTACATATACCTTTCCTTTAGCGGCACGGTCCTTAAATGATATTATACATACCATAAATCCGATCACTTCTATACTCTCACCCTGATACCCACAGGGACTAATATCACTAGCTGATAGTTGCACGTCCTTCCAATTTTCTAAGTACATATCTTTGGGGATAATAGTCCACAATGACCCCGGATCAACCATCAACTGGACTTCTATTTTATCAATAAGAAATTGTGCCTTGGGTCTGTTTCTTCTACCAGGTTCACCTTCTCTCACACCATCTTCGCCCAAACACAATATTTTGTTGGCACCCTCAACACCAATAATATCTCTCACGACCTCCTTGTTTTCCACAACAGCCACTTTATCAGCATTTGCACTCATGCACATCTTGGCAAAATGTCCTTTCCTCCCACACTTTCTACACACTTGGTCGATGGCAAAGCACTTCCTGAAATCTGAGCTATGGAAAGTACTCCCGCACCTACTACACATCTTCCCTTGGAATCTATTCTTGTCATTGCTTGAAAACCCATTATTATATCTCTTCGGACCTCTGTCACCCAGGTCTACACTTTTCTTGTTCACTGCAGCAACTTCAACAGGCTCAACACAAGAAACTCCATTCCCTTGAACATTTTCCCTTGCATTGTCTTTCCTCTCCATCTCTCTCATGCATGCATTTGATTCTTCAACTACTTTCGCTATGTCTATAGCCATTTGTAAGGTAGGATTTTTTGCCGCCCACAGTTTTTCCTGCATCTTTTTGTTCCGGCATTGTACTATCAACTGATCACGTATCATTTCGTCTCTTATCTCTCCGAAATTACATTTGATGGATAGCTCACGTAACCTAGCCACAAATTGGTTCACAGATTCCTCATTCCTTTGAGGTTGAGTGTAAAATTTATGTCTTGCCATGACAATATTTACTTCTTTTGCATATTGCTTCTTCATGCGAGCTTTTGCTTCCGTGTACACGTTGGTTATTGCCCTTCCATCTTGGTTTAGTCCTAATGGAAGATATTTAAAAGAACGTTGACCTTCTTTGCCTAAAGCACTTAACAAAAGGGCTTTTTTTTTTTGTTGCGCTGAAATCCTTCCCGTCAAGCGCTTCTATATAATTCTCAAAGATGTCTATCCATTCATCCCACTCAATGGGTGGAGCTCCAGTAGTTTGCAGGAACATTGGAGGTACAATAACATTGAGGTTTTCCATTCCGAAAAAAATTTCTTTTTCCTTTAATACACACTCCCAATATATCGCTTGTAAAACAGTGTAGGTGTTACTCCTCTTTACATACAGGTGGTTATTGTTCTTTGAAGCGGGCACTCTTTCTCAACAAACAAAATAAAACTATGCGCTTTAATGCTGTAAGTTCACTATACTAAAGTACTGTCTCAATTAGATGCCTCAAATAGGCCATACAATTTAATGTTACGATGTATATGGTCTAATGTGGATTGCGCCAGAAACTGCTTGACATTCTAGACACTTTTAAACTTTCTTCTTTTTTTTTTTTTTTTTTTTTTAGTATTTTCCGAATATAGCTCACCGTTTGAGTCCCTCTCCTTGTGGTTTGCTGGCGCTCATCTTTAAAAATAAGTAATCCTTCTCCTACGACGCTCGTACAACGCGTTGCCTGGTTACCATGTACACAAAATGGCGTCTGCGTTGCGTCGATGCGTCATTGCCGCCTGACGTTGTTTGACGCTGGTCCCTGTTGCGCTTCCTGTTAGACGTGCTGTGTGACGTCTGTAGCGCGAATGGCTTGGTTCGAGCGGTGTCACAAGAAGAGGTCAGGTAGGCTGATGTTATTCTGCTCGCGCAGAACTTTGAAAGATGCAAAGTATTCAAAAGATGCAGCGGACTGCTTTAACATTCTTCTCTCTCCAACTCTAACAACAAATACATTTCGATGATCAAAATTACCTTGGGGCTGAATTGGTATCTTTTGTTGGGAGATAGTTAATCAGTCAATCCGTAGTCGATCAATGGGACAGTAGTGGTCCGCTTTGATTTCTAATAAAAGCACAGTTCTTTAAAAAGTGTGACGATCTTGAGTGATAAGATTGGGCTCACCGGTTAAATGGAAAAGTCTCTCAAACTCACCGCTAGTTTGAACGAGGTGTCAATGCCATAGGTCGATTCCCTTTGCCCTCTTATATTTCTTTTGTTCTTCACAAATGTCTCTTTCTTCACTGGTACTGGTTGAAGCACTTTTCCACAAAGTAACTTGAAATGATTCTTTTGAGATTTTCTTCTGGTGTTTTCTTTTTCTTCAATATGTCTTCAATATGTCATTTCCAATTTTGTCAAGTTCTTCACCAGTCTAAAACTCCTTTTTTTTTTTTATTGCGTGGTTCTTCTCTCACCAGTGGAGTTCTTCTCCCTCTGTAGTTGTTTAGCTCACTCTGCTTATCGTCGCCATGTGTAGTAAATGAAGTAATGAGGTCAATAAAAGGATATAAGGCATTTATTATGCACTACAGAGAATAACTGGTGGTCCCTTCAGAAAGCAGGGAGCTAACTGACTGGAGAGAATACAGTGGAAGATGACATCAGGAAAATGGAATGTAAGATTTAAAGGGGTACAGCAAAACATAAGTGCAGAGAATACAACACTAAGCTTCATGATATTACTCGACATTTGTACAAATATACTGAGCAGCTAGAGAAAATGATGAAATTCATGATTACAGTTAAGCCCTAAGGACACTGCTCTTAGACGACAAATCCATTTCGCTTCTGTTTGTCTTAATAGTGTCGTTCTATCCCCCCCTCTAACACTAGCATTTACATGATCTAATGCGTGGAACGTGATTTTTGACTGAGTGGGATGTGTCAAGGCTATATGTTGCGCAACCGGAGATCGATGGTCCATTTTTTTAATGTCTCTCACATGCGCCTGTATTCGAATTTTCAAACACCCAACACTGCTGCCCACATAAATTTTATCACACGTACACTGCAGTACATAGATTGTAAAAGTGGTGTTACAGTTTATAAAGGGTAGAATTCGATATTTGTTTGATCTATTATACTGAAACTCAGTGCATCGGTTTATCCCAAATTGGCAGACATTGCAGTTTCCACATACATGGAAACCTGATGGCTTGACAGGCAGCCATGTTTGTGTATCTGTTTTTCGTTCCTCGATGTAATTTGGACATAACATATTTCGTATAGTTTTACCCTTACGGTAAGTGACTCTGGGTTTGTCCGACACTATGTTTGATAGTTCTGAATTACAATGTAACTGGTCCCAATGACGACGTAATATGTTAAAGATATGTCCACTGTACATGCCATATTCAGTGATAAAGGAGACCTGATCAGTATATTTTTCAGCCCTCTTTGATTTTTTTGTGACCAATGTTTCAGCTCTGCTTAGTTTTTTGGCTCTACTCTCAGCTTTTTTGAGGCATGTGTCAGAGTAACCACTCATTTTGAAGTTGGTTTGAATTTCTTTGATAGATTTATCAAAGTTCTCATCTTGACTACAGTTTCTGCGTGCGCGAACCATCTCTCCATAGGGTATTGCTCCGATGGTCGCACTTGAATGACAGCTATCAGCGTGCAATACACTGTTACAGGCTGTGGTTTTCTTATACATATCGCACTGCACTTTGCTGTCCTGGGCATATAGTTTGAGATCCAAATATACTATTTCTCTCTTGGAACTACTCATGGTCATTTTCACATTGAAGTTGTTATTGTTAAGATATCTGAAATATTGGTTCAGGGCCTCATCACTCCCCTTCCATATTAACAGAATATCGTCAATATATCTGACGTAGAATAGTATATTTTCAAGCCATGATCCTGCTCCTGGGTCCCAGGCATGCTCCAACTCGTACAGACCCATGAAAAGGTTAGCGTACGATGGGGCTAGCCTGGAACCCATCGCCATGCCCTGTAATTGCAAGAACCATTTCTGGCCATGCATGAAAGCATTTTGGGTCAGAACTAGTGTGGCCATTTTCAACAGCATTTGTGTGTGTTCCAAATGACATACATCTCTCTTATTTAAAAAAATGGGCAAGAGCTTGACAACCCTGCTCCATCTCTATTCATGTGTAGAGACTCTCCACATCCATTGTTACGAATGTGAAGGTCTCAGGTTCCCATTGTAAATCCTTCAACTTGCTCAAAAGTTCCGTACTGTCCTTAACGAAGGAGGGGAGATTTCTAACAAAGGTTTGGAGAAAGGTATCTACATACCCTGCCAGATGTTGGGTTGGTCCACCATTCCCAGATATAATAGGTCGTCCGGCGGGAAAAATACCCCCTTGTGGACTTTGGGGAGTATGTAGATACATGGATATCTGGAATTATGTGCCTGTAGATATCCATGTTCTGTTTCAGAAATCAATCCTGATTCTTTCCAATCAATAAGATGTGCATTGATATTCCTTTCAATTAAAGGAGTGGGGTTGGCATCCAATGGTCTGTAACACTGATCCTGACTTAGTTGTCTATCGATTTCTCCTATATAGTCACAATAGTCCATCAGGACTATGTTTCCCCCTTTGTCTGCTTCGCGAATAATCACATTGGGGTCATCCCTCAAAGATTTAAGTAGCATTTTCTCACGTATAGTGAGGTTATATCTATGCTTACACTTGGTGGGTTGCCCATGTGTTTCTTCTAATCGATATAGATCTTGTGTGACCTTATTAGCAAACTCATCTATTGCTGAAGCAGTGCCATGGGGTGGAACAAATTTCGAAGTACATCTCAGACCACTATCTATTGTGGTATCTTCTACAATGTCTAGATCACGTGCAAAGTCTACAATATTTTCAAAACCATTTTCCTCATCTAGAGTTGCTATGGTGTGAGCCACTTGAACATCTGATATGGTCAGGTCATTCTTATAAATGTTGCCCCCCACCAAATTAGATGTAGTCGGATGATCTGCAAAAAATTGTTTTAATTTCAATTTGCGAACACATTTGTAAAGATCTACATGTACATTTTCTAGTGCTGGTATTTCGGTCAGACAATAGTTTAAACCTTTACTCAAAATGTTTTTTTCTTCCGGGTTCAAAGATCTAGATGACAAATTGATCACATTAAGTACATTTACATTCATCATATCATCCTGACTGCCCACTTGATGGTTCACATTCTCTTTAGTCAGTTGTTTTGAACATTTGGTGCCCTGGCTTTTACCCCTGCCCTGGTGTTTCTTGCCACCGCGCCTTGTTCGCTTCCCAGATTTTTCTTTTTGTTGCCCAATCTGAAGTGCTCAACTTCGCGTAAAAAATGCGAGGTATTATCTGGGGCGGCTGTGCTAGTACTCGGTTCCTCGCTCACTACACTCTCTATTGATGAGATAGAGGTTGCGCTAGAAGAGATGCTATGTGTTTTAGTCAATTTATCTGGAATTTGAGCTGTTTTATTGGCAAATCATCGTACTTTCTCGCGAAAGTGAAGATGCGTCCTCTATCGTAATCTCTCTGATCACGTTCAATTTTCTGTAGCTTTTTGTCTTTAAGATACATCTGATATTTTGCTTACTCGGTTTTGAGGATGGCATCGTTTTTTTGGATAACCTCAGTTAGGTTGGTATCACTAATTTCTTTCTCTAAAGATGTTATTTCCTCTCTGATGTTTTTTACTTTACGATCTGCATTTCTAATTAGAATATCCATCATTTTGTATGATGCCTCATAGAGGCCTCCCTCCCATTCACTTAGATGATCTGGCTCCAAGTCTTCATAGTTGGGAAAAATGAGAATTCGAAGACCTCTTGGAATTCTTCTGTTTTCTAGATGTTTTTTGAGTGTTGCTCCGTCCCACCATTTGGCGAGTTCGGATTTTTTTTGTCTTTCTAACCGAACAAACTTATTCTTTAAGCCTTCTGCTCGTGGTATCTTAGGTGCCAGAGATTTGGCGTTGTCATCTTTTTTCCCAAATAGTCCTCCTAGTAACTCCTCCCTGTTATCATCAAAATCCATCTTGTTATTATTATATCTTGGCTAGTGCGTGAAAAGTGCTAGATCAGCTCCAAACTAAATAACACAAAAACGCTCAAGGGTCAGAGCTATAATGGCCAGCACAAATTTTCACTATTAGTGATGCTTATCTATCAAATGGTTCCTTGTGCGACACGGTCGAGGATGTGACCCATATACACCCCCTGATAGTGGCTAAAGAGTCACTGAAACATATATCGCAAAAAATTGACCCGCACCAAGGTTTATGTACAAGCACTTAATTATCAGATTTCTATATTTAACAAGTGTTATCGATGTTCAGAAGAAAACTTCCCACAAATAAGAATCTCAAAAGAAGTTGATTGAAGATTTTCCAATTTTCTTTATTCAATGTCTCAATTAAAAATAACAGAATTGCTTGTTGGCAACGCGTTTCGTCTGATCCGTGACTTCTTCAGGGCTGTAAGCAATTATATAAAAACATACATATTACAATACAATACAAATACATCTCTCTACAATTAACAACTATTAAAAACAAGCACATAGCACCTGTCATTTCATATAGTGTTTTTAAGATCAGTAAAAAAAACTCTTATAATCATTTTTCAAATCTTTTGGATATATTATTCCGGTCAATATTCTGGGGAAGTTTAAACCACAATTATTATAATAATGTCTTGACATGTGAACCAAGGTAGTTTAAAAGACAAATCGGGAGTAGACATGCTAAAAAGAACTACCTTCTTTTTTGTAGTTTGTGGTGAGGGCTACACAATAAACATATGTAGCATATATATTTTGATAAAAATAACCATAGTATGGATAACTGTTCTATGTGTACAGAATGCCATTATATCTATATTTCATAATGCAGTCTCTTGGTTTCCATACCTCAATTAGTAATCTTCTAAAATAAATAGCGACAGCCACCATATAGTTTCTATGTATTCACAGTCTGATATCTAAAGGTGAGATGACAAAAATTACTAAATCACAAAAAACAGCAAGTAAGCAGCATAACAATATTCCAAACTATTAGCATTTTTAGTATACATCATAGTTCCCTGCGTTGCATATTGTTGTGCATAGCACCGAGTATATATTATTGATATATTCAATTAAGAAGTGAAAACATTTAAAACCAGTTGGCCAAGTATCACATAGAAATGTATCCCTCCTAAGTCTCGAATATGTGTCTATAATGTGTTTAAATTCAGGAGTCGAAACCATCATCAATAAATTAGATAGGTATCACTTTGAGATGTATCCCTCCTAAGCCTTAATACAGAACAATCTTAACCTTTGTATTCTAGCACACAATTTAATACATGTAGAAAACAACCTTAGAATACATCTTGCTGTATTTCGCTAGAATTTCTTGAATTATTTGATTTCCACATCTAAGACATAAGAGAGCCTACCTAATAAGATAGAGATTTACTGCAGAGATACTTATACTTTTATAACCATAATCTTCCCCTGCATTTAAAAACATCTTATCCATCTTGCGTGCAGTAAGATTAAATATTATACACTTACGCTCAAAATTATATATTCGGCGTGTCCCCCTCTAATCATTCAGTACAGTACAGGGAAAGTACCTCCTGTTCTTTTGTAGAGCTTTAGTCAGTTAATTTCTCGTGGCCAGCGCCTACACATAATATATATATAAAGGAAAATTGAAGAAAAAGTAACAGACCAATATATATAGTTATTTGCAATGTCAGTGTTTTAATTTTGTGTCTCTAAATAAAGCACAGCAAATAAAAACTAAATACATGTAGAAGCCTGACATACACATATTGTATGTGCTATCCTGATTCGTGCCTCCAATATGTAACTAAAAACCGAAAGTGTATATGAATCGGACCCCATGTCCTAATGCCCAAAGGAGCTCACTCGTGTGTTTGCATTGCAAACCAGTCAGACTAGCGTAGTTAGATGCCACTGTCAGATATTTGGTTCGGGACTGGCATGGTAGTGCATATCCTCCTAACTGTACAGAACATACGTATTGTTTCACACAAACAACAAAATTTGCATGTGAATCAAACCTTATATCCTAGGAGACAAAAGAATCTCTACTTTGTCTTTACCACCTCGACATCAGTAAGTCTAAAGACACATACGTATTTCGTAATTTAATACCCCTACGGTAGCATACGAAGTTAGAGCCAGACTACCGTGAAAATGTTATATAAAGGGGTATAATGAGACTTATCCAAGTTGTCATCCATATTTTAATGCCCCTATTGTGAAGTAAGATTTTAATACAGGACTAGCGTTAACTGTCTGCCCTATTACGGTACAACGCATACATCATGTTTCACAGGCTCGAGTGAAACCACATGTAAATCAAACACCATATCTTAAATATCAGAAGGCACTGCCATGTGTTTAGAATGCCGGCATTGGCAAGTCTGAGATAACAGACAGGCTTTCATAATTAGAATCCCCTACGGTTGCGAGTGTACGTCAAAGTAAAGATTATATAACTCAAGGCTGTCACAGATTAAACAGCTTTTGAGAGCGTGTGGATATTTATCACGGCAGCTACAAAAAGAGTTTGCCAGTGCAACGACAATGCGAGCATAGAGAAGCCTGCTTTTAAGAGCGTATAGATATTTATCACGGCAGTTACACAAAGAATTTGCCAGTACAGCGAGCGTAGCGAAGCCTGCCATTACTTACTCATCTGTGTATAGATGATTCCCAAAGCGTCCTGGTCTGTGTGTAGGTCGACAGGTGAGCTGATACAGCCCCCTGTTTAAATACCTTGCTAATTCAAAACACATGTGCATATCCGTTGCGGCGCCTAAAGATGACATCGTATGTGGCCAAACATTATTGGGAATTGTAGTTGGAATATGTTGTCATAGCACATAATGGCGCTTCAGAAATACTGGGTCATATCATAACGTCAGTGCGATCACTTCATCTCAACAGATGTAGCGTAGCTACATTGATAGCGCGGCGTCGGCTAAAGACCGAATTTGGAACGGATCACGGTTCAAGACCCGGGACCCGCTCCATCTGGTAATATTTATAAAAAGCCCCCTTTTAGGATTGTAATTTTAACCATGCAGTCGGGCTAAAAAGACTTAGTAATACAATATCGTAAAAGCGATCATTGCAGCTCCACACATGTAGCACAGCTACACTGATAGTACATCGCCAGCTTCAGACTGGATTCGTACAGATCGCGGCACAAGACCCGATACTCACTTCATTCTTAAAACCCATTGTGAGATTGTAATTTTAACCATTCGTTCAGGGCATGGTTACATTCTATAATATGATCTGAAGACAAGACATGTTTGTTCAAGGTCCAGAGAGTATGTCTTTTCTTCCAAAACTATTTCCTATATCTGTTCCATGTAGTATCTTGCGAAGCATGCCCAGATCACATACAGATGTTGGTAGCATGAAAGTGTAAGAGTATTATAGCCCTTCTTATGAATTATGTCTCGATAATGACAACAACCCCTTTACTATTACACTATAGTGTAGACAAACCACGAAAATTCTAGACACTATAGATGACACTAGTGTTCAATGATAAAAGACATGGAAATGAGTATGTTTGTGATACATCACTAGAGTGTGCATAGAAATGTCTAAGCTTCATGATATTACTCGACATTTGTACAAAAATACTGAGCAGCTAGAGAAAATGATGAAATTCATGATTATAGTTAAGCCCTAAGGACACTGCTCTTAGACGACAAATCCATTTCGCCTCTGTTTGTCTTAATAGTGTAGTTCTATCTCCCCCTCTAACACTAGCATTTACATGATCTATTGCGTGGAACGTGATTTTTGACTGAGTGGGATGTGTCAAGGCTATATGTTGCGCAACCGGAGATCGATGGTCCATTTTTTTAATGTCTCTCACATGCTCCTGTATTCGAATTTTCAAACACCTAACACTGCTGCCCACATAAATTTTATCACACGTACACTGCAGTACATAGATTGAAAAAGTGGTGTTGCAGTTTATAAAGGGTAGAATTCTTGGCAGTTCGGGCTGGACTGTTCCCATGAGGCACAGGGTCAGACTGATTTGCATATAGCCATGTCTGAAATGGGGTGGCTGAGTGGGCTAAAGAATGGTGATGGATTAAACCCAGATCAGTTGACTGGGGGTGAGTGTTTGATTTGCTCAAACGCTCCGTCCATCATCCCCTTTTGTATTGCTTTGTTCGCCCTAAGTGTGGCAGGGTATGCTCAGACGTGAGTCCCTTGCTCACTTGGCCACTGGATTCAAGATAGCCTGGCTGATGAGGATTATGAATCCGAAACCGGTCCCAACTCTAGATGAGGAAAATGGTTTTGAAAATATTTTAGACTCTGCACGTGATCTAGACATTGTAGAAGATACCACAATAGATAGTGGTCTGAGATGTACTTCGAAATTTGTTCCACCCCAAGGCACTGCTTCAGCAATAGATGAGTTTGCTAACAAGGTCACACAAGATCTATATTGATTAGAAGAAACACATGGGCAACACACCAAGTGTAAGCATAGATATAACTTCACTATACGTGAGAAAATGCTACTTAAATCTTTGAGGGATGACCCCAATGTGATTATTCGCGAAGCAGACAAAGGGTGGAACATAGTCCTGATGGACTATTGTGACTATATAGGAGAAATCGATAGACAACTAAGTTAGGATCAGTGTTACAGACCATTGGATGCCAACCCCACTCCTTTAATTGAAAGGAATATCAATGCACATCTTATTGATTGGAAAGAATCAGGATTGATTTCTGAAACTGAACATGGATATCTACAGGCACATAATTCCAGATATCCATGTATCTACATACTCCCCAAAGTCCACAAGGGGGGTATTTTTCCCCCCGGACGACCTATTATATCTGGGAATGGTGGACCAACCGAACATCTGGCGGAGTATGTAGATACCTTTCTCCAACCCTTTGTTAGAAATCTCCCCTCCTTCATTAAGGACAGTAGGGAACTTTTGTGCAAGCTGGAGGATATACAATGGGAACCTGAGACCTTCACATTCGTAACAATGGATGTGGAGAGTCTCTACACATGTATAGAGATGGAGCAGGGTTGTCGAGCTCTTGCCCATTTTTTAAATAAGAGAGATGTATGTCATTTGGAACACACACAAATGCTGTTGAAAATGGCCACACTAGTTCTGACCCAAAATGCTTTCATGCATGGCCAGAAATGGTTCTTGCAATTACAGGGCACGGCGATGGGTTCCAGGCTAGCCCCATCTTACGCTAACCTTTTCATGGGTCTGTACGAGTTGAAGCATGCCTGGGACCCAGGAGCAGGATCATGGTTTGAAAATATACTATTCTACGTCAGATATATTGACAATATTCTGTTAATATGGAAGGGGAGTGATGAGGCCCTGAACCAATATTTCAGATATCTTAACAATAACAACTTCAATGTGAAAATGAGCATGAGTAGTTCCAAGAGAGAAATAGTATATTTGGTTCTCAAACTATATGCCCAGGACAACAAAGTGCAGTGCGATATGTATAAGAAAACCACAGCCTGTAACAGTGTATTGCACGCTGATAGCTGTCATTCAAGTGCGACCATCAGAGCAAGACCCTATGGAGAGATGGTTCGCGCACACAGAAACTGTAGTCAAGATAAGAACTTTGATAAATCTATCAAAGAAATTCAAACCAACTTCCAAATGAGGGGTTACTCTGACACATGCCTCAAAAAAGCTGAGAGTAAAGCCAAAAAACTAAGCAGAGCTGAAACATTGGTCACAAAAAAATCTAAGAGGGCTGAAAAATATACTGATCAGGTCTCCTTTATCACTGAATATGGCATGTACAGTGGACATATCTTTAACATATTACATCGTCATTGGGACCTGTTACATTGTAATTCAGAACTATCAAACTTAGGGGCCGATTACGATGGAGGATTCTCCTTATCCTCCGGGCCGGAGGAAGCCACGCCGGCCCGGAGGATGCGGAGAATCCTCTGCGGAGCCTCAAAAGACCCACCGCCATATTAGGATGGCGGTGGGTCTGGGATTCCGTCTGCAGCTTTTCCGCCGCGGCCGCCTTCCGACCGCGGCGGAAAAGCTATATCATGGCTGGCGGTGTCTATCAGACACCGCCAGCCATATTAGGATGGTGTAAATGTCATGCTTTTCGCGGCAGCTTTTCCGCCGTGGAAAAGCATACGGACATTCACTTTGGGGGCCCGTTGCGGGCCCCCTGGGTGAAGGGGGGTGGGGGTGCACATGGGGGGTACCTATGGTACCCCCCTGCATTTGCGTGCACAAAGCAGCATGCACCGCGCAGTGCCTGCCGCTTTGTGCACGCAAATGCGATGCATGCATTTTTAACATTGCGGCGGGTGCAGCTTGAAGCTGCACCCGCCGCAATGTTAAAGATAGAGGATGTGACCGCCACCCTGGCGGTCACATCCTAATCTGCACGGAGGGAACGCCGCAGCACCTGCGGACGTTCCCTCCTCCTCAGGGGTCGCGGACGGACTCAAGTCCGTCCGCGATCCTAATGACCCCCATAGTGTCGGACAAACCCAGAGTCACTTACCCTAAGGATAAAACTATACGAAATATGTTATGTCCAAGTTACATCGAGGAACGAAAAACAGATACACAAACATGGCTGCCTGTCAAGCCATCAGGTTTCCATGTATGTGGAAACTGCAATGTCTGCCAATTTGGGATAAACCGATGCACTGAGTTTCAGTATAATAGATAAAAAAAATATCGAATTCTACCCTTTATAAACTGTAACACCACTTTTACAATCTATGTACTGCAGTGAACGTGTGATAACATTTATGTGGGCAGCAGTGTTGGGTGTTTGAAAATTCAAATACAGGAGCATGTGAGAGACATAAAAAAAAGGGATCATCGATCTCCGGTTGCGCAACATATAGCCTTGACACATCCCACTCAGTCAAAAATCACGTTCCACGGATTAGATCATGTAAATGCTAGTGTTAGAGGGGGAGATAGAACTACACTATTAAGACAAACAGAGGCAAAATGGATTTGTCGTCTAAGAGCAGTGTCCTTAGGGCTTAACTGTAATTATGAATTTCATCATTTTCTCTAGCTGCTCAGTATTTCTGTACAAATGTCGAGTAATATCATGAAGCTTAGACATTTCTATGCACACTCTAGTGATGTATCACAAACATACTCATTTCCATGTCTTTTTTCATTGAACACTAGTGTCATCTATAGTGTCTAGAATTTTCGTGGTTTGTCTACACTATAGTGTAATAGTAAAGGGGTTGTTGTCATTATCGAGACACAATTCATAAGAAGGGCTATATTACTCTTACACTTTCATGCTACCAACATCTGTATGTGATCTGGGCATGCTTCGCAAGATACTACATGGAACAGATATAGGAAATAGTTTGGGAATAAAAGACATACTCTCTGGACCTTGAACAAACATGTCTTGTCTTCAGATCATACTATAGAATGTAACCATGGCCTGAATGAATGGTTAAAATTACAATCTCACAATGGGTTTTACCGAATGAAGTGAGTCTCGGGTCTTGAGCCTCGATCTGTACGAATCCAGTCTGAAGCTGGCGATGTACTATCAGTGTAGCTGTGCTACATGTGTGAAGCTGCAATGATCGCTTTTACGATATTGTTTTACTAAGTATTTTTAGCCCGACTGCATGGTTAAAATTACAATCCTAAAACGGGGCTTTTTATAAATATTACCAGATGGAGCGGGTCTTGAACCGTGATCCGTTCCAAATTCGGTCTTTAGCTGATGCCGCGCTATCAATGTAGCTACGCTACATCTGTTGAGATGAAGTGATCGCACTGACGTTATGATATGACCCAGTATTTCTGAAGCGCCATTATGTGCTATGACAACATATTCCAACTACAATTCCCAATAATGTTGGGCCACATACGATGTCATCTTTAGGCGCCGCAACGGATATGCACATGTCTTTTGAATTAGCAAGGTATTTAAACAGGGGGCTGTATCAGCTCACCTGTCGACCTACACACAGACCAGGACGCTTTGGGAATCATCTATACACAGTTGAGTAAGTAATGGCAGGCTTCACTACGCTCGCTGTACTGGCAAATTCTTTGTGTAACTGCCGTGATAAATATCTATACGCTCTTAAAAGCAGGCTTCTCTATGCTCGCATTGTCGTTGCACTGGCAAACTCTTTTTGTAGCTGCCGTGATAAATATCCACACGCTCTCAAAAGCTGTTTAATCTGTGACAGCCTTGAGTTATATACCCTTTACTTTGACGTACACTCGCAATCGTAGGGGAATCTAATTATGAAAGCCTGTCTGTTATCTCAGACTTGCCAGTGCCGGCATTCTAAACACATGGCAGTGCCTTTTGATATTTAAGATATGGTGTTTGATTTACATGTGGTTTCACTCGAGCCTGTGAAATATGATGTATGCGTTGTACCGTAATAGGGCAGATAGTTAACGCTAGTCCTGTATTAACATCTTACTTCACGATAGGGGCATTAAATTATGGATGACAACTTGGATAAGTCTCATTGTACCCCTTTATATAACATATTCACGGTAGTCTGGCTCTAACTTCGTATGCTACCGTAGGGGTATTAAATACGTATGTGTCTCTTAGACTTACTGATGTCGAGGTGGTAAAGACAAAGTAGAGATTCTTTTGTCTCCTAGGATATAAGGTTCGATTCACGTGCAATTTTTATTGTTTGTGTTGTGGAAAAGTAAATTTTGCCATGTTCTGTGTCCCTACGTGTCATCCATCATATGTTATGTGTGCATGACCAATATGCGTATGTTATTCCCCATGTCCGATTCAAGACGCAATTACAGTTGTGTCCTCCTCTAGTATGCCAGTTTCCAGTCCTCGTGAATACTACGAATATCAGGCCTATGTAAAGTAATGTTGCCACGTTTCTCAGTGTGCACGTTATTTCATTATAAAGTCCCCGTTTCCAGGCCTCAACAGGGCCCGGACATCAGATTCAGCTCCTGTCTCCTGAACCCTCGCTGAGGAGCGATCCAGCCCCCACCTGTATCCTCGACCTTTCACTTACTTCCTGCCTCGCAGTGCCCGGTGCAGCTTGGCTCTGCCTCTGAGTCTGCCAAGATTATGTTATGATTCCAGCTATCAGTTTAGTCCTCCTTCTCTGCATTCCTAAGCTACTGAACTACATCAATAGTTTCCGTCATTGTCTAGCCTATGCGGCTCCATGTTAAGAGAAATACTGTATTTAATGGTCATTTAATATTCTTCATCACGCACTATATGTAGAATAAATGCATGCTCCAGTCTAGAGTCAGTTAGCTTTTCCCCTCATGACTTCTAGTTTATATCAACATGTTCCCTAAACATCAGATACTAGATAGGGTTTAGGTACATGTCGCTCCGACCCTCCAGACTTTAGTCTCTGCTCCTAGCACAGAGTTCATAGCCCCCAGCTTCTCCTCGTAACACGTCATTGCCAGTTTGCGCGCACCACCAGGTTAGAGGCCCCGGCTCCTTAGGTAGCCCCCTCCTATGTTTCCGCCCATTCATGACATATTCTGTTACGTTTGCATCACATGTCTGAGTTACACCTTCTTTTTACTCTTATCTTTCGCGACTGCTACGCGTCACGCCTTCTGCTCCACCCACTGCTACGCCTACTGCAATGTAATGCTATGTGTTTGCGTTATGTATATATGCTCATGTATTGTTATTAAAAGTCAGCGCGCTCATCCCAGACCCAGCCCCAGCAGCTGCTGGGCCCTGTCATCCTATTCCTATGCAGGTTGTCCTGTTCCTGTCCTTTATGCTGTAATAAACCTGCAAAACTCCCACTACCTCGAATCTTGACTCTTATTTATTGAGCTATCTGTTATGATATATGTCTAGTCAAAAATAGGGTATTATTTATTTATTTACCACATAATGGCGCCCGAATAGGGACTTGCCCTTTCCCCACGCGTCGGTGAAGCCACGCCGACCCCCTGACCCTCTGCAGTCGTGACGGAACTCTTCTGCGCAGTGGCAGATATTTCTGTTCAAGTATCCCTCAGGCCCACGGAGGAGACGGAGGAGGCGGTCCAGCATCCAGACGAGACGGTGGAGGAACGCGGCGAGTCCCGACCAGAGCCCAAGCCAAGAGTCCAAGGTCCGAGGTATCCGGAGGTCCACCCGTAACTGAAGTCCGAAGTCCGAAGTTTGTCGTCGTAGCAGTCCAGTCCAGTCCGAGGCCTTCCGTTCTTGCTGCCCGGTGAGTACCGTTACTGGGGTGGTATCTAGACAGGGTCAATTTAATTGACTCTGGTCTGTGGGTTGGTGGTACACAGTCCCACAAACGAAGTGTCCACTTCGGTGGATGCGGGTCCTGACGTGTCTCTTTAAGAGACCGGTAAGTTTCGTACTGTTTCAGCAGTGCATCTAGTTTCTGTTCTAGTCAGTTCTGTTCTCAAGAAATTTCAAGTATTTTCAGGTGGTATTCTGTTCGAACTGTTATTCATAATGTTCTTCATGTATTTTAATGTTGTGGTATGAGTGCGACGTGATTTCGTGTTTTCATTGTGTATTGTATTATGTCCAGATTATAGTCCAGTCATGCCGCTCTTCTCAAAATTACGTCAGTTAAAAACTAGAAAGGGTCTGCTGGAAGCAGCAGTTCCCGTCCCGCCCAGGGACAGTCCAGGTCACTTTATGTATCAGAAGCATGGCATAAGCGCCATATTGTATCTAGATTTATGGGTAGAGTATACCAAACAGTTAGAAGAAAAGTATAGATGGCCCGTATCGGGTACATGGGATGCCGAATGCATCATGCGAGTAGAAGAAGCATTATGGAAAAAGAAAGCCAGACAGTCACAGAAAGATGCCATCGAGTTATGGCGTAAAGAAGCTCATAAAAGAACCGAAAAAGAAATCAGAAAGTCAGAACTAAGTAGAGAATCCCAAGAACGAGCCCAAGAAAGAGAATTAATCGAGATAGGTGAACGAGTTAGAACTGAGCAATCAGACATACAGAGGAATGCCCTCATTAAGGGTATGTATCCTCTTCTTGCTGAGGGCTTGCCAAAAGCGACCCCGGAGGCATCCAGTAATTTCCCGCCACCGTTAGTTCCGACCAAGCTACGTCACAAACCGACCGCAGCTGATATTTTTATTTCGTCCTATCTGGACGACACAGTCCCCGAATATGCAAATCCTGTTCGCGCTCCGCCAGTCCCTGTAAATCAGGTAATTCCTGCTCCTCCAGACACCGGGGTGCCCTTAACAGCCCCCCCGGGTCAGCCCGCCATACAAGTCCAGCCCACGTTACAATTACCGACCCTGCCAGGACGAAAAGCATCAGTTGATGATTCTAGTTTAGGGGCCGCAGGAGGAGGTCTTCCTCAAACCCCGCCGCCATACAAGCGTTTATCAGCACTCGAATTACATGCTCAAGCATCACAGCGTACTCCTAAAAGTAATAAGTCTGTTGCAGAGATCAGGCAAACCCTTGGCGAATGTGTCTATGACCCAGTTCCAGGCGAGTTTAATATGGTTTTATATTCCGTACGCGTAAGGAGAGTGACCGAGTATCTAGTCACCCTGCCGAATATGAAAGAAGATCTAGACAGGATATATCGTTTCATCCGTACAGGGGATGACCCACAAAGTATTAGTGATGCCATGTCTCAAAGGAAAGCCGAGATTCAGCGCATGATATTAAAGTTCTTAATTAACTGTCTAATAAGAGAACAAGATTACCCGTCTAAAGACCCGGAAGAAATGAAAACTCTAACAAAATGGAGTGATAATATAGCCGAAGGAAAGCACAATACCATTGGTGCCATGGAAAGTATGTACAAGAAAATCCGTAGAGAGATAATAAAGATACACGAACAGCGTAAAGCAGCACAAGTAAGCGAGAAAGAAAGTACCTCTGATCCTGAAGAGGAAGACGACGAGAATACTGCCAGAATAGCGTATGTAGGAAAACCTAGATTTCCAGATCGCCATTTACGTCTAGAACACAAGTCTATTTTCCATCATTCAGCACCAGAACAAGGTTCCCTAGAACAAGTATTTCAAGCTACCGATCACATTCTGAAATCACGAATCGGTTATAGTGAGTTAAGTACTATGCATGAACAGGAACTAGTGCGATCAGCAGTCAGATGGATTACTGATTCTACCACTTTTCCAGACGAAATAGTGGCACAAATGTTTCTGAAAATGCCCCCAGCCGAGCAGCGACTGGTGGGTATGTATATGATTCAGCACCTCATTACTTTGTATGAGGGTCAACACTCTGATCCAGGTCCGTTACATGATATCCTGAACGAGTTACTCCAGTACAAATGGAGAGGTCTAGGTACCGATTTAATTAGTGTCATTCTAGAACAGCGCCACAAATATAGAACATTCTTAAACCCGCATTTTGTTCATGTCTCACCCCCAGAAAGTAAATCATTCTACATAGACAGACAGAATCCGTTACGAGAAGTCCACCCAGTCAGAGGAGCGGGTGGCGAAATGCAGCGAGTGTTTGTATACACTCCGATCACAAAGATGGAACTCCTCGAAATGAAGAAATTAATTCCCTGTCATGACAAAGATCCAGCAGGGTTCCATAGAGAATTAAAAGACATGCTCCGTATGGGAGAATACACTTACCCAGATATCATTAAAATGTTAAAGGTTCTGCTGCCCGCAGGGGTGTATGAAAAGCTAAAGGAAAAAGAATGGGAGGTGGGAGAGAAAAAGATAGATTGGGCAGTCCTAGAAGCAGAAGATAAGATACGTGTACCAGGTACTGGTCTTGGAGAGAAATGTAAAGAATTACCAGAATTATTAATTCAAGTTTTACCCAGATTATTAACAACGAGAAAAGAAGACTGGGATGCAATCTCAGCCTGTAAACAGAAACAAGATGAAGATATTAGTGATTTTTATTCTAGGTTTGAAAAGTGCTTTAGTATCAACAGTGGCCTCAAGACAAGTAGTGAGTCATACCCTCACCTTTTCGTTACTAAATTAGTCGAGAATTCAAGCCCACAAGTTAAAAATCGAGTTTTGAAAGTCGAAAGCACCTGGCAAGCAAATACTCCGTCCCAGATGCTCCAGATGCTCCAGTACCACCAGAATAGAATCAGGGAAGAGCAAGAACACGAGAGAAAACGTATGAAAGACACGAAAATGAAAGTGCTAGTTGCACAATCTGTTCCTCAAGACAGTCAGAAGAGGGGTCCGAATCAAGTCAGTCATCCTGCAGCTCCCGTTAAAGGGAACTGCAATTATTGTAAACAGCCAGGTCATTTTATAAATGAGTGTGCAGTTCTGAAACATAACATAGCTACTGGTAAGACTAAAGAAAGACCACGTCCGCCTAGACAAGAGCAAGTTTCACAGACTCTTCAGCCACAGAATGCACCACAGACAGTTACAGCACCGCAGCCTATTGCTGCAACACAGCATGTTACATCGCAGATGTACCAGTATGCACAGTCTGAGTATCCAGAGTACCAGCCATATTCATGAAACAGCCTAGAGAGGGAGGTAGGCTTGCCTCTCATCGAGATACCTGTAGATCAAGAAGGTCCCTATGTTCACAGTCAAGTATTAGGGAAAGACAGAAAGTTTTTGATTGATACAGGGGCAAGTAGGACCACAATTAGTCATGCCGAAGTTCCAGGGGCTCCGCTCTCAGGCTCAAGAAATGTTTCCCTTGGATTTTCAGGAAAGCCTATCGTTAATGAGATTTCAAAGCCAGTCACTCTAGAAGTAGGTCCATTGTCCCGCACTACTGATCTGTTACTTACTAAGTCATGTCCAGAAAATCTATTAGGCATTAAAACACTGAAAGAGTTAGGTGCAGTTATATGTTGTTCCCCAGAGGGAATACGATTGTTCCTACGTGACTTTAAGGGTCACTATGTATTACGAGATTTTGATTCCAGACTGTCTAAAGTTCCGCAGCATTTATGGGCGCAAGGTCCAACTGATGTAGGTTACATGCAAATCACACCCCATCGTGTGACTCTCAAACCAGGTGTAGTGTTACCACGAATCAGGCAGTATAGATTGCCACCTGAGGCTGTAGCAGCCTTATCCAAAATTATAGACGAGCTCATGGCTCAAGGAGTAGTTGTAGAAACTGACTCCAATGTATGTAACTCTCCGATCATTCCAGTCATGAAACGTACTGATCCAAATGCACCCCCAGTATATCGATTAGTGATTGATTTACGGGAACTTAATAAATGTATTATTCCGCAGTACCCAGTTGTCCCAGATATCTCTTCCCTGTTAACTGCTATTGATTCCGAAGCCACGTTCTTCACTGTCATAGACCTCAAGAACGCATTTTTTAGTGTTCCCATCCATCCAGACAGCCAGTTTCTTTTCGGATTTTGTTTAAATGGAAGGAGCTATATGTTTACACGCGCTCCTCAAGGTTTCACAGAAAGTCCTAGTATTTACAGTCAAGCACTTAAGAGACAACTTGATAATGTCCACATGCCAACTGACACTGCCCTGCTCCAGTATGTCGATGATCTACTGATCACAGCCCGTTCCGAACGTGACTGCGAGCGAGCGTCACTGACGGTTCTGTATTTCCTAGCCGAGATGGGGCACAAGGTGTCCCCTTCTAAACTTCAATTCTGTGTCCAGCAAGTGGTATACTTAGGACACTTACTGTCCAAGAGGGGTAGGCAGTTGACACCAGACCGTATCCAGTTAATAGCGAGTCTTCCTCAGCCCAAGACCCAGAAGGAGGTACGAGCTTTTATCGGCCTTACTTCTTATTGCAGACAATGGATTCCTCAGTATGCATTTCTAGCCAAGCCACTGATACAGTTAACGACACAGGAGGCAGCCGCATCGACTGTCCTCCCTTGGACATCTGAACATACACTTAGTTTCAACGAGTTAAAGAAAGCTTTATGCCAAGCTCCAGTTCTAGCTACACCGAACTACAGTAAGCCTTTTACACTTTTCGTTACTGAACGCGAAGGTACAGCATTATCTGTTCTTACACAAGATCAAGCAGGACAATACAAGCCTTGTGCTTATTTTTCGAGCACACTAGATCCAGTCGCCCAGGCTCTGCCTGCGTGCCTCAAGTCAGTTGCAGCCACAGCACTAGCTATCAGACAAAGTGATTCCATAGTCTTAGGACATACCTTGACAGTACAAGTCCCACACTCCGTGGAAGTTCTTTTAAACCGAACACAAACACAGCACTTGACAATTGCACGTTTAACAGGTTATGAATTGACCCTGTTTCAGCCACACATAGATATTAGACGCTGCAACATCCTGAATCCTGCTACACTGTTACCATCAGTTAGTTCAAATCCTGCCGCACACGAGTGTGTGGAAGTAGTCAACATTATGACAAAGCCAAGACAAGATCTGACAGATATTCCATTACCAGACCCCGACCTGACACTTTATGTGGATGGTTCATGTATGAGAACAAGTACAGGAGAACTAGTCGCCGCGTATGCAGTGACTACTGACACCGAAGTTATTGAAACACACCGTATTGACACTCTGTCCGCTCAAGCAGCAGAGCTAGTTGCTCTGACACAAGCCTGTATACACGCCAAGAACCTGAAAGTTAACGTTTACACAGATTCACGCTACGCATTTGGAGTCGTACACGACTTCGGAGTGCTCTGGCAGGAGAGAGGTTTCATGACTTCTCATGGAACCAAGATTCAGCATGGTCTCCTTATCCAAGCTCTGTTAGATGCCATACACTTGCCGACATCTATTGCTATCATGAAATGCAAAGCACACACGAAAGTTACTGACATTATTTCTCAAGGTAATGATCTAGCAGATCGCACAGCCAAGCTTACAGCACAGACTCCAGACAGTCCAGTTAACATGACACACACTCCAGATCCGACTACATGTATGACAGTTAAGGACCCTACTCAAGATGTCATAGATATCCAGTTACATGCTACTCCCGAAGAAATCAAGAAATGGTCCGAACAAGGAGGGGTCCAGACAGATCAAGGATGGTTAACGAAGGGTAGAGCCACATGGTTTCTCCCCGACTCTATGGTTCAAGTCATTATTAATACCGCACATAGTCCAGCACATTTAGGAGAAAAAGCTATGTTAGACAGTATCCAGAACATTTGGTTCAACAAGCATTTACGAGCTGCAGCTAAGCAGAAAGTCCGTACCTGTATGATATGTTGTCAGTTTAATCCAGGTAAAGGTGTCCCGGTGGAACAAGGTGGTTTCCAGCCCCCTGACCACCCTTTTGAAGTCCTCCAGATGGATTATATTCAGATGGAGCGATGTCGAGGTTTCAAGTATGTCCTTGTAGTTGTATGCGCTTTGTCCAGGTGGACAGAAGCATATCCAGTCCCAGATTACACAGCCGCGACCACTGCCAAGCAGTTGGTTCGTGAATTCTTCCCTCGTTATGGACTCCCTAGAGTCGTATATTCTGATAACGGTCAGCCATTCTCATCTGAGTTGATGAAGCACGTTTCCCTGTTGTTAGGGTACCAGTGGAAGTTTCATTGTGTACGCCATCCTGAAGCAGCCGGTCTAGTCGAGAGACATAATCAGACTCTGAAAATTCGAATTGCCAAAATATGTAAAGATAAGGGTGTGGACTGGCTAGTAGCTCTGCCAGTCGCTTTGTTTTATATGCGCATGGTCGCACATTCCAGATCAGGTCTGTCCCCGTATGAGGTCGTATTCGGCCGCCCCCCTAACATGTGGGGTACTCCTAGACCCCGAAGTATTACTGATGTTTCATGTAATATGCTGACAGATTACCTAGCTTCCTTGATGTCTGCCCTCAACTCATGTCGTTCACAGGTTGCCGCCACATTTCCAGACAATACCGAGGTGGCACCGCATGAAATCGTTCCAGGTTCGATGGTGCTCGTACGTAACTTCGACAGATCAAGTCCGCTGGAGCCACGTTGGAAGGAGCCCCGTCAGGTCCTCCTCACCACCCGTACAGCTGTGAAATTGGAAGGACGCCGCGGCTGGGTGCACCTTTCGCACGTCAAGAAATTCTACGGATTGAAACCGGTCTCCAAGAACATTTCCCAGGATATCAAGACTTGTCAAAACATTGTTCCTAAGGACTGTCCCGCAAATGACATTGACACAACCCCTCCCCTGTTAGAGAAAACTCTGCAACAGGAGTATAAACAGAAATTAAGGTCTAGTAAAATAAGTCAGCCAGTTTGATTGTCTAAGTCCTCCCCTAGGTGAAACGGTTAGACTGTTTCTGACATGTATAAAATAGACCCCCATAGTGAGAGAGTCAGTCAAAACTCAATCCGATGTATCGTTTTTCTAAGTTTCATATTATTTCTCAGCCTTTTGATTTCCTGCACTAGTTACGCATTTTTCCTGTGTTTTCCAGTTCCTCATGTAAATAAGCCTTCTAATGTTACAGTAGAGCACACGTTTAGTGATCTGCCTCCTCACGAATATTCATACCGCCTCGCTATGCGTAACAATACATTTATCCGCATGTTACATTACTCACACCAGACCAGCAATGCCACTAATTGTTGGGTGTGTGGTCGACTGCCCCCTTTCCAGACGTCAAAGGGAGTTCTGCCACTTTTTCCTTATCCTTTCTCACATAATGGTTCGTGTGGAGCATGGTCCACGTTAACGTCATCCTTAACAGATATGTCTTTTCTTAACAGCACATGTTTCCCAGACAAGCAAGGTTTCCCCCACAGAACGGGTTTAGATCTAGAAAATGAAGTGTATAATTTAGGTAATTATTCGTCGAATTTTATGGTCCTGAATGTTCAGTCTGATACTACTCCAGACTCACCTGCTATTTCAGTATTACCAGTCAAAGGCGAATTATGTGTCCGTAATTATGGTTCTGTACACGTAGGACATAGTGATTGTACTACTATTATCCAGTATAGTGACAGTGGGAAATCTATTTTTAAAGCTTCACGTCATTCTTATTTTGTTTGTGGTCAAACCGCATATGTTCGTCTGCCCCTCGATTGGGAGGGAACCTGTTACATTGCCTTCCTACTGCCACCTGTTTTCCTAGCCCCACCTGACTACCATAGGAATTCCTTCCTAGTACATACTAGACACAAGAGAAACCTCCCGATTGTCGATTATACTGAAACTGCTGCAGAGCAATTCATTGATATTGATAAAGGTGTGTTCCCTTATTTAGGTACAGTTGTAAATAGTAAGCTAATTCGTAGGTTAACAAGAACCCTTGAAGTTGTAGTAGATGAGACTGCCTCCGCTCTAGGTAACTTAACCGAAGAGCAATCCTTTATGAGAATTGTTGTGCTCCAGAATCGTCTCGTCCTTGACGTCATACTGGCCGATAGGGGCGGGGCCTGTAGAGTCATCGGATCCAGTTGCTGCATTTTCATTCCAAATAACGCGCCGTCTGTTTATTCAGCTATAACCAGACTTCATAAAATTGCCCATCTGTTACACCAAGATCCAGGCACTTGGACATGGTCCGGTTGGTTCTGGAATATAATTTCCGCCTGGGGATGGAAAGTCCTGTCCTTTCTAGGTATCGCAGTAGCGATCATATTCAGCTGCTGCCTCTGTATACAATGTGGCCCTGCGATTTGCGACATGTGTGCTACCACTTGTATTCCTAGTCCCAAGCCCCGTTCTAAATCCCGTTCCAAGACAATTCGAGATGACCAAATGGTACTGTATGAAATGATAGATGGTATCATGAATATTGATGTTTCCTGATGGAAACGTAGTGACAAGGAGGGAATGTGGAAAAGTAAATTTTGCCATGTTCTGTGTCCCTACGTGTCATCCATCATATGTTATGTGTGCATGACCAATATGCGTATGTTATTCCCCATGTCCGATTCAAGACGCAATTACAGTTGTGTCCTCCTCTAGTATGCCAGTTTCCAGTCCTCGTGAATACTACGAATATCAGGCCTATGTAAAGTAATGTTGCCACGTTTCTCAGTGTGCACGTTATTTCATTATAAAGTCCCCGTTTCCAGGCCTCAACAGGGCCCGGACATCAGATTCAGCTCCTGTCTCCTGAACCCTCGCTGAGGAGCGATCCAGCCCCCACCTGTATCCTCGACCTTTCACTTACTTCCTGCCTCGCAGTGCCCGGTGCAGCTTGGCTCTGCCTCTGAGTCTGCCAAGACTATGTTATGATTCCAGCTATCAGTTTAGTCCTCCTTCTCTGCATTCCTAAGCTACTGAACTACATCAATAGTTTCCGTCATTGTCTAGCCTATGCGGCTCCATGTTAAGAGAAATACTGTATTTAATGGTCATTTAATATTCTTCATCACGCACTATATGTAGAATAAATGCATGCTCCAGTCTAGAGTCAGTTAGCTTTTCCCCTCATGACTTCTAGTTTATATCAACATGTTCCCTAAACATCAGATACTAGATAGGGTTTAGGTACATGTCGCTCCGACCCTCCAGACTTTAGTCTCTGCTCCTAGCACAGAGTTCATAGCCCCCAGCTTCTCCTCGTAACACGTCATTGCCAGTTTGCGCGCACCACCAGGTTAGAGGCCCCGGCTCCTTAGGTAGCCCCCTCCTATGTTTCCGCCCATTTATGACATATTCTGTTACGTTTGCATCACATGTCTGAGTTACACCTTCTTTTTACTCTTATCTTTCGCGACTGCTACGCGTCACGCCTTCTGCTCCACCCACTGCTACGCCTACTGCAATGTAATGCTATGTGTTTGCGTTATGTATATATGCTCATGTATTGTTATTAAAAGTCAGCGCGCTCATCCCAGACCCAGCCCCAGCAGCTGCTGGGCCCTGTCATCCTATTCCTATGCAGGTTGTCCTGTTCCTGTCCTTTATGCTGTAATAAACCTGCAAAACTCCCACTACCTCGAATCTTGACTCTTATTTATTGAGCTATCTGTTATGATATATGTCTAGTCAAAAATAGGGTATTATTTATTTATTTACCACAGTGTGAAACAACACGTATGTTCTGTACCGTTAGGAGGATATGCATTACCATGCCAGTCCCGAACCAAATATCTGATGCACCTACAGTGGCATCTAACTACGCTAGTCTGTCTGGTTTGCAATGCAAACACACGAGTGAGCTCCTTTGGGCATTAGGACATGGGGTCCGATTCATATACACTTTCGTTTTTTAGCTACATATTGGAGGCACAAATCAGGATAGCGCATACAATATGTGTATGTCAGGCTTCTACATGTATTTAGTTTTTATTTGCTGTGCTTTATTTAGAGACATAAAATTAAAACACTGACATTGCAAAGAACTATATATATTGGTCTGTTACCTTTTCTTCAATTTTCCTTTATATATATATTATGTGTACGCGCTGGCCACGAGAACTTAACTGACTAAAGCTCTACAAAAGAACAGGAGATACTGTCCCTGTACTGTACTGAATGATTAGAGGGGGACACGCCGCATATATCATTTTGAGCGTAAGTGTATAATATTTAATCTCACTGCACGCAAGATGGATAAGATGTTTTTAAATGCAGGGGCAGATTATAGTTATAGAAGTATGAGTATCTCTGCAGTAAATCTCTATCTTATTAGGTAGGCTCTCTTAAAAATAGATGTGGAAATCAAATAATTCAGAAATTCTAGCGAAATACAGCGAGATGTATTCTAAGGTTGTTTTCTACATGTATTAAATTGTGTGATAGAATACAAAGGTTAAGATTGTTCTGTATTAAGGCTTAGGAGGGATACATCTCAAAGTGATACCTATCTAATTTATTGATGATGGTTTCGACTCCTGAATTTAAACACATTATAGACACATATTCGAGACTTAGGAGGGATACATTTCTATGTGATGGTTGTCCAACTGGTTGTAAATGTTTTCACTTCTTAATTGAATATATCAATAATATATACTCGGTGCTATGCACAACAATATGCAACGCAGGGAACTATGATGTATACTAAAAATGCTAATAGTTTGGAATATTGTTATGCTGCTTACTTGCTGTTTTTTGTGATTTAATAATTTTTGTCATCTCACCTTTAGATATCAGACTGTGAATACATAGAAACTATATGGTGGCTGTCGCTATTTTTTTTAGAAGATTACTAATTGAGGTATGGAAACCAAGAGACTGCATTATGAAATATAGATATAATGGCATTCTGTACACATAGAACAGTTATCCATACTATGGGTATTTTTATCAAAAGATATATGCTACATATGTTTATTGTGTAGCCCTCACCACAAACTACAAAAAAGAAGGTAGTTCTTTTTAGCATGTCTCCTCCCGATTTGTCTTTTAAACTACCTTGGTTCACATGTCAATACATCATTATAATGATTGTGGTTTAAACTTCCCCAGAATATTGACCGGAACAAGATATCCAAAAGATTTTAAAAATGATTATAAGAAGGTTTTTTACTGATCTTAAAAACACTATATGAAATGACAGGTGCTATGTGCTTGTTTTTAATAGTTGTTAATTGTAGAGAGATGTATTTGTATTGTATTGTAATATGTATGTTTTTATATAATTGCTTACAGCCCTGAAGAAGTCACGGATGTGACGAAACGCGTTGGCAACAAGCAATTCTATTATTTTTAATTGAGACATTGAATAAAGAAAATTGGAAAATCTTCAATCAACTTCTTTTGAGATTCTTATTTGTGGGAAGTTTTCTTCTGAACATCGATAACACTTGTTAAAAATAGAAATCTGATAATTAAGTACTTGTACATAAACCTTGGTGCGGATCAATTTTTTGCGATATATGTTTCAGTGACTGTTTAGCCACTATCAGGGGGTGTATATGGGTCACATCCTCGACCGTGTCGCACAAGGAACCATTTGCTAGATAGGCATCACTAATAATGAAAATTTGTGCTGGCCATTATAGCTCTGACCCTTGAGCGTTTTTGTGTTATTTAGTTTTGACTGGAAAAACCAACAGATTTCATTGAAAAAAGTTCATTTACAAGCACTAATATTCTAAAACAGATCAAAATGAAAAGAATTCTCATACAACAATCAAAGGAGTTAATCGAGGGGAAAATCATTCCAATAAAAGAATTGAAAGGGGAAACACCACTGATTGATTTCCTGGCTAGACATTTGTAAACACTAACCACAGACAGTGTTCCAATGGTGTCTATGCCTGTCATCGAAAACAGGTATTTACCACGTGATACCGAACAGACCAAATAAAGGCACATCAGAGCATTTGATTGTCCACAGAGTTGGAGTTAGCATTTTTACTTTGTCGCTGCTTCGCAATAATAATGCTGTCCACATATGGCCAAAAGTACCAACCCTGTATAAATCTGCAGAGTTAAGTTTTGCAAAATGTGAAATCTTATGCAAATTACAAAAAACAATATTCTGCTTTATCTCCAGTAGCCTTTAGTTTATGCAATGGCATATCTAGCTATGAAATGTAAAGCTAGATATCAGTACTGCAACATTTTCTTCTCCCAGGAGTATTGTTCTTGAATCACTCTCCTCTGCAAAAAAGGTGTGTGAAATTTCACTTTAGCAAAATGCACAGAATTCGCATATTTGAAAGTTTCTCCATCATAATGGACATTTTATACAGTTCCAAAAATACCAGCACAGTTTCAAGAGTAAAAACCATGATCTTAGAAATCCTAGTAGAAACCCTATTGAAAACATTGTAGAGCATATGTATAAGCGTTTCTTAACTTGTTGACGTGTACTTCTGTGGATTCGTAATGAATCACTATTGAAAGCTGACGACCGCTTTCTAAGCAAAATGTATAGTTTAAACCTCAAAACAGCACAGAAATACAGAAACAAGTATATATCAAAAAAATTACAAAATATATGTGGTTGGCCAACAAAAAGTACAAAAATCGAAATTTTAATAGGAATAGGAAGGGGAAAGATTAAGCACAGGAGACGCATATTGTAGTAACAGGAGCTTGTGGTGGCAGCAATATGGTCTTTCACTGTTAGGGCTTGATCAAGTTTTATCCCTAGGTTTTTTACCTTTTGTTTAGGCACAGGAGTGGCAACCAATTGGTGGGGCCACCAGTCGTCCAACCAGATGGCTGGGGCTTTCCCAACTAGCATAATCTCTGTTTTTTATGGATTCAGCTGGAGACAATTCTCATTCATCCAGTTGGAGATAGCAAGCATTCCGGCCCGGAAGCGCTTTTTCTCTGATTTCGAGGTCTAGGCCCATGGCGAACATAAGCTGGGTGTCATCAGCATATGAAATGATCTCAAAGCCGAATTGCTCTGCGATCATTGCTAATGGGGCCATATATATATTAAACAGTGTTGAGCTTAGGCATGGTCCCTGAGGTACACCCTTGTCCAACTGCATTTTGCCTTAGGGGTATGGACCTAAGATGATCGTCTGCTGTCTATCTGACAGAAAATGTTGCAGCCATTTTAATGCTGTTCCCTGGATGCCGCTGGCCTGCAGGCTGTTTATGAGCCTTGAGTGCGAGATGGTATCAAATGCTACAGACAAATCCAATAATATCAGTACTACCGGACTTCCTATATCCATCCTCTGTCTGAGTGAATCAGTCACGGCCAGGAATGCAGTCTCTGTGCTGAACCCTTGTCAAAAACCCTGATTGTGAAGGATCCAGGATATTATTAGGTTAAAGGTATGATCATAGCTGCCCATTTATTAGGCCTTCCAATAGCTTACCCAAAAGGGGTAACAGGGAGATTGGCTGATAGTTGCTGAGTGCTTAAGGGTCTAGTGTTTTTTTTTTCAATATGGGCTGTACATATGCTTCCTTCCACGCTATAGGGACAATTCCTGTTTGGATTAAACAGTTAAAAAATGTTAGGATCAAGGGGGTACAGAAAGTGGCAAGAAGAGCCATCGTCTTCGGAGAACATGGATCTTGAGGTGAACCGGATTTAGCTTTCACTAGGTAATTATATACTTCCTCTAGAGTAGCAGGCTGTAAGCAGTCCAGGGTACTGCAGGTTATTTTTCCTCGCTCTCCTATCCGAGTGATGGTCTCTGAGTCCTGCAGAGGAGCAGCCAGGAATTTTGAGTAGATATTGGCTATCTTTTCTTGAAACTAAACCGCCAATGAGTTGCAAAACTCCTGGGATTCTACGGGAGATTGACTGCATTCTTGCGGAGAGATGAAGTCCTGTACTATGCAAAAAGGGCATTTGAGGAGTTGCTGGCTTGTTCTATTTGATTTATAATATAAATTTGCCTGGCTGTTTTGATGTTCTGGTGGTATTGGGACAGAGCCTGTTTATAATGTTCCCTGTCTTGGGGATCTTTCCTTCTACGCCAGAGTCTCTCAAGAGTTTTACATTTTCCACTCTTAAGTCTGGCATATACCATGGGGCTGATGGTCACCGCTGTGTGGGGCCATGATTTTTTAAGGGAATCGTTACATCCAGCGCCATCGTGAAGGCTGAGTTGAAGCTTTCCAGCAATTCGGATACTTCCAGATTACTGTCTGGTGGCTTGGGTTGAAAGGCGACCCTGAAGGATTCAAGAATAAGTTATAAAATGGAGGGACAATATAAAATATGTTTTGTTTACCCTGGTAGGGAAAAACAGCCAATGTGGTTTTTCCCTATTGCACTGCTGCTAGCCCCACGGGCTAACATAGAAAGGCCTTATTAAACTTAATACAGTCTAACCTTTGATTGGAGTTAACCATCAATGTGATTCAAAGTATGAAAACAATGGTTACAATAAATACAACAAATTGCCAAGGTCAGATTTATTATAACTATTACAGGAGAGTTGTTTTAGAACATATTATCCTGAAGATACCTAAAGCAGCCATATAGCAGTCTCTTCTGATTGGCCAGTCTGAGAGCCTGTGACAAGCTGCTACCTGAGTAGGCGTGAAGAGGCCTGAAGCCTAAACAATACTGACATTTGGTAGGAGGAGATTTGCTTCCTGAATAAGCCAGTGAGAGGAAGGGGGCTGGTGAGATAAGCTGGACTTCAAAGGTAGGAGAACAGATATCACAGGACTGAGGCCAGCCCACACACTTCCTTGATCCCCGGACAGATAGGTGCCCCCCCTAATTAGATTAGGAGAGGGGCTGGAAGGGGAGTGTGATCAGATGTTAACCACACCTCTGGATTGGGGTACACAGACACGACCTCTAAGGAGAGAATTTCTCCATTTTGATTTTTGGGGAACTGTGCATTCTGGGTCAAAAATATGCCACACTTTGCAGGAAGTGGTCATAGCAGAGGCCGGTAACTTTACCGCAATTGATTGACTTGTCCACCTCTCTTGCCAGCCAAAAATGTGAGGGTAAATATGACTGAGCTGCAGGCGCTCCTCAGAACACTGAGTCTCAAACAACAAGAGAGTGGTCCACCTTACACAAAGGGGCAGGACGCCAAATTGCGAAATAATCAAAAACAAAAATTCCCTTTGTGGTTATTTGGACAAACCTATAATAAATCATACACCATTCATCCAAGCATACCAATATCACCAAAGAGTGCTGACCGTTTGCAAAAATCAAATAATATGAATGCTTATTCTGTTAAATCAGTTAAAAAAGTCATATTAAGAGTGCAAATAATAAAAACATGGAATATTTCAAGATAAAATAACTCTCTAAATAGAGAGCCACATCAACATTTCATAAAGATCATACACATTGTTACAAAAATCACAATAAATGAACATGGGAGAACATCATAGACATTAATTTTTTGTCATTGTTACACACTAATCACAAAGAAATTCATTGGTCAAACAACTATTTTGCACAGTCTCTTGTTTGGCCAATATAGGGTTGATTTAGTGCTTTTGTAGAACCAGCATGACGCGTTTCGGTGGGTTAAAATGTTCCGACCTCCTACTTCAGGAAAAATACTTGGTGTCTCCCAAAACTTCAGATCGGAATTGGTGATGTGTTTTTCCCTATTGACCTTCTCTTTATTGGGGTTACCCATTCATCTTCATCAACTTTAAGATAAAGATTAGGCTCTAACCTGCAGATATTCTTGTGGGTTCTATGCAGAGTGCTCTTTCTGTTTTTCCGAGCCTCCAAACTCCTTAAATTGTAACCACCAGTCAGAGCAACTTTCTCCCTTGGCTCACCTAGTTCTGCCTCCCTTACGTCCCCCCTAGATTGTGAGCTCAAGAGATGCTTTTCTGTTTTACCGGGAGAAGAGCCTCTTCTCTGTCGATGGTAAGGTTACACGACTTCCCTTCCAAAACGCCACGGCGTTTCTCCCCTCAAGAGTTTTTCCAGGTTTTACAGGTTTTGTTGTTTTTGCCCCAAAAAATGACTGCCCTAACTCCTGTGCCGTGCACCTAGCAGTCCCTCCAGCCTTAGAAGGCTCCGCCGTCTTCAGAGACCTCCGTACCTCCAGCGTTGGCCGACTGTCTGTTTTGCAGTAGTATGGGCACTCGCTAACCCTTTGCTTGTGCTGCCTCTGCCGATCCCGGCCAAGCCGCCCAGGAAGGAGTGCCGAGCCACAACTTTTCTGCCCCTGCCGAGCTCTCAGTCCGCCCGAGCCCAGCAGGGGACCCGGTTGGGTAATCCCCAAATTTCCACGGGATTGCTTGCCCCTCCAGGGGCCATACACGTACCACGGAACAATTGACAAGACCCCCTTTTGCTTTGTTTTTGATGTTGTATTTTGTTCTTTTTTTTTGCACTTAGTCCTGATTAAGAAAATCACTTGTTTCATTGGGTTTTTGTATAGTGTTTAGCAATAGCTCTCAACCTCTGGAAGTCTCCTTAAGGCTTAGGCTAGGCTTAGGCTATGAAGGAGAATGGGGAGGGTTTTCCAAGGGACGGGAGGGCACGTGTGAAGGCAAGGGTGGGGGAGCAATGGAAAAAAAAAAAAAGTGTGTCCTCTTCTAATGTCCAGGAACTCCGGTTGCAAGGGTAGGGTGAAAGCTAGGAATAAAAAATTAGTACTAGTAGAGAGGCCCAGATAGAGTTACCATCTTGGAACGTTAATGGCCTTAGGGTGACGCAAAGAAGGGAAAAATTCTTGCAGTATATAAGGGATTCCCCAGCCCAAATTATATTCCTTCAAGAGACTTATTTAACGAGTAAGGAAACAATGGAGATTCTTAAGTCTAGAAGATGGCTACAGAGAGTAATATGCACGGATCATCAACTCTTTATAAGAGGAGTGGCGATTCTTGTAAAATCCAATCCTCAGATAGTTATTGAAGATAGCAGACTTAATAAGTCAGGCAGATGGGTAATAGCCAAATTGAGATGGCTATAACCAGAGCTACACGTTGGTAGGCTATTACGGACCAAATTTAGATAATTCTACCCTGTTTCGTAATGTACTCTTGGATCTGCTGGACTTCCCGGGCCCTATTATAATGGCAGGTGATTTTAATGTGGTGTTAGATGACAGGTTAGATCGCTCTACTAAAAGTAGAGCGACAACTCACAATAAATCATGCTCTCTAATTATAAATTCAATAAAGAATCTAGGTTGGTGTGAATCTGGCAGGACAGGCAGGGGTCTTTAAAAAGCTTTACGATTAACAATAAAAAATATGGTCACCAATTATGAATAGATTACTTTTTGTTTGACCATGCTCAAAAGGGCCAGGTTAGGGATGCTAATCATGTGGGGTCTCATTTGTCGGATCACTCGGCCATCTCTATACGTCTGGCTCCCCCAAATACGGGGCATCAAAGGAGATGGACCTTTGACCATACCATACTGTCTGATGAGGTGACGATGGAAAAACTGGGGGTGGACTCTCAATGGTTCTTTGAGCAGAACCAATATAGTGCCCCATTAGGCACAGTATGGGATGCTTACAAGGCCTTTTTAAGAGGGAGGGTAACATCTAACCAGTCCTATAAAAACAAGCAACGGAGGGGTGTAATTGCTACCATTGAAGATCAGATCAAGCAGATTGAACAAAAGATACAGGACAAAGAAGTAGTACAGGAGTTCAGGGTTGCTGCTATTGAGGCTCTTAAAGTAGAGTTAGTAGGCGTCTTGGAAAGAAGAGTGCATGAGAGATGGCAGTGAGCAGACTGGCCTATTTTAACTACGGAGAAGGTTGTGGCAAGCTACTTGCTTGGAAGATAAAAAACGATCAAGTTAAAAACTTCATAAAAGAACTAAAGCTAGATGCGTCAGAAGACCTAGCTAGGTCAAGGGAAGGTATAGAAGAGGCTTTGATCAATAATTTCGGGGAGGTATACTCCGAAAATCTAGTTACTCAGGGAGAGGAAGTGATAGAGTGGTCGGGTGAAGAAGTTCCCCACAAGCTGTCTGAACCCCAAAGGGAAAAGATGAATAGGTCAATTCTAACTCCTGAAATTAGAAATGTTATTAAAGCCGGGAAAGCAAATAAGGCTGCAGGACCAGATGGTATCCCGGTAGAGGTATATAAAAAATTGGAGAATTGTTTGGTCCCAGTAATGGTTAGATTGTTTACTGATATTTTTGAAGGGGGTAAGGAGATCCCTCAGTCTTTGAATGACGCCATTGTCACTCTGAGCCTCAAGGTAGATAAACCACCTAACCATTGTGACTCTTACAGGCCTAACTCGCTGCTTAATTCAGACTACAAGATCTTTACAAAGCTATTAGCAGATAGGCTGAGTGGAGTATTAGACGTGTTGCTGCATGAGGATCAGAAGGGCTTTGTGCGTGGCAGAGGCATTAAGGAACTAACCTACAACTTAATTGGTGCTGCTGACATAGCAACCACGTTCAAAATACCATTGGCAGTTATTACCGTAGATGCGACCAAGGCATTCAACCGGGTCAATTGGTCTTATCCGCAGGAAATTTTACAGCTTTCTAACTTGGGGGAAATCTTTTGTAGGGCAATAGCTCTTTTATATAAGAATCCTACTGCCAAGGTTTTGGTGAATGGTAACATTTCTAATAGTTTTAACATCTATAGGGAGGTTAGGCAGGGGTGCTTTTTAGTTTGTACCTCGAGCCACTAGCCGAAAAGTTAAGGTGTTATGAGAGCATACAACCTTTTAGATTTCGGGAGTGGGAGAAAAAAGTAGGGCTCTATACAGATCATCTAGTAGTGTATACCTCAGATCTTAAAACAGCACTGCCAATAATATATGACCTGGCAGCACATTTTGGGTGGATCTCTGGTTATGGGATTAATGAAAACAAAACAGTTGTGATGAAGTGGAATATTAACTCGCAATTGAGCTGTGTAAAGGAAGAAATGAGATACTTAGGAATCCAAATCGTGCAGAAAATAAAACAAATTCCTGAAATTAATTTCTAAAAGGTCAATAAGGCAGTAGGGAAACTCTTATTAACTGGTCTCACCTTCCTCTAACAATTTATGGCAAAGTAAACCTTGTAAAAATGGCAATCCTTCCTAAGTTTACTTTTTTGTTTCAAAATATTCCAATGGCCTTTAAGGAAGTTTGGCTTAAAAAATGCTAATCCAAGGTAACAAGCTTCATCTGGACATTGAAAGGCACAAGACTTGCCTGGAAAAGGTTTAGAAGGCAACATGATAAAGGGGGGCTACGACTCCGGAATCTGTCTTATTATGCTTGGGTGTTTTTATGAAAAGGAGGAAAATGTCTATTAAGCAAGCCAGATAGCTCTGATATTGGGGGAATGTTCAACGTCATGTTATCTGATGTACAAGGGGGTGAGCATGAGTTCATACATAAATATGGGGATCCACACTATTTAAAAAAAGTAAGGCTTAAGACTTTGCAAAGTTTTGCAATAACTTGGTACAAATTCAAGAGAGACTCTTGTATAAACTACTATAGTGAACTGGCCCCTGTTTGGGACTCCCCGGGCTCGCCGGAATGGGCAAAAGATTTGCCTGGCTCGTCCTCTGAAAGAATCAGGGATACAAACTTGGGGTCAACTGGTGGTTGATGGAGTACTGATTTCCTGGGAGGAGATCCAGGACATAGCGGATGGGCAACTGTCAAAATTTAAATATCTTCTAATTAAAAGTTAGAGCCTCACGGATCGACTAGACGCAGGACAATCTAACGTACTAGAATCCTCAATAAAATATGAAGGATCCCGTGGGAAAGAGGTGGCAAGATGGTACTGGAGCCTAGTGGAGAGTTCGGATGGAGACTTTAATTTGCCAGCAACACTGTGGGAAAAGAGCTTGCCGGGAGAGCAGTCCATAGACTTATGGCAAGTATCTTGTAACATGCTATACTCCACATTACGTGCCGCAAATCTTAGGCAGAAACACCTCTTTTGTCTCCACAGGGTCTATTGGATGCCATATAAGCTGGCAAAATGTGCGAAAGGTGTCACGCCGAGGTGTGGGGAAGAAAAAAGTAATGATGAACATATGTTCTTGGATTGCCCGGTACAACGAGATTGTTGCGGGATGTAATACGATATCTTAAATACTTGGCGAACTGATCCAGGTAAGCAAATCCATTGTCTTTTTTGGGCTTCCAGTTAATTATGAAACACTATTGCAAAACGCAAGAAAATTAATTTTCTACTGAATATTGCTTGCCCGCAGAGAAATTTGCAAGTATTGGATTAAAGCTATGCCTGAATAGGGCAGAATGGTTAGCTTCTATAAAATATACAGTTAGGATCGACAGAGCTTCAATTCTCAAGCGTAATGAGTTCTGGCTCCCCTTTGAGAAATGGATAACCCTTTGTAAATGTAAATATATAATCATAGTCCTATGATTAGGCCTTTATAATACATTGCTTGAATACCTCGGTGGCGGCCTTGAGAGTGTTGGGTTGATTGGAAGGCTTCCTATGCTTGGAGTATAAGAAGCAAGGTATAGAGTGACTCATCTTAGGTCTGAGTACAAAAGGGATCCAGACGGTGCTATCTACAGGGAGACCCAGGACTTTAGTTTTTTATACCTTTTGTGGACCTAGGCTAATGAGGACAATTAAAAAAAGTATAGATGCGAAAAAGATTTGAAATCTGTCAAGGTAATCAAAAAATATCCAGATTATGTGTCAGACCTTAGAGGGGAAGTTAGACAATGTTACACAGCAGAGTGCTGCTTTGGAACCGAAAGTCGGTGAGATCAGCAAGGAACTTAGGGATAACTCCATTGAGATGTATATTTGCACTAAAAAACAAATTCAAAGTCTGTTGGAGGACCTTGAGAGGTTGGGAAACAATTCACATCGAAACAACCTGAGAATATTAAATTAAGGTGCATAGGAGGATGATTTGAGAGGGCTTGTTATAAAAATTCTCAGAGAGAAGATCCTGAGTGATAAGCAAGATCTGGAATTGGATAAAGGGATTCAATGGTTAAGTACAGACCCATTTACATTGAAAAAAGGCGGAAGAGACCTTGGAGAATTCTGGTGAACTTTCTGTCATACTCTGTTAAGGAGCAGATATTAGCAATTGCTCTTAAGTCTAAAACACTGACAGTGGGTGGGAATGTGTGCAGTATCAGAACAGATATTAGTAGAGCAATGGAGCAGAGACAGTGGGAGTTGAGCCAAAGAATGTACAAGATGGTGAAATTTGGCACCAAAGTTCAGTTGAGGTTCCAAGCCATGTTAAAATTAATGCGGAATAATGAGACGCATAACATATGGAAAGTAGATCAGGCTGATGCACACTTTAAGGCAGAAAGACACTTAAGGTATATCTATGGTTGAGTGTCCTCACAATCCTGTAATGGGAGAGATGGGAGTCTCACCAGTATGCAGACATCCACAGGGCATTTAAGATCATATCAATTAGTTTTAGGTGGGTTCCTCAGAGAGTATGGAGGCACGGTGGGGAGCACATGATAGGGTACAGTTGGGAAAAAAATACAAAAAAATAGCCTTCGTTATTAGTAATATTGTCAGTAACATGACTAGTCTTAAAATGTAACCTTTGCACTTGAGATCAGGTTTCAGACCCATACTCATAGCATCTGACTGCAGTATAACAGGAACATACTTAGATATAGGCTGAAGCAGATCCAGATCTTTACCTCGAATGTTAATGGGTTGAGGACAAAGCTGAAGCAGACTTTAATTATACAATATCTTCAGGATAGTCTGGCTCAGATCCTTATTTTACAGGAGACACATCTTACTTTTGGAGAGAGTTAGAACTTCAATCATTACCGTTTTTGCATTTAAAAAATGCATACGAGTACATAGGATTTCATTTCATTAAGTTGATACAACATTAAAAAAACATTTTTAAAAAGGCATTCAGTTTATATCAAGTGATTCATCCTTTAATTAAAATCTTCAAAATATTATACACATGCTTATAAAATATTATGCTCCTCAGTTAAAGGGCATTCATTGCCCTAGGTGATTTTCCAGGAAGCCCAATATTAAGGGAACGTAATTTAATTTACATCTTGTGAGTAAATAACGGTTCTTAGAAATCATAACAAAAGAAAGATAAGAACATTGACTATGTAACACAGGTGATAGAGCCTGATAAGTAATTCCTGTGCTTTTTGTTTTATTTCTTTACCATCTTACCTGTTCACTTTTTGCTAAAAAGAGCTCTTTCAGTTTTGATTTAGGAGAGGTTTTGTAGCTGCTTGGATTTTCATACAGATCCTCCAGGCCCATAGAGATAAGGGTATGTCGGACATAAGTTAACCAGGGCATAGATGTGGCACGATCAAGTTTCATGATCTCTCTTTTGATGTGATGATTAAGTTGGACCGTATTTCTTTTCTAAATTGATAGACATGGCAGTAGTCGGGCCATTTTGATCGTATCACTAATCTATAAAGCAATCCTAATTCCTTATGAACAATAAAGTTGCAGCAAGGACCTGGAATTGACAATAGCCTTTCAATGAACTTATCTTTAATAATTTGTAACTCTTCTACTTGTGTGGTTCCCCATATTGGCTATAGAGATAGTTTTTGCTTAAATAAACTTTAATCAATTCCTCGATTGGTTTACTGTCCACATTTTTTGCAAATTTGAAAAAGGCGCCTATGCTTTTTCTCATAAGAATTTCCTATTTGACACCATCTCACTCCATTTTCGTTTCGAATCAACTAGAATACCTAAATAAGCAAATTCTTCCACACAATCTATGGTTTCGCCATATATGTGGAGCTTCCTCAGTCTTTTCTTATCCCCACCTATGTCAGAACGAATTTCGTTGTTTTATTCAGCTGTAAATCTAAATCTGACATAAAGGCCAAATATGTCATTATACAACTTTGTAGGGCCATCGGTGTTCTGGCCATCAATACCGTGTCATCAGAATTGGAAGGAGTGTAGAAGCGGTATTAGGATCGTCCTTACTTTTTTTAACCATAACCTTATTTAATTTATTTGTATATAGAGAGAAAAGAAATGCGGCAAGGACATACCCCTGCCTTACTCCTTTCTCATTTTTAAAAGGTTTAGTGCACTTCCCCTGCTTTCCAAAGTTTACCATCGCTACTGCCTGGGTATACAGTTGTCTAATAAATAAAATTATCCTTACATCAACTCCCATGGCCTCCATAATGGGCCATGGGACATGCAGTCAAAAGCTGCTGAAAGATTCATGAAGGCCATGTGGATGTGGCCTTCTTTTGCTATTGCATATTTATACGCTATTAGGGTTAAATTCAGGCACTAATCCAGTGTCCCCCTGCCCTTTCATAAGCCATATTGGACTTCAGATAAGATGTTTTTATCCTCTGCCCACTCTTCCAATCGGTTGAGCAAAAGTCTGACCATTAATTTTGCTGAGCTGTCTATTGGAGAGATAGGGCGATACTTAGCTGGGTTCGAACCATCCCCCTTCTTATATACCAGAATGATCACAGATTGCTTCCATGAGGACCTGTTATACTAATTGCATTAAATACAGTGGTCAGCAGGGGAGCCCACATGATTCTATTAGCAAGAAACAGATCTACCAGACTCCATCTGGCCGAGCCGCCTCATGGCCGAGGACTGGGAAAGAGCGGGTTCTATTTCATTAATGTCAAAAATCAGCGTGGGTGTTTCCGCTTCATTATGGTTGAGTATAGCGGAATTTTCTGGTCCAGTGGTACTAGATGGGGAGTTAAATGTTCTTTTGGACAGGGAGTTGGACACTACATCTGCTAGAAAGGGAGTTGGTATGATTAAGCTCACCAAAGCTTTAAGAGCTTTGAATCGTGGTTATGGCTTGTTTGATGCATGGCATCGGAAGTTAGGAGCAGAGAAGGGTATACCTTCTACAGTATTCAAGAATAGGTTTGTTTTGGTGGATAATGCCCTCAGAGGTAAAATAAGAGATGAAGCCCATATTCCAGCCCACTGTTCAGACCATTGGACTGTCCTACTAACTAATCAATTATCAGAAGGTTTGGGGGAAGGGAGATGTTCAGTGGACAGTACACCTTTAGTCGATCAAGGAGTAATATATGGGTAATATGGGCCATTTATTATTATTGAAACATATGGGCATACAGCTAGGTGTAGGTTTAAATGATGAGTTTTGCTTTCTATCACCAAGGTAACCGCATGTTGACTCCGGTTCCTGGGTCTTTGTGAGCTACTCTCAAGGAGATTATTTCTACTCTCAACCCACTCTCCCATGACTAGATCGCAGTTAAAACCCTCTTGTTGCTACCTATATTCTGAGTATTAGATGGTCTGTGAGTTGTATTAATTGGGCAGGATGAGTCTGTCCTCCTTTGAGCTCACTGTTGCATTATTTGCAAACCTGCAATCTGGTGGCATTCAGGGAGGCTTTTGCTTAGGGGTATTTTAGATTGTCTAACACACAAAGAGCCCTGGGTCCGGGGTTGCGCAGAGCGAGTGTATGGGTGGAAACAACTATGCTTGAAGAGGGGGAGATCCTTTTAAGGACGGTTTCCCTCACACACCTGAGGTGTCATGCTTCATCATAGGGAATCCTCCTCACAGCACGAACCTGGTCGTGATGCGGGCTACAACCCCCTCGCTGTGAGGGAGGCGCTCAGGGATGTTTTCAGATAAGAGGGCTATTCATAAAACCCAATGTGAGCGTGGTGTGTAGTGGAAGGGGTGCAGTGCTGACTGAATAGTGATTAAAACTAGCTACAAGGTTAGCCAGACACAATTTATTGATGCTACCTGGTGATAGGGATTAAAAACAAATAATTAGTGTGACTGCCAACATTAGAGGCAGTTGCACTAGAAAGCGATCAACATGTTTCAGCCTATTGACCTACACAAGTGTCATGGCTTTCATCAGGATCTCTTGATATAGCTACTGCTAGGTGTAAGTGAAAAATAATAACATTATAAGGAGTGAAAAGAGCGCTGGTGTGTATATGAATGATACTAAACCAGTGATCCGGCAGTTCAGCAGATTCATCGGTAGGACCTGTGGTAAAACATAAACAACATGCTGCACAGTTAACCCCTTAGCCGCGGAGGTAATTCCCCCGCAGTGTGGGGGGGGAGGGGCAGCGCACGGCGGTGCAGTGCTCATGACGAGCCTAGCTCGTCATGAGGCACAGTGGAGCTGTGCTCATGACGAGCTGAGCTTGTCATGACTCCGCCCACTCCCGTGGAACATCCGCACAGGCGTGGAATTCGCCTCGCGGATGAGCTGGGCTCGTCATTAGCAGGCAAGGGGTTAAATAAATATAGTGGGATGCAACATAGTTGGCCCACACCCACACATATCAATGGAAACAAATATAAACAGGTTGTACAATAGTATCAAGTGTCATTCAACAAAACTAGTGTGGCACGTCACATTTTTAACTTTGTAGTGTGTCACTCACCTGATTTTAATCTTCCTCCAATATTTTCCACTAAGAATCCAGGTGTTAGAGGGGGGGCCCAGCACAGGCTTCTCCGGGCTCTGACGGGCGCAGATGGGCCCGCTCTTGGCCCGTGCGTGTCCCACGCTGCAGGAGTTTTACGCTGCTTTTGTGGTGCCGGGAGGGCTGGCTCCGCATCCCGCGCCGAAGTGAAGGAAGCTGGGGGCCCGAGTCCCACCCCAGCCAACTTGCGCAAACACCAGGTGAGTTGCACAGGCCTCGGACAGCCCTTCGGTTAGAACTTATTTGGGAGGCATAGGTGGATATTGGATATGCTATGCACTGATCAGGCAATTACCTCTAGGGGTGTCATACTTTTAGCGAGAAAGAACTCTGGAGTAGACCGTCTAGATTGTAGGGCATATGTAGCAGGCGAATGGGGAGTCAGGAAACTCAAATGTGAAGAATCCCTATTTACTTCTGGGGTGTTTATAGACCCGAACTCTGATGATCCTGGACCACTCGAAACATTATGGTTGAGTATAGCGGAATTTTCTGGTCCAGTGGTAATAGATGGGGAGTTAAATGTTCTTTTGGACAGGGAGTTGGACACTACATCTGCTAGAAAGGGAGTTGGTATGATTAAGCTCACCAAAGCTTTAAGAGCTTTGAATCGTGGTTATGGCTTGTTTGATGCATGGCATCGAAAGTTAGGAGCAGAGAAGGGTATACCTTCTACAGTATTCAAGAATAGGTTTGTTTTGATGGATAATGCCCTCAGAGGTAAAATAAGAGATGAAGCCCATATTCCAGCCCACTGTTCGGACCATTGGACTGTCCTACTAACTAATCAATTATCAGAAGGTTTGGGGGAAGGGAGATGTGCAGTGGACAGTACACCTTTAGTCGATCAAGGAGTAATACAAGATCTTAGAGAACATACTCGAATCTTCTTCAAAGAGAATGAGGATTCTGCCTCATCAGTTATCATGTAGAATGCCTTCAAGACATATATGCGGGAATTCTTTGTAAAATAGGGTCTACTAAGACTAGAACATTGCGGGAAGAGGCGAGGCGAATGGAAGAATATATTGGGAAAATAGGGAAGGCAATGCTAACAAGCATTGGCATAGCCAATTGGCCTCACCTTTTGGCCCTTATAAGTGTTTAGACATGCAGCATGTTAACCAGAACATAGCAGGTATGTTTTTTAGGTGTGTTAGTGGTGTCTCTTGCTTTAGGCATTGAATGGTAAACTTCCTAACTTACACTGCCACTGAAACTGCAAATTAAGCTAAACAATATCATATTGATGAAGAAAACATGTACACCGTGATGGACACTGATCAACACGACGAGACATGAAATATGAAATATGGATAACGAGCGGTGTCAGTGGGGTTACACATCCATGTAAGCAGCCTGGAAAGGCACCGACACAGAAGCCAAGTGATGGAGAATAAACACATAGGAGCCATCATATAAAGAAGCGTACGAGAGCAGTAGGGACTCAAAAGACTGCAGCAATAAAATCAGGGTAGGTTGTGATTGGTTGGACGATGAATACCAACTTTCCATATGTGATTACAGGAAACTGCACCCTATGGAAATGCTAGTTTGTTAGAAGAGGGAATAAATGAAAATAGAACAGAGAGAGCAAGAAGCACAACGAGGGAAAGAAAATTGTTAGAAGGAGCAGGAGCATAGATAGATAACAAGCGGCTAGATAACAGATAGATAGATTATAGATAGATGATAGATAACAGAAAGATAGGTCGACAAACAGATTATTAGATAAACAGATAGATAACAGATTAATAGATAGCCAGATAACAGATAGCTGTTATACAGATAACAGATGGAAGATAGAAGCCGCAGACGAAGGAGGAAGCACGAGCGTGCGAGGGGCTCATTGGGACCCCACCATACCCTTCTGTCTTAAGCTGGCTCATGAGGCATTGACTCCTCCATTGATAAGCATACTACATTATTAGTGTGGTAGCATAAATGTGTTGTAATTATTAATTGTAGTTACACACATAGTCAATTCCTTTTTTTCACTTTTTTGTATATACACTTTTTTCTACCTCTGTGGAGAAACACTAGTGAGTAACAGGGGGATCTTCCCCTAGGTCCTGACGAAGAGGCCCCGGGCCTCGAAACATGTTGACCCACATAGGAGAGAGAGCCCATTAATCTGCTCCATCTCTCCGCTTCACTTTTCTTTTAATAATACCAGCCAGTGTTTAATAAAATTTCTTTTTTCCACTAGGCCAGGTATTTTTTAACGACTCACACTTATATCACTCCTGACCCCACTGACACTCACTCCCAACACATAGCACCTCCACCTAAAGGTGCTCCGGCGTATCCGCTTGTCGCAGCACTGCCCCGCCCCGCAGCGGGACGGGAAGACCCCGATGATGAAGCATGACACCAAGGGCCCTTTTGGTGTGTGAGGGGTATTTTAACAAAGAAGGTGTATTCCAATGACATCCGGATATACACCCACCCATTGTGAGGTGGCCCTTTTTGATTAACCTGAATCCCTGATAAGAGGAGGACGTGCCCACCTCGGTGCCCATCGGCATCACCTCTTCACTCCCTCTTTTTGATTTCCTTTGGAAGATAGATAACAGACAGATATAACATAGATAGAGATAGATAGATAGATAGATAGATAGATAGATAGATAGATAGATAGATAGATAGATAGATAGATAGATAGATAGATAGATAACAGACTAGACAGGTAGATAGATGATAGAGTTTTATGTTGTGCACCTAATATAGTGCAATACAGTATCTTGTTTTTGCAGTGCCATACTATGCTGTCTATGGTTTTCTGCAGTGTGCTGTAGTACAGTAAGAGGATGGTACACCGCCATCAGGAGGAGGTGAAGTATGGGTTGAATTTTGTACTGAGGAATATAAAATCCATACGGAATAGTAGCAATACTTGTGGTCACGACTTGCTATTATAACTTAGATTCGTACCCCATCAAAAGCACAGATACATATTACCACGTTTTAGAATGGACATTTTTCACCGCATGGTCACCTTCCCTAAACCCAACAATTGGTCCTCTCACTTGCCAAAATGTCCTTGTGACAATGTTTCTATACAGACCACAATGCACGTGGTATTATTCAGCAAATCTTTATAAAGAGTGGAGGAAATTTTATAAATTGAGCCTTTTAAAACATCTAGATTTTACCCAATGTCATCCGGCATACCTTATTTTACAATCCTTACAAACGATTGATGTATGTGTAAAATGTCATCTTTTTTGTGGAGTGTTTTTTACGCAAGGAAGACCATATTGAAGGAAGGTCAAGATGTTTTAAATGGAGAGGGCAACAGTAACTAAAAAAGATCCATGCGAGAAAATAGATGTGCATTATATTTACACCGTATGTACGTATTACTGTTGTTTTACATACAATTGTAATAACAAATGTCAAGGTAAACAAAGAAAAGGGGTTCTGGTGGACCCAGTGTTGAGGTTTTTACCTCACCGTATTATGTTTACACAGGTATACCTTCCAATGGTCATAGATTAACATTTAGTATTGATGAAATTTTTGATTGCATGGAATGAACTGTTTTTATGATCTAATCAGGACTGCCAGTTTTTAAGTATCCTGTATCATTGTACAGTTTTTCTGCACCCTGTATAATTGTACACGCTCATTGTTGTGGTAATATATGGGAATGAACTGGGACTGTTAATGTACTGTTTTATTTTGTATATATTATACGTTGACAATGTTCAGTGTGCTTTATGGTCTAATACCTTTTCACCGAATAAAGATGAAGAATTGAATTGAATACTTGTGGTGATCTCAGAATAAAATTACATGTACCATCTTTTTTCAGTTTAAGGGTTTATCTTGTCGAAGTTGTTGAGTCTGATTTTCTAAAAAAAAAAACATGGTCTTCATATGTAGAGAGTTTGCACCCTGAAGAGTACCTTGCTCTTCATATAGGCTGTAGGAGAAATATGAAGGCCTGACCAGAAACTTTAAAGAGTTTAGAAATAAACGGAAAGTTCAAGTCGTCCCCTTTTCTGATGGGCTTCTGGACTCTGCTGTAAAGCACTCCCATTTTTCACATGCTCCTAAAACAAGAAATAGAAAAGCAGTGTAAAACGTGACACTAACAGTAATCGAATGGTGCTTGAAAGTAGAGAGTGGACAAGGCATGGTAATAATCCGATCAGTGGATTTTTAGCAGTTTTAAGATTGAAGAAGTCCTTAGAAAAACCACACGAGGGCGCTTAAGACCAGTTGATGAAAGGCACCATTATTGAACCAGCTGGTATAGATATGTCGCAATCAATCTGCAGTTTTTTTTTTAACTAATGCGAGTTGATATTCAGAAGCTTTTTTTTCTGTGTTTGGATTACATTTGCCATTCACTGTCAGGTCGCAGCGAGCGCCTCGAAGGCTGTGCTTCCTCGGGTATGTTTGTTACTGTTTGTTGCAGGGGCCACCGAAGCATGAGCGCGGGAACACAGCAATACACAGTAGAGTTTATATTTTGAATTGTATTAACAACTGCATGCAAAGTTGGCAGAGTTTGGCTGCACTGCACACCGGTGGAAGCTTAGCTGCACTGCACCCCGGTGGAAGCTTGGCATGCTGATCCTGGTTAATGCAAAGTATTGTGAAAGGCAGAAATGAAAAGGGAAAGGAATGCATGGGAACCTGGACGACCAGGAAAACAAGCATTTACAATGCAATGGTCTCGGCATTATTAAAGGTAGAGCTATTGGCATTGCTCATGACATTTTTTTTCATTTTTTTTTAAAAACATAAATAAATGGTATTGTCATTTACAATGACAATAGGTGAGCATTAGAGAGTAGTAGAGAGTATTCGCATACACAGAGCCACACACACACACACACAGAGCCCCCCCACACACAGCGTGCCCCAAACACACACACAGAGCCCCCCACACACACACACACAGAGCCCCCCCCACACACACACAGAGCCCCCCACACACACACACAGAGCCCCCCCACACACACACACAGAGCCCCCCCGACACACACACACACAGAGAACCACACACACACACACTCAGAGACACCCACACACACAGAGAGCCACCCACACACACACAGAGCCACCCACACACACACGAAGCGCCATTTACATGGCCTCTTCTGTGATGTCCGCTGGGTGGTCATTTCAAATCCACTTAGTACTTCGGACTAAAAATGGCCTGGCATAGAGGACGACTCTCGCTTTGAGCCGATTATGAAACAGTCTCTCAGAAATCAAAGCAGTACACAGCCTCTAACTAAGGCCTTAGCCTCTGGAACCACTCTCCGCAGCTGCTTGAACTGTATAGCACACCCCACCACTGCTTCCCTCGTTCATAGACCTCCTTCCTCTTTGGTGCACAGAGCCAGAGTACAAAACAGGGATCGCCCCAGCAGAGGCTTACATACTACAACAAACATGGCTTTAATTGAGGCGGGTCGCACCGGGTCAGAGCACCTGCAGTTTTTTTTAAGGGAGCCTCGAAACGGGTCTATATTGGGCTCTGTTTTGTGACCTGGAACAGATGGTCCATTTTTTCCAGACTGCAGGGACAGCAGTGCAGTCAGCTGTCACTGCAGTCCAGAAAAAATGCCAGGGCACAAAACAGAGCACGATAGAGACCTGTTTTGAGACAGCAGACACATCGATGTACCCTGCTCACAAGTCGAGAAGTTACGGTATGACGTCATGCCAGGTAAACCTTGTAGGGGAAAGGGAAAACCTTTAAAGAGTCATTTTCTGTCTGGATTTCCTTTCTCTTTTTGAAACTGAGGAGCAGCAACATTGTCGTGGTGTCATCGGGGCTTTAAGTGGAAGCTTTTTCAAAATTATATACTAGCCATAGTTGCTGGTTATTTATCTTATGCAACTAACAACCATTGACAAAGCCAAACGTCCTGACTTGTAGATATGATGTTACTTGTTATATCTTATCTGTACACAATGACAGGGACAGCAGAATACAAGTCAGGATGCACACTATGGTAAGCACAGATTTTTACCATACTGTTTTTAAGCCACGCCCTTAATTACATTGGTCACTCCCACTTGAGACCCCCCCAGATTTTCCATCCCACTTAAAGCCCTGACTACAAAGCCAAAATAGGAGTTCTCGCCAAAAACAGCAACTGCTTTAACGCAGCTGGCTCCTTCCGCGTTCACTTGGCTCATACCCAACATCAACTTGGAGAATTCCCTGCTCCAACATGAGAGCACGAAAACACCACCCTAGATGAAACTGTGCAATGCAAAGTGACACAGGAACGCTGTGAGGTAATGTGCAAAATACCTGCTGCTTCAAAAAAACGCGAGCCTGAAACCTGTCCAAACCACTCAAACTGAACAAGTGCCCAAGATAATTTTGGCGCTCAGTATGGGATTGCTGCCTTAGTGCTCACGGACCTTTATATCATGTTAAAATAACGCAAGCTTCTGAAAACCCACCCCATTTCCCACTTCCAGTTGTCCAAATCAACGCTACGCCTACCACAGCACTGAATTCGCGCTCATGGGGAGCTGCGTGAGCCACCATCGGCGGTGAGTTTGTGCAAAGCGCCTCTGGCCATAGATAGCAGGGCTTGAGTGTGAAGTGTGGAGGGCCGTGCCTCGGACTTGCAGCTGCCCCCGATAGTGTCCTTTGACCTCTGCCCGGTCACCCATACGCCAATGCCTATCCTCTGTATTTACCTGGCTAGCTAGATCATGCCTCAAATGCAATGAGGATAAAACTGAAATTCTGCTCTACGGCCAATTTCCCACTGACTTTAAGGAGTCTATCTGGCCCAGTGAATCAACATGCCCTTCGGGAGAGAGTGGGATAGCCAAGAACCTGGGTATCTGGTTCGGAGCCGACTTATGTTTTCGCGACCAGATCTCGCGACTGGCGGGGGCGTGTTTCGGAACCTTGACCACTCTTCGCAAATTCTTTCCCCTTCTTCCACAAACGGCCAAAGAAACGGTAGCCAGAGCTCTGGTGCTTTCTCATCTGGACTACTCAAACGTCCTTTATATAGGGGCACCTGACTATCTGATCAGAAAACTATAGGTAGTCCAGAATGCTACGGTGAGACTCATTTTTAACATACCTAGGAGACTCAGCTTTCGCAAACAGTTGAAGGAGCTTCACTGGCTTCCTGTGGCCCAAAGAGTGCGCTTTAAAACCTTGGTCCTCGTCTATAAAGCCCTCAATGGACCGTGCCCTTCATATCTAGCCAAAAGATTCACTCTCTACCTCCCGACCCGTCAGTTGCGATCTACCTCCAGAAAGCAGGTGGTCGTCCCCAGATTTAAAAGAGTTCGCCTGGGTGGACAATCTCTGAAGGTAAAGGGAGCTCAAATGTGGAACGCCCTACCAGACGCTATCAGACACGCTCCCAATTTGACCAATTTTAAAAAACTGCTTAAAACTCACCTCTTTCAAACTCATGAATAGCTGACTCCTCTTATCACTCTGATTTAGTTTCGTCCCCGCGCCAGGACAGTCTTGACTATCGGAGCGCGTTATAAATCCACATATAACATTGCAGGGAGACCGACTGTTCAAAGTTGTGTGGAGGATAATTACTTAGTATATTAACGGCCAAACCTTCAGTATACAGTGCAGTGCGTTTGATAAACATACATGGCAGAGTTGAGAGCCAGACCCTCTAGCCGAGGGTCTGAAACACCTGGCACTTCTTCATGTGTAGATATCTTGGCTGCGGCCCCCTTAAGGGAAGGCTGACCGGCATGTTTGGACATATTGCTATTTCTGCACAAGCCCCTCCCCTTGAAACCTCTGTGTGGCTGCGTTAGAGTCTCTGCAAGTGAGGAACGAGTCGCATTCGACTGACTTATCCTCAGCCCTTCTGGCCTTTCAGAATTTCTGACCTGTCTAGAAAATCTTTTTGTTTTTCTTTTTGGCCAATCCGGCTCAGCTCATTCATCTGTTTGGGCCCAGGAAGGCTGCGCCACTGGCCTGTTATAGCTGAAGTGATCTATGCACGAGACTGTATGGAAGCGCTTGAGGCCCCGCTTATGGATAGTAAACGCCCATACATGTGTGTGTGTTTGCGTATGTGCGGTCCTGCAGGAACCTGAGAAGTACATCTAACCCCAGTCATCCAGCTACCTCTGCGAAAGCAGTGTGCGCTTCTGTTGGCATTTCTTTTTCATTCTCCACGCTCAAACTGTCTGCTGTCTGGACTCGCGAAAGAAAGGCTCACGCGCAGCAGGTATTTTTATGGGCTCCGAGGGTGGCCTTTGCCTGTCTCTGCCTGGTGTCCCTGCATCACCATCGCACTCTAGTTACATATTAACAGCAGCTTTTATAAGGTTCAACAATAGACTCAACTTAGTTTGGATCTTGACAAACTGTTGCGAGTGCCAAGCCCATTCACACTCTTATCTGCCTTGGAAGGATGAAAGGTGCGGTCAGGGTGACTGGATTCGAAACGCACAGATTTCTTGGATGGAGGGAGTTGCTGCAAGAGAGACTATTCCAGTTTTAGATCAGCTTGGACACAAGCCTCTCTTTTTAAGCCCCGGAGCCCGAGGTGCTCCATGACGGGCTCCGGGGCATGTGCGGCGGTTGTGGTGGTGGCTCCGGGACCCTTGGTTTCCATATCGGGCCCAGAGCCCTGTTTTAAAAATATAATAGATAAAATGAAACCCCCGGAGCCCCGTGGTCCTCCATGCGGAGCTCCGGGGTGTCGAGGCAGTGTTGGGGCTCCTGCGCACCCGTTGCGGCGTGTTGGGCTCGAGGTCCCGTTTTAAATACAAAGCCCCGGAGCCCCGCTGGGCACCATGCGGGCTCCGTGGCATGTACATCGGTTGTGGGGTCTCCGTGGTGGTGCTCTTGGGCTCTAGGCCCCGTTTTTTTAAAAATTGAAAACCCGGAGCCCGAGGAGCTCCGGGGTTTGAGGCGGCGTTGGGGGCTCCTGTGCCCCCGTTGCCGGGTGGTAGGGCTCGAGGTCCCGTTTTGAAGTATGAAGCTCCGGAGCCACGCTGGGCGCCATGCGGACTCCGGGGCATGTGCGGTGGTTGTTGCAGTGGGAAGCATGAAGCTCCGGAGCCCCGCTGGGCGCCATGCGGACTCCGGAGCATGTGCGGTGGTTGTTGCAGCAGTGGTGGGGCGCGAGGCCCATTTTGTTTTTAAAATTGACGAGAGGCAGGCTCCGGGCGAAGAAAGAAGGCTGAGGAGACAGGAACCAGAAAAGAATGGAGAGAAACAAGAGGGAAAACAAGACCAAGACGATCCTCACCGGCAGACGAGAAAAACAAGAAACAACGGCACAAAACGGCACAAACCGGGGGACAGAGGCTTACCTCTTGTCCTGGTAGACGCTGCTCGACCAGCAAAATGGCGGCTGTAAGCTTCCGATTTTTTCGGAATTGGGGGCGTGGTTTTGTTGTTCTGAGTGACAGACTACGTCACTGTCTAAAGAACAGCAAAACTTACGCCCCCAAATCCGAAAAAGACAGAGCCTATTCGGAGGGACGGCTCTCTCCTCTAATGGCTGGCCTCCATTTAGGAAGCCAGCCAATGGGAGAGAGCCAAAGGCAGAGGCGGGACTAATAGTCCCACTAAGAAACATAAAAACTCGGACTTCCGGTTCTGCCTTTGGCAGACCGGATATTACCGAGACCTAAAAACGGGAAGGAAATTCCAAAACAGAAGGAGGTGCCATCGCACGCTGTAGTTTGATGGGCAAATAATTGTTCTCTGAATGAAATCACCAGGAAGAGAGCTAAGCACACAAAAAAGGGACATTTCCAGAAATGCACCAATAACAAGCCAGCATTTCTGAAGGCCATATGAAACAACCAAATGCAACTGGTAGGTGACCCAGAGCCCATAGAAGAAGATACAACAGGTCGATCGAAGCTCGACCTAAAAAAAACCTCCTCTGCAGAATTTCAGGCCATTATTGAAGTACTGTCAGGGAAACGAGTCCTTGGGGGAGTTGATCCAGAATAGGATGGGATCTAGATGGCAGGCTTCTCAGGTAGCTAGTTTTGAATATGAGGAGAAGAGCCGCTGGATGCCTGCCTGGGAGGCAAGAGCAGACAGAGCAAAGAACTATGGGCCATATGTATCATCATCCAGTTTTGCGATTCTCAAATAGGGATTTTTAAGAAATCGCTATTTGAGAATCGCAAATAGGTATGTATGTACAAAATCGCTTTTTTTTGCGATTTCCTAAAATTCCTTAATTGCGATTAGCAAATTGCGAATCGCAATTAAGGAATACTTTCCCATTCATTTCTATGGGCCAGGAGGCCCATAGGAATGAATGACAAGTTATTCTCAATTTGCGATTCGCAATTTGCGAATCGCAAATTGAGAATAATTTCAAGGGTGCAGGGGTGTCCAAAGGACACCCTGTTGCACCCCTGAAATATGCATGGGTGCACATGTGGCGTATGTGCATCACATGGCACTTTGAAAAATGCAAAAATTTGCATTTTTCAAGGAATTCGCAACTTACCACCAACTAGAAGTTGGTGGTAATTTGCGATCCCTTAAGGCCGCTTGGCAACTTTTTTTGGCTTCTTACATTGCATTTAAGGAATCGTAAAATTTGCGATTCCTTAAATGCAATCGCAAAATAAGGAATCGCAAATTTTGCGATTCCTTATTTTGCATGCAGATTTGTATGATACATACCATTTTGCGAAAATGCGAACGCATTTGGGCATAATACATATAGCCCTATATTGGTAAACTGATGGTCCATGAAAGCGGGAGTGTCTCCGAGAACCCTGTTGAGATTAAAGAAAGTTTAAGAAAGGCATTTGTACTGTTATATACTGAAACATGTGAAACTGATATGAGGTTGATGAGAGAGTTGCTGAGGAATCAACAACTTCCGGGTTTTGAGTCTGAGGCAGAAGAAACTACTGAGTAGAGAAATAACACCAGAGGAGGATCTAGAACAGATAAATAGCTTGAGAAATGAGAAAGTTGCAGGGCCAGATGCTCCACGGTAGAATTTTATAAGCTGCTGAAAGAGATGATAATTCCGGAGTGGGAGGAAATGTTTAATTTAATGCTAAGTAATAAAGCAGAAATAACACTTAGTTGGAATGAAGCTCTATTAAATTTGATTTTGAAATCTAACAACGATCCTAAACAGACAGAGCCCTCCCACCCTATATCGTTGCTCAACAGTGATTATAACATTTATTTAGGATAACTAGCAAGGAGACTGGCAAGATTAGTGGGGAAGGTTATTCATCTGGAACAGAAGGGCTTCCTCCTGGGGAGACAATTGCATATTCTCACACACTTTAGGTCTCCACTATAAAACTTTTCTAAAGTAAGGAATGAGCCACTAGGTATAGTGACAATCGACACCGCTAAGGCTTTTGACAGGGTATTCTGGGTTTGCCTATGGAAGATGTTGGAGATATTTTGGCCTCCCTTAACTTTGATCAAGTGTATAAAAAAACTGTATACCGCCCCCTCAGCGCAGATACTGGTTAACAACTCTTTAATGGAGAGATTAAAAATCGATAGAGGGACATGCCAGGGATGTCCACTTTCCTCAATTCGATTTTGTTTATATATTGAACCTTTGGCACAGGCATTCAGGAGAGATGAACTACATAAGGCATTCCAGTCCCTGAACTACATAAATAAGATAGGTTTATATGCCGATGACATCATACCATACTCAATACCAAAAATCCGACAGCGACTATCCCTCAGAAGGAGGAGATAACAGAGGATCTCGGTGCCTTTTTATGATACCCGATAAATAAAGGAAAGATGGAAGTTATAAGTTGGAGCTTACCTCATTATGTAGGCAAAACACAATTATCAATAAGATATTTGGGTATTAAAATTAATAAAAATGTACAGGATCGGCCTAGAGATAACTTTAAAAAATGATGGGTAGGTTATAGAAATGTTTAACAGATGGATTTTTTATTTATTTATTTTATTTATTTAATGCGATTTTCTATAGCGCGAACTTTACCCGAAGGTGTTAGAGCGCTCTACATAAGAACCAGTTGCGATACATAAGGACTTAGGATTACATGTGTTACATAAAAGATACAAACAGGAAAAAAAATTGCAAAAGTATACATTGTAAAGTCACACAAGGAAGAGATACGAACAGAAAAAATTGCAAATGTACAAGTAGTGAAGTCACTCAAGGAGGCGATACAAATGGATAAACTCTAAGCGTCACATAGGAATGGTAGAGAGTACAATCGTCTACTACATATACTAGTGATTACAGCTATCTCTATATACATAAATATACAAACAGTAGATTGGGAGGCAGTAGGGAGGGTGGGAGGGATACAAGGGTATGGAGAAAAGGCAAAGCAGAAAAGGGAAGAAACATTTGAGGATCGTCAAGGGGGAAACGAGGGAAAAGGGTAAAAGACGAGGGAACAGACAAGATGGCGGGCCAAGGTCAAGAGTAAAAAACGGCAGAGAGCAGCAGCAAAATGGCGGCCAGGCCAAAAGAAGTGAGTATGACCCAAAGTGCCAGGAGAAGTCTGGGGGGGGGGGGGGGGGTGCAAAGTTAAAAAAATCAAAGTCAGAAAGGGAGAGGAGGCATGTGGGCTCGGGTACACTGGAGCAATGCCGAAAGACCATCCGCCGATCGTGGCTCCCGCGCCCCCATACCTGGGGAAAGTTCACTGGGGTCCCCAACGTCGATGACGGGGCAAGGCAAAATCCAGGAAGATAGACTGCATGGGGAGGCAGCGGGCTGCGGGCAGCCAGTGGGGGCACATCAGCAAAGACGTCTCGCTGTCCCAAGAGGAGGGGAGAACATGCCACAAAGCCGTCCCACATCATATGGGGCCAAATGGAGGAGCCCTAGCAACGCCGAAGCTGGATGGGCACAGGAGGAGGGCAAGCTCTTCAGGCGATGCTTTGGCAGCAGACGATCGCGAGCTTGACAGTCCATCCGGGGAGTCATTGGCACCGATGTCCCTAAGGCGCTGCCATTTTGGGGTCAGGCGAGCTGCGGGGCAGAGCAGACTGGAGCTCATCTCTGAGGAGAGCAGCGAGGGCGCCCCGTTCGTCGCAGTGGGGCCCGGCTCACCTCTAGTGCTGGTGTAAAATGGGAGGCCAAGGTCTTGAGGTGGCAACCTCAGCTGGCACCACAGGACCAGGTGAACAAAGCCGCCCGGCAGCTGCCATTTTGCCTCACAGGCACGAGATCCCTCCGAGGTCGCGCCAGGGGCGATCCTGCGTCTCATGAAGCATGTAAGCGCTCTCCAGCAGTGTGCTACACCTTCCGCTGCCGAGACATGCTGGAAACAGCCCCCGGGACTCTGGGGAACCACCAAATTAAGCTCTGGAGCCGGGAGCCAAGATGGTAATATTGCAAAAGTTGGCATATCTTTTTAATAGTATACCTTTGCCCTACCCCCAAGACTGTGCAGTATGTTTAGCAGCTTTATATGGGCAAGCAAAGGGACCAGGCTCAGTTGAAAAAATCTTAGGATAAAATTAGGATAAAGGGGGTTTAGCTCGCTCTTATCTCTGGGAGTACTGTGTTGCCTTTCAATTTCAAAATTGCAGAAAGTTGCTCTCTAGACCAGACAACACATGTAGGGGAGAGTGTTTTTCGTTCACCTCCTACAACAGGCCATAAGGGATTCCCACACAAGTTCTTGGAACCCCTATTTAAAAAAAAGGTGTGCCTAAAAGTTCTTGTGTCAGCATTAGAAGTATGGTACAATCTGAGGAAAAGTTTGGGGATTACATTTTATGCTCAGTTCGCCCGATCTGGAACTCACCAGGTACTCCTCCCTGCTTGGAAGATAAATTAAGCCGACCCCTAAGAGAGGCAGGGTTGGAATATGGGGGCCAGTTGTTGGAGTAGTCATAGAATGGGATACAAATATTGTCAGGGAAAACTATGACAGACGCCAATACGGGGACCGCTTCAAGTTTAAGAACTACCAATTAAAATCTTGGTGGAACTCAATAAAGGAACCACCATGTGAAGAATGGGAGTTTGAGGAAAGGGCACAAGATCCAAAACCTTTAAAAAAGGAGGTGTCACTATGGTTTTGGGAGCTGTTGAAAGAGGATGATAAAAACTTCAAGAACCAGCCACAAGTCTGGGAAGGATACCTCCCATTGTCTGTGCAACCAGACTTATTACAAGTATCTTTGAAGCTTCTTTATTCTATGGTAAAGTCTGCTACCATAAAGATGACCTCTTTTATATCATCCACAGAATCTACATTACACCCAGCAGAATGAGCAAGTTAGTAAGAAACTTGGTTCCAAGCTGCAAGAGGTGTTGCAACATGCTTATAACATTTTGGGAGAGTGTAAGTAGTACTCTGTCAAGATACGGGGTCAAGAAGTAAATGTAAACCTGCATTTGGCTTTCTTTGGTACAGGCCTTAAATTAATATTGTCTTTATCTAAGACAGAGGTAAAAGTCATGTTTTTTATGATTATTTTGATGAGAAGAGAAAAATGTTGGCGGTAGATGCAACCACTTCTCCTGCGCTGTAAAGCTGTAGATGAGATGGCTTAAAGCTTTAGATAAGATAAGCAGACCAGAACTCCTCCTTAACCCCTCCGATGCTCATGACGAGCTCAGCTCGTCATGAGGTATACCTCTCGTGTGCTCATGACGAGCTCAGCTCGTCATAACCACACCCATTTCCATTATGACCCAGCACAGCAGAGGATCTTCTGAAGCACCCAAGGTGTTATCCTCACATCCGAAGTGCAAGATAAAAGGCTGAAATTTCAAATATGGCTAATAACAAATCTGTCCGATGATTAGGCCATATTGGCGGGCGACTTACACCTGGAGGCACTGGGGTCTGGTTTTCTCAGTGAGTCTTAAGAGAGCTGTCAGATTTCGATGTACGATGTAAGAACAATATTTATTGCTAAATGAGGACATAAAAAACAGGACACTCTTGGAAGGCCCAAATGGATATACCTTACCTTAAGTAAAGTAAGGAAACTTCCTCTGCTTCATAAAGGGTGGAGTTTCCTAATTCAGTCCAACTTCGTAAGCAAAATCTTTTGATTTAACTCGCCCCTAAATTTAAAATACTTTACAGAGAGCTTGGAGCATATCCTTCACTGGTGTTTTAGGCAATTATTATTGAGCCTTATGTTTTAAACATTTAAGGGCTGCACCAATACTGGAAACTAAATAGAATTTACATGCAGGTTTTTAGGGGAAACTCAGAAGGTCCCACAATATAAGGTCACTATAAAGTTATATCAAAAGCACCATTCAAAATGGCATGGACTTGAAGCAGACCCCGACATTGGCATACACCCATCATAGTTACAGGCAGGTTGTGCCAAAGATGCTGTACAAGAGGAAGTGTTCCTCAAACATCCACCAGCAAGGCAGGTAGTAATGGTAAGGGGTAGGTGATTATGTGAGTCTGAAATGGGCCTATTTCAGGCATGGAGCCTTGCTGAACACACAAGTTCCATCTCCAATTAGAGGAGCCATAGATGGGCAGGCAGCTACACTGCGTCTTAGGCTCTGAGTGGTGGTTTCACGGTTTGCACCTGAAAGCCTGCTTTTTGATGAACGCTCCATTTGATGTTGCTTGAAGGCTGCAATGTACACTAGAAATTGAAAATATTTACTTGCAGAGGGATGTTTCTGTATTTCTACAGGTGCATATGAAAGACAAGCTTCATGTTCAAATTCAAATTCAATAAAGCTTTATTCGATTTGTAAAAAACAAAGTCATAAAAGCATACATTTAAAAAACGGCATGCTAAAAACTTCCAGTACACATGGGATAGATGAATTAAAAAGTGATTACAATATTTTTTGCAATAAAATCCTTTTCAATAAGGGTTCTCTACTCCTAAAGACTTAGTACATTCATTATAAAACTACATTATAAAACTACTGGGCACAATGGCTGGGCCTAATGAATACAGTTGTTCTAGAATTACATCAGGTTCCTGAGTCTAACAATCTCCTTTAAATAGGTAGATACGACTTTGATGGCATGTGCGTTATCTAAAGTTTTCAGTTTATTATAGGCCCCTCTGCAAGTTTGCAGGCCCCAGGTCTTTAGTAGAGGCTTCAGTAGTCTCTCCCTTAGATGCCGATAAAGGCTACAAAATAATATACAATGAATGTTGGACTGGTGTGAGATGTTGTCGCACGGGCAGATTTTTATATCCCTTGTCCAATCATTACACTGTGGGAACGTAATTAGTCTGAAGAATATATCTGTGCGAAAACGGGTCAAAAGCATGCGTGTGAAGGGGGATGGTTCTAAAAGCAAATACTGCTGTACCCCGTCGACAATAGTGGTTAATTGATTTTCTATCACCGTGCTTTTGCCCTTTTCTATCAGCCATCTTTTACTATCTAAATGTTGTAAAAGCACTTTTTTCATACCAGATCTGGGCACCGTCTCCATACTTACAGGATTGGAGAAGTATTCCGGGTGCCCAATATCTTTAAACAATTCTCTTACATATTTGAGCCATTTAATATTATCAGCACCGTCTAAAGCCAGGCAGTCCTTTATAACTTCTCTATTCAAACTTGTCTCCGGATTTACCCAAACATTGTGCCACAGCAAAACTGGTGAAGATTTAATAGTATCCTAAATGTATGGGAGACCTAATTCATTGTGCACAACGTATGTGGCTGTACTCTTAGGGGTTGCCAATAAGTAGCGATGAAAAAAGTTCTCGGAGCATTGTATAGAATCCGCGTGCTCAATCCCCCAAACACCAGCTCCATATGTGCCAGTCGATGTACATTTGGCTTTGTAAATCTGTATGAGTTCTCCAACGGGTCTACCTCCCAATCTTTTCGCGAAATTGGTCAGGGCGCCCGTAGCCCTCGAGAACGCTAAATGCCTTGCACGTACGGCCGCCTGCCATATACCCCTTCTATCGAAATTAATGCCAATGTAGGAAAACCTATCTATATTCTCCACCTTTCTCCCCTCCAGGAAAATTGGGCATGATGTCCTTTTGTTCCCTGTTCCACAGGACATGGTGTAAGTTTTTGAAACATTTATGCGTAGACCTTTGTGTTTCATAAAATCTGAAAATTTACCTACCGCCCTTTGCAGACCTACCCTTGTCTGGGACATTATTGCGGCATCATCCGCATATAAGAGTATAGGAATTGGCGTCCCATTTACTGTAGGGTAGTCATCATATACTTCATTAAGGTGTTGGCCAACCGCATTAATGTATAGGGTAAAGAGCAGGGGAGCTAGAATGCACCCCTGTCTTACTCCTCTGTGGATCTTAAAAATATCGGAGCACTCACCCCTCCTGCCATATCTTACTCGTGCTCCTACCCCCCTATAGAGTTCTTTTATAAACAGGATGATATGTTTATCCAAACCGATCTCAGAGAGTGTTAACCAGAGCATTTCGTGGTCCACGCAATCAAATGTGGAACTTAAATCCATGAAAGTCACGAAAAGATTTCCTTTTTTAGCCTGGGTGTATATAGCTATTATTAATGCCAGATTGAGTCCCTGTTCTATTGTGCCTTTACCTGCTCTAAAGCCATATGGTAGGTTTGATATGACATCGTGCTCTTCCGTCCAAACCTGGATTCTGTTTAGAATGATCCTCCCGGCAACCTTCATCAGGCCATCGAGTAGCGAATTTGGACGATAGCAAGTGGGGTCATTTCTGTCCCCTTTTTTGAAGATCAGTACAACAATGGCCTATGGCCAGGTTGAAATGAATCCGGTGATGTTTGTGGAATTGAGCACGTTGGTGAGCAAAGGTGCCCATAGATCGATCTCTGATTTAAATACATCTATAGGGATACAGTCCGGTCCAGGAGCCTTCCCTGAAGAACTTTCTTTCAGCGCCCTGATGACTTCCTCACATTGAAATATGATACCCAGGGGGAAGGAGCTAGATAAGGTATGCTCCACAGGAGCACCAACAGCTTTGCCCTGTATAAATCGGTGTCCTGCAAGCTCTACTTTGTCATATAGGCTTTCAAAATGTGTGACCCAGGTTTCGCCCGGGATTACTAGATCTATGTGTGCCCCCTTATTGTTTTGCAGGAAAGGGGCATTTACTGCCTTCCAAAAGGCTATATTGTCCCTCCTCTCAGAAGCTTTGTGGAGAGCCTGCCAGGCCTCCTTTTTTAGTTGTTTTTTCCTGCTGATTATAGCAGCTCGATAGAAGCGCCTGGCTGTCTGGATGTTTTCCTGGGATCTTGGTGAGGAATGAAGAGCTTGCTTTAGGGCAACAAGTGCCCTGATACAATTCTTATCAAACCAGCCTTGACTTTCTTTTGGGGCGTGGCGGGGCACCCTGGTTAAAAGTCTTTTAATTTCTACTGAAATTTGAATAAAGGAATCAGTGAAAATCTGATGCTCACCGTTATAAGTGAGGCATGTTTGAATTTCCTCATAGGTATTCTTGACTAAGGTTTGGAGAAAATTTGCAGGTATCACCTTGTCCCATTTAATGCAATACCCGTTACTACTAGCTAGCCTTGGTGTCAAGTTATATATGATGTTATTCTTTAAGTGTGCTACAGGATCTTTAGATTTTATGGTGATAGAGATGGGATAATGGTCACCAAGAACAGTGTCTAATGTATCCCAGTTAAGTAGAGTCCCTGAGTATCTAGATGATAGCAGCGTAAAGTCTATAGTTGAATTACATCCCCTCCCATTAAAGGTGGGTCTAAATGGTTTAGTAGGGGAGCATACTTCATTGACAAATGACAAGATGAAATGGGAGGTCAAAGTGTTTAAAAGGTTCCCTAGTTTGGAGTGATAGAAATGAGTTGGCGCCTCTTCCTTGGAGTCACCCAAGCCTCAGACGCCCGCCTCCCCCGAGGGCAAAGAGGGCAATTGAAGTCCCCTACCCACAACAGGGCCATGTCTCCCTTCATCTGCTCTTCTATATGTATGAGATTTGCCATTAGATTTTTTACAACAGACTCAATTAGTGGATGCTCGTTATAATGTATTGAGTTATTAATTACGGGTATTTTGGCTAAGTGCACCTCACTCAAATTGCTATGGTCAACAGATATAGGGAGAATATTAGAGACCATATTTATGTCTGAAGAGTTGGCAAGTTCCTTCTCCTGAACCTTATGTGGTTTATTCAAAGTTGGACTAAAACAATTAAGATGATGTTCCTTATTTCTCGTCTCCCTGAGTTTGGTTATAGCCATAGGTTCATCAATGCCTCCTTCAGTGGCAAGCAAATTGTGGTTAAACAGGGAAACCTTATCTGCGTAATTTCTAGCTTCTTTCCTTCCCCAGCTCCCTCTCCTTAAAATACCCTGTGGGATAGAATTAGTTTCGGCCAAAGAGATACTGTAGTCCGTCATTATAGTCATTTCGTCATCGTATTCTCCCTTAGGGGCAGCTAGTAAATCAATATGCTCAGGTGCATACTGGTACATTGACTTCTCATTTGCGAGTCAATCTACCCCTTCCATACCCGAGAGTGTAGCAAATCGATTAAAGGTGTGGATGTTGAAACTAAACTTCGCAGCATCGCTCTCATGTGGGTACAGTGGTCTTGATAGTTTAAGCAAGAGAGATCGGGGGTAGAAGTAGCTCAAAACACGTGCCGATATCCCTCCCCCACCTCTCTCTACGTACCAGTCTCTAATGTGGGAGATTACCCTACGGTCCCTGAAGTTGACGATGATGACGTCCCCCTGGATGTCTTTTGGTCTATGCCCTACCCAGCTTAATCTTCTCACGTGCAGGATAACACCATCTATGTTAGGGGGTAGGGGCCTATTGTTTCTCAGCCAATGGACTACTTTGTTTTTAGGGTCTGAATAACCTTCGATTTTCACGGCTGCCAGTTCGGGGACCCCAGTCATTACTACGATGTAGGGCGCCACCTCTGGCGGCAGATCTATTTGTTGTAAGATGCCTTTTGTGTTCTTATCGATTTGATGCTCCCTAACATTATTTCCCTCTTTGTTGGCTGGGTTATTAGTCTGTCCCACAGATACTTCTTCTCTGTGTTTTGAATGGCCAATATCTATTTTTAGTGGGACTGGAATATTCTCGTGTATTGATGGTGAAGGGTCCACTTTATTTGTTACATTAGTTGTTTTCAGCCCTGTGCTTCCCCCGTGTGTGTTCTGACTCTGCTTGTGGGGTGCCAGTTCTTTTATTAATACAGTGTTTGTAGATATTGCTGCCTCTATGGACCCCAGTTGTTCGCCTATCCTTTTCACTCTCTCCACAAGTGATAATAGGAGAGATTTAACTAGAAGTTCAATGTTTTCCATTAACCGTTGGGTGGGGAAAGATAGGGTAGGTAAATGTTTGGGCAGGTGCTTCCTAGGTCCTTTAGTTCGTTATTTTAAGGGACTAGAGGAAGTTTTGGGTGTCTTGGCGCGCCTGCCCCTTTGTCTGTCCCTCCCGCGCTTTCTTTTTAATGTAGCCCATGCTGCCATTGGTATATGTTGTGTTTTATTCTTAGGGATCAATTCAGTAGATGATAATAATATCGACTCCCCCGAAATAATTTCTAATAAGGGTTCTATACTTGAGTCCTTATTACTAGGCTGCATGCTTGTCTCTGGTGATATTATTACCATCTTGTGGCTGCGCCGGGATACTAGTATCAGTTAGATATTTTTCCGATGCTTGTAATGGAGTGGTCCCTAACTGTATGGCTCCCAGGGATGAACGTTTGTTGTGGAGGAGTTCTGAGGACAGACGGCGCTCGGTGATGGCAATCTCGTGTTCCAATACTGAGGCAGCCCTAGTTATGAACTGGTCTAAGGTCCCTCTGACAGACCCTCCCACCAAGGATTTCCTTCCTTTATTGGGCCTTGAATTCATCTTCCTATATGACATATATACAGAACTAGAGACCTTGTGGAAGGATAATATGGGGATCACAATTGATGACAAAAGCAATATGTTCACAAAGACAGTTTAAATATTATCACTTGATGGGAAGATACGTTCTTACTTTCAATGTCCCGGATTAGGTGTTGTAAAAGGAATGGCCCAGCCCGGCCTCCTCGGCCCCGGACGGCCACAGACGGCCCGCCCTTTGCCCGGGCTTAGCCCGGCTAGTCCCGCGAGGCTGGAGATGTCACGGCTTTTTAAGCGCCTCCGGGCGCGATATGGGCGTGGGCGTGCTGAGGGCTCCTGGGAAATGTAGTGCTTTGTTTCCCCCTCTCGGCGGCTGCGCCTGGTGTTCAATGGCGGCGGCGGCGGGGGGAAACGGCAACAAGGCAGCAACAGGCAAGTGCCCCGGTTGGTCTGGTGCGGCAAAGTCCAAACTGGTGCGGCAAGTCAGGGCAAGACAAGGTAAGTGCTGGACTGAGCAACCCACTCAGCCGAAGATGTCACGGCTTTTTAAGCGCCTCCGGGCGCGATATGGGCGTGGGCGTGCTGAGGGCTGAGGGCTCCTGGGAAATGTAGTGCTTTGTTTCCCCCTCTCGGCGGCTGTGCCTGGTGTTCAATGGCGGCGGCGGCGGGGGGAAACGGCAACAAGGCAGCAACAGGCAAGTGCCCTGGTTGGTCTGGTGCAGCAAAGTCCCAACTGGTGCGGCAAGTCAGGGCAAGACAAGGTAAGTGCTGGACAGAGCAACCCACTCAGCCGAAGATGTCACGGCTTTTTAAGCGCCTCCCGGCGCGATATGGGCGTGGGCGTGCTGAGGGCTCCTGGGAAATGTAGTGCTTTGTTTCCCCCTCTAGGCGGCTGCACCTGGTGTTCAATGGCGGCGGTGGCGGGGGGAAACGGCAACAAGGCAGCAACAGGCAAGTGCCCTGGTTGGTCTGGTGCGGCAAAGTCCCAACTGGTGCAGCAAGTCAGGGCTAGACAAGGTAAGTGCTGGACTGGTCAACTCCATGTTATGAAACGATTAAACAGACTTCCATATTTAAAAGCACACAGGAAATCCATATCACCTCCATAATAGAACTTGACTTCTCATCAAGAATACTGTACTTTCCAGCAACTATACTAGACATGGCTGATATGCATTAAAAGCGAAGGCGTCCACATTTCTCACCAACAGCATATAGTTATAAATAACAACTGTGTGCCATTGTTAAGCAATTTGTAAAAAACAATGTGAATAGCAATGGTTAGACCTTAATAGGACTGCAAAGGCGACTATGCAAGGTGATTTTTGGATCTCACACTACGATCCTTTTTAGAAAATAAGTACAAATCGGTATTTTCGGCCGTTACCGACCGGTATTTGAGCTTTGGTATGTAGGGACACATATTTTACAGAATCGGTAAATTTACCGATCGGTAAATTTACCGATTCTGTAAAATACCGAATCGGTATTTCTACCGATTAGGTAAATTTGGTATGTAGGTGGGACTCTTCTGAGTCCCACAAGCCTTACCGATTCGGTATTTTAGCATCAAATTCAATTTGCTGTTAAAATACCGATTCAGGTGTGCATGCACATGTGTGCATGCACACCTGTGCCATATGACAGGCAGACCTGCCCTTAGGGCAGGTATGCCTGCCACATGGCCCCCGAACCTTTTTTGGGGGTGCTAGAGGGTGTCAAAGTGACACCCCATGCACCCTTGTCAAAATCGGTATTTACCGATTCGGTAAATACCGACCGGTAATGCCCCATTCATTCCTATGGGCTTCAAAGCCCATAGGAATGAATGGAGCATTACTGGTCGGTATTTACCGAATCGGTAAATACAGAATTTTACCGATTCGGTAAAAAAAACATCTGGATGGACCTACATGTCCACCCTTCATATTTACCGATTCTTAATTACCGAATCGGGAAAATTCGGTAATTAAAAATCGGTAAATGATTCCTACCTACATCGGGCCCTCAGTCATCACCTGCCCAAGTACAGCCCTCATATGCCAGACATAATTTTATGCCGGTGTTGTGTAATTTGTGGTATTCCCACAGTATCCTGTATCCCCTGCTCTTCGGCACTTTTCGGCAACGAAACTCAGCCCCGGCAGGTTCAGACAAAAGCAGCTGATCACTGATCGGGCTGAGACTGAGTGAGGGCAGACACGATTCAACAGAATGACAAACTCGGTTCTGGCGTTAAATCACCTGAAACATTTGCCGATTTTCGGCATCGGGGGAATCGTGTGGTCAATAGTTTATGACAAGGTGGAAGGGATCATTACCTTTCTGTTCCCTGATCTTGGGAACTGATTAATTTCCTTGGACAAAAGGAAGGAGAATATAATAGAAACATGTAAACATTTTCTACAATAAGCATTGTCCCCCGTGCTGTCCTTTAGCAATTTGGCAGAAGCCGGCTGATTTAATCAAATATCCAGCTGTACACTCTTCATCCTACTTTGGGAGACTGGATAAATCCATGCTAGGATATTGAAAGGACTTTCACCGTGGCTTACTGTTTGACTGATTAGAGTCTAACTAAACGGATTCTGAATTTTAGGTCCCCTGATATTTGTTGTATCTGAAGTGGTCCTGAGGAAGGTGGTGTCTACTACACGCACCCCACCGAAACGCACGTCGACTCAGTGCCGAGTCTCAAATTTTCCTCTCTTTCTGAGACCCGAGCTGTGGCAGGAGAGACAATTCTTTCCTGTCCCTTACCCTCTATCATTTACAGATATTGTATGTTTGTAGCTGTATGGGAATGATTGTTTTTATATGAATGGAATGGTTTTCTGGTATGTAATCAGGAGGACTTTAATTAATATGTTGTGTATTTTTTGCAATAATCATGGTTATAAAAGAAATTTACCAAGGATTATATGCACTTATGATGAAGTCTGTTTTGCAATGTATATAAAATGAATCGATAAAATGAAAAAAAGTATTTTTATATTAAAAAAAAAGATGCTATGCTAAAAATTAAAAACCTGAGATAATTATTTCTTGTCACTGGTATATCTTTAAAGTAAGAGTTGTTGGTCATGTTGCACAGTACACACTAATGCTGGTTTTCCACAGGGGTATTTTTCATGCACTTATCCTGGTGCACGCTCGTGTCTCATGTAGCACTGCACACGTTTTGATGCTGGTTTTTATACACGGATCCTGGTGCACGCTTGTGTCTCACACATCACAGCACATTCGAATGCAGGTTTCTCACATGGCTGGCTTTCGCGCACAGATCCTGGTGCGCGCTCGTGTCTCACGTTCCACAGCACCCACTAATGCTGGTTTTTCACAGGGCCGGTTTTAATACAAGGGCCCTGGTAAACGCTCATGTCTCGTGCTGCACAGAAAACTCTAATACTAGTTCCCACATGGCTGGGTTTCACACACAGAGACTGGTGCATGCTCATGCCTCACGCTGCACAGCAAACTCTAATGCTGGTTTCCCACACAGCTGGTTTTCGTGCACAGATCCTGGTGCACGCTCATGCCTCACGCTGCACAGCACACTCTAATGCTAGTTTCCCCCATGGCTGGTTTTCGCACACGGATCCTGGTGCACTCATGCCTCACGCTGCAAAGCACACACTAATGATAGTTTTCATACATGGACCCTGGTGCACACTTGTGTCTCATGCGGCACAGCACACTCTAATGCCGGTTTTCCATAACGCTGTTTTTAAGGCACAGGTTCTTGTGCACACTTGTGTCTCACGCTGCACAGCACACTTTTATGCTGGTTTCCCACATGGCTGTTTTTCACGCACGGAACCTGGTGCGCGCGTATGCCTCATGCTGCACAGCACAATCTAATGCTGGTTTTTAAATGAGTTTCTCCTACTGCAGACAGAAAAGGCTTTCCTGCAGCATTCAGCGCGCCTTGGGTGCTTTCACTTTCCAAGCAGCCCCGGACAATGGCGGCTGCTTCTTTGCAAGGAAATAGATCTCGTATTTACAAGAGTTTGAGCTATTAGCATTGTAAATGACAATGTTTTTTATTTATGTGTTAATTATAGAACAGATAAATAAAAAACATTGTCATTTACAATGCCGATAGCTTAAACTCTCGCAAATGCGAGACCTATTGCATTGCAAATGCTTGTTTTAGTTTGCAGTGGAGTGATCACTTAGAAAAAGAGAGTTAGAGCTATTGGCATTGTAAATGTAAATATTTATGTGTTATATAGTAGAGTCGGTGTATGTGGTTTGTATCGGAATTATGTGGCTACCATCCAGGTAATGTGAGCATTTAAGAAGCAGAGGTGCAGTTAGGATAGATGGGTTGGTGGAATGATGGCTATTTGTATGAATGCTTGGATGGATGGACAGCTGTATGAGTACATGCATGGATGCCTGGGTGATCAGTTGAATGAAAAGATGGTAGGTGATGCATGGGTAGAAAAGTTACAGATGGTTGGTATGGAAAGAAAAAGATGGATACATAGGGAAAATATTTATAAAAAGGCTGAATCTCTATGTCTGTCATTATATGTAATCTGTAAATACCAATAAAAAACTTTTTTTTTAAAAAGGAAAGTGTTGTACTTTATTGGACCTTTGGTCAAGACTGTATGATATATCAGGCTACATGGTGGCCAAGATCTCAGTAAACACAAAATCCCATTTGCAATTCAGAAGTTGGTGGTGGTTTGGTGCCGTAACCCCAAAACTATGCTTCGTTGTCAGCCTAATCTGCAGTCTTCCAACACAGTATTACATTTGGACGCTGGTTTAACCCATTCAAATCTTAATTGCTATGTTCCATCAAACCTTACAAGAGACAGTTACAAATTATGACTGATGAAGAAAAGTCTGATGACTGGTCCCATTGATAGCACTTGCATGTGGTGTTCAGCAAGTTGCAAGGACACGTAACGATGCCCTGTTGATGAACACAATTATGCCACTCTGTGGCATTGAGACTGCCAAATGTAGGCCTATTTGTAAACTCTCTGGTGCATGTCATGCACACAAAAGGCATGCTACCTGTTTCTGGATCCTTGCAACTTGTACCCGTGTGATGGCAAAGAAGGGATGGCATGACTGGCACAGCAGGGGCATCATTACAGTCTTTTTGTTCTGAGGACTGCAACATTTCTGAGTGAGCCTTCACTGCAGCAGCTTCCCAGTATCTCTGTTGCTTACTCGATTGGAAGACCAAACAAAAGATATCATATTCTGGGGCTGTATTACAGATGACTGCGCCAGCGCTAATTGTCACTGTGCGCCAGATTATGCGCCCAACGGCATTACTGAGGATTAGTCTGTGGGGGGGAGTGGCTAGACGCCGATAGAGCAGGGAGCCTGAACCGGAGCTCCTGCGGATGATCCCCCATCACAGCCCATCCTGCCCAATATAGAGGGGCCCGCCACCTAACAAACTCATCCCCGGATAGGTGAAGATCGGGGGATCAGGCAGGAATCGAAAATCGGGGCGCTACAGCTCACCTTCACTGTGAAATGAGCTGAAAGGAGGCGCTCTGGCCGGAGGTCATGTGGCCTCGCACTGTGAGCTACGACTCTGAGGGAGCAACTGGCGACCATCTCCCGCACAAGGTGGATTCGAGGGGCGATCTGAGCCGGCGGAGCGCTGGATGAGCAGGACTTCTTGGCCTTCGGAACAAAGAGGCGGACCTGCCTGTGACAGGGCTGAGGTAGAGAGGGAGACGTGGCCGGAGAAAATGGCATAAGGACCTGGGGGCGAAGCCAGGTACTGGACGGGTAACCGGCCCCAGTTTGGAGCGGGGGCCGCTAGGACTAATGTACGAGCTGCGGCCTCCGGACAGTGAAGGAGCTAGGAGGGGAAGCAGAGGGGCCCTGAGTCATTGAGGGTCAGTGTGTGGAGTACTGCGGGGCAGCCGACTGAGAGCGGGAGCCCGCCTACCAGGATCGCGGTGCATGGGCCACTCAGTAGAGCCGTTGGAACTGGCTGCATATCTGGGAGGCTCCGGGAGGAGCCGGCAGTGTCGCTAGCGGAGGGGGCACACGTCCTAAGCCTGGGACTGAGAGGCAGGTCGGACCGCCCCAGCTGCGATCGCAACCCCCACCATTCAGGCAACTTGACAGATGGAGAGCAGGGGGCTGCTGCCCATGGAGCGGTGAGGAGAGGTGGCAGCGGTAGGTCTGTAGGATATTGGAGCGGCAATGAGGGCCGGGACACTGTGACTTTGAACTTCTGGCGGGGGTGCTCTCCGGTGGCAGCAGGTCAAGAGCTGACACCCACACCGTTGCGGGCTGAGAGAGGGGAGGAGGCCCAAGAGAGACAGGGACCCATACCGACGTACTGATTGGCCACATGACCTCCCTCCACATTGATCAAATCCCGCTTGCGAGGAGAGTGGGGAACAGGTGCCGGGTAAGATTGCTCCCTTTTCGGCACTCCTTGCAGCGTCGCTTCTGCGCTGCCCCCGCGCATCGCAGTTGGGCTCCACACCCCACGTGCTTGGACTCCACTGCCCTTGCCGCAGGAGAGGACTACTTAAACCCGAAGTGGGTACCCGCTGGTGTCTTTACTGATCTGCCTGCTCCCACACCATTTCAGGTATGGGGAGACTCAACAAAAGACAGGAGGCGGAGCAGCGGGAATCGGCGGGCGAAGACAATTGGGAGTTGTGCATATCTACCGGGGCCCGCAGTGACAAGATTGCGCCCCAAGATGACATATCGCTCCATGATATACTACCGCCCATAGAAACCTCTGCTGTGGAAACCAAAATAGACACGTTCCAAGAAGATCTGGGCCTCCTCAGGGCAGAACACAGGAAATGAGTGGACCGAGTAATGACAGTGGAGGGAGATGTTGTCAGCCTGAAGCCTCAAGTATCCATGTTCAGGAGGAGGAGCTACGTTAGCAATCAAGATGGCCGCGTAAGCTCCCGGCTCCTCCGACCTCCGCCAGCAGCTCGAATATCCTGCCATTAATCCTGAACTCACACCAGATCCCCGTGTTCGTGATGTTTTTCTGCTTCTACAGGTGCAATCCCGAGTTTTTTATCTTATCGGATGGAGATTATACGCCGTGTTTCCATTCTCGGCCTAACAACGTGTGGAGCCGGGGCCTTGATTTCTAGCCTACCCGGGTTGGAATTGATCAACATCGGCCGCGGGACCTGGACTGAGCCCGGTCTCCCGAAGGGTGCCGTAAATTGTTGATTTTTGGGGACGATACAGTGTGCGGTCTTCACCGAGGACACACCAGCGTGCCGCACCGGCTGCCGTGGTCGGGGGCCCGGCGCCCGGAGACCCTGCTACCTTCCCGGGGTGGACAGGCTGGGGCCCTCCCTAACGGCGAGGGTGTCGATTTTGCAAGACGAGGAGCGCCCACTGTTACATCGGATTTGCGTGACCTGTTACCCCGGAGTAGCCGGCCCCTGGGGTTCAAGTCCTGCTCTATTGCCTACTGAGAGGGGATGGGGCGGACGGAAGGCACGCCATCGCTGCAGGCCGTCATGGCCGCTCCACTCGCACACCATCGCTGTGTTCCGGACACTGATTGTGAAAGTGGACGGTATCTTGAGACCGGATGACGATTCTTCGTTAAGTTTTCAGCTAGCTGTGGTACCAATGGTGCACTGTACGCCTGAGATCGAGGACCCCGTGCGGAACCCGGATTTCATGAGCTTTGTCGGTTCCCAATTAACAATCAGCAAGCCCGTGATTATCGCCAGCGTCCCCTGCTCGATCCTGCTGCCGCCTAATACATATGTTGACGGTCTTCTGTGCTGTACAAATTCCTCAGTGACTATTGGAGATACTCGCAATTCTTGGACACCTTTCCTTGCCCGATTAGTGGACATCGTGAACTTTTATCCTGTTCTCGATCCTGCAGCACTGACATGAACTTTGATGAATGCTTTGTCTTTTCCAGCAAGATGGCGGTTCGAGTGAAAAAGACTCTTACAAAAGACCGTACTGGCCAGGGCTGAACTTGACTGCCTGGGTTTGATAAAATACTTTATTCCATGCCGGAATTGTGCCTATAATGTGACGGGACTCGGGTGGTTATTTGCGAAACTCCCCCGATTGGTCTGTATATTTTGCTGAATATTGTTTGACTATGTCTCGGGGTGGTCGCTTCTGGCGGGGGGTATGGGAGACCGGGGGTGTATTTGTTCTTTCCTCCTCCACTCTATCTTTTCTCCTTCTTTTAGGGCAAGTTCTTGGGCGACAGGCACGCTGCTAATGGGGTTAGGCCGTAGCCATTGCAGGGGTGCAGGGTGGAGGGTTAGGGGGGGGGAGGGTTATTTTGCCTTTGTTTTGTTCTATGGCTCTTTTTTTCTTTCCTTTTTCCTTTTTACGAGAGGTGGGCTGTTTATCCTTCACTGGTTCTTTATTCATCTGGGTGTCTACACTGGCTTTAATTATCCTGTATCATTGAGGACAGGGTCTTGCGGTTGGGATTGTCTTAGATCGTCTGATATAATGATTAATCCTCTTTCTCTAATATGCGTAATCGAGATGACGTCATATGTTTTTCGTTGCGTTGATTATTTGCCTGTATATTTCCCCCGCCTGTCCCTGTTCTGTATTTTGTAGTATGACACCCGATATCTGTAATGCCTCCTCTTGCTTTATTTCTAAAATAAAAAATATATTTAAAAAAAAAGTATCCATGTTCACACGCAAAATTGCGGACATTGAAAAAAGGGTGCAGGTGTTGGAGCAGCAGGCTGAGGATGCAGAAAACAGGGCAAGACGAAATAACATAAGGTTCATTGGACTGCCCAAAAAAGTTGAGGGGAACAATATGGTGGCCTAGCTTGAGAACTGGCTATGCACTGAGGTGGCAGAGGCGGGCCTATCACCATTCTTCGTATTTGAGCGGGCTCAAAGGGTTCCTGCCCGAGCCTGGGAGACTGCCGAGGCCTGTTGTGGCACGCCTGTTGTTTTACAAAGACAGGGACCACGTGCTGAGCCGGGCGTGCCTCAAGGGCCAAATTAAAATAGAGAACAGCGTTGTTTGGATCTTCCTGGACTTTTCCTAGGAGGTACAGAGGCAGTGAGCTTCCTTCGTCATGGCAAAAAAAACTGCGACAAATGGAGGTGTCGTACTCCATGGTGTTCCCGCTATGTTATGGATAGTACATGGAGGGGAGACCAAGTTCTTCACTACCCCTCAAGATGTGTGGGTCTTGAAAGAGGAGTGGGGATCACAAGATCAGAGACGCAGCGGCGGAGAACAGCTCGAGAAGGACCATGCACGATCCCCTGGGAGGGGGGGGGAACTCAATGGCCACCCGACGATGGAGGAAGCCCGCCGAGACAGGGAGAGTGTGGTGGCTGCAATAGCCTCTCTGAGTGCCACGAACCCATTGAGCAACCCCTGTCTCTCAGGGGAGGATCAGAGGAACTCGGACTCTGACACCAGCTTGAACACCGTGGGGGAGGCCAGTCAGGTGCTGTCAGACGTGACTCCTAGATTGGCGGATGACTTGATATGTATCACCCACGGCACGCAAGCCTGTGATGGACACTTCAGCTAGGGGGTGAGGGATCATAGCTCGAAACTGCTTTGAGGGCATGGGGTCACGGGAGGGGCGGCACAAGAGCGTAATGTGGGATGGGGATCCGGGGGGGGGCGGAGGAGAGGGTTTCCCTCCAGCCGTGCATTTGTCTAGCCACTACCTGAACATTGGGTACTTGACTGTTACCATCCCAAAGGGCAGTTTGTATGGGGGAGATGTTCTCACGTGTCCTGGGGAGGGGGAGTTGGGGAAGTTTAGTTGTTTTAAGTAGGGGGCACTGCTGTCTATAAGTTCACGGGGGCACGAGTTACAGAGCGTAGGTTCCCTCACTTATCATATAGAACCGTACGCCAAGTTTGGGCGCAGGGGCCAGACAAAGATTGAGAGGTTATTCCGAGATATCGACACAGAAGATATATGACCTCCTCTCTTGGAATGTCCGAGGGATGCAATCTATGCACAAAACGATAAAAAAAATTCCCACTTGAACAGGCGAGTGATTCATATCGCGATGCTGCTGGAAACGCACACATTAGCTTCAGAGGGAGCGGCCTTACTTGAAGATAGAGAGGGCAAGCGTACTATACTTTGTATTCATCGTTTGCCAGAGGGGTCCTAATTTGGATCAGGGCAGGGGTCCCCTTTCAGCATACTGGCCACAAGGTAGACCCAGAGGGGAGGTACGCGGTGTTCACAGGACACCTGGATGGAAAGGATATTGCGCTCATAAATATCTACGGCCCGAATGTGGACCAGGGACTCTTTCTGGAGCAACTATCTTGGCCTCTGGCACCATATTTGACAGTTTGTCGTTTATCATGGGGCGGGGGGTTTCTTTGTGTATAGCCGACCCGGTCCTTGACTGATCTCACCCACCACTCAGAGATGTCCTGGCTCACAGGGTAGCTAGGGCGTTTAAGGCCTGGCAAGCACACTGGGGGTTGGTGGACACATAGAGACATACACACCCAGTGGACAGAGAATACTCCCACCTCTCACATGTACATGACCTATATGTCCAACTCGACACCTTCCTAAGCTACCCGGATGTACATGCCTGACTACACAGGACAGAATACCTCACTCGCACGGTGTCAGACCACAACCTGATACTCACCAGATTACACAGGGGGTCCCAGCAGCAGCCTATCCCCAATTGGTGCCTCAAACCTGAGACACTGGAGGACCAAGTGTTCCTACAGGAGATCAGGGATAGTATCATCACATATTTTGCTGACAATGCCCAGACCACGGAATCTAGGGTGACAGAATGGGAGGCCTTCAAGGCTGTAATAAGGGGATGATGCATGGCGCAATCCATTGGGGTGAGGCGCACGCTACTCACAGACGTAGAATGGGCTAAACGAGTACTGCGAGAGGTGGACTTAGCCGCCCGAACCACCCAGAACTTCGCCAAGAGTTGCTTGAGAAGAAAGAAGAAGTGACTGTGCAAGAGGAAAGGTTGAGGTTCTTAGAATATAAGACTTACATGGAAAGGACACACGCAGAGTGGGATAGGGCCGGTAGACTACTGGCATGGCTGGCTAGCCCAATCCGCAGGGGGAATACCATCATAGAGCTTGTAGACTCTGAGGGGCACTCCCTATATCAGCAAGATGCCATTAACAATAGGTTCCGCGGCTATCATGACCAGCTTTTCAAGAAGGGGAAATAGAGGACTACTTGGTGGACCTTTCTCTGCCTACCCCAGCGGAGGAAGATGCAGGCTATTTGGGAGTGGCGATCAATAAGCGCAAGGTAGGGTGGCGGCTATTAAGGCACTGGCCAGGGGGAAGACTCCGGGTACAGATGGGCTCCCCAAAGAGTTCTACGTGGCATACGTGGATGAACTAACCCCCAAACTGGTGGAGATGTATGCGGAGGCAGGAGAGAGGTGGCACTTGCCGGACACCACTAGAGAGGCGGTGGTGATTCCGCTACTGAAGCCCGACAGGTACCCTCTGGAGTGCGCAGCATATCGGCCCTTGTGGATTTTAAGATTCTAAGTAAGATACTGGCAACACGGTTACTACCGCATATGATCTTCATGGTGCATCGGGATCAGGCGGTTTTTATTCCCCGCAGGAATACGACCCTGAACATACGCCGCCTGCTATCAGTACTTGAGCTTGGGCACTGGGTGATCAGGCAGGAGCAGTGTTTACCATCAACATAGAAAAGGCCTTTGATAGCCTTGAGTGGGGGTTCCTGTAGGCAGTTTTGATCAAGATGGGCCTTGGGCCAGGGTTCCTGTGCTGGATGCAGTTGTTATATGCGGATCAAGTGGCGAGGGTCCGCACGGGGTGCACCATATCGGAGCAATACAGGGTGGAGAGGGGCACGAGTCAGGGGTGTCCTCTCTCCCCCTTGCTGCTCGCCCTGGCTGTGGAGCCATTGTCATGTGTGGCGCTATCAGACAGGGCATACTGTGGACTACTGTAGCGATTGCAGGGTTCAGGAGGCGGATGCCATGTCATCTCAAGGAGCCCCGTCGTTTGCGTGTGCTAGGTAGTATGAGCATGGCTGGCCGGAGATACTACAATAACCAGCATGCTAAGGGGCCGACCAGCGGAGTCACAGGGCGTTTCTCATATAAGCACCTCCCTCCTAAGAGGAAGGTGCTTGTCAATCAAACCGGATGGTTTTGGAATTAGCGGATGGTGATCCCCGACGGAATTCAGCATGAAGAAAGAAGTCTGCCGAGAGTGGAAACCGTTACGAACGTTGTCTCCTGAATCCTGGGACTCGCGTCTTCTGATAAGTACTGTGGCTGTCGGAGTGCGGGCTTGCCTCCATTGCATGAATCGTGTTCTCTTTTTGTATCATAGTTAGATAGGGACTGTGGTGTCTCGGTAAACGCGCGTTCGGCGTTTAGCGGACATCCCTGAGAAAACGAAAGCATTTGTGTAAGAACGCATCTGCATTTAAAGACGTGCTCCCTGACATTTCTTTCGCATCTAGGAAGATATGCTTTATGGGACAAGTAGTTTTCCTGTGTGATCCCGGACCGGATTGCGAATGTATTGGAGACAGTGACTCCTATACTTTCTTTTGCTTTTGCCTTCAAACCAAGGATCACCCGAATTGTGACAGCGATTGGCTTGTGCTAACAAACAACCATAGCTGTTTTCTAAGGACCTTCTGCTCCCATAACTCTGTTTTCAGCGGCCTGGAAGTCTTGTTTCTTGTGGGGTTAAATCAGAAGTATTCTCCCTAAGACTGTGTTCCATCATAGCGCTGGCCTTGTCTGCAAGGGTTCCTTTAGCCGTTCTTTCTCGGCTTGGGTGGTGTGAAACTCTGGTGAGTGGTAGAGGAGGGTTTTTGATATTCTTATGGCTATCATTACAAAAGGGGTGTGGTAGACTGATTCTTTGTCCTTCCTCTACACAGGGTAGACGCTCCTTCTGATTCTACGCAATCCACTGACCAGACCCAAGAGTGGCTCTCAGAGGACTATCACCGCCTGTTTTTTGTTTTATCCACTTTTCCCTTTCCCGACTGGGTACGCCTTCACAAAGTGTGTTGTATTTTCACTGTGGGAACCGTATCTGGGTGGGACTGGGAGACTTCTCTTCAGACGTCGTTTCTGCCGGACTTATTGAGCAAAGGTTAGTGGCGTACTTTATACTTGCGCTGTGGCCAATCCCTGACAACTACAGCTGGGGGGCCAGAAGCATAATATAGCATTGTACGCAGATGACCTCCTGTTGTTCCTACAGTGCACAGGAGAGGGGGTACGGAGGATGATGGACGAGTTGGATTCCCTTTTAGGCCTCCAAATAAATTGCTAGGAGTCTAGTTTGTTCCCCCTTGTAGTGGATATGCCACCACCTGAGGACCTTGGTGATCTGCGATGGGAGCCCCGATGCTTCCGCTATCTGGGAGTGCACATATTCCACAACATGGCAGATGTGAAAGAGGGGAATATAGAACAGGCGCGGCGCTCACTTAAGGATAGCATGGCTTTCTGGGGTAAGCTTCCTCTCTCCGTGATGGGCCGTGTCTTCCTCTTCAAAATGGTGGTCTTCCTCTTCAAAATGGTGGCACTTCAAATGGTGGCTGCTGTACTTCTTCACCACACTACCAGTGTGGATCTCAAGGGCCTGGTTCCGGGAGCTGGACTCCTATCTGTCGGCGTTCATATGGGGGCGGGCAGGAGGCGAGTAGTCCTGAGCACGCTAAAATGACCCCGGTCAGAGGGGGGCTTAGCATTGCCAGATATGGAGAGGAACTACATGGCAGGTCAACTGCAGAGATTCACACAGTGGGAGGCAGAAAGCATTGACCTGGACAAAGGAGTACTACCCTTCACTCCGGACAAAATGGAGGTGTTCCGTACACTATTAGGGACCGCTTGAGCACAACAGGCTAGTAGTAATGAGCACAGAGTGATCAGACAGTGCTGGAGTCGATGCCGACAAAGAACCAGGACAAAACGCCCATACTTGCCAGGAATGGCGATGGCGCTACTGGGAGCCCTACCCCATGGGGACACTGGCGGGTATAGATGATTGGGTGCAGGCGGGGGCCACAAAGATAGGAAATCCTTTCTGAGATGGGAAACTGCTATTCTTTGAGGACTTTAGTACTGACTGGGGTATTCCACAAGGGCACTTCCTACTCTATGGAGCAGTAACGGGGGCCATGAGGTACCACTGGGGAACGGGCATGACTGAGCCAAATCGACAGGCATATATACGGCTGGCTGGGGGAACTATCAAGGCAGTCGCATGTCTTTATGGGGCTATAGGACAGGATACCTTACAGCCGCTAGATCAGTTGAAAAAACAATGGGAGGGGGACATCGCCAGTCCACTGGTGAATAAGGATTGGGAGAAATTACTCGAACATGCAGCCAAAGTCTCCAGAAATGCCCGCTTTAACCTGATTAGCTTTTATAGATTCTACCATGCTTATCTCTGTTAAATCGGGCTCCATCATCGACCCTTGTCCTCCGGATGTCCTTTTACCAGTCATTGAACAGGGTGCACCGGTTCTATCTAGCATCTGTAATGCTATGTTTATTTCAGGTATATACCCCGCAACCTGAAAGAAAACCAGACCTAGATCCAACTGACACTAAGAATTACAGGCCAATAGCCAGCCTGCCTTTCCCAGCCAAAATGTTTGAAAAGGTGATGAATACTCAACTCTCTAAGTACATTGAAGATCATCATCTGCTAGATGACACTCAATTCGGTTTCCGTAGGGGCCACGGAACCGTCCTCTTCCAGTCACCAAGGTCAGGAATCTGGGCATCATAAATGATGACAGGCTGACCTTTGCTCCTCATGCTAATTCGGTGGTCTCAGCCTCATTCCATATACTGCGAATGATCAAAAAGATTCTACCATTTCTTCCCTTGACCACGGGTAAAACTTTGGTCAGTACACGTATTATGTCCACCATCGATTACTGTAATGGGCTTCTTGTGAATGCCCAAAACAAGGTCATGCACAAACTTCAATCAGTCCAGAACGCAGCGGCCAGAATGCTATCCGGAACCCCGAAATATAAGCCCATCTCCAATGTCATTCAGAAGTATCATTGGCTCCGTGTGAAAAATTGCATAAAGTTCAAGGCCTTGTGCATTGCTTACAAGGCTTCGTGTAACATTGGACCTCAGTTTTTAATTGAGAAGCTAGCTACTTATATTCCTACTAGCAGCCCGTCCCAACGTTGTCCGGGTATGAATTGCTGCCGGCCAGTAGTATATTATTTTGTAATATTTTTTTTAGATAGCAGTTCTTATCTGTGACAGACCTGTGAAACGCTCTTATTCACAGTGCACTCCTGATGCACTTAAGCGTGCGCGTTCAGTAGTGTGTGAACTCGAGTTTCCCTACTTTATTTTTCCTTGCAATATTATATAGCGCAAACTCGACAACATGGCATGAGCACAATTTACATTACAGAAGAACACATTCATTTGTGGTAGGCACGGGGGAGACAAAGCGATTTGCCTGGAATCACAGGATGGTGAGCTGGTGCCGAGATTCGAACGGAGCTCCCCAGCTCTAAAGTTCGCAATTCTAGAACTTGTGGCGGGAGGTGTGTCTAAAAGTGTATGTCGGTGCTGGCCATCAATGAGAGAGACCTGTGCATTTTTCAAATGGGTGGTGAAAAAATATGAGTATGTTGCTGGAGATGTCGTCCGCCGTGCCACCAATGTACTTACCGGGGGAGGGTAAACACCAATTATTCCGCAACTTTCTTTTCGCATACCATCACTCCGCATACTTTCATTACGAAAGTACCATGACTCCGCAATGCCATTATAACGCATTGCATTACATTTTATATGCTTTTACCACGCATACATTTACAACGAAATTCGTTGTAAATGCATGAATGGTAAAAGCATGTTTTTTTTAATGTTTGGATAAGGGAAGTATGGGTATAGGGGTATATGTTTTGGGGTACTGAGGTATATGTTTTGGGGTCAATGCCCACCCGACGATGGAGGAAGCCCGCCGAGACAGGGAGAGTGTGGTGGCTGCAATAGCCTCTCTGAGTGCCACGAGCCCATTGAGCAACCCCTGTCTCTCAGGGGAGGATCAGAGGGACTCAGACTCTGACACCAGCTTGAACACCGTGGAGGAGGCCAGTCAGGTGCTGTCAGACGTGACTCCTAGATCGGCGGATGACTTGATATGTATCACCAAACGGCACGCAAGCCTGTGATGGACACTTCAGCTAGGGGGTCAGGGATCATAGCTCTAAACTGCTTTGAGGGCATGGGGTCACGGGAGGGGCGGCACAAGAGCGTAATGTGGGATGGGGATCTGGGTGGGGCGGAGGAGAGGGTTTCCCTCCAGCCGTGCATTTGTCTAGCCACTACCTGAACATTGGGTACTTGACTGTTACCATCCCAAAGGGCAGTTTGGATGGGGGAGATGTTCTCACGTGTCCTGGGGAGGGTGATTTGGGGAAGTTTAGTTGTTTTAAGTTGGGGGCACTGCTGTCTATAAGTCCACGGGAGCACGAGTTACAGAGCGTAGGTTCCCTCACATATCATATAGAACCGTACGCCAAGTTTGGGCGCAGGGGCCAGACAAAGATTGAGAGGTTATTCCGAGATATCGACACAGAAGATATATGACCTCCTCTCTTGGAATGTCTGAGGGATGCAATCTATGCACAAAATGATAAAAAAAAATTCCCACTTGAACAGGCGAGTGATTCATATTGCGATGCTGCAGGAAACGCACACATTAGCTTCAGAGGGAGCGGCCTTACTTGAAGATAGAGAGGGCATGCATACATACTTTGTATTCATCGTTTGCCAGAGGGGTCCTAATTTGGATCAGGGCAGGGGTCCTCTTTCAGCATACTGGCCACAAGGTAGACCCAGAGGGGAGGTACGTGGTGGTCACAGGACACCTGGATGGAAAGGATATTGCGCTCATAAATATCTACGGCCCGAATGTGGACCAGGGACTCTTTCTGGAGCAACTATCTTGGCCTCTGGCACCATATTTGACAGGGTTGTTTATCATGGGGCGGGGGGTTTCTTTGTGTATAGCCGACCCGGACCTTGACTGATCTCACCCACCACTCAGAGATGTCCCAGCTCACAGGGTAGCTAGGGCGTTTAAGGCCTGGCAATCGCACTGGGGGTTGGTGGACATATGGAGACATACACACCCAGTGGACAGAGAATACTCCCACCTCTCACATGTACATGACTTATATGTCCAACTCGACACCTTGCTAAGCTACCCGGATGTACATGCCCGACTACACGGGACAGAATACCTCACTTGCACGGTGTCGGACCACAACCTGATACTCACCAGATTACACAGGGGGTCCCAGCAGCAGCCTATCCCCACTTGGTGCCTCAAACCTGAGACACTGGAGGACCAGGTGTTCCTACAGGAGTGTCAGGATTGAGAGCAGCGCAAGAACACGCAGGCGCCACTAACCTGACTCTGATGACCAGCAGAGGCGATGGACGATAGTCCCCCCAACTCCGTACTGTACACAACCCAACAGTGGAATATACCCACTATTCAAGCATGTACAGAACGGAGCCGGGAGGTGGGTTGACAACTGGGGATCTGGTGCTTCTGATACCGTCTGGTCGATATACCCACGAGATCCTAACACTGTGACACTGTAAACGGATGAGAAGACAGAGAGCAAGACATTAGTATCACAAGCTACTCTTGTCTGAACTCTTCCCCGCCCCCTCCTGTTGACGAACTCACCAGCTTCTCCAACCCGTATCTCCGAGTATGGTTCCAGACCGTATGCTCTGCGAGTTATGGAGATGCGGCCAAAAAGTACTGAGAAGTTAACCTCACTTCTCAAACTATTCCCACCTCAAAGTGCCTAGGAGAGGTTCAGTTATGGCTGTTGATTACTGGCGTTATAAGACACACCGAGTAAAGACCACAATACTCCTTGTGGCCTGAATAGCCCCAGAATACTATTCTTAGCCGTGAATACTGATAGACGTGTTTGGTTAATCCCAAGGTACATACACCAATGAAAGAGCACCCGCTCTAGTACTGTATGAATAACAGAATCAGCAAGCAAAGAACATGGGAGGCGAGCCCGCACTCCTCGAATATACTTGCGCAGCAAGATCCTGTTTGTACCAATGGATCCACATGAAATCTGACCGCGCTGACTCTTCGTCGGCGCGGCGGCTTACCGGGAATCTGACCACGCTGGCTCTTCGTCGGCGCGGCGGCTTACCGGGAATCTGACCACGCTGGCTCTTCGTCGGCACGGCGGCTTACCAGGAATCTGACCACGCTGGCTCTTCGTCGGCGCGGCGGCTGACCAGGAATCTGACCACGCTGGCTCTTCGTCGGCGTTGTCAGACACGTACACAAACTCCAGAAAGAACTAACCAAACTGCAAGCGAGAGTATCCGGAACAAGATTGACAAGCCCCGTTACTTTCCGTAGGCGGAGTTTAAATAAGGTCCTCCCATTGATCCAATCCCCAGCGCCGTATGGCCTTCTGGGACTTGTAGTGTTTACGTAGGGGGCGCTTCGTATGAAGTTTCTTGTATCTGGATATGACGACGGTGGCGATCGCTACAGAACCCCCTCTCGAGGACCGCCGTCCCGGCGGTCGTCTGGGTTTACCGGGAAACTGATCATGGAATAGCGCCACCAAATCAGGACAATGTAAATGGTCTGCAGGCTCCCAGGTCCTGTCCTCGGGGCCAAACCCCCTCCAATCGACCAGGTACTGAATCCTGCCACGCACCATGCGCGAGTCCAGGATAGACAAGACCTCGTATTCCTCCTGCCCCTCGACCTCCACAGGACGAGGACGGTCGGGCAACCGCACGCTCGGAAGACAAGGACGCAGGAGTGACACGTGAAACACAGGATGAATGGTCCATGACACCGGCAATGAGAGTTTCATGGCTACAGCGTTTATCACTTCACACACACCATAGGGACCAACATACTTGGGTTTCAACTTCGTAAGCCCCTTCAGATGCAGGTTGCGTGTGGAAAGCCAGACCTTGTCCCCCACCTTATACTCAGGCTCTGGGGATCGTTTCTTATCAGCAAATAGCTTCTGAGCTGCTTGACCTTTTACCAGATTGTTCCGAGCCTCGATCAGGATGGCCCTAAGATGCGCATGGTGTTCATGAATTGCAGGAACTAGGGATTCAGCCGGCCATTCAAACGGAAACATGTTTGGGTGGAATCCATAAAGGCAAAAAAACGGAGAACATCCCAGAGTGGTATTGTCATGTATTCCTATAGGTTCTGAATCGATCCCCCTATTCCTGACCCTATTCTGGTTAAACAAACTAACAAGTTAACTAGCAGTCAGCCCATGAGGCAGAAAACCCCCATGATGCAGATACCGTTATCTGACGCAGTCACACTACGGCACAGGAACGTGTTATCTGATTAGGTCATAACGCTTGCGATCTAATTAGACAAGCGATATTCCTCCAGCCCCTGATAAGGCATACGGAGTTCTCATAACAAATCAAACCTATGACAACCTGGAAAATCCGTGCGGCCATTGTTTTGATTTCACAGAGAACTTCAGCAAAAGAATGTGCTAACGACCTGGTCGTATGACATCTTTATTGACGTATCTATGTCCATCCTTACGTCAATCTCGGCACCTTAAAGGTATAAATATTACCGATCTTGCCCTATGCAAACACACACGGTGGTGACGAGACGGAGCAGCCATACTTTTTTTTTTTTTTTTTTTAAAGACCTTTATTGTGTCAATAGGAGTGGTACACAGCTTGTGTGCCTACAACCTGTAGTATACAGGCCGGCAGCGCTTTCAAAGAGTGTCAAGGCAAGCAATACAACTCTATCAGGGGAAAACTCAGGGAACACAGCATGTCGCCTACAACCCAACAGGGCCGGCCGCGTGGAAATGTATCACAAGCAGGTAGGACTATCGGTCACTGCCATTTCAATAGTGTAGAGAAAGTAAACAGGTAACCTATGAGGTCTCATTTTACAATAACTCATAAATCTGAACAACAACTTGGGGATCAGCGTAGCCTCCCCACTTATCAACATTCCCACCATACGCAGTATAAGGTGAAGAGTATCGATCAGCACTTAGTGTCCCCACGCTGCAAGGCTTGCATGTGTTCGAGCCTACGTGGGTGAGTGCCTGCTGGTGGTGGGCGAGGAATGGAGAATAACGGAGGAGGGAGGTTCTAACGTGGATTGCGTTATGATGTAGGAAAACATCTAATACGTAGTGTCTCATATCAGTTAGATGGCTACCGGGAAGTGGTTAATGAGCGGGGAGTGATAGGCGAAAAGCGAAGGAACACGTAGACTAGAGTCCTCGTTGGTCAGTAGAATGTGGCTATCCTACATTGTGGACAGTAGGCTTGTAAAGGCAAAGCGGATGTATGAGGGCGCGTCTAGAGTGTTGGGTTACAGATAGAGGCGCACCTTGTATATGAACCCGTATTAGGCTATTCGTGTTGTGTTGCATTGTTTGTCGTGTGTTCAGGCATTACGCGTGGGTCTGAATCTGGGTCAGCCTCGGTCTGGTGTTTGAGTAGGTACGCTGTGAACGGGCCCCATAGGTCCTTAGGACGTGATGTGTGTGGTAACATTGCTGCATAATTATGTAATTGATCCTGCCAGGTGGACATAGAGGTTAGCCAGACTTTAAACTTGGGGGCGCGGCCGCGGCCCCATCTGCAGGCAAGTTGTCGTTTCGCTAAGAGAAGCCCCAGAGCAAACAATTTACGGTTGTTCTTCAGCTCGGGGGGAGTGAGTCCCAGCAAGGCGATTCTCGGACATGGTGGTATTGTAGTATCCACAATGTCCGACAAGGCTTCAAACACCTCCACCCAGTAGGAAGCGACTGGGGAGCAGGTCCACGCCAGGTGCATGAAGTGGGCACCCGAGTGGTTGCAGCGGAGGCACCTGTCATCTTCGCGTAAGCCAAAGCGGTGTAATTTAGCAGGAGTGTGATAGAGGCGGTGAAGGAATTTAAAATGCAGTATTCTGAGGCGGGCATTACCTGTCACTGAGTTGGTATGTGAGCAGCTCAATTCCCACTGGTCATCCGTGAGTGGTACGTCGAGATCCCCATCCCATTCAGCGCGCGCTCGAAGGGTAGGAGGCGTTGCGGCCGAGTACGCATACTTGTATAACATAGAGACGACATGTTTCGGGGCAGTAGTCTGGAGTAGTGCATGCAACGGCGCTATAATTTCGGGCTCGTTCGGGAAGTCGGGAGTGACTGCCTTAACGCCGTGCCGCAGTCGTGCATAAAGGAAAGTGTCCATGGTCGTGGGGGCCTGATCTCCGAATAGGTGGGCAGCAGAACGGAATTTCCCTGCCACATACAGATCGCCCCACTTATGAAGTGCTAGCCTGGTAAGCATTTTGCGACCTAGTTCCTCGCAGGCGATGCTCAGTCTGGGGTGGTGGGCGATAGGCATAAGCGGGGAGTAGAGGAAGGCAATGTCCGCCCGGGTCGCAATCCTATGCCAGGCCAAAACAGTACAATCCACAGTGGTGGGATCACGCTCGGTCACACGGGGTTCCGTGTAGAGATAACCTGAAGGCATAGCAGGCCTCATATACCCATCCTCCACGGCTAGATGTGCCATGAAGGGCGGAGGTCGGAGCCAGTAGGCCGCGAAGTGAGCCTGTGCACAATCATAGTAGAGGCTGAAGTTGGGGACTTCGAACCCGCCCTGATGGTAGGGCAGTTTCAGCGTTGAAAGTGCTAACCTGGCCTGTTTACCGCCCCAGATCAATCTGGACAGTTGGGAATCAAGTGCGCGGAAGAAGTGTGACCCAGGGCTGTAAGGGATGTTCGTGAATAGGTACAATAGTTTGGGGAGTATGATAATTTTGATCAGGGAGATACGCCCCGCCATGGAGAGTGGGAGATGAATCCACTTAGTGATAGTGTCCGTTAATTTGTCCAGGACGGTGCCATAATTCGCCCTAATGAGGGTTTCGCGGCTTCTGGTGATTGTTATGCCCAGGTACTTTATCTCGTCTCCCTCCCACACCAGGGGGTAATCGAGAGCGAACTGCGTGGTTCTATCCGTAAGGGGGAATAAGGCTGATTTTGACCAGTTGATTTGGACCCCAGCGATAGCTCCGTATTTAGTGATCTCCCGCAGGAGAGGGTTCAGATTGTCTTTCGGCTTATGGACATATAGGGTCATGTCGTCAGCATAGAGTGAGACGAGTATCTGCCTTTCAGGGTAAATCAAAGAGCGCTGGTTGTGGTGTTGTCGGAGTTTGACGGCTAGGGGTTCGATAGCAATCGCAAAGAGGGAGCAGCCATACTTGCCGAAGCCCAGAGCAGAGCAGGCCCCGCTGGCAACAGCCCCGCCTTCCTGACGCGCTGAGAACGAGACGCGCTGCTTTCTCCTGCCGAGAGACCCAGCACCGGCGCTTCCGGGTAGCCCTCGCAGGCAGCCTGGAATATCGAGACCAGAGAGAGAGATACCATCCCTCATTCATCCTAACTTCCAGGTACAGAACTGAATAACCCCTCACAGAGAATTCTTAAGTTAGTCACTTGGCAAAAAGAAACTTAACTTAAACTGTAACTTTCTATTCCCGCCCACGCATCAGGCTTAGGTCAGGTACACGGGGTAGGCGTATTTAGAAACACCAGTTGAGTACGTTTAGTCAAATGTATATGTGTATGTAATATATTTTATTCATTTTAAACATCATATGGCTTAGAAACCATATCAATGTTTTTACAGTATTATTTTATACTATTGCTTTTAATGTATGCACTTTACTTAACTATAAGTATTGCAATAATATCGATCCATTTCTCTTGTATGAGAAAAGAGACTGATCAATAAATAACACCTTTTTATTGAACACGCCCGTCTCTTCCTTTTCTCTACAATCTGATGAGACTAAGAATGCACGTACTGACTGAGTAAAATAAATTGCCTTTTGTTCACACGACTCTCGAGATATACTCTTGATTAGGGGAGAGCAAAGTTGTCATGTTCTATGGTTGTCAGAAACTAAATCCCTTCTTGTCTAATCAGGGAAGTTAAGTCCTACCTGAACATTCGAGAAAGTTTCTAGTGAACTCTGAGCTAAGCTGGCAAACCCAAAACTTTAAGTCTAATATCGACAGTAGTAGACCTAGTTAACGTCTGATCTAGGCCTTTACTATTGTAGGTATTATTCCAATGCGCAGAGCCTATTGGGATGATAGGAACTACACTACATGGCGCCCAACGCGTTTGGAAAGGGCGATAAAACTAACGTAAGACATTTAGAGTAACTCAGTCGTGCTTTCTCACTCAGACCCCTTTTCCCATAATACTCCAAAGACGTCTGGAGTGGGTGAAAGGTTATATCCGCCAGACCTCGCAGGAGGGAACTCCTATGTATGGTTCTTGGTATAGTCAACGTTGAAGGATACACTGTTCCAAAATATTGTGCATCTAATCTTTGTTTCCATAAGAAACCTGATCCGCAAACAAACAAAATAACCTTCTGGACAGTACAATGTCAGACAGTGAAGGAGACAGAGAGGCAGTTAGATTAGCAGCTGAAATAGCAGCAGCTGATACTGCACTGCAAGACGCGGACCGGGATATAATACTCATCCCAGTCATCAAAAGGAAATAGAAATAGAAATAGAAATAGAAAATGGACTGACACCTAGAGGTGGTACAGTCATATTCGTAATTGAGGCACACGAATATCGGCAGACAGAGGTATACTATTCATGGATAAACTTTCCAGCAGCAAATCCTGTAACAAAGTACTTCCACTATTACAAAATAGAGGAACCTCCTGAAACGTACACTCCTTTCGAGGAGGTGGAAGTACCACTCAAATTTCAAGAGCATTTGCTCTTATTTGATGGCGCCCTAAAACATAACAATCACATCACCAGGCTCGGTCCTTTAGGTAGACCAGGAGCAACGTGGCCGGTCCTAGCCGGATACACACCACATCCAGACATCGACGAGATGCCTGCACCACAGCTTTTAACACAGCTAAAACAATTAATAAAAATTCATAGACAATTAGTCCAGTATGTGATGCGGACTTCAACAATTCAGCCAGCAATTAAACTTCCACAGCTGACCCCTCACCAGGGGAACACAAATAAAATTACACCACAGAACATCCAATCCTGCCTAGGTAAAGTACCGGCTAAACGGGAACAAATACCATTCTGGTTGGCACAAAAAATCACCCAAATAGAGGCGGTGTTTCCTGACACCACCCCGTTAGAAAAACACAGGATTCTGACTATCTGTCTTCCAATGGGAATCGCACCACACATAGAGGACTGTGACACTTGGGGTACAGTCTTTGCTTCCATCTACACAAAAACGCACGGTGTTCCATCCATTTCGGTAATACCAGATGTGCTAAAACAAATTCAAGACGAATACGGTCCAGAACCCGCTTTAACTCTTGGTATGAAATTACTAAAAGACTTCAAGCAGGTCTCTGCTATATTATTAGCCAACATAAAGGGAGAAGCAGCAAACGTGGCGATCCGCCAGAGGTTAAAAGAGACAGATATAGCAGACCAACCAGCTGAAATTGCCAGAATCATAGAAAAATCCTATGAGGAACTAGGTAGAGATAGTTTAGGTGGAATACCAGTAAAACCGCAACTGACTGAAAGTCCTGAAAAAATATTTTTTAATAATAATTCACCAAAAAAGAACTGGGATGGAAACAAACAATCCAATCCTAAAGAAAAGAAATTCCAGTCCAGGGGAAGGTCTCCTAGGCGAAGGGAGAAATCTCCGAACCAAAGACACAGGTCACCTCAGAGTGACCCCTCTGGGAAAAGATATAACCTTAGAAATAGGGATAATATAAAAAAGCCTGATAGATATCAAGACATTGATACACGTCCCTCTCAATCTTTTCAGACTTCCCCGCAGAAATCGGAAAGAAGAGGACGATCAGAACAAAGAGAAGAGCACGCCAAGTCCAAAGACAAGGAACCTGCTCAGCTAAAAAAGAAATTACAATTTCCAAAAAAGAAGGTAGCCAGCATTAAAATAGTTAACAATGCCGAGAATTCTGAGGACACAACTGAAAAACGGAGAATGGGCTCAGACAATGCTAGACAGCGCAGCAGAAGTGAGCATAGCTCGCAAAGTCCTTATGAATCATCTGGAGACAGTGGACACGAATGAATATCTTCAAGTGGAAACTGCAGACACCAGAGTTAGCAAACCTCACAAAATATACGAAATAACATTGCGTATAGAGGGGGATAAGACTAGGAAAATAAGGGGACTATTTTGGGATAATCTCTCCAAGGGCTATGACATCCTTCTAGCTGAAAAAGACTGGCCACCAGAGTTTGTCAGGGAGTGCCCTCATGGCGAAGAAATAATTATGCCTGCCTTCTCAAATCATATCCCAATTCATAAAAAATACACACTTGCTAGAAAGTGGGCAGTGGCTCTAGCTCCTGCTTTATATAAAAATCATGTAGGATGGGATGAGGACTCTCCTCCTCACAAAATCCAGTTAAAATCACAACCTGCTGCACAAAGGCAGTACCCAATTAAGCAAGAAGGTAAAAAACAGGTAAAAGAAATACTAGATCAGCTAGAATACCAGGGGGTGATTGAAACTTGCACCTCACAAATGAACAACCCTTTGTTTCCGGTCTCCAAACCAGACAATTCATACCGTCTAGTTTTGGATTACCGACACCTTAACACATGTTGCAAAACTAACATAGTGCGCAAAAAATACAAAACAACCTTAGACATCTCTAATGGATTCTTTTGTCAAAACATAGCACCAGAGAGCAGATATTTAACTGCATTCTCAATAAATGGCACTCAAAAACAATTCTGTCGGTTAGCCCAGGGGTACAAGAACAGCCCGGGAGTATTCTCAGCGAGAGTAACAGAATTACTACAAATATATGATGATGAAGCATTATCTTATGTCGACGACATATACTTAACAGATGATGACTTGGATACTCACTTGAAGAGAGTGAACACCATAATACTTGGGTTCGCAGCAGAGGGTTACAAATTCAACTTTAAAAAATCCAGAATTGCCCATCTGAAAGTCCTGTTCTTAGGATATGAATTATCAAGTGAAGGCAAAAGCCTGGCTGACAATTTCCTAGAGAAATGTGCCGTAATCCAAGCACCTAGAACACTAAAAAACCTACAGTCAATTTTAGGCTTCCTAAATTTCGGAAGAACATACATTGCAAATTACGCAGAAAGGGTTAAACCCCTTTATGATCTGATAAAACCAGATTTTAAAAGATCCAATTGGACTCAAATACACACAGAAATTCTGAGATCCTTACAAACAGACATGCTAATTAAAACAAAATTAGAAACACGTGACAATACACGCAATCTTGTGATTCGAGTAATCCCAGGGAGATGCGGATTCACATACCTGACCTCTAATGAGGGAGAAAAGGTACCCATTGCATTCAAATCACACTTGTACACAGAAGCTGAACAGAAATTCAGCAATAAAGAAAAAATTGTTCATGCAGTTCGAACCGCAATAGCTAGAGAAAAAGATCAAGCTGACGGTAGACATATCATAGTCAGAACAGCAGAACCAGCATTTGAGGCATTAACAACACCAGGTAATTTGCCAACAACACCATTGAATCCAAAGTGGATACAATGGGTGAATTCAATCACAACGGACAAAGTATACTATTACTTTGATCCAGAACTAGAAGAGTTAAAAAATCTAGAATATGAAAAAACATTCCCTCTGCCAATCGACATTCTGCCTCTACGACATTACGCCTGTGTAATTTATACAGACGGACATGCCCAACCCTCCGTTTGGGGAGAACAAGCATACAATCCCACATGTGGGATTACAAAAGAAGTGTGGCGCGGAGGTAAACTAAAACCTCTATTAACAAAAACACACTCGGTAGAAACTAATTCAGAACAACAAACTGAAATAATGGCATTGAAAATGGCGCTAGATAATGCGGATCGCGAATTCCCGACACTTATAGTGTCAGATTCATATTACTGCGTCAAATCATATAACAAGGATTTACAGACATGGATTCAAAACGGTTACAAAGATGACACAGATGCACCAATAAAGCAGAAATTGCTCTGGGAACAAATAGCTCTTTTACAAAAAGAACTACCAAAGACTCACGTGACACACTCACTGAGTCATCAACGTGATGGCGTTCACGTTGCAGGGAATTCATTGGCTGAAACAGCCACAGCGGCAGCCACTAAATCGGCTTCCGTAGTTCGAAAAAAGCGTACATTAAAATACATTGACGGTGAAACGGTGCTGGCGGTGAAAACGTCATCAAAAGGCGACTGCTCAGCGCTACCGATCAACTATCCACTCAATTATACATACATAATCGATGCAAACTCCGTCCCTTTTGCTCGAATCCCTGGAGTGGGGGATAGAGTGATTCCAAACATGGACAGGAGAAACTTGTTAATCGCAGACGCACATATGGGCGAGGGTCTTAGACACCTCAAACTAAAAGATTCTCTGGAAGAATTACAATCAAGGTACTGGTGGCCAGGCATGAGCCTACATCACACCATGTTTGTAAAAAACTGCCCAAACTGCAACAGAAATCGCAGTGGGGAGAGAAACAGTGTAATACCTCGTTGTTTCACTCCAGGAAAAATCAAGAGTAAAAAGCAAGGCTTGCGATTAACATATACAGGCTAGTTTCCACTTATAATGTAGATCACCAGCACTCGGCTGACGTCTGGACTGTTATACAAAGATTTGCGAGTCTAAATGGCATATACGCTAAGAGCATGCTACGTCTGACCATTGTTTTCACTCTAGCCCTCCAGCCTGAGGGGAAACATGGCCAAATGAGCATAGCACAGCGGGAATCTTCTCACTTCCTTCCTGAGGGATACGGGATGGTGTAAAGAAAAAACCAAGGCATAAAGCAATCTATAACGGAAAGGATATTAGGTTCGGGAGCTGGGTGGGTCAAACATCTAATAAGTGTCCAACGTAGTCTAAATAACTTGCCAAAAATTCTCTGAAGGGATTCAGTGCGTACGAATTATTATTTGGAACTAGGATGATGATCTCTGACATTGATAGTCAGACTTCAGTGGTGAAAGAAAAAAGCTTTGATATCAAAGACCGTTTGGCTGTTTTACAGGACTTAAACAAAACAAGAAAAGACCTGAGCAACATAAAGTTGAAACAACAGCCAACAACCACTGAAGAACCACCACCTGTCCCAGCAAGACCTGTCTGGATTCCAAAAGTCGGGGATCTAGTCAGAGAAAAGATCGCGGTAAAGAAGGAATTTGGGCCTTCTTACAGTAAAGCAGTTCCTGTCTTGTCTGTCAACGGGACAAGATCAGTTGTACTACCGCCACTTGCTGGTAAAAAGGAGAACCGAGTTGTATCCATCGACCTGGTAAAACCACAATCATGTGGCCGATAACAAACAGTAGGCCAAGTGGACTCCCAATAAGTAGCAGAACACCAAGGTTTGCTACCAGTACAGAGGTCCTATCGAAGAGGCTCATCACATTCGAAACGCCTACAGAAGAACAACAAGGACTATGCAACAATGCAATAGAACTCAGACCTCTGAAAACCCAAATAAAAACATTTAGCAGAGACACACCAATCTATAATGAAGTACCTAGTGAAAATGCAAGAAACGGTAATGCTGAAGCAATTGGAACAATTGACAGAACTGCATCCGGCTACTTCATAAACTTCGATGATTCCTCTGAAGGCTTCAGTGAATCAAAGACACAGCCATCATCAAAAACATTTAAAGATAAAGCTAAAGAACTTTTGAAACAACTGAAAGAAACATACCTGATTTCTCCATGGATCGAATTTTGGGTGGGTTTTGGTGCATTTATCCTCATACTTTGGCTCATCATGGTACTTACTTTGGGACGCTTCATTGAGGGAAAATATGCTAAAATGGACACAGCAAGTCAGAAAATCAACTTGATCCTCAAACCACACACATCTTCACACGTCGAGAAAAGAGAACTTTCTTCAGTCAACTTCACAGCCAATCCGATACCGGGTGGGGTAGCCTGGGACAACACTGACTATGAAATTTATGGTCCGGTCGAAATCCTGAAATATCCACACCAAATTAAGATCTCCTTGAGTGACTTTGTAAAACCAAACTCATTTGCTGATGATTGGGACTTCGAAAGCATTAATAATATGATGTCTGACTTAGTAATGTCTGCTAAATTTACCAAACATGATTATTTGCAGGGTTCTACAAATTATGATAGTATGTACTGTTATAACCACTATGGTAACCATTTTCTACAAAGATCTGCACAGCCTAGAAATGTGTTAAATTATAATCAATGGGAACATTGTGCAACTCCTCCGAAAGGAAGCTCAAGAACCTTCTATGACAAATATTCATACTTTTCAGGTTTTAACACAAGTAATGCTGAAACATTTTATTTCAAATTGTCAAACAAGACAGGGACCAAGACCATGATAACCAACACAAAATTGATATATTCAGATTCGTTCTTTGAAAAAATGAATACTTTTGGTTTTGATTATTGGGACAAAAATGTTGAATTGAAAAGTGTTTGGGGTACAAAAGAATGGCAAGTACAGGGTATAGAATCACTGTTTAGAGCCTGCATGATCCCAGAACAAATTATATTTTTAAATGACACTGTCCAACAAACCACCTGTCTTGGCTTAGCCAAAATCAAAGACTTAAATAAACCGTCTATTCCAAAGCCAACAATGTTCAGCAATAGCTCTGATACAGATGAAGAGATAGACGTAAACCATATATTAAACCAAAACAGAACGCATCCAAATTGGAAACAGTGGTTGATCTGGCCAACAGATACTAATAACTGTCAAGACAGATTCCTGAACAAAACACAGGGGTTCAAAATGACCAGGCCAGACCCTAGATATCCCCAAAGACATCACCCAGGGATAATAACAACCTACAGTGTGGGCAAATTATGCCTTCAATGGCTACAAACTTCCACACTGGCAGAAATTAAGCAACACCTAACTTTACTTACTGATGGTGCTGACTTGCGTGATTTCATTATGGGACCACGCAAACAGCGTCAAAAACGTTTCATAGCAGCCTCTGTATATGCAGCATACAATGAGACCTGGAAGGTTACTCAAATTGAAACAGCAGAGAGAATACGGGAAATTGACCGTATTAATTTGGAAAAATCACTTTCTGTAGTGGACAATGGGTTAATGACTCTGTCCTCCAGAATTTTTTCTTTGGACAGCATTGTGTCTTCAGCAATCGACATATTATCGCAAGACTTGCTGTTGTTACAACACGGTCAGTCACAATTGCGTTCTATTGTACAGCTTGGCTGGACGTTACAAAATCTGCGTTCAGGCTATGTGCCTTGGCGTTTAATCAACACAACGTCACTATTCCAAATCTTTAACCTTACTGATAGACAAATCAGTATGACCCAGAAGGGTGCTGATTATACAATCCTGAGCATTGAGAAACTTGAGAGATTACCAGTGACAATGTCAGAACGACCTGTCAGTGAATGGATAATACATGGGATAATTAATGTTCCAATCTCAACCTTCAGGTTTCAATACTGCCAAAAATATATACAGGCTGGCATGTACGAGAAATTGGGAAAGGGGTACATTAAAACAACATGGAACCTGCCCTATTCACATGCATGTGTCAGTAATAAAGGACAGAAAGTGTTTCTTAGTGGCAATAATTGTGCGATGTCACTAAGCGGCACGCTTCTGTGTAACGGAATTAGTTTGCATGGAGCCTGCGAAGGGAATTCATACAACCTTTCATGTCACCAGCAAGGCGCACCTGCAACAGAAATAGAACCATTCTTTCAAAGACTCTATAATGGGAGTTACATTCTAATTGTAGACCGCAGATGCTGTGGTCTTATGCCCGGGACTCCTTATCTCGTAACTACGACTGCGAAGGTCAAGTGCTGTGGACGCTCATTGTTCCCCAGCTCCTTTCCAGACAGGGAGGCAAGGGCATGGCCCAATTTGAAAATTACTTCTATTTGAATAGATACTTTAAGCAGAATGAAAACAGTGCTTCTTCAGACGCCTACAAGGCTCACGTCATCAAAAGAAACGTATGATCTACAAGTCGCAAGGACGACTGCAGAGATACATTCATTGTTATCGACTAATTCCCCCATACATTTCGCGGAAATCCTTAATGAAATCTTAAATATTTCTGATACCACTGGGGTCTCAAAGGTATTTAAGACAGTATTTTTAATGGCATTAACACCATTCAAAGCCATACTGGGTATTTTTCCAGATTTCGTCCATTCGATTTTTGGCGGACTTCCCCTGATCCTGGGACTAATTGCAGGAATCCTATTCTTAGTCCTTATTTTTCGTTATGGCAACCCATGTCACAGACCAAACTCTCGCGACAATGGAAGAAACAATCCTAGCCATTGGATACCGGGACCGGATATCAAAAATCCTGGGACTATCCCGGCTTAGAGACCTGAACATGACTTGGTTTCTATCATTTCGACCAATGTGGCAAAGATGTGTTTTACCTGTATTAAGGTGTCTGCTATGCGGAGAAGAATGCGTGTTAGACACCTGTCTGACGCTACAATCGGATGCGCCAATGGATGCAGAAACATTGTTGAGCCCAATAAAGGTTCATGCTTTGTGCTGCCCTCAAAGGCTACCAATCCTGATGACGGCATTCGTGGAAGCTTCACCACTACGATTGATGGGTAGTGAAGTTCAAGATGAAAGCAGCATCGATCAGGTACGACCTTCTGTCAGCAATGCAAATCAGAATGTCAATGGAGACAATCATGCGCACGAATGCATGGTTACACCTATTTCCGAGTTAGTGGAACTTTCCCATGAAGCTGTTGACAGTTTTTTCGAAAGCCTAAATGATATGATGTTCTCACCAGAGCAGAAATAGAGACTTTTGAGCAAACTCGCACACGGCGTTCCCTGAATTCGGCCTTCAATTTTAAAAATAAAGTCACATGAACTATTTTCACTCCAGTTCACGGACAGCAATTTTTCAGCAGCCCCAAAATATTTTTTACAATTTTTCGGGACACTTATCTTCTGCTTAAAGTAAGAAACTATTCCTAGAGAACTAAGATTTCTATTTTTCGATACTTTATAGACATTAGCTGCCCGCTGGTATGTTCATAAATATTTTATTATGTGATGGAATGGTCTCAAACCTTTTTTCTGTATTAAGAGCCATTTCATGTGTAACTTCTCATATACCAAATAGCATAAATGTATGAAAATGCGTACTTACTTTGGCATTATTCTACAGCTTAAGTGCATGCAATACATATGACTGCAATTTTTCCGTATATTTGAAAGTTTCAAAATGCATTTATGTATTTTGGGGTGGTAAGGTATACACACTACTCTATAGTATGTTGTACTATGTTATACTATGCCTAGATTAGTAAATATGTCCATAGTTAGCGTGGAGTGGGTGTCATGTATTCCTATAGGTTCTGAATCGATCCCCCTATTCCTGACCCTATTCTGGTTAAACAAACTAACAAGTTAACTAGCAGTCAGCCCATGAGGCAGAAAACCCCCATGATGCAGATACCGTTATCTGACGCAGTCACACTACGGCACAGGAACGTGTTATCTGATTAGGTCATAACGCTTGCGATCTAATTAGACAAGCGATATTCCTCCAGCCCCTGATAAGGCATACGGAGTTCTCATAACAAATCAAACCTATGACAACCTGGAAAATCCGTGCGGCCATTGTTTTGATTTCACAGAGAACTTCAGCAAAAGAATGTGCTAACGACCTGGTCGTATGACATCTTTATTGACGTATCTATGTCCATCCTTACGTCAATCTCGGCACCTTAAAGGTATAAATATTACCGATCTTGCCCTATGCAAACACACGCGGTGGTGACGAGACGGAGCAGCCATACTTGCCGAAGCCCAGAGCAGAGCAGACCCCGCTGGCAACAGCCCCGCCTTCCTGACGCGCTGAGAACGAGACGCGCTGCTTTCTCCTGCCGAGAGACCCAGCACCGGCGCTTCCGGGTAGCCCTCGCAGGCAGCCTGGAATATCGAGACCAGAGAGAGAGATACCATCCCTCATTCATCCTAACTTCCAGGTACAGAACTGAATAACCCCTCACAGAGAATTCTTAAGTTAGTCACTTGGCAAAAACAAACTTAACTTAAACTGTAACTTTCTATTCCCGCCCACGCATCAGGCTTAGGTCAGGTACACGGGGTAGGCGTATTTAGAAACACCAGTTGAGTACGTTTAGTCAAATGTATATGTGTATGTAATATATTTTATTCATTTTAAACATCATATGGCTTAGAAACCATATCAATGTTTTTACAGTATTATTTTATACTATTGCTTTTAATGTATGCACTTTACTTAACTATAAGTATTGCAATAATATCGATCCATTTCTCTTGTATGAGAAAAGAGACTGATCAATAAATAACACCTTTTTATTGAACACGCCCGTCTCTTCCTTTTCTCTACAATCTGATGAGACTAAGAATGCACGTACTGACTGAGTAAAATAAATTGCCTTTTGTTCACACGACTCTCGAGATATACTCTTGATTAGGGGAGAGCAAAGTTGTCATGTTCTATGTAAATGTAAATGTAAATGTATTGCGACTTATATAGCGCACGTATCACCCGAAGGCATCAAGGCGCTTGCTTAGGGAACCCGTCCTGGTATTCCCCTGTGAGATACCCCGGCAGGGTATCCACAAGGTGAAAGCCAGGCATCCCACCGCGAGGGGCCGTAGTGGAGATTAAGCAAGCTATTGCCCAGAGTCGCAGAGTGTGACCCAGTGAGTCGAGTAGGCACCGGAGCGAGAATTGTCGAGTCCGTGGAATTTTTTTTTTTTGAGCCTGAGACCCGCCGAGGCGGGGAATTGAACCCTGGTCCACTGCCGATCTCAGCTTCCGGGTCTGCTGCCTCTAACCACTGAGCCACGCTTCTCCACTTCTATGGTTGTCAGAAACTAAATCCCTTCTTGTCTAATCAGGGAAGTTAAGTCCTACCTGAACATTCGAGAAAGTTTCTAGTGAACTCTGAGCTAAGCTGGCAAACCCAAAACTTTAAGTCTAATATCGACAGTAGTAGACCTAGTTAACGTCTGATCTAGGCCTTTACTATTGTAGGTATTATTCCAATGCGCAGAGCCTATTGGGATGATAGGAACTACACTACAGTATGTATAGCGTTATTGTAGGCGAACTCCGCCAGCCACAAAAGGATGGTCCAATCAGAAGTGTTTTGCAATGTAAAACATCGCAGGTATTGTTCGAGAGTCTGATTTAGTCGTTCCGTTTTACCATCCGTTTGTGGATGATAGCTGGATGAGAGACGAGCATCTATCTTCAGAATAGTACATAGAGCCTTCCAAAAACGAGAGGTGAATTGTGTACCTCAATCTGTAATTAACACTCTCGGTAATCCGTGTGGTCGTACGATGTGTTGCAGGAAGACTCTAGCTAAGTCACTGGCAGAAGGCAGACCAGGTAAAGCGATAAAATGTCCCATTTTTGTAAGATGGTCGATCACTACCAAAACGACTGTCTGTTTCTCACAAGGAGGCATCTCCACAATAAAATCCATGGACAAGGTATGCCAAGGTGTGGGGGGAATCGGTAATGGTTGCAACAGCCCTGATGGTTTAGTATGACAGGCTTTTCCTTGGGCGCAGATCGCACAGTTTTTTACATACTCCTTTACACTGTCACGGACATCAGGCCACCAAACGATCGTTCCACAGTAGCGGTGGTCTTGTGAATGCCCATGTGCCCCCCTAAAGCAGAATCGTGTGCCCATTCTAACACCTGGCGTTGTAACACGGTGCATGGTATGTATAAGGCATGGTAATGATATGCTAACTGATCTTTCTCACATCGGTGAGCGGGCTCTTCTTGCACCCAGGATGGTATATCCAGATCAGTTAGAGCAACTCTGACGTCTTCAAGGAAATCATCGGAGGTGATCAAGGCAATAGACAGTTCTGACTGTTTGGCCCCCTTAAGAATGGAAGGGGGTTCAGTGGGGGTTAGTACTTCATCATCATCCATTCTGGAGAGCGCATCCGCTTTCCTGTTACGGGTCCCGGGTCTATACTTGATCACAAAGTCAAAATCAGAAAAGAAAAGGGTCCACCTGAGTTGACGAGGAGTCAAGGCCTTTGCCGTTTTCAGAAACAACAGATTGCGATGATCTGTGATGATTTCCACAGTATGTAATGCCCCTAGGAGGTGGTGTCTCCACTCTTCGCACGCTCTCTTGATGGCTAGGAGCTCTTTGTCAGTGATGGTATAATTGACTTCACAGGGTGTGAGCTTCTTAGAGTAGTATGCCACGGGGTGAAGCTGACCTGTGGTAGGGTGCCGTTGAGATAGCACTCCCCCGAGGGCATACTGTGATGCGTCAGTTTCCAACACAAATGGCATCTTAGGGTCTGGATGTCGAAGAATGGGTGCTTGGGTAAACTTTTCTTTAAGAAGATTGAATGAGCTCTCAGCCTCCTCTCCCCATTTGAATGGAACGTTTTTCTTCAAGAGGGCAGTGATGGGATGTATGACCTTAGAGAAATCCTGAATGAATCACCGATAATAATTGGCAAAGCCAAGAAAGCTCTGCACTGACTTGACGTTTCGTGGCGTTTTCCAGGTCAGTATGGCATTGACCTTACTCATGTCCATTCGAAATCCATGAGCATCTATCACATACCCCAAAAAGGCAACTTGCTGTACATGGAAAAGGCATTTCTCCAATTTGGCATACAGCGAGTTTTGCTGTAGCCGTTCCAACACAGTTTTCACATGTGTGATGTGATCCACCAGAGATGCAGAATATATCAAAATATCGTCTATGTAAACCACACAAAACGACTCCAAACACCCCCGTAACACCTCATCCATGAAAAACTGGAAGGCAGCTGGGGCGTTGCATAGGCCAAAAGGCATCACCCGGTATTCGTAGAGGCCGAATTTGGTTCTAAACGCAGTCTTCCACTCATCCCCCTTCTTCACGCGTACAAGATGGTAAGCCCCGCGAAGATCAAGTTTTGTGAAATAACGAGCTCCCTTCAACTGATCCATCAAAACAGGGATTAAGGGCAGAGGATACCGGTTCTTGATCGTTACTCTGTTTATAGCTCGATAATCGATACAGGTACGCAACTCATCACAGTCCTTCTTGGGTATAAAGAACATGGGCGACGAAGCAGGAGAGGTAGAGTGTCGTATAAACCCAGATGCCAGATTTTCATCTATGTAAGTTTTTAGATATTGCGTCTCTTTTTCCGTCAGGGCATACACCCTGCTGCATGGGATGTCTGCACCCGGAGCGAGATCTACCCGGCAATCATAGGTACGATGGGGAGGCAATTGGGGGGCTTTTTGTTTGTCGAACAAAGCATGAAATTCACGGTACTCATCAGGTAATATTGTTGCACAGCAGAACGGGACAACGGAACATGCACCAGCTATGTAAGTAGCGGGTGATGGATCAGGTGTGATGTAATGGGATAGTGTGTCCCGACAATGTTCTTTACAATACTCAGAGATCATACTGACTGTCCGAGAGGACCAGCTTACTGTAGGGTCATGCAGCGTGAGCCAGGGCATCCCCAGAATGAGACAGAACTGCGGGGCGTCTATGAGGTCGAACTGGATGTGTTCACAATGATCCTCTCCGATTCTCATTAATAAAGCATGAGTATGGTACTCTACAGGGCCCGATGACAGTACAGTGCCATCCACTGCTTTAACGGTCTCAGGTGTACGTTTCGTTTCGCAGGGGATACCCATTCGGAAGGCATAGTCTTGGTCAATGTAGTTCCCTGTAGCTCCCGAGTCCAGCAGGGCATCGACTCTTAATAAGTCCTGATTTCCTACCCATAAAGAAATGCTCAAGTTCATATGAGCGACTGCAGGATGAAGGGTATTTGCCACATAAAGGGAGACCATGGTAAGCGGCTGTCTCAAATCAGAGGTCTCAATCTGATCCGAGACCTTCAGTTTTCCGACGGCTCACCCGAGGTCAGAACGGCCTGTACTCGGGGTAGGGGATTTTTTCCCGGAACGTAGTTCCTGGCCCTACATTCATTGATAAAATGCCCACCTTTGCCACAATATAGACATAGTTTGAGTCTCCGTCGCCTGTCTCTTTCTTCTCTGGTGAGAGGACCACGGATTCCTCCAATTTGCATGGGTTCCGGTCCTTCTGGTGTCTTGGTTTTTTCTTCACCCCCCTGCCGGGGTTTAACCATGGGATATGAGTATCTATAGTCTCCCCTGTTTCTATCTCCTTTTCGTTCCAACAACCGGTGATCCAGTTGGACGGTTAATTCTATCAGTTCTTCACAAGTGGAAGGCAATTGCACTACTTGTGCTAACACGTCCTTTAATTCGCCCCGGAGACCTTGATAAAACAAAGAAATCCGCTTCTGAGCAGGCCAGTCCGTTTCCACAATAAGGCGGTTAAACGTAGTTATATACGACAACAGATCCTGAGATCCTTGTCGTAAGGACATCAGTTCGCGGTCTAGAGACAACATATGGGACTTCCTGTCAAATAATTTACGTAATTCAAGGCAAAAATTGGAGAAATCATGCAAAACAGGGTCGTTCCTTTCCAGTAATGGGATGGTCCAACTGGGCGCATTACCTCCCATGTAGGACATCATGAATGCTGTTTTGGAAGCCTCATCTTGAAAAACCACAGGCTTACATAAAAAATGAAGACGACATTGATTCAGGAAAGTTTCAAATTTCCGAGGGTCTCCATAAAACCTTTCGGGAGGAGCTAGAGGTATTCCATGATTTTGGATTATATGGACCGTAGGATTAGTCTCGGAAGAAGAGGAAGGGGCTGCAAACGACCCCCCTGGTTGGAAGGAAGACGGCGGGGGCAAAGTAGCCGGCCTAATCAACGGTTTCGCAACCGGCTCCTTCTGCGCAAGATCTGACATCTCTCTACGCAAGTCGGAGACCTCTTTGGATAAGGCCTGATTCTCTGCGCGAGAGGTTTGGACCTCTTGTTGGAGTTCTGAAAAGCTCTCCAACAAGGAAGTAAGTATGGTATTCGTGTCCATCGTCCAGGCTGGGCTGTATTCTTAGGCTTGTCAATCTGTCAGGATTGAGAGCAGCGCAAGAACACGCAGGCGCCACTAACCTGACTCTGATGACCAGCAGAGGCGATGGACGATAGTTCCCCCAACTCCGTACTGTACACAACCCAACAGTGGAATATACCCACTATTCAAGCATGTACAGAAAGGGGCCGGGAGGTGGGTTGACAACTGGGGATCTGGTGCTTCTGATACCGTCTGGTCGATATACCCACGAGATCCTAATACTGTGACACTGTAAACGGATGAGAAGACAGAGAGCAAGACATTAGTATAACAAGCTACTCTTGTCTGAACTCTTCCCCGCCCCCTCCTGTTGACGAACTCACCAGCTTCTCCAACCCGTATCTCCGAGTATGGTTCCAGACCGTATGCTCTGCGAGTTATGGAGATGCGGCCAAAAAGTACTGAGAAGTTAACCTCACTTCTCAAACTATTCCCACCTCAAAGTGCCTAGGAGAGGTTCAGTTATGGCTGTTGATTACTGGCGTTATAAGACACACCGAGTAAGGACCACAATACTCCTTGTGGCCTGAATAGCCCCAGAATACTATTCTTAGCCGTGAATACTGATAGACGTGTTTGGTTAATCCCAAGGTACATACACCAATGAAAGAGCACCCGCTCTAGTACTGTATGAATAACAGAATCAGCAAGCAAAGAACATGGGAGGCGAGCCCGCACTCCTCGAATATACTTGCGCGGCAAGATCCTGTTTGTACCAATGGATCCACATGAAATCTGACTGCGCTGGCTCTTCGTCGGCGCGGCGGCTTACCGGGAATCTGACCACGCTGGCTCTTCGTCGGCGTGGCGGCTTACCGGGAATCTGACCACGCTGGCTCTTCGTCGGCGCGGCGGCTTACCAGGAATCTGACCACGCTGGCTCTTCGTCGGCGCGGCGGCTGACCAGGAATCTGACCACGCTGGCTCTTCGTCGGCGTTGTCAGACACGTACACAAACTCCAGAAAGAACTAACCAAACTGCAAGCAAGAGTATCCGGAACAAGATTGACAAGCCCCGTTACTTTCCGTAGGCGGAGTTTAAATAAGGTCCTCCCATTGATCCAATCCCCAGCGCCGTATGGCCTTCTGGGACTTGTAGTGTTTACGTAGGGGGCGCTTCGTACGAAGTTTCTTGTATCTGGATATGTCGACGGTGGCGATCGCTACAAGGAGATCAGGGATAGTATCATCACATATTTTGCTGACAATGCCCAGACCACGGAATCTAGGGTGACAGAATGGGAGGCCTTCAAGGCTGTAATAAGGGAATGATGCATGGCGCAATCCATTGGGGTGAGGCGCACGCTACTCACAGACGTAGAACGGGCTAAACGAGTACTGCGAGAGGTGGACTTAGCCGCCCGAACCACCCAGAACTTCGCCAAGAGTTGCTTGAGAAGAAAGAAGATGTCGCTGTGCAAGAGGAAAGGTTGAGGTTCTTAGAATATAAGACTTACATGGAAAGGACACACGCAGAGTGGGATAGGGCCGGTAGACTACTGGCATGGCTGGCTAGCCCAACCCGCAGGGGGAATACCATCATAGGGTTTGTGGACTCTGAGGGGCACTCCCTATATCAGCAAGATGCCATTAACAATAGGTTCCGCGGCTATCATGATCAGCTTTTCAAGAAGGGGAAATAGAGGACTAATTGGTGGACCTTTCTCTGCCTACCCCAGCGGAGGAAGATGCAGGCTATTTGGGAGTGGCGATCAATAAGCGCGAGGTAGGGTGGCGGCTATTAAGGCAGTGGCCAGGGGGAAGACTCCGGGTACAGATGGGCTCCCCAAAGAGTTCTACGTGGCATACGTGGATGAACTATCCCCCAAACTGGTGGAGATGTATGCGGAGGCAGGAGAGAGGTGGCACTTGCCGGACACCACTAGAGAGGCGGTGGTGATTCCGCTACTGAAGCCCGACAGGTACCCTCTGGAGTGCGCAGCATATCGGCCCTTGTGGATTTTAAGATTCTAAGTAAGATACTGGCAACACGGTTACTACCGCATATGATCTCCATGGTGCATCGGGATCAGGTGTTTTTTATTCCCCGCAGGAATACGACCCTGAACATACACCGCCTGCTATCAGTACTTGAGCTTGGGGCACTGGGTGATCGGGCAGGAGCAGGGTTTACCATCAACATAGAAAAGGCCTTTGATAGCCTTGAGTGGGGGTTCCTGTAGGCAGTTTTGATCAAGATGGGCCTTGGGCCAGGGTTCCTGCGCTGGATGCAGTTGCTGTATGCGGATCAAGTGGCGAGGGTCCGCACGGGGTGCACCATATCGGAGCAATACAGGGTGGAGAGGGGCACGAGTCAGGGGTGTCCTCTCTCCCCCTTGCTGCTCGCCCTGGCTGTGGAGCCATTGGCATGTGTGGCGCTATCTGTTGGGCATACTGTGGACTACAGCTGGGGGGCCAGAAGCATAATATAGCATTGTACGCAGATGACCTCCTGTTGTTCCTACAGTGTACAGGAGAGGTCCTGCCGAGGGCACGAAGGATGATGGACGAGTTGGATTCCCTTTCAGGCCTCCAAATAAATTGCTAGGAGTCTAGTTTTTTCCCCCTTGTAGTAGATATGCCACCACCTGAGGACCTTGGTGATCTGCGATGGGAGCCCCGATGCTTCCGCTATCTGGGAGTGCACATATTCCACAACATGGCGGATGTGAAAGAGGGGAATATAGAGCAGGTGCGGCGCTCACTTAAGGATAGCATGGCTTTCTGGGGTAAGCTTCCTCTCTCCGTGATGGGCCGTGTCTCCCTCTTCAAAATGGTGGCACTCCCGCGGCTGGTGTACTTCTTCACCACACTACCAGTGTGGATCTCAGGGGCCTGGTTCCAGGAGCTGGACTCCTATCTGTCGGCGTTCATATGGGGGCAGGCAGGAGGCGAGTATCCCTGAGCACGCTAAAATGACCCCGGTCAGAGGGGGGCGTCGCATTGCCAGATATGGAGAGGAACTACATGGCAGGTCAACTGCAGAGATTCACACAGTGGGAGGCAGAAAGCATTAACCTGGACAAAGGAGTACTACCCTTCACTCCGGACAAAATGGAGGTGTTCCGTACACTATTAGGGACCGCTTGAGCACAACAGGCTAGTAGTAATGAGCACAGAGTGATCAGACAGTGCTGGAGTCGATGCCGACAAAGAACCAGGACAAAACGCCCATACTTGCCAGGAATGGCGATGGCGCTACTGGGAGCCCTACCCCATGGGGTCACTGGCGGGGTATAGATGATTGGGTGCAGGTGGGGGCCACAAAGATAGGAAATCCTTTCTGAGATGGGAAACTGCTATTCTTTGAGGACTTTAGTACTGACTGGGGTATTCCACAAGGGCACTTCCTACTCTATGGAGCAGTAACGGGGGCCATGATGTACCACTGGGGAACGGGCATGACTGAGCCGAATCGACAGGCATATATACGCCTGGCTGGGGGAACTATCAAGGCAGTCGCATGTCTTTATAGGGCTATAGGACGGGATACCTTACAGCCGCTAGCTCAGTTGAAAAAACAATGGGAGGGGGACATCGCCAGTCCACTGGTGGATAAGGATTGGGAGAAATTACTCGAACATGCAGCCAAAGTCTCCAGAAATGCCCGCTTTAACCTGATTAGCTTTTATAGAATCCACCATGCTTATCTCTGTTAAATCGGGCTCCATCATCGACCCTTGTCCTCCGGCTGTCCTTTTACCAGTCATTGAACAGGGTGCACCGGTTCTATCTAGGATCTGTAATGCTATGTTTATTTCAGGTATATACCCCGCAACCTGGAAGAAAACCAGACCTAGATCCAACTGACACTAAGAATTCCAGGTCAATAGCCAGCCTGCCTTTCCCAGCCAAAATGTTTGAAAAGGTGATGAATACTCAACTCTCTAAGTACATTGAAGATCATCATCTGCTAGATGACACTCAATCCGGTTTCCATAGGGGCCACGGAACCGTCCTCTTCCAGTCACCAAGGTCAGGAATCTGGGCATCATAAATGATGACAGGCTGACCTTTGCTCCTCATGCTAATTCGGTGGTCTCAGCCTCATTCCATATACTGCTAATGATCAAAAAGATTCTACCATTTCTTCCCTTGACCGCGGGTAAAACTTTGGTCAGTACACTTATTATGTCCACCATCGATTACTGTAATGGGCTTCTTGTGAATGCCCAAAACAAGGTCATTCACAAACTCTAATCAGTCCAGAACGCAGCGGCCAGAATGCTATCAGGAACCTCGAAATATAAGCCCATCTCCCATGTCATTCAGAAGTATCATTGGCTCTGTGTGAAAAATTGCATAAAGTTCAAGGCCTTGTGCATTGCTTACAAGGCTTCGTGTAACATTGGACCTCAGTTTTTAATTGAGAAGCTAGCTACTTATATTCCTACTAGCAGCCCGTCCTGACGTTGTCCGGGTATGAATTGCTGCCGGCCAGTAGTATATTATATTGTAGTATTTCGTTTAGATAGCATTTCTTATCTGTGACAGACCTGTGAAACGCTCTGATTCACAGTGCACTCCTGATGCACTTAAGCGTGCGCGTTCAGTAGTGTGTGAACTCGAGTTTCCCTACTTTATTTTTCCTTGCAATATTATATAGCGCGAACTCGACAACATGGCATGAGCACAATTTACATTACAGAAGAACACATTCATTTGTGGTAGGCACGGGGAGACAAAGCGATTTGCCTTGAATCACAGGATGTTGAGCTGGTGCCGAGATTCGAACGGAGCTCCCCAGCTCTAAAGTTCGCAATTCTAGAACTTGTGGCGGGAGGTGTGTCTAAAAGTGTATGTCGGTGCTGGCCATCAATGAGAGAGACCTGTGCATTTTTCAAATGAGTGGTGAAAAAAATGAGTATTTTGCTGGAGATGTGGGCCGCCGTGCCACCAATGTGCTTACCGGGTGAGGGTAAACACCAATTATTCCGCAACTTTCTTTTCGCATACCATCACTCCGCATACTTTCATTACGAAAGTACCATGACTCCGCAATGCCATTATAACGCATTGCATTACATTTTATACGAAATTCGTTGTAAATGCATGAATGGTAAAAGCATGTTTTTTTTATGTTTGGATAAGGTAAGTATGGGTATAGGGGTATATGTTTTGGGGTACTGAGGTATATGTTTTGGGGTGTTTGGGTATTTTAAGGGTTCAGATATAGTTTTGGGGGTACAGGGGTAGTTTTAGGGTTTAGGGATAGGTATGGGTTTTTGGGGTACAGGGGTATTTTTAGGGTTCAGGGCTAGGTATGTGTTTTGGGGTACAGGGGTATTTTTAGGGTTCAGGGCTAGGTTTGGGGGTATAGGGGTATTTTTAGGGTTCAGGCCTACGTTTGGATTTTGGGGTACAGGGGTATTTTAAGGGTTCATGGCTAGGTTTGGGTTTTGGGGTATAGGGGTATTTTTAGGGTTCAGGGGTAGGTTTGGGTTTGGGGGTACAGGGTTATTTTTAGGGTTCAGGGCTAGGTTTGGGTTTTGGCGTACAGGGGTATTTTAAGGGTTCAGAGCTAGGTTTGGGTGTTGGGGTACAGGGGTATTTTAGGGTTCAGGGGGTAGGTTTGGGGGTACAGTGGTATTTTTAGGGTTCAGGGCTAGGTTTGGGTTTTGGGGTACAGGGGTATTTTTAGGGTTTAGGGATAGGTTTGGGTTTTGGGGTATAGGGTATATTTATAGGGTTAAGATGGGTTAATGTTTAAGGGTGTTGGGGTATTTTAAGGAGTAAGGGTGGGTTATGATTATGGGGTGCAGGGGTATTTAAAGGGAGCAGGGTGGGATTAGCACACAATATGAGACATGGCATGAAGGGCGGAACGTACCACACGCCCCCAGCGTTTGTCACACCCCCAGCACACGCCCACAGCACAACGCAGACACGCCCACAAGGGACTACTTTGCTGGCACGGTTCTTTTACCTTTTAAATGTATATGGTGGGCATCTGCATAGCCTCTGTCCTTCTGTTGCAACTGCCCTTTCCAATGCTGTATTGGGTGTTGTGATTGGTGCTGTGGTCCCTGAGATTACCCGCCTCAAAGGTTTGGGCTCTCTCTTTATTATATTAGTATGGACTAGGGCCATTCGCTCCTCTAATGCATTTCTGCTTAGGGTGCCACGTACCAAAACCGCCTCATGGAGCGACATGCGCTTCATCATCACCACTGCAAAACTCTGGAACTCCCTTCCATTAAAGATCAGATCCTGCCAGTCTTTACTAGCATTCAGGAAAATGACAAAAACCTGGCAGTTTAATCAATAATCCCCTCCTCTTTGGTAGATGCTGCTGTCCTCAGAGCTGAGACACCCACGGGTATTTGCGCGCTTTATAAGTCTCATAAATAAATTAAAAAAAAAAATCTAACCCCAGAGCGTATTAACAGATATTTTGCAAGGGAGGACGCCCCATGCCCAAGATGTTCTTCAGTGGGAGCAACCTACATCCACATGATGTGGAGCTGTACTTCTTTAACACATTATTGGCAGGAAGTGACACAGGATACGGCTAGGATCACGAAGAGGGTAATCCCTTGCACACCTACACATATACTGTTGAGTTTGTTTCCACACACTGCCAAAATTAGGACCACAAACAGGTTCCAAGACCTCGCCTTTGTTTTGGCGAAGGGGGAAATCACTCGTAACTGGAAAGACCCGAGAGGCCCCAGTGTGCAAGGGTGGAAACAGGAGCTAGTAACGTGGGCAGGATGCGAGAGCAGGGTCCTCTTGAATGCGAGGCAAGGGATAGGCAAGGAGGAGAGAACCAGTGCTTGGGAGACGATGATGGGCGACATGCAGTGAGACGGACGGGAGTCTGACGCTTCTACCCCTGAGAGACCACCACAGTAGGAGTATCCCTAGCGACCAAGGCAGGACGAAAGGGCACAGGGGGATCCCGGACAGGGAGGGATATATAATTTACCATTCACAAGGGAGGGTACATACAGAACAGGGGGCACCCGCAAAGGGCTTCCACAGACGGTCGTACACGAGAGAGGTAACCTTCAGAGCTCTAGGGGTACAATGGGGAGACAGCAGTATGGGGCATCTCGTTAACTGTTTTTGATTGGTTGGGTGTGGGGGGGGGGGACGTACACGAGGCCACCGCAACATTATTCCCTCAGAAAATGAGAGTAGACAAGGACATATCCATTACAAACTGCAGAGGAATGCAGGAGGGGTTGGGGGGTATATTGCCAACAACTAAGGCATACTATTTTTGTATCAGGATGCGTGGATGAACAGACTAATAATAAATGCCAATGAAGTGTGTTTAAGAAACAAAAAAACAGGGGATCAGTCTATAATGCACCGTGATGTTGTTGAAGACTTTGAACTCTGTGTTTATAAGCTTTTGCATCTGTGCGCATATTGTATTAGTGCACAGACGCAACTGCACATAAGCACTGACATACTCTGGCACACAGCGACAATTAGCACTGGCGTACTCATCTGTAGTACAGTCCCAGAATGCTTAATGTACTGCTTTAGTTGATGGACTAGGTGAAAGTCCTTATTCTCTCACCAAAAACCTGACCCATACATTCACTGAAGCACTACGAATAAGAAATAAGGCTGCACTGCGCTCTGAAAAAACAATAATCTAGCCTCAAATCAGAAGTATAATTATACCCAAAGCACGCTCCAGAAACATTTTGTATGCCTTGCAAAGATGCAGATAACAGTTTCCGATGTTCAGCATTTATTGTATTAAGAAACACTCCTGCCAAACTTGTGATGCTGTACCTGCCCGGACAGCCCTCCACCCCTGCCCTACCTGATCAAATGGAGCTCCAAGGCCATGCGCGTTGCCTGCTCCAGCTTCGCCAGGCCCAGTTTCACCTGCTGCTGCTGCAGCAGCGTGGACCCCATGGGCTCATTGCTGCCCTCCAGGGCCTTCAGCAGCTCAGCCAGCACCGGAGGCAGAAGGAAGGCAAAAAATGGCTTATTTTGACCAGCGCAGCACCCGTACATTGTCCCCCTAAGGGCGCCATATTAGTTAAGGTACTATCAAAGCTGAAGGTAATCAGCTTAGGATGCAGCATCTTGGTTAAGGGATCGCAAACTGCATAATCATGTATTTTTTTTTTTTAAGTTTCAAAAATCTTTATTAAAGGCATGCATTCTTGAACACAGCATGATGCCTACAACCTCTCACAGGCCAGCAGCGTAAGTATCAAATTCAAAGAAAGAATTACTGTCATCATAAAAAGTGCATACCAAGCCGCCATCAATCTCCCCGGCAACCGGTAGTCTGAGCCAAGCCCCAGTGGTGGCTCACAGGAAAGTAGCAAGCGGTGCAGTCAATGGCCATCCCAATCGCATGAACAATGTAACCAGAACACCCCCCCCCCCACCCTCCCAGTACCCTCCCCCCCTAACAGACCCATTCAGTCAAAGGATCTCCTCACATCATCTAATATAGGGATGACCTCCCGTTCCTCCTCCTGTCTAGGGGATGCGGTCCTCTCTGGGCTATCGGAAGCAGACACAGTTTGTACTGAATCCGGGGCCCTCCCCCTATCTCCTGGATCGTCAACCCCCAGGCCTGTAATACCTCGGGGAGTTTGGCATCCCTCCTTGTGTTGCGCATGTGTCCCTCCTCTGCCAGTGCCCACTCCCTCAGATCCGCTTTCCAGTTCATCACCAGGGGCCCAGTCTGTGACAGCCAGTGGATTGCTATCCGCCTTTGAGCTATAACAAGTCTCAATATCAGGAATTTTCGGCTAGTTTTGCGTTTCGGGGCCCGGGGGAGCAGTCCCAGAAGACACTTATGCAATTCCAGGGCCACCTCCCATCCCGTTATTCTATGCAGGTCTTTTAGGACAGTTGTCCAGTGCGTCTGTATAATGGGACATGCCCAAACCATATGTGGGAAATCTGCCGGGTCGTACTGGGACCTCGGGCACCGTGGGTCTCTTGTGCTATCAATGACATGGAGGCGCCTAGGAGAAAGGTAGGTCATGTGTATCACATTAAACTGAATCAGTTTGAATCGATTAAAGACCGCTACTTTACGGATCCCTTTATGGATCTTCTCCCGGTCTCGTGGCGTGATCTCTTGGGGGCTCACCGCCTGCCACCTATTTTCTACCACAAGTGGTGTGCATTGTTTATCATCCCTAAGTGCCCTGTACAGGTGAGTAACCAGTTTTTGCCCTCCCGCCATTGCTATCAGGGTGACTAAGGTGTGTGTGTGGCCAGGGGCGTCCGGGAAAGTGGGCCATAGATGTCGCGCTGTCGCTGCTATTTTGGCATATTGTAAAAATTGGCCTGGACCTAGCCCGAAGGTGTCCACTGCATCTTGGTATGAAATAAACCGTTGGTCGGGGTATAGGTCCACTAGCGTAAGACAACCTCCCTCTTTCCATTTGTCAGTAGACATGACCCGGTCAATGTGCGCGAATGGTGGCATCAACCAAAAATCTACCTCTGGGGCAAACGGCTGTACCCGAAGAAGCCACTTAGTCACTCTGTCCCATATAGCCGCCAGCAGTCGCCCCAGTGGGGGGCACCGGCCCCCTTGTCCTTTCCCAAGCCACAGAAGTGCCCCAGATGGTCGATCTCCGCACGTATCAGCCAGGAGTGAGCGTTCCCACGACGGATCCGTGTCAAGCCATGCCACAGCGTGCTGTAATTGGGACGCAAAATAATAAAGCTCAAGATCAGGGATTTCTAATCCACCCCTGCCCCAAGTGCGTTTTATTATCTCGAGGCTCACCCGACACCTTTTGCGATTCCACAATAATTGAATCATCATAGCATCTAGGCCCCGAAAGACCTGGTGTGGGAGCTCAAAGAACGAGCCCTGCATCGTGTAAAGACATCGGGGTAATACCACCATTTTGATGAGGGCCTGCGTATTCATGGTTGAGGGTTCGCGAACCTAATTCAAAGGCAGCTACACAAAACAAGTACTAGTGAAAGAAGCGAGACAGCTCTTAGCAGAGGCACTGTCACACGGAGGGCAGACTTCATGCATTTAAGTTCAAAGCATCCAGGTGAGCCTCCACTATTTTATTCTCACAACTGACTGATGAGAGAAATGGGGGGTTTTGGGCTGGGAATGAGAAAAAAGGAAAGGGTGGGCGGCTGTACATACGAGCTGGGCTTTACATTTGTTGCACAGTGATAAAGTATGGCGTGCCGCGCTGCAACAATGAGAACAAATTGTTATCCCCAACAACAGATGAAGAATGCAAGCGGAAAGAAACTGTATTTAGGAGGTGCTCCTTTGCGAAAAACTGAAGTGAGGTATCGCTGCATGAACCACTTAGTAAACAACAAAGAAAAGCGACACTTGCCTGAACTAATGGTAAGCAGCAGGCAGGAGCAAACTCCTTTATCAATATAACTGGTCTTCCAGACAGCACATGTGCGTTCCCTAGGCTCAACCTAAATAGTAATACAACTATGTTTTTGTTTTCCTTTTTACATTTACACCTAAAACAAGAAGCACACAAAGCAGTCCTTTAAGAATATGCATTTCTTCTAAGATTGCAAGAAATTGGATTCATATTTGGGGTGGACATCTATACATCTCAAGAAATAATCACAACTTGAGCATTATAACATGTTTTCTCCCTTTGTATTTTATGGAATAGTAAGTATGTTGACAATCTTATTTCTTATCATATGTCTGCTTGTATTAGCTAAGATGCTGCACTTGAGATCACGGCGTTAAAATAAACATTTTAAACTTGCTTGTGTCTCCCTTTCCTCCCTGTTCTGGACTGGTATGAGAGTATAAGGAAAGAGTGCTCATGTTTCCCACCTTACCTGAGGTATCCTAAGTCGCATGTTCGGGGTTGTCTAATCATTGGTTACTTTGATATAGGAGGAAGAGCTAATGAGACACTGGTGCTAGTCTGGTAGGGGATTTTGGGTGCTAAGGTGAGTTTTTGGCACACCCTAATTCACTGAGGTCCTGAGTCTCTGTGCACAGTTCTGTGACTGAGCAGGATCCCTGCAACATGGCGCCCAACGTTGGTGGTCTTATTTCATGATGCTTGAGTTGTGCTTATATCAGTCCTAAACCTCTTCACTATTGTTTCCAGTTAACAGTGGTGATGTATAAACCTACCTATAGTTACATAGGTCTTTTCAAGCTTGAATCTCTCAAAACGGTTTCCTTTTTGAATTACTACCCAGTTGTGCTACATTGTTTTGCATTGTACCTCTCCTGTCTGTGTCGTTATGGGTGACATTGACATACCGCAGCATAGTCACATTGCGGTCCGCAATCATTTGCAGGCTTATAATGTCACCTTGGAGGGCATGGCGGTTATTTTAGTGGTGAGTGCTGAGATAGCTTACCTGTTTGAGATTTTCTACACATGGGTGACATTTCCTGCTGTGGAGGCAGCTACTCAGGTGTTTCACACTTACACTCACACAGCCGTGCCCTTCCTTATAGGACACCGGAAATTCCGATTTCTGCATGTCAGCACCATGTTTGGTTTAATGGCACCCTTCCCCACAGTTTAACAGCGATTAGATTAGATCCTTTGTCCATTCCAGGCGCTTCATGGCCTGTTTTGGCTGGATTTACCCTGCATCCTCGTGCGGGAACAGTCCCCATTGCTGAGTTGAGGCCCCTAAATACCTCCACAAATGGAGTTATTAGGACGTTGGTTCAATATATTACCTGCAATTTCCAGGGCGGGGGCCCCTGGTGTTGCGGTGCTCCCAGCTGGACCGAGCAGGATGAAGCTTAGTCCTGTCATGGTTAGTGCGCTTATGGGCAAGCATCCCCAGGATAAGGATGACATGCCTTTCTAACTTGCCGAGAAATTTGACCAGCTGGAAGCAGTTTTTCCTAATTCGAGTCCTGTAGAAAAACACAGAATTCTTACAATTAGTTTGCCCAAGGACTTGGTACCTGAAGCCTCTACATACAGACGTGACTTCTATTTTCATCGGTTCTGAGCCCTATTGGGTCGGAATTATCACAGATAGAGCGACCTTTTCCTTTTGTACCTGTTCAGTACAGCCCTGAAGAGTCGTAGGCTGACTGTGCCATATACGACGAAACACGTGTCGGCTGGTTCTCTTCATGTCTGAACAATAAAGACACCACATCTACGCTGGAGCACTCGTGTTATATACTGTTCACATGTGTTTTTTTCATTAACCTTTGTCTCTACAAAAATTGCTAACTAAGACTACAATTTTTATGTTTATCTTCTGGTAGTACTCTTCTGGGGGGTTATAGGGCTTTTCCCCTCGTCCCTTTTGCACCACTCATAACTGGAATCCTTACTCATTTACTAGCAATACTTTTAAGCTGTGCTCCACCTTCAAAAAAACCCTTGCCCTGTCCCATGCTATCTACACTCAACCAGGGAAGATAGTAAAGCAAAAGCCCTACCGAATACCAGCAGCCAGGAAGCAAGCTATAGAACAGGAAGTAGAAAGTATGCTACACTTTGGTGTTATAAAACCATCAAAGAGCGACTGGTCCTCCCCTATATTACTGGTGCCAAAGCCGGATGGGTCAGTTTGCTTTTGTATTGACTTTCGTGCCGTTAACTCCATCTCTAAGTGTGACTCATATCTCATCCCCAGGGTCGATGAACTAATAGAAAAACTAGGCAAGGCACAGTTCATCACTACCCTTGACCTCACCAAGGGTTATTGGCAGGTGCCCCTCAAGCCAGAAGACCAGGAGAAGACTGCCTTTGCTACACCCACCGGCTTATACAAATTCACAGTCTTACCCTTCGGGTTACATGGGGCGCCTGCCACGTTCCAGAGACTAATGAACAAGGTATTGCAACAACATCAAGACTATTCATCAGCATTTCTTGATGACATAGTCATATTCAGCCCTGATTGGGAAACTCATCTCCAGCATTGTACCCAGGTCTTGACATCCCTTCAAGACGCAGGGTTACATATTAATGCAAAAAAAATCAAGATTAGGTTTCAGAAAAGTGAAATACCTAGGATATCTCTTGGGCAATGGAGTCCTTGAACCTCAGTCAGAGAAGATAAAGACTATAGTAGAAGCCCCTTTTCCATTTACAAAAAAAGAAGTCAGGGCATTCTTGGTGCTTCTTGGCTATTATAGGCGGTTCATACCCCAATATTCAGAACTAGCTGCACCGCTGACTGACTTGCTTCAGAAAAGTATTAAGATCAAGGATCTCCAACAACCCAATCCTAGTGCAAGGAAGGCCTTTCTAGATTTAAAAACGGCTATAACCACTGCCCCCTTTCTCCGCTCTCCCGATTTCTCAAAACCCTTTCTGTTACACACAGATGCATCTGAACATGGGTTGGGGGCTGTGTTATCTCAAACCTCACCCGAAGGCACAGAACATCCTATCCTTTTTATTAGGCGTAAGCTTTTTCCCCGGGAGCAACGGTACCCTATAATTGAGAAAGAGTGTCTGGCCATTAAGTGGGCAGTGGACAAACTCAGGTACTATTTGGAGGGTGCCCACTTCATACTTTTTACCGATCATGCCCGTTGCTTTGAATGAGCCGCAATAAGGAAAACAATCCCAAAATGATCAGATGGTTCCTTTGCCTCCAACCTTACTCTTTTGAGGTAATCCATCGAAAAGGTACAGACAATGGGAATGCTGACTTCCTTTCACGACTTCCATTGTTCCCCGATCGTGAACAGACTGGGGTAGGGGTGTGTGAGGACGCACATTTCAGGGACGCCTCCGCGGAACACTTTCCCCATTATCTCTCCCCATCTCCCATTCTATATTTGCAGACCTTTCCAGAGGAGTACTGTTCCTTTAAGGCACTGGACTTCCCAAGTCAGGTGACGGAGTCACGTGATCCCCACGGCTTCAAGACGGAATACGCCAGAGGAGTTCGGCATTCGATCGGACCGATCCACGGAGCAAGTCGTGAGGAGACGCTGGTGAGGACCTTCGTTGTACCACCGTTGGACGGAGAAGGAAACCGCCGAGAGGAGGAGGAAGTCTCGTTGTCCTGAGAGGAGCACCCCAACGTAGCAGTGACGGACGAGGAAACAGACGAGCAGCCGGGCCCTACCTGGCAACGCGGAGACTCCGGCCACGGCCAGGAGGGTCGTGGCTAAACAAGGTACGGGGACGCTTCGGGTTTGCCTGGGGCCACACAATCGAGGGACCCAGGGGCAGGAGTGTAAAGGGAGGTAGAGACCCCGACTCCTACTCCACTTAGACTAAGTGCACGGAACAAAACTAGTGACTGTAGAGGTGGCAACCCCCTACACCCCCCCGGCTTCCCGTGACACTTAATAGAAGGTGAAAACACCATCCTTACGTTTTTTTCTTTCTTTGCATTTCTTTCCCCTTTTCCTCATAGTCCCCTCCAACAACGAGTACCTGGACAGCAAGCCCTCCAGTCACCGAAATAAGAGCCAAACTCCCGACTACCACCAAATACAAAGAAGAAGAAGAAGCGGGACCAAACCACAAGTCCCAGAACTCTTTGCGCTGAGGACTGTTTATCCCAGAACCCTTATTTTTTTTAGCACACTGTCAATACACCTAAAACCCCTGTACAGTACCTAATTGTCCTGGTCTGCTTCTCCACCCCACCACAGAGACCTTCTTTAGTTATAAAATAACCTACTAGCAAGGGAGGGTGAAATATAGGTATATATTTAACCTGCTTCCATTTAGCATTATAACATGCTTTCTCCCTTTGTATTTTATGGAATAGTAACTATGCTGACAATCCTATTTCCTATCATATGTCTGCTTATATTAGCTAAGATGCTGCACCTGAGATCACGGCATTAAAATAAACATTTTAAACTTGCTTGTGTCTCCCTTTACTCCCTGTTCTGGACTGGTATGAGAGTATAACGAAAGAGTGCTCATGTTTCCCACCTTACCTGAGGTATCCTAAGTCGCATGTTCTGGGTTGTCTCATCATTGGTTACTTTGCTATAGGACGAAGAGCTAATGAGACACTGGTGCTAGTCTGGTAGGGGATTTTGGGTACTAAGGTGAGTTTTTGGCACACCCTAACTCACTGAGGTCCTGAGTCTCTGTGCACAGTTCTGTGGCTGAGCAGAATCCCTGCAACACCTCTTTAGTTATCAGGTAGCTCCACTGAGCAACGGCCAGAACGCTAGGTCTCTGTGGCATATCTATTAAAAGAGCAAAGCAAACAGGGTAAGAGGAGAGTAGATTGGAAAGGGCAGGGTCAAGGGGTAGGAGGGAGAGAACGACGGGGAGTCTGCCCAATGTCTGGTTGGATAGGTGGGGACAGAGGGGAAGGCCGCGGCCCATCTCCTCTATACCTATCATGTAGCTCCACCAGGCAGCGGCCAAAAAGTAAGGTGTCCTCAGTCGCTCGCAGGTTGAATGACTAGATGGGTAGGCCAGATGGAAGCTATGATTCAAGTTCTGTTGGCTGAGTCCAGATGGTAGGTGTCGGGCTGCAAATCTGAAGTGCGTCGAGGGTCATTCGTGCAGAGTCCGTGGAGTACAGAACGAGAGGTCGAGTCTTGGCGGGGGAGGCCCTTGAACTGGCCCCATATAAGCTCAGCTTGAGGACAATAAACCGATGTGGGAGCCAAATCAGCTATGCAGTATAACCAATGAGCGCTCTTCAGGAAATGCAGGCGATGCTCCCCTCAATCCTCATGCTTTTACAAAGACGAGTAGATAAACCTGATCGCTTCGTCTAAATTGGCTGCCATTTTAGAGTCAGGCACAGCTCCGTTGGGGGTTGTCATGAGTCCGCAGCAAACCCCGTTGATATCACTAATCCTCAACCGCAACCAACAATTTTCCGCTTGGTCACCACTTTGCTGGCATACTATCGAAGCGCGAAGCCGGTAAAAGAAGCTCCACGTAATGCGTGTGGCTGCCATTTTACAATCAAAACCAAAGGTGGTGATGGACGGAGCGTTGACAATACATTTTACAATCAGGCAGCATTCTCCAAACACGCACCACCAAAGCCCCCAAAAAGACAAGAAAATGATGAAAGTACCTCATCGAGTGTGTGACCAGCCATGAACTCCCAAATCCAGTGCTCGGCGGAACAATCAGGGGCTCAGACAAGCCAATAGATCCCTCTGTTTTTTTGAACGACCAATTCTGCCCCATTAGGCCGTCGGATCTCACGACCAGGACGCCATAGGGGTCATCATTACGGCATTCCCCATCGGCCCGTCAAACCCGATGGCACCCAGAGAGCACGGAACAAGAGGAAAAATCCCAGGGGAAGGTGGCATTGCTCCTAATGGCACCCAAAGCGAATGGGTAAATGTTCCTAAGGGTAACCCTACCTGCTTTTGGAGCTGTTCCTGTTTGCCCTTCTGTAAACAATCCCACAGTGCCTCCTCACTTTCAAAATCCAAGATGGAGGAATCCTCTTCTCTTTATGCAGAGCCTGTGTGCACTGCCCTCCCAGATGTATGACCAGGGAAATCAACACTCCTTCTCTGAGGTCACCCTATACCAGTTCAGGAGGTAGCATTTGGGGCCAGCCTAATAAGGAGGATATAATCCCGGACCTCTCCAGGTGTTACCAAACATTTGCCTGTTACAGGGGACACCCCTTCGAAGTAAATTAAGTTCCTGGGCTAACCCCACTGGTCTTTCTGCCAGGAAAAGAGAAAAACAACTCCTGATTCCCAAGTCATTGTACCTGCCCTATGATCATTTTTCATACCATTCAGCACAGCTTATTCCTGGCTGTGCCAATGCTTATGAGAGAATGCAAATTAGCCCGAGCAGCTTCAAACAGGGAAACTGTTAGGGCCCGATTCACAGAAGTAACTTAAGACAAAATCCTAAACTTACTACCATTTTGGTATTCACAGAAAGCTCTTACTCGTTTTGCTATTCACAGAAGGCACTTACTCATTTTGCTATTCACGGAAGGCACTTATTCATCAATGAGTAAGTGCCTTCTGTGAATTTCAAAATGAGTAAGTTACTCAAAATGAGTAAGTTACTAACTTTGGTATTCACAGAAGGCACTTACTTATCAATGAGTAAGTGCCTTCTGTGAATACCAACATTAGTAAGTGCCTTCTGTGAATACCAAAATGGTAGTAAGTTTAGGATTTTGTCTTAAGTTAGTTCTGTGAATCAGGCCCACACTTTCTAAAATATACCTTTCCCTAATATTCATTAAAAATACGACTTCGCACCATTGAATTGGGATTTTAATAACTAATAGAAAATAGTTGTTTCATCATTTTTGTAGCTGGACCCTCACTGGAGATACCAACATTTATTTTTACAATCGCTTCCCAGTATTTGCCTTTGGGAGAACAAGAGTCTTCTCACAGTAAAAATAGCTTTTGGGTACTAGTCACTATGAGGGCATGTTAACAGTATATTTCTACTGTTCTACTTTCATAGACCATGCACACTGCCTCGTGGGCTATATGGCCTACACAGGAGTGACTTTTTGATATTTAAAAGAAATGATTTTAACAAAAAACGTTTTGTTGAATGAATGCACAGTTGATTTTTACAGTGAAGCAGTCAGGAATACACAGGGTAGGCCTGAAGCCATGTTTGCCCTGCCGCTGTAGTTGATGGCACTATAGGCACTGCAGTCCTCTAGTGCCATTACATTTCCGGATCCTGTGTTCACTTTCTACATCATATAGTAGGGACAGCCATTGAGGAATAAGCCAAATTAACCATATCTAAGAGGGGGAACAGGCACTGCTACTAGCAGGGGTACATTTCATAGAGTTGTAAAGCCTGCAAAGCAGATATAGGAAAAATCTGGAGGGACGCCACAAAAAATATGGTCATTTTCTACAATGATTATTAAAAGGAAGCATAATTGTTACAAACGAATATAGGGCATTTTACACAAATACCTTTTCATGTGCAAACACTGTTTCGGAATAGTAAACATAACCAAATGATATTTGTTTCAGGTGCAGCCGCAGTGTCAAGTCTCTCTTTATTATGAGAGATGTAAATTTTCTCTTTTTAGTCTACATAGACATTCTGGGACTTTTAGTTTCCCTTTTAAGATTAACAGTATGGGAGGAGGAGGAGCATAGCGTTGGACCGTAATGGCCTCTTAACCTCTTGGCTCCGTCGACAACATCCCCGGGGTCAGGTATCCAGAATACTATCCTGCCGCTGAGGATCGAATACTGAGTGAGGGACACTCGCATTACCTTTGTGTGTAACTTTGGAGTCCCGACGTGCCAGGGAGCCGATGTTGTGGCTCCCACAAGATTGGGCCTGGTTAACGTCCTGAAGCCGGGGACCTGCAGGCAGAGCAAGCCGCCAAAGGGCGGGCCGGAAATCGCTGGTCATACGGACGCCGCCATCTACTGCAGGCTTGAATCTGGCAACCGACTGGACACTGTTGCTGGTTCGGTAGGAGGCGTTTCCCCCCCACCCCCCGAGGCCCTTGGCGGGCACCTGCCTGATTTCCCCCCCTCTCCTGGGCAGCAGTGAGTGACGGCCTTTCCCGCGGCTCCACCAGAGCCCGCCACGGTGCGACAGTGACCTCAGGGCTCGTAGGGCCTGGAGGTGGGACGACGGTGTGCTGATCGCGCTGCGGGCCCCCCCTTGTCGGTGGAGGCTGTGGTGCAGCCTATTTCTGCCTGGAGGCGACAAATTGGAGACTAATTTGTCACCCAGCCTGAGATCAGCAGCACTGAGGCGAAATTGGTGCCAGAGGGGGACAGCTGCTGTAGGAGACCTGAGGCGCATCTTCACTGCAGGTGCAGAAGCGGTCGGTGCAGATCCCCCCCTCCCCAGAGATAAGTGCCTGCATATGTTAAAGTTATTTGGAATATTCTCCATACTTGGTACATGTGACAATCCCCCTGAACTGTGGAAGGGTTCATAGTGTCTGGAGTCATGCAGCTTGTTAGTCATTGGGGGCCACCTCTCCCGGTGCGGTCCCCAGGCCCTGGTGGTGACGTCGGTGGGCTGTTGGACTGCGCCCCACCCTGGATCTGGCCCAGCGTGGACTGCGTCTTGGGTCCCTGCATAGACAGCACAAACAGACAACTCTGTGCGGGAGCCACGTGGGGAGGTGCGACTAAGTCAAAATGTGGACCATGCCAGAAGCTGTAAGGTCTCAATCTAGAGTGACTAAGGGTATGCAGCAAGTTCAATCGAACAAACTAGACCGCTACACTCTGCTTAAAGAAGGACTCGCCAACTGACTCTCGGCGGGCCCCTGCAGGGGGGGACTCTGCGAGTCACGCAACGGAGTTGACCCTGCAGGACGTGATGGCGGCCATCGATGGGGTCAGAACATCATTGGGGAACAAAATGGAGTTGTTGGATCATAAACTAAACACTTTCTCAATTGAGGTAAATTTAATTCGGGCTGACCTCACTAAGGTCAATGAAAAAGTTAAATCATTGGATATAAAGACATCAAGCTTGAAGGAGGATGTGTCGCAGCTCCAGCAGGAAGTAAGAGACCTGAAATCTTTCTGTGCAGCGGCCGAACAAAAACTGGACGACTGCGAAGGGAGATCCAGATGCAATAATATCCGCATCGTGGGGGTGCCTGAAAAATCAGAAGGCCCAGCCCCAGATATGTTCATAGAAGAGCTCATCTTAACGCATCTTAAGCCCAAGGGGCTTGGCAAATTCTTCACGATTGAACAAGCGCAAAGCAAAGGGTCCAGAGTGGGCGACTTAGGCCCGGTGTGCCCCCGCGACCGATGATAGCACGAGTTCTCAATTTTAGAGACAGAGATGCAATCCTAAAGGCGGCCCGAGCGGCGCCCCCACTGCGCTATGAAAATGCCACACTTTCCTTCTTCCCCGACTTCACGCAGCTGGTGCAGAAACAACGCAGAAACTTTCTTGCCGTCCAGCAGAAACTTAGGGATAGAGGGCTTAAATATGCTTTGATGTTCCCGGCGAGACTCAGAGTTGAGGTGGAGGGCAAAACTTGCTTCTTTGACAATCCGGAGGTGGCATCTGACTGGTTGGACAGTAGTCCCTCCAGTGACACGGGAGCACGGGAAAATGGAGGGGAACGTGTGATGCAGGAACAAGAGTGAGAACCGGCCGAAGGAAAGGACTGATGGTGGTCAGGTACAAGGGTTGGGAGCCCTGAAATTGGACACCGGTTTTGTAATCTTCAGGTAGCACTTCGCTTATAAGAACTCAGACCTGGGGTTGGGGGGACGGATTGGCGGCCTTCCTCCTCGTTACTACCTTTAGTTACTAGTTAGCTTTAATGTGTGGGGTGACAGGCACTTTGCCAGTTTTGTAATGGGCGGACTCCGCAAGCAGGGGTACTGGGAGGGGGGAGTTGGGAGGGGCAAGTAATGTTTTTCAATGTCATATTTTAATTGTTTCAACACCATCAAACGACAGTGCAGAGCAGGGGATACTTCAGCACAGAAATAATGACAAGCGATCGGGGATCAGTGTACTGAGTTGGAATGTAAACGGACTGGGAGACAAAATAAAGAGAGGGATGGTAAACCAGTTAATCAGAAGGCACACCCTGGACGTGGTTCTTTTACAGGAAACACACTTAATTGGAAACAAGTGCATGGCCTTACATAGAGGAGGGTATAAGCTGGTGGCACACGCAGGTTTCACCTCTGGGTCAAGGGGGGTAGGTATCATTCCTCCTTACTACACAGGGCATGTGGTCAGACAAGCGGGGTAGATATGTTGGGATTTCGGGCCAATGGGAAGGGAAAACAGCCACGTTTGTCTCAATATATGTCCCACCCGGCTTACATACAGACACATTTAAGGACCTGAGTTTGATCTTCTTGACACTACCACTGGGACTCTTGGTGAAGGGTGGGGCTTTCAACGCGATAATGGATGGGGAAATAGACCGACATCCTGCTCGCGCACCTAGGCCCGCGCAAAGGTGGCTTCTCGACTATTTAAACACAATGGGGCTGGTGGATAGCTGGCGAGCACACAACCCAGGTAGAATACAGTACACGCACATGTCATGCGTGCTCCAAAGTTTTTCAAGAACAGAATATGTACTTGTCCCGGCCGCGCAGACCCATGCTCTCCGGGAAGTATGCCACCTGGGTCGGGGTGTCTCAGATCACTCCCCTGTGTTGCTTAGGATGGAGTTTGACCAGGTAAACGTCGGCAGGGTAGCCCCTATTAACCCATGGTATTTGAAAGACCCCGTTACAAAGAAAAACATTACCACAGCTACCGACAGGTACTTCCAGGAAAATCAGGGCACGGTAGATTCAGCACAGACCCTGTGGGAGGCATACAAAACTGTCATTCGGGGAGAGGCCCTCTCCTTGATTGCAGAGTCAACGACAAGCTGACCTTGAGAGAGCAGAAGAGGATGTGTTAAAGTCGGTAACCCCTGAGGGCCTCCACCTTTTGAGGTTACGGCAAGACGAGTTCAATAGCATCGCCAGGGGTAGTGCTTGTTAAATCTCAAAAGAAACTGGAATGAAGATGGCCTAGAACTAGACGACGAAGACTGGCAGGAGGCAGTTTCTTCCCCGTGTGTAGTGGCAATACAGACAAGGCTGAGGCTGAGGCTAGTGCAGCTTAAAATATTGCACAGGACATATGTTACAGGTCCCTGTCTAGTTCGTATGGGTCATTCGGAAAACGGAGAGTGCAGAAGGGGCTGTGGAGAACTGGGGACATTTATTCATATATTGTGGTACTGCCAACACATACAATTATATTGGAGGGAGGTCCATCACACGCTGCGGGCGGTGCTAGTGTTCGATTTGCAGCCAGAGGCTTGTAGATGGATTTTAAATGTCTGGGAACCAGCGGACCTAAACACTTACACAACACAGTGGGCAACATTGACGTTTATGATAGCGAAGCGTCACGTTGCTCAACTATGGGGTACCAGCCAACCGCCTCGGATTGGGAAGTGGACGGAGGATCTGGACTGGTGCATGTTTAGGGAGAAGTCAGTCTATATTGCTAGGGGATGCCCGGGGAAATGGAATAGGGTATGGGAAGCTTGGAACCGGTACAGGGGAGACATCTATCAATCAATCAATCAATCAAGGACATTTATAGAGCTCACTACTCACCCAGAGGGTCTCAAGGCGCTAGGGGGGGGGGGGTGCTGCTACTGCTCGAACAGCCAGGTCTTGAGCTTCTTCCTGAAGGAGAGGTGGTCCTGGGTCAGGCGGTGGTTCCGGCGTAGAGGGCGTTGCCGTAGTCCAGACGGCTGGTGACGAGTGCCTGGGTGACCGTCTTCCTGGTTTCGGTGGGGATCCACCGGAAGATCTTACGTAGCATGCGCAGGGTGTTGAAACAGGACGAGGAGACGGCGTTGACTTGTCTGGTCATGGAGAGGGAGGAGTCCAGGATGAAGCCCAGGTTGCGTGCGTGGTCTGTCGGTTTGGGTGCGGTGCCCAGGGCGGGGGGCCACCAGGAGTCGTCCCAGGCGGAGGGCGAGGAGCCCAGGATGAGGACTTCCGTCTTGTCTGAGTTCAGTTTCAGGCGGCTGGTTGTCATCCACTCGGCTACGTCTTTCATCCCTTCGTGAAGGTTGGCTCTGGCGGTGGCGGGGTCGTTGGTGAGGGAGAGAATCAGCTGGGTGTCGTCGGCGTAGGGGATGATGTTGAGGTTGTGTTGGCGTGCGATGGCCGCGAGGGGGCTCATGTAGACGTACCCCACCAGACCGCTTGAGGGATGTTGAAGCACTTGAGTCCCCTTGATCAACCTAATACAATAACTGTGGATTATCTTGAAATGTGTAAAATGTTATTGAGGAACGATGGAGACACCTGCTTGTAACTACTTGATGTGTCTTGGTCGAACTGTTTAATAAAAAGAAATATTTAAAAAAAAGATGGACAGTATGGCTGAAAAATGCAGCATGCAAAGCGCTCTTATAGTTTAAAAGAGAAGACTGACTGGCTTGGGAACACTAAAAGTGCTGTGTGGCGATGAATAGTTCAAAACCAAAAATGGAGACACTAGGACGGCCGTCCTTGTCCCTCTAATTTATAATGTAACCAAAGAAGACGGCCAAGAAAAAGGACTGTCTAACATTAGAGTGTCTGGCACCTCAAAGGTATGTTAAGAAAACAAACCCTCACACACCAACCTGGTTGGTGTCATGCTTTATCATTGGGTCCCAGCAGGGTAGCCAAATGCTACCCAGCTGTGCTACAACACCTGTTTACAGTGGAGCAGGTTTGAGGTGTAAGTGAGTGTGATGAAGTGAGTGAAATATCTAAAAATACCTCCAGATTTCTACCCGATACTTTATTTGTGGTGATCTGGGGTATGGTTAAAAAGACAAGAGAGTGGATAAAGGGACTACAAGTACTATGTGTAGCTGTTTATTATCCTCATTATCCTCAGGTGGTCAACATGTTTCAGCCCTTTTCAAAAAATATTCAGGCTTTCTTCAGGACCTCTCTAATTAAGGTGGGGGATGTGAAAAATGTGAGTGGTAAAAGATTTACCATGTGAAAAGCATTTTTAACACTCATGCTAAGGTGCATAACAAAATGTGACAGTTAGGTAAAGCATTCCACAGATATTGCTAGTACTGGTGGTTGATATATGGTGCTCATAACGTACATTCCATAAATATCGCCAGTACTGGCGGTAAGTACCTTGTGTTAAATACTTAGCGAGGTATCAGACATATGTGTACCAGGTAACCACTTTTACACATGCCATACCATGCACACTACACAATACTTAAATGCCATGCACACTGTACAGCTTGTTGAGTGATCGTGCCTTCTCACACTGTAAGAAAAGGGCACGTTGTTGTCCTCTGTTTGCACTATAGCATTTTGTATTTCACTTTTAGAAAACATTTTAAATGGGTAAGTAACTAGACATTTCCATATTGGTTAAGTGAACACAATATTTTTTTCTAACAATGTGTACCAATCTTTGTGTTTTCTAATATCGTTTTGTATGGGGGTAGCAAACAAAATTGCTCATGCATTAGTATATCTTTGTCCCCACTTTTCAAAGGTTTCCTTTTAGCCACTGACCAGTGACCTTTTATTTGTTAGATGCCTACAGTCTTGATATAATTTCACAGCTTTCACATCTGGTTCCTTTGGAGTATACTAAATATAATGGCCTGTACAGCCTAAAATATTTGGTAGCCCCGATTCTTTTGAAGATTTAACTTGCCAGTATACAATTTGACATGGCCTTATGTTGGCTCCACGAGCACATTACTTTTTCTACCAGATAGAATCCTTGCTTGAGTTTTCCAATATCTTTTCCGAAAGTGATACCACATATTACAGCTCATGCATTCCTGTAAAATCTGATTTCCCCTACTTTTCAACTCAAGTTGCCTTTTATTTGATAGCAGACTGTAGTACCTTTTCATATTTGTGATTTCATTCTGCAAGCTTTCACATCAGGGTCCTTCTGGGGATATTAAATATAATGCTTTACAAGGGCTGTAATATTTGGTGTTCCCTCTGTTTCTCGGGTTAGAGCTTACCAGGACTCAATTTGACATGGCATACTTTGGGCTAGAAGAACACAGTATATTCCTGCCAAATAGCACCCTTTACTGTGTTTTCCAACATCTTTTACTGTGTGGATATCACATATTACTGCTCCTGCATTACTGTAATTTCTGATATCCCCTACTTTTTCAACGGGTTAGCTTTTAGCCACTGACCAATTCAAGTTACCTTTTATATGATAGTAGATTACACTAATTTTTTGCATTTTTCATTTGATTCCACAAGCTGGAGGAGGAGTGCGGCTCAATGGTTAGAGTGGCAGACCCTGATGCAGAGTTCTGGCCAGGGACCAGGGTTTGATTCCCGCCTCGGCGGGGTCTCGCGCTCAATTTCCTCGGACCTGTTAATTCTCGCCTCAGTGCCTATTCTAATCACGGGCCCCACGCTGCAACTCTGGGCAATAGCTTGCTTAGCCTCCACACCGGCCCCAACAGCGCTAAGGATGCCTGGCTTCACCCTGGGGGTGCCCAGGAGTGGACACTTCACAGGGAAAGCCAGGAGGGGTTCCACAGCGGCATGAGTATCAGCGCCAGGAAGCCGAATAGGCGACACCGCAAGGTGACCGTCTGGTGACAGTGCGCTCTATAAGTACCATGACATTTACATTTACATTTACATTTACAAGCTTTCACATTTGGTTCCTTTCGGGAATACCAAATGTAAGGCCTTGTTTGGGCTATAATATTTGGTATCCCTTATATTTCTTGGGTAGAGCTTACCAGGATTCAATTTGACATGGCATTCTGTGGACAAAGTATTTTCCTGCCAAATAGCATTCTTCCCTGTGTTTTCCATAATATTTTACTGTGGGGATACCACAAATAACCCTTCTGCAGTGCTGTAATATCTAGAATCCCCAACTTTTCAAGCATTACCTTTTAGCCACATATTGACTTAAGTTGCACTTTATTTGCTAGCAGACTGCTATATCTTTTCACATTTTTGATTTCATTGTGCAAGCTTTCACATCTGGTTCCTTTGGAGGATACCAAATATAATGTCTCATAAGGGCTTTAATATTTGGTATCCCCTATGTTTTCTCAGGATACCAGCATTCAATTGGACATGACATGCTGTTGTCTGGGTGAACAAAGTATTTTCCTGCCAAATGGCATCCTTCCCTCAGTTTTCCATACAATTGTACTATGGGGATGCCACATATTACAGCTTTGGCATGGCTGTAATATCTGGTACCATATATAATGGACTCTACCGCCTATAAAATTTGGTATTCCTTGTGTTTCTCGGGTAAGAACTTACAAAGATTCAATTTGACATGGTCTAATGTTGGCTGGCTTAGCACAGTATTCGTTTGCCAATAAGCACCCTTCCTTTTTCTTTACAACATCATTTACTATGGGGATACCAAATATTTGGGCTCAAGCCATGCTGTAATATCTCGCATCCCCTACGTTCCATGGGTTACCCTTTAGCCATTGACCACTTGAAGTTGCCTTTTATTTGATAGCAGATTACAGAATCTTTTCCCATTTTGTACATCATTCCATAGGAATTTACATCCAGTACGCTTAGGGGATATCAAATATATTAGTCTATACGGCCTATAATATTTGGTATCCCCGTGTTTCTCGGGTTAGAAGTTACCAGGATTCCGTTTGACATCGCCTTATGTTGGCTGGGAGAGCACAGCATTTCTATACCAAATTACATCCTTCCTTTTGCTTTCCAACATCATTTATTAAGGGGATAACAAATATTATGGCTCATGCATTGTCATAATATCTTGTACACCCTATGTTTCATGGGTTACCCTTTAGCCATTGACCAATTGATTGTGCCCTTTATTTGATAGCAGACTAAAGTATCTTTTCACATTTTGTATATCATTCCACAAGATTTTTCCTCCGGTGCCCTTAGGGGATACCAATTATAATAGCCTAAACAGCCTATAATATTTGGTATCCCCAGCGTTTCTTGGGTTAGAAGTTACCAGGATTCAATTTGACATCGCCTTATGTTGGATGGAGGAGCACAGTATTTCTATACCAAATGGCACCCTTCCTTTTGCTTTCCAACATCGTTTACAATGAGGATACCAAATATTATGGCTCACACATTGCTGTAATATCTCGTATGTTATGTTATGTTATGTTATTATCATTTATTTTGCGCACAGATGCTCCAGCTAAGGAGCGTCCTGGCGCAGGGAAAAGGTGAACATAACACAACGCAAAAGGAAACAGAGAAATACAGAACTCCGTGTGAAGAAATTAAAACAAGTGAGTTTTCACGGCCCTACGGAATGCTAATAGATCCTCTAGCAGGCGGATTTCCAAAGGGAGGGAGTTCCAGAGAGCCGCAGCTCTCACACGAAAAGAACGACCGCCCATCCGGCTAAGCCTGAAACGCGGGATAACCGCAAGAGATTGCCCAAAAGATCTAAGAGAGCGAGTTGGGACATAGGCGGATAAAAAATTATTGAGGATCTCAGGTGCCGATCCTTTTAAGATTTTAAAAGCAAGGCTAAGGGCCTTAAAGTGGATTCGACTTTTAATCGGTAACCAGTGTAGGGATCGCAGGGTATTGGAAGTGGGACAGGACCTCGGCAGACCCACCACTGGTCTCGCAGCAGCATTCTGTACTCGCTGCAAGCGAACGATCTCAGATTGATTAACTCCCAGCAGGAGTGAGCTGGCATAGTCCAGCCGGGAGATAATCGTCGCTTGGATAACCAGCTGTCTCGTCGGGGCATCAAAAAATTTGAGCACCGGCCTTAGGCCACGCAGGACACCGAAACAGCATGCCGCCACTCTCTTAGTATGGGTAGTGAAGCAAAGGGTGTGATCTAGCCACACTCCCAGGTTCCTAAGTTCCATCACTGGTGTAGGGGCCGGCCCTAACTCCGGAGGCCACCAGACGCCTCCCCAGCGGTCCGCTCCCCTCCCAACGATCATCACCTCAGTTTTTTTCGCGTTCAGCTGGAGACAGTTGTTATTCATCCAGCTGGCCACCTCTCTCAGCCCATCTCGAAACCTGGGGGCATCCTGTTCGGCATCCCCGCTGATCGTGACCGCTAGCTGCGTGTCGTCGGCATACGAGACCATGGTTAGGCCCCATTGCCTGGCGACATCAGCCAGCGGCCGCACGTATAAGTTAAAAAGCGTGGGACTCAGCGAGGAGCCCTGAGGGACCCCCAGGTCCAACTGATGGAATTTGGACTGAAAAGGAGGGGTGGCAACGCAGAAGGAGCGATCGCTATGGAAGGAGCGGAACCATTGCAGAGCAGAGCCACAGATGCCAATGTCCTCCAGGCGGTGCAGAAGGATGCGATGAGACACCGTGTCAAAGGCAACGCTAAGGTCTAATAGAATAAGCGCTGCCGTTTGACCTGCATCCAACACACTCCGCAGATGTTCTACCATTGCCAGAAGGGCAGTCTCCGTGCTGTGACCAGCACGGAACCCATTCTGCGTAGGATCGAGGACATTGGCCTGGGCCATATGCTCAGTTAGAGCCAGGTTGACGTGAGCCTCCATGACTTTGGCCGGCCAGGGAAGCAATGAAATCGGGCGGTAGTTTTCCGGTTTTAAAGGATCCAATGATGGTTTTTTCAGGATCGGGGAAACCACCGCCTGCTTCCACTTGGCAGGAACCGTACCTGAAGTCAAGGAAAGGTTGATCAGCGAACACACCGCAGTACGCCCCTGAAAAGAGGAATCTCTAAAGAGGGCAGGTCTAAGCGGGTCCGCAGGAGAGCCAGACTTGACTCGTTGTGCCAACTTGACAAACCCATCCCAGGACAGAGTAGGGAGAGAGTATAATGCCGGGCAGCTGCGAGGGCCATTCAGAGGGATGAGTGGCAGCGTCGTGCTGGGGAACGACTGATAAATGGTCTTAACTTTCTCCAAGAAGAAAGCGGCCAAGGTCTCGCAATGGGAGATAGAACCATCCACTTGCGGAGCCGCTCTCTTAGCCATCAGATTTTTGAGGGCTTTGAAGATGGCCTTCGATGGATTGTGGCTGTTACGGAAATCCGTCGCATAGAACGCCGCACGGGCTCTACAAATAGCTCGATGGTAGAGCTTGACGGAAGCCAAATACACGTTTTTTTTTACGACATCATACGTCTTCCGCCACTCCCTTTCTGCCCTTCTACATGAACCCTTCAGGGCACGGAGGGCACTGTCATACCAAGGACTCGACTGCCTGGAGCTGGATTTACTTGAGATGATAGGCACCAGTTTGTCAAGCGCCTTGGTAATCCAGCTGCAGAATTGGTCGTAGCCCGAGGTGACATTAAGCAGGGGGCCTAGTGGCTCTTCAGCCATGATGTAATGTAGGTCCTCTAGCCTGAGCTTATTCCAGTGCCGCCGAGGGATCCACTTAGGAGATGGAATAATAGGGGTTTCGGGGAGAGGTAGCCAGACGGACACCAAAAAATGATCAGTCCAACCCAATGGAGAAATAGCCAAAACTTGGACATCCGGTAAGTTAGTAAAAAACGGGTCCAAAATGTGACCAGCCACATGTGTAGATTGAGTGACAAGTTGGGTCAGCTGAAGGGCCTCCAGATCCGCCAGAAAACCACTGATAGCCGGGGTCTGTTGATTGTCAAAATGGAGGTTGAGGTCACCTAGGATGCAAAAATTGGCGCAGTCACTAGCTAGCGTACTAACCGCCTCAGGGAAAGCTCCCCTGAATGCTACATCACTGCCTGGGGGGCGATACACGACCATCCCAGACAGCGTGAACTGAGGACTGATGGTGATCTTAAACAGGGCGCTTTCGCACCCAGCAATATGTAGACCCGTCCAAGTGCACACAAAGGTGGATTTTATAGCTAAAGCAATACCTCCACCTCTTGACAGGCGGTTCCACGTAAAAAGTGAATATCCTGGAGGGCAAGCCAGATTAATTATGGCTGCGTCTGTGTCCTGGAGCCAGGTCTCAGTGATGATAAACAGATCTGGCTCCTCGTCGGTGATAAGGTCCATGATAGACAGATGATGTTTGACCAGAGATCTGGTATTAAGATTTAATATACGCAGACCATGAACACGACACTTGCTCAGCTGAGGCACACTTATGCCTTCCGATAGAGCTGCCGAGTTGTCATAGTCCCGGATACCCGCTGGCTGGTCGAGCGACCATCCTTTGCAGGCACATTGATAGGGGCCACACAAGGGATGGTTCGGTGCAGAAACGCATCGTGGGATGGACTGCCCAATCGCCCGAAGCAATGCACTGGTGTAGACAATCATTCTACCTCCCAGAAGGTGCTAAATGGGAGGGGCCCGCTGCGCCCAGCGCGTTCTTAGCGCGGATGGGCGCAGACAGGCAGGACTCTGGCAAGACTCCGGCAAGCGACGGCGTCCAACTGCGCGTTCCCGCTGCGCGGGAGAAAGCGACTTTAAATAGGCGGAGAAATGGAGGGAGGAGTGCAGGGACGCTCCAAGATGGCGCCCGCCGAAAGACCAGCGTCCCAAGCCAAAATGGCGCCGATCGTCGATCCCCAGACCACCCACAGAACCGGGGTCCACCAAAACGGTGGTGTAATTTCCACAATTATATGCAGGTATGAGGGGGGGGAGAGAGCCCAACCAGTTCACAATTAAAACTGAACAAAACGAAAAATAATAGCCAGTAGTTCAAAAGCAAGTATAGTTAAAACTAAGCGCATACAAACCGCGGCGCGGTAATGCGGCACCTTTTCCATGCTGCCCGCTGCCTAAAATCGCCTTAAATAGGCGGAGAAATGGAGGGAGGAGTGCAGGGACGCTCCAAGATGGCGCCCGCCGAAAGACCAGCGTCCCAAGCCAAAATGGCGCCGATCGTCGATCCCCAGACCACCCACAGAACCCGGGTCCACCAAAACGGTGGTGTAATTTCCACAATTATATGCAGGTATGAGGGGGGGGGGGAGAGAGCCCAACCAGTTCACAATTAAAACTGAACAAAACGAAAAATAATAGCAGTAGTTCAAAAGCAAGTATAGTTAAAACTAAGCGCATACAAACCGCAGCGCGGTAATGCGGCACCTTTTCCAGGATGCCCGCTGCCTAAAATCGCCTTAAATAGGCGGAGAAATGGAGGGAGGAGCGCAGGGACGCTCCAAGATGGCGCCCGCCGAAAGACCAGCGTCCCAAGCCAAAATGGCGCCGATCGTCGATCCCCAGACCACCCACAGAACCCGGGTCCACCAAAACGGTGGTGTAATTTCCACAATTATATGCAGGTATGAGGGGGGGGGAGAGAGCCCAACCAGTTCACAATTAAAACTGAACAAAACGAAAAATAATAGCCAGTAGTTCAAAAGCAAGTATAGTTAAAACTAAGCGCATACAAACCGCGGCGCGGTAATGCGGCACCTTTTCCAGCTATGTTTCATGGGTTACCCTTTAGCCATTGACTAGTTGAAATGACCTTTTGTTTGATAGCAAACTACAGTATCTTTTCACATTTTTTACATAATTCCACAAGATTTTGCATCCGTACCCTTAGGGAATACTAACTATAATAGTTTTATAAGGCCTATAATAGTTGGTATCCCCAGTGTTTCTCAGGTTAGAAGTTACCAGGAATCAATTTGACTTTGCCTTATGTTGGATGCGGGAGCAAAGTATTTCGATACCAAATAGCACCCTTCCTTTTACTTTCCAACATCATTTACTATGGGGATACCAAATATTATGGCTCACGCATTGCCGTAATATCTCGTATCCCCTCTGTCTCATGGGTTACCCTTTAGCCATTGACTAATTGAGTTTGCCTTTTATTTGATAGCAGACTACAGTATCTTTTGACATTTTGTACATCATTCCACAAGACTTTGCTTCCAGTACCCTAAGGGAATGGCAGTTATAACAGCCTTTACGGCCAATAGTATTTGGTATCCCCAGCGTTTCTTGGGTTAGAAGTTACCAGGATTCAATTTGACATCACCTTATGTTGGATGGAGGAGCACAGTATTTCTATACAAAATAACACCCTTCCTTTTGCTTTCCAACATCATACACTATGGGGATACCAAACATTATGGCTCATGCATTGCTGTATAATCTTGTATACCCTATGTTTCATGGGTTACCCTTGAGCCATTGAAAATTTGAAAGTGCCTTTTGTTTGATAGCAGACTACAGTATCTTTTCACATTTTGTACACCAGTTCACAAGATTTTGCATCCGTACCCTTCGGGGATACCAACTATAATAGCTTATATGGCCTATAATATTTGTTATCCCCAGTGTTTTTTGGGTTAGAAGTTACCAGTATTCAATTTGACTTCGCCTTATGTTGGATGTAGGAACAAGGTATTTCTATACCAAATAGAACCCTTAATTTTGCTTTCCAATATCATTTTCTGTGGGGATTCCAAATATTATGGCCCATGCATTGCCATAATATCTTGTTTCCCCTAAGTGATTGTGATTGTGATTGTGATTGGGTTCTTATAAAGCGCGCTACCACTCCAAGGAGTATCTTGGCGCTTCGACTCCTAGTTGTCAAATATGTGCTGAGAGATAATGATGGTGAGTAATCAGACATAGAGAGGGTCATAGCAGCGCTTTATAACCTGATTCCGACAGAGGGTAGATACAGGTTTTTAGGGCTTTCTTAAAGCTGAGTTCAGTTGTACTCTGACGCAGAGACAAAGGGAGGTTGTTCCAAGCCTTCGCCCCTATAACTACAAGAGATTTCCCTCCCTTGGTCATTAGCCTAAATCTAGGGACGTGAAGTAGATTAGTAGTGGATGACCTAAGGGTTCGTTTCGGGTGGTAGGATTTAAAGTACTTCCTCAAGTACAGCGGGCCTAGTTGGTGGTAGGCTCTGTAGGTGATGGTAAGTACCTTAAAAAGAATGCGCTTATGCACCGGAAGCCAATGCAGTGCATCCAGTGCTGCCGATGCCGAGGACTTTCTGGGCAGTTTCAGAACAAGCCTGGCTGCTGCATGCTGGACCATTTGCAGTTTGTGCAGGGCCGATTTATTCAGCCCTGCATACAGACTGTTACAATAGTCCAGTCTGGAAATTATGAGCGCTACGGCCACTGTCCGCCTGGCGCTCAGAGGGAGAAAATCGAAGAATTTCCTGAGGCTTTTAATAGTTCTAAAACAGGACCCTGCTACTTCTTTGGCTTGTAAATTGAAAGACAAAGTGTTGTTGAATTTGATACCCAAGTTACGAACAGCGTTAATTGTCTTGGGAGGGGCTTCCACCATTTCCGGCCACCAGTCCTGTGGTGAAAAACAGTTATTAAGGCCGAAAGGGACAATCTCTGTTTTTGCTGAGTTACATTTTAGATGATTTTGGGTCATCCACTCAAATGTTGCTGATAAACACTCTTTCAGAGTTTGTTCAGCATTAGTTTGGTTTTTGTCAAGGGTCAGCACAAGTTGGGTGTCATCGGCATAGGCAATTGTACTGATGTCAAAGATGGAAATAAGTTCCAGCAGGGGTACCATATAAAGGTTGAAGAGGGTTGGGCTCAGGCTTGAGCCCTGCGGTACCCCAGATGTCAGGAACTTTTCCTCAGAAAGGAAATTGCCTAGCATGACAACCTGCCGCCTCTGCTCCAAATAGTTCTTACGCCATTCGAACACGGCTATGTTTCATGAGTTACTCTTAAGCCATTGACCAATTGAATTAGCCTTTTATTTGATAGCAGACTACAGTATCTTTTCACATTTTGTACATCATTCTACAAACTTTTTGCACCCGGTACCCTTAGGGGATACCAAATATAATACCATATATGGCCTGTAATATTTGGTATCCCCGGTGTTTCTCGGGTTAGAAGTTACCAGGATTCAATTTGACATCGCATTATGTATGATGGAGAAGCACAGTATTTGTATACCAAATAGAACCCTTCCTTTTGCTTTCCAACATCATTTACCATGGGAATATCAAATATTATGGCGCACGCATTGCTGTAATATCTTTCCCTATGTTTCATGGGTTACCCGTTAGTTATTGACTAGCTGAACTTGCTTTTTGTTTGATAGCAGACTACAATATATTTTCACATTTTTGTACAGCATTCCACAAGATTTTGCATCCATACCCTTAGGGGACACCAACTATAATAGCCTATACAACCTATAATATTTGGTATCCCCAGTGTTTCTCGGTTTAGAAGTTATCAGGAATCAATTTTACTTCACCTTCTGTTGGATGGGGGAGCACAGTATTCCTATACCAATGAGCACCGTTCCTTTTTCTTTCCAATATCATTTACTACGGGGATACCAAATATTATGGCTCACACATTGCTGTAAGATCTCGTATCCCCTATGTTTCATGGGTTACCCTTGAGCCATTGAATAGATAAAATTGCCTTGTGTTTGATAGCAGACTACAGTATCTTTTCACATTTTGTACATCATTCCACCAGATTTAGCTTCCGTACCCTAGGGGATACCAACTATAATAGCATATACGGCCTATAATATTTTGTATTCCCAGTGATTCTCGGGTTAGAAGTTACCAGGATTCAATTTGACTTTGCCTTATGTTATATGCAGTAGCACAGTATTTAGTTACAAATTAGCACACTTCCTTTTGCTTTCCAACATCATTTACTATGGGGATACCAAATATTATGGCTCATGTATTGCTGTAATATCTCGTATCCCCTATGTTTCATTTGTTACCCTTTACCTATTGAGCAGTTGAAATTGCCTTTTGTTTGATAGCAGACTACAGTATATTTTCATATTTTGTACATTATTCCACAAGAGTTTGCATCCGTACTCTTAGGAGAAATCATCAACCATAATAGCGTATACGGCCTATAATATTCGGTATCACCAGTGTTTCTCCGGTTGGAAGTTACCAGGATTCAATTTGACTTTGCCTTATGATGGATGCGGGAGCACAGTATTTCATTCCCTAATAGCACCATTCCTTTTGCTCTCCAACGTTATTTACATTGGGGATACCAAATATTGTGGCTCACGCATTGTCGTAATATGTTGTATTCCCTATGTTTCATGGGTCACCCTTTAGCCATTGACCATAATTTGATAGCAAACTGTAGTATCTTTTTACATTTTGTACATCGTTCCACAAGATTTTGCCTGCGGTACCCTGAGGGGATACCAAATATAATAGCCGATACAGCCTATAATATTTGATATCCTCAGCGTTTCTCAGGTTAGAAGTTACCGGGGTTCAATTTTACATCGGCTTATGTTGGATATGCAAAATAGCACCCTTCCTTTTGCTTTCCAAATCGTTTACTATGGGGATACCAAATATTATGGCTCATGCATTGCTTTAATATCTCGTATCCCTTACGTTTCTCGAGTTACACTTTAACCATTCAACAGTTGAAGTTGCCATGTATTTGATAGCAGACTACAGTATCTTTTCACATTTTTTATATAATTCTCCAAGATTTCACAGCTGCTTCCCTTAGGGGATACCATATATAACGGACTCTACCGCCTATAATATTTGGTATCCTCAGTGTTTCTTGGGTAAGAATTTACCAGGATTCAATTTGACATGGTATAATGTTGGATGGGTGAGCACTGTATTCCTATGCCAAAAAGCACCCTTCCTTTTCCTTTCCTACATCATTTAGTATGGGGTTACCAATATTATGGCTCACACACTTCTGTAATATCTTGTATCCCCTACGTTCCATGGTTACCCTTTAGCCATTGACCACTAGAAGTTGTCTTTTATTTGATTGCAAACTACAGTATTTTTTCATACTTTGTATATCATTCCACAAGATTTTACATCCGGTTCCCATATGGATACCAAACATAATGGCCTATACCGTCAGTAATATTTGGTATCCCCTATTTTTCTCAAGTTAGAACTGGCCAGGATTCAATTTGACATGGCCTTATGTCGGATGGGTGAGCACAGTATTTTTGTGCCAAATAGCACCCTCCCTTTTGCTTTCCAACATTGTTTACTTTGGGATACCAAATAATATGGCTCACGCATTGCTGTAATATCTCGTATACCTTACATTTCTTGAGTTACCCATTAGCTATTTCCCAGTTGAAGTTGCCATGTATTTGATAGCAGACTACAGTATCTTTTCACATTTTTCATGTAATTCCCCAATACTTCAGATCTGTTTACTTTGGGGGATACCATATATAATGGACTCTACCGCCTATATTATTTGGTATCATCTATGTTTCTCTGGAAAGAGCTTATCAGGATTCAATTTGACATGTTCTTATTTTGGCTGGGTGAGCACAGTATTTTTCTGCCAACTGGCATCCTTCCTTGAGTTTTCTAACATCTCTTACTATGAGGATACCAAATATTACGGATTATGCAAGGCTATAATATCTTGTATCCTCTACTTTTAATGGGTTACCCTTTAGCTATTGACCAACTGAAATTGCCTTGTAATTAATAGCCAATTACTGTATCTTTCCGAATGTTTGATTTCCTTCCACAAACATTCACATAAGGTTCCTTCGGGGATACCAAAAACAATGGCCCATACAGGCTATAATATTTAAGGTTCACTGACAGAATATCGATGTACAAAATATAGGGCCCGATTCCTATGTCATTTGGAAGGCTTCCGAGTCTGATTTGGCTTTCCCATATCCGATTTGTAGCCCTTGTTTATGACCGAATCATACGCAGGTCTGAAAGACCAATCATGCAGCGCTATGTAGACGAATTCCGACCGAGTGAGCACGATACACGATTCAGACAGCTGCTTGGCCTCAGTCTCAGCAAGATGAAAAGGCTGTCGGAATCGTACTTCAGGAGCTGTAGCAGGCCCCCCTTCACCCTGGGTCCTCCGAATCTGTCACGGGAATGTGCCCATGGGTCCCTCCTGATCCAGGCATGCACAGTGGCCATGGTGCCCGCCACAGGGTGTAGGCTTTTCCCCGCCCGCCCCTTTTTGCTATGGGAGCCGATGTACGCGTCTGTACATGTGCTACAGAATGCAGCACACATAGAAAGAAAAAAGCAAGGAATAAAAGTATGTCTCCTTGTATTGCCGTTCAAATGCCTGCTCTTGGATGGCATTGGTTTTTGCCGCTGCCTCAGATGTACATCTCCTTGTAAATCTGGGACAGCTTTGAAAGCAATGGGTGTTGCGGTTGATCGCCCACAGCAACTCCCATTGCACACCACTTTCACACTAAGTGATGAGTGTAAAGGGGCTTTGTTAGACCTGGCACCATTAGCGTGGGTTTCCCCTGTATTTTTGCCTTTGCTTTCTGTGTTTTTGCTTTGTGTTGGAATTTGTTTTTTGCTGGTCTAGATATTTGGGCACTTTGCCACTGCTTTTCAGTGCCAAAGTCCAAGTGCTCCCTTTGTAAAGTATTGTTATGGATTAGTGATTCCCTGTTTGGCATATTTGATTTACTAGTCAGTCGCTAGTACAGTCCACCATGTGTGCCCAGGGCCTGTCAATCAAATGCTTCTAGTGGACCTTCAGCACTGATTGTGCCAGCCAGAGAAGCAGCCTGTAAATGTAACTCAGGCCTGCCATTGCAGAGCCTGTGTGCAGTCTAGTGCTACCATGTCGACTTGGCAAGTACGCTCACTTGCCAGGCCCTATCCTTCCCTTTTCTTACCTGTCAGTCACCCCTTAGTTAGGCTCAAAGTACCCCTGTGGGCAGGGTGCAGTGTATGTAAAAGGTAGGCCATGCCCTGGTGTGTGTGGCATGTCCTGATAGTGAAGTACTGACAATTTCGTTCTCACTATTGCAAGGCTACCTGTTCCCATAGGATAGAATTTGGGAGTTTGCTTATAACATATAATAAACATAACTACCGCTGTGAACAATGTCGGAAAATTAAGTTTAGTATGCCTGAACTCAGAATGTTAAAATGCATCTTTTAGTGAAGGTGGTTTTTACATTCGTGTTTGAAAATACCACTTTTAGAAAGAAGGTATTTTCTTGCTTAGCCATCCAGTGTGCCTCTCCTAGAATGTGTATTGACTGGCTGGCTTTGGAGTGACAGAGGCTGGGGATGAGCTGTGGCTCCAGAGAGTCTGATGGGTCAGGGCTGGGCTGAATAGACCTGGGCTGCATTTAGAGTAGGGGGAGGAGATTTTCTTTCACCTGAATGGGCCTGGCCTGCCTGACACACTGCTGTCTCAATCTCCTGCCAGGAAGCTGCACTAGGGAGGATAGAACTGGTTCTGACTGAGCACAGGGATTCTCTGCCACCAGAGAAGAAAGGATTTTACTTTATAAAAAGAGGGGTCGAGATCCCAGGCATTTAGATCACTTCTGGGAAATCAAGAAGAACCTTTGCCAAGGAGAAGAGCTGGAGAAACTAGAGGAGGAGTAATGCCCATTTCATGTGTACTGTCTGGGATTGGCCTGCAGTGGCTGCTTCTGCAAAGGAAAGGAGATGGACTTTGCTGTGTGCTGTGTCCCCTGTTTGAGGAAGATCTTCTAGGGCTTGAAGTTGAGCTTGCCCCCTGTTCATGAGGTCTCAGGAATATCATAGATCTCACCAAGCTTCTAGGCACAGTCTCTGGAACCGCTGGTTTCAGTTGCCTGGAGAAGAAAAGGGTAACCAACTCTGTCATTGAGTCCGTCTCAGGATTCCGTGTCCTGAAGGCACCGTAGAGAGCACCGCCTTGTTTTGCAATGCAACGCTGGTCTCATCGACTCCGTCAATGAGACACTGCTTGCATCATGTACTGTGGGCATCGCACTTCACACCGCCTTGCTACATGATGCACTGATGTCATCGACTCTGTCACTGCCCTACTCGAACATCGACCGGCTCCGTCGCAGCATCATGACCTGCCAGGACCGCATCGAGCACCATCTCATGCTGAAACGCAAGCCTTGGTCTCACCGACTCCGTCAACTAGCCGCTGCCTGTACCGAGCCGTGAGGACACTGCACACTGCAACGCTTCCATCTCACCTCGCACCCGCAACAGTTGCCCCAGACCGGCTTGTACCATTGTGTCAGCTGCAACAACAAAAGGTACTATCCCCGAGTCTGTCAACGCTTTAGGTAACCTGTATCGACGCCGTTGGCCAGAATTGTTAGACTCTGTTATATTCCGTAACGTGGTAGCCCCGGACGGAGCTACTGAGTCAGAGGAACTGTATTTTCACGTTTTTCCTGCAATTTAAAGGTTATTTTACACAGTAACTATTTTTTTAAAGTATTGTATATTGTATTTTTGTCAGTTTTGGTGTTGTTGGTTTAGATAAAGTTTGCTTATTTTTCCAAACTGTTGTGGTGTCCATTTCTAGTGTTTTCACTTTGTTACTGTATGCATGGACACATGCTTTACACACTGCCTCTGAGATAAGCCTGTCTGTTCCTGCCTAGCTACCAAAGGCGTGAACAGGGGTTATTTTAGAAGTGTATCCCCCTTACCCTGACTAGGAAGAAGGGTGTTTACTTGGACAAAGGTGCAAATCTCTGCCAACTAGAGACCCCCATTTATAACAGACCTTATTATCAAATCATCTGTAGGTCACAAAAAAGTGGCTTAACGCTGAGTTATAAATATGGAGAAGGACATATCGCCAATAGAACGTCGCTTATAGGGACATTCTGGTGATGATCCCGTTGTAAATAGGCCCCTGGGTTTCTCTTGCCACCATGTGGGAGGTCCTATATCCCTTGCAAAGTGATTGACAGTGCCAAGGTGTATAAAACACTAAACCACCTTGTGGCTTGAGCTGCATGGTACTTGATTGTATAATCACATTGTAAGTGTGATGCAGGGCCTGTAATTTGCTTTCAATCACTGGCATACAGAAAGCTGCAGGCTATGTTTTCAGACCATAGATCACTAACAGATTGCAAGTGTGTCAGCAATCTATACAACACAAATAGTGCATGTGTGATAGGCTGAGCATAGTCTGCCGATCATTCAAACAGGCAGTTTGTTTTTTTCATGTCACTATGTGTATCTGGTACTGTGGTGCTAAAGCAGTTCTGCACAACTTTGTACTATTATAGTAAAATTGGAGCACGTCTAAATGATTCACTTCATGAACCCCTATGATGTGAGCCATCTCTATTTCAGAGCTTGTGGCTAGAGTATCTCAACAAGGTCAGTATGGAAATATATGCTTTGTAAAGTGCACAACGACTCCCAGAGTGATCTCTTGATACTGATGGCAATGTGTGCTGTTAAGTAACTAAGGGGTCCTCATTTTATCATTTTGGGTAAAAGGTAGGCATGGGTAAAATTTAGTTTGCAGTGGCATAATCTCACAAACTTTCCTGCATTTATTATGCACAAAATGCCATGATGACAGTATTGCACCATGTTGCATATTCAGTTTTCATTTATTCAAAAATGTGATTGTGGGAGCATGGTAACAATGAGAAATAATATAACATCAGTGGCTGTTCATGTGACATGAAATTATTACCTTTTTTAGTGTCAAATGGGCCCTAAAAATTAATGTAAGGAAGCATTTCATGCTAAAAATAACACAAAATGCCGGATCAGCATTTTGCATCATTTCTGAAAAGCAAATGGTTGGGACAGAAAAGTCCTCTGCATGGTAATCGACTTGTACCCTTACTCTGAGTGCCCAACTGCACTGTTGTCTGAATCCCATCTGCTGATGTTTGCTGTCATAGGCAAACACGGATCACACGTGCATGCCATGACATAAGCCTGTCTCACGGATGGTGGTCTTGTTGGACTTGGGCATCCCGCAGCGCTACCCTCATAGTGGTGGAAGGTACCACCTTCACCAGGAGTTAAGCAGCCCAATGCAATGGTGGCGGTATACTGTGTAGTGATCAGCAGTAGTGAACAGGCACCTTTTACCCTGCCACTGGAGTGAGGCCTACATGTTCACTCACCTTTTTAAAAGTTCAGCAGCTGTGAGCTTAACTCACCCTTACACTATATCAGGTAGATGTGGAAGTGCTACACAGCTAGAGTTGTCACTCGGCTATGGGTGTATGTGTGCCTGGGAAGGGTACAATACAGGGATTGGGCAGCCCTGAGAAATGCATGCATGGTGAGTGTATGTGCTGGGTGTGTGTGTACCTGTGAGGAGAACAGTACATGAGGATGGAGTGCTGTGCAGTGCATGCATGGTGAATGCATGTACTGGGTGTATGTGTACCCACAAGAAGTACAGTACATGAAGGAAATAGTGTTGTGCAGTGTATACATGGTGAATGTGTGTGCAGGGTGTATGGGTCCCTGTGGAGGAATGATACATATAGGTAACAGTGCTGGACAGTGAGTACAGGTTTGTCTGTAATTGAGGACCTTAGGTTCCCTTTTGGAAGACCCAGGCATGTATGGTAAAGACATGAGGTGGTAGAGGAATCTTCACAGACAGATTTGTGGATTGCTGCATTTATGTGAGCTGGGTGGGACACATTTGGGAGAGGAGAGCTAGGCCCAACCTATACACTTCAAAGGGTGCTCTTTGATTCAGTGAGACAGTGACTTTGTACAGAGGTACATAATTTAGGGTTTGGTAGAGGAGTAAAGAGAGAGTGATGAGATAGAAGAGGTGATATGATGATCGAAAGAGAGACATAGGACAGAAAGTTTATTCTGTAACTTAATTACCACAAATTACCTGGGAGCATGAGGGTTAGATTGGGTAGTTAGGTATGTGGTTTAAGATTCTCTGAAGCGTGCATGCCCATCAGACAAACACAAATCTGTCCTTCTGGCTATCTTGATCACTTTACCAAAGGCCCTCTGGATGCTAGAGGTCTTGTGCAATCAGCCAATTTGCCCATGCCTTAAAATGACCCTGCAACAAGCACCAGAAATCCAAGAATGATCCGACTGGTGCAATTTCTCACATAATGATATGGAAGAACATGAGTGCACACAAGAGCAAGGGGCAAAAGCTATGTATATCAGGGGAGCATAGTGTGGTGTGCAACAAAGCCTCAAAGATGATATGCAGCAGGTTGTGGTCAACAATAGGAAATCAAGGGTATTTGCTCTGGGCCGTGGGACCCGCCAGGACTGTCTGCTTTCGCCCTTACTCTTCACTCCCTCCCTAGAGCCCTTAGCGGCATGGATCTGTAGGGATCCAATGATTAGGGGACTCAGGTGGACGGAGGGATGGGAAGACCGCATCTCATTATACAACATTCTTCTGTACCTCGCCTCCCTAGAAAAATTGCTTCATATATTGCTCCATATCTTCACAAACCTTAGGTAAAACTTATGGTACACGATTAACTGGAGCAAGTCCCTGCTGTATGTTCTTCATGTGGAATCTCCCTCGCCACCCAGGGGTTGTCCTATTCAAATAACAAAAGTGGGCTTCAAGTATCTGGGAGTCTTCATTACCTCAGACCCCAAACTTCGATATGAGCGCAATCTACTTGCCCCATTGCAGAGACTGAAGCGAGATGTCATGAACTGGAAGGCACTGCCACTTTTATTGCTGGGAAGAGCAGCACTTTTTTAAATGATGTTTCTAACCGTGCTTCCTCTATGTCTTGCAGAACTCCCCAGATCTGGTCCCAGCGAAATATTTCAAGGAGATAGAGAGCCAGCAGAGAGAACTGATGTGGGACGGTAGACCCCCAATAGCTTAACACAAACTTGTACTTGGGTCGTATGATGGGGGACTTGGGCTCCTGGACATCAAAAAGTACTATTGGGCCGCCCACCTGGCCGCCATCAATCATTGTACCTATCGCCTCAGGGATGACCCACAGAATGGATAAATGGCTACTCCCTGGCGGAAACCACTACAGGGCGATTTATTCTAGACCCCGTCGGTATCCCCTAACAGGACCAACAAAGCACTCAGTTCAGGTCTGGCATGCAGCGAACTGAAGCCTGTGGTGGGACCAGAAACTCACGCTAGCAACTCCCCTATGGGACTCAGAACAGCTGGGCACCCTGGGGACCTCAAGTGGGTTTGACAAATGGAACATCATTGGGATTTCCAAGGTTGGGGACCTAAGGGATGAGGGTGAGGTGGTGTAATTCGCATCACTCAGCACGATCATGAGCTAGCCGACACCAAGTATTTTAGATACCTACAGGTCTGGCATGCCCTCCAGTCAAATCTTCCAGAGGTGACCTCCCCCCGTAATCCTCTCCATTGGAGGACAGATTATTAGATGGCTACCTTCCAGAAAAAGCAATAGCCCTGACTTACAAAAAGTTAAATAATAACACTGCAGATCCCCTAGGACCGATACGAGAGCACTGGAAGGGATATGGACTGGAGCTGGATGATGAGGAGTGGCAGGAGGTGGTGGCCTCCCCACAGGAAGTTGCGATCTTGTCTAGGTTATGTTTCGTCCAAATCAAAATTTCACATAGAGTATACGTCTCTGGACCCAGACTAGCGCAAAAGGGAATGTGGGTGTGTTCAGAAATACTGGAAGAAGATACATGACTGTATGGGTGAGGTGTTAGAAACCATAATTAGGCCCGAAGCAAAAAGATGCCTCTTAAATGTGTTGGAACCCATGGACCTCAACAGTAAAGACAAATTATGGGTCACTCTGGGTCTAATGGTGGCCAACAGAAATATAGTGCAGTTGTGGGGGGCAGCTGTGTCGCAAAAACTTGAGGCTTGGAAAGCGGATATGGACTGGTGTATGGTCAGAGTAAAAACAGTGTATGTTGCATGTGACTGCCACCAAAGATGGTCCATGTTAGATTTGGGGTCTCTAGTTGGCACAAGTAGGTACTTGTGACAAATAGGGACCCTTGACTCAAGTCAGGGTAAGGGGGTACACTCCTAAATTAACCCCTGTTCACCCCCTTCTTAGCTTGGCACGAGGAGACCGGCTTATCTCAGAGGCAGTGTGTAAAGCATTTGTGACCACATACAGTAACTTAGTGACAACACTACAGATGGAAACCACACAGTTGTATATTAAAAATAAGTATTCTTGGAGGCGTGGCTTGAGCAGCGATGTGGTGAGGCGTGCTCCGGAGTAGCTCCCGCTGCCCCACCGCTTACATAGGCCATTAAAGCAGAGCCAGGGCTCTTACCTGTCATCCAGAAGGTGACGGTGTCTTGCGGATGCCTGGGCTGTGATCGGCGGAGTGGCCGGGCTCCTGTGCAGCGCCTGTTATCGCTGAGCGGAGACGGTACGGAGATCCGGACGACGCGGCCGCCATTTTGAGCCCTATGTCCCGGAGCCTTGTCCAGTGCTGAGGAGACGAGTGACTAACCCGCCGGACACTGGTGTGCGACCCGGAGGTGCGGGCCCGGAGTGAAGGCACTGCGGCGGAGAGGCGAGAGGACCTGGCCCCCCCGTGGTGCGGTAGCTGCTCGGCTGGGGCTGTCCTGTGGCTCGGAGCGGAGCCTGCCATTTCTCCCGCCTCCAGACCCTGCCGGCCCCTGTCTGTGGAGACGACTCGAGGGGCCGCTCGCCTTGCAGAGGCGTGACTCCTGCTGAAGAGCCTCTGGGATCTCTGCTGACGATTGCCCCGTGAGACGGAGTGGAGCGGCACCTGGAGCTCTGGCCTGAGACCCTTCCCTGTCGGTCCGGAGTGGAGAGCCTGCCCGTCCGGCTCCCCCCCCCCGTCCTGCAGGTCGTGGAGATGCGGAGGTGGTGACTGTGAGGTAGCCCTGAGTGGCGGGACTGCGCGGCGGTTCCTCCGGACCGGAGCTGAGAGGCTGGCTGGTGAGGTGGACGACGGGGCCGCGACCTGCCATTTTGTGAACTGGTGGAAGCCTGAGGGGAGTGGAGCTCTCCCTCTGAGCGGCGGAGTGGAGCGGAGGCTCTGGACTGCCTGCGGAACCTCCTTGCTGGCGGTGGCCCGATCCTGGATCTGAGGTCTGGAGCCTCTTGCTGTGGCTCTTGCTGTGGTGCATGAACGGGAGCGGGTGTTGCGGCCCGCCATTTCGCGACCCTGCACCCGTGTGGTGCGAGCCTGCACACCTGGGGCTTTGTGGTGCCCAAAGCGCTCCCCCCTGTACTGTGGCGAAGTCCGGAGGCGATTCTGATGCGTGATATGGAGAGCTGGCCGCAGCGGAGCTGTTGAGGGCGCAGTTTCGATACCCTGCGAGGTGGGCCTCTGCTGGTGGGGCCTGGTGACTCTGGAGTGGCAGTTGCTCAGCAAGCCAATGGACTCCTGTGGGGCCTGCAGAGTGTGCGGCTCCGTGGGGCCCTAAACGGCGGTGGTGAGGCCTGCAGCAGCGAGCGCCGACTGCGGAGGGGCCTGGTCATTGCCTCTGGGCACGGCCTGGATGACACCGATCAGCGAGGTGAGCAGTGTGGACCCGGGGGGTGAGTGGAGGTGCTCAGCGCTTGACTGTCCCTCGCCCTCTGCTCGCAGGATTCTGGCCCTATAGGTGGGTGGCTGGCCAGTGGGGAGCCTGGGCGTTGGACACTGGAGCGCCTGGAGGCGTAGCGGCAGGGCCTCCGGGGCAGACAAAGGCGGGCGATAACCACTGCCAGGACGCCCTTATAGGGGGTATTGCTCGTGACATTCCCTGCTGGGGTGGTGATTGACCGGGACCCTTCTTTGACTCTGTTCCCCCTAGACCCCGGAGTGCGGCACTGGTGTCTGTGTGTTGCGGGTTTGTGCCTTGTGGATGGTGGGGAGGATCTAGCGGACTGGTGTACAGTAGAGGGAGCAGGAGCGGGTGCGGACCCTTGCTTCAACCTCCCCACGGCCTTCTGTGCTCCCACCTGACCTCCGTGACGCAGTGGGAACCACCTGTGTCTCTTCGCTGAGAGCAGCTTTATCTTGCAATGACACGCTCCAACAAGGGGAACAAAGCCGAGTCGTCTGCGGCCCCCAAGGATAACACTGTCGTGGCAATGTGGGGGAAGATGGGGGCATCGGCTGACGGGGAAGGCTCCTCGCGGACTGCTGAGGAATCCCCGCCGGTCACTCAGGCATTCATGTCCACCTTCATGTCCGAATTGAAAACGGAGATCGGTTCGCTACGGACTGAAGTGCGCAGGTGCGTGAAGGAATTACGGAGGGAGGTCACGGAGCTCGGGGACCGTGTTGATGGGCTAGAGAAAACGATGGATGTGCACACGGAAGACCAGGAACACCTATGGCAACGCCTGGCGGCTCTGGAGGAACAGAACATTGACCTCCAGGTGAAGCAAGAAGATTTGGAGAACAGAAGTCGTCGCAACAACCTCAGAATTCGGGAAATTCCTCTTGGAGAAGAGGGGGAAGACATGGATATGTGACGAAGCTTCTCCATGAAGTCTGGGGGGACGAGAACGCTTTGCCTCCGGCTTTGGATAGGGCGCACCGCGTGCCTGGCCCGACGGGCCGCACAGGACTCCTGCCAGACATCCTGACGAGGGTCCATTTCTTTACCGAGAAGGAGGCAATCTGGAAAGCCGCGCGGGACAAGCCGGACCTCCGCTACAAAGGTCACAGCATCCAGATCTTTCAAGACTTAGCGGCAAACACCCTGAAGAGGAGAGGGGCGTTCCGGCCGGTAACCGAAAAACTGCGCAGTATGGGAATCACATACCAATGGGGTCACCCGTTTGCACTCATATTCCAGTGGGAATCCAAGCGTAGAGTCATACGGACGCACACGGAAGCGGTGCAACTCATCCGACTGCAGACGACCCCGCCGGCGAGTCCAACCCCGTCGATTAGGGGGAAAGGAAGGCAGCCGCGCCGTCCTGGACTACAGTGCGCCGGCAACACCGCGCATCGTCCGATGCTGAACGTTCACCCTCGCAGGCTAAACAGGACATCATTGCCCATATTCGCTCCCTCGAGGGAGACAAAGAAGGTCACGACGGACGCTCCCCGACACCCTGAACTACGGGGCATTACCTGTTCCCCCTTCTCCTCATGCAATATGGAGCCCCACACCTAGGACCAGCGGCTCCTTTCACATTACCCTGGCTCCTGATGCGCAGGGTAGAGTGGCTGCGGGAGCTCCTTGGGTATTGACTTCCTAAGACCGTCACAACCCCTCTTAGTCTGTCCCTCAGGGAGTTACATCCCAGAGCGCGTCCAAACATGTGGGTGTAGGATGCTCTGTACCGGGGACAGTGTACCGAGGCCCTGTTGGCCGCAGTTGTTTACCGATGAGTGGCCCCACTGGCTGCTCCTCCTTTTTTTCCCTTTTCCTACTTTTCTTGTTTCTTGCTACTCCCTGCTTTCCTTCTTCTCCCTTTCCCGGAGGGTGTGGGGCGGGGGCACCGGTTGGGGGCTTGGGGTGCGACTGAGGAACTGAGTGAATGGGGTGCGCATGGGATGTACGAGGTATGTATGGCGAGAGTATGGCTGGTCAGTGATAAGGTCTTGATATGGCAGTAAACACACCTAGTCCCTTGAAGATCCTGACGCTTAACGTGAAGGGCCTTAATTCGCCCAACAAACGCAAGCAGGTATGGCACTACCTTCTTCGGCAGCACCCCGACATCATATTTCTCCAAGAAACACACCTCTTACAGGCTGACACTGCGCGCATGGCACATCCTAGCTACCCGCTTCAATTTTGGTCTGCAGCAGACACCAAGACAGCAGGAGTGGCGATCTTGTGCAGAGCTGGCATCAGGCGGGGGAGCGACAGGCCCTTTCGGAGCGGTGACGGACGCTTCCTTCGAGTGGGTGTGGAGATCTGGGTGTCGTCGTATCACGCTGAGCAATGTCTATGCCCCTAACCAAGCGCAGGATCGCTACCTTCGAGACCTCCTAGGGGGGCGGGTGCCGCAGGATGGCTCGTCGCGCATCGTGGGGGGGGGGACTTTAATCTGGTATGGGATCCGGTGATGGACCGAAGTGTGAACTCCTCCAGCGGTGCGGGGGCAATGTCGGCGGCCTTACGCAAGCAATTGGCTGACCTTGGGTTGTTCGATGCCTGGAGGTACTTCTCTCCGGACAAGAGGAAGTATTCGTACTACTCGCATGTTCACCGGTCCTACTCTCGCATAGATTATTTGTTTGCCTCCCATGACCTTCTTCGCGACACATTAGGGGTTATCTGACATCTCTCTCTCTGACCACGCCCACGTTGAGCTGCTGCTGCAGGACCCGGCTGCATGCCCTGCCCGGGAACGGAGATGGTGCCTCCCGCCGAGTATCCTTCGGGATGCGGCGGATGTCGAGAACATTAGGGGGGTAATTGTCTCTTATTTTGAGAATAATGATCTTCCTGAAACCCTTTTCGGTGGTCTGGGACGCCTTCAAAGCCACCATACGGAGGCATATCACCTCCCTCTCAATTGCACGGGCACGTGAGGCGCGAGCACTGGAGGACAGGCTTATGGAAGACCTAAAGACGGCAGAAAGGCAAGATCAGGGTTGCTCTACTCGACGATCGCGGCGACAACTTGCGAACCTTGGAGGACAGCTCAGGCTGCTGCGCGCAAATAGGGCGGAGAAATCCCTCCTGGCTCTGAAGCAACGGTATTTTGAAGGGGGAGACAAGGTTGGAAAGATGCTGGCGAGGAGACTGAGAGCCCGTGCTGCGAAAGCACATATAGCGAATGTTCAACTGCCGGATGGGTCCAGGGTCATGGCGTCTAAGGATAAGTGTTGGGCCTTTCGGGACTATTATACGGCTCTGTACACGGAGGAGAAACCCACTCCAGAGCTGGTGGAGGAGGTGCTGGGGCGTTACGGGGGAGCGACATTGCACCCTCACTATGTGAAGGAACTGGAGGAACCGATAGTGCAGGAGGAGATAGCGTCGGCGATCCGAGAACTTCCCCTGGGGAAAACGCCAGGGCCGGACGGGCTCCCTCTATCCTTCTATCGCATGTTTCAGACGCAGCTCGGCCCTTACCTCTTGCGCCTGTTCAACTCCTTTACAGAGGAGGTGGGACCGTCCCCTGACATGGGGCTGGCCGAAATTGCCTTAATTCCGAAACCCGGGAAGGACCTGACACGGTGCGCGTCATATCGCCCGATCGCCCTTCTGAATACAGATTTTAAAATCTACACCAAGCTGCTAGCGAAACGACCGGGTCCTCACATGCCGGGTCTGATAGACCCCGATCAGGTGGGTTTCATCCACGTCCGCAGGATTGCTCACCTGGTGGGGAAAGCCCACCACTGGAAGATCCCTGCCTGCCTTCTCTCGCTGGATGCAGAGAAGGCGTTCGATCGGGTGGACTGGTCCTTCCTGCGGGCGGTGCTACACAGGGTGGGACTCGGCCCGCTGATGGTCACTAGGATCATGGCCCCGTACCTTGCGCCGCGAGCCAGGATACGTATCAATGGACAGCTTACGGAACTGATTCCCATCGGGAGGGGAACCAGGCAGGGCTGCCCGCTTTCGCCCCTTTTATTTGCGCTGGCAGTGGAGCCCCTAGCGGATATGATACGGAGGGACCCCAATATTCATGGCATCATTCTAGGCGGCCAGGACAACAAAGTAGCGCTCTTTGCAGACGATCTCATCCTTGCGCTTGCAAAACCCCAGGAGTCCTTACCGGCAGTGCATAAAGCATTATGCCTTTTCGAGCGTGCTTCTGGCCTGAAAATTAATCACAACAAGTCCTGGGCACTCAACCTCACTATCCCGCGTACTGAAATCCCCAACCTGGAGCGGCTCGCCCCCTATAAATGGTCGACCCAACACATCCGTTACCTGGGCCTGCAACTGACCCCCTCGTTAGATGGTTGGACACAAGCCAACTGGAGGGAGTGTCGGCGATCAGTCCTCGAGGACTTGCGGCGGTGGAGACCACTTGTGCCATCCTGGTTGGGCAGAATCAATGCCGTCAAGATGTCCATCCTGCCTAAGATCCTGTACTTGTTTCAGTGCCTCCCTACCTCTATACCGCTGCACAACATACGTGGCCTACAGCGCGACCTCACCAACTTCATATGGGGGAGGAAGCGGCCCCGCTTCTCTCAGGCTCTCCTGATGGCGCCTCGGGATCGGGGGGGCCTGGGCTGTCCCAACCTGGTAGACTACTATTGGGCGGCACACCTTAGGTATGTAGTGGAATGGGGTGTGACGGAGAGCGAGAAGGGATGGCTCCACATGGACAGAGCTGTGACTGGGCGCACCATATGGGACCTGGCGTGGAAACCTAGGGCGGGGCGGTCTCCAAGCGCATACTTGGCGGTGCCTACGAAAACGGTGCTAGAGATTTGGGACAGAATAGCGGTGCGAAAGGGCCTCACGACCTTTCCGTCCCCACACACTCCTATTGTAGGGAACCCGAGTTTTCCTCCGGCGCATCGGACCGGGACCTTCCGTAGGTGGCCTCAGGGCAACTGTAGGGTACTTGCGGATCTATTTGATGGAGGCGCGCTTAAGACCTTCCCGGACTGCAGGGAGGAATTTCGAGTGCCGCCTGAGGCCGGATTTCAATATGCTCAACTGAAACATTGGGTGCTGGCAGACGACACATATCAGGCGGCTACCCGCGCCTTTACCCCGTATGAGCGACTAGCCCGCTCCTTCACCGAAGCGAAGGGTCTGATCTCGAAAATGTATCAGATTCTACAGCACCCACACACCCCGCCCTCCCAGACATATCAGCAATGCTGGCACTCCCTTTCGGGAGTAGATATCACTCCGGCACAGTGGTCCAGACTGTGGCGTGATATACCCCGAATCTATCATAGTATTTCGCAACAAGAGAATGCATATAAAATAAAGACGTAGTGGTACTATACGCCGCAGCGGTTACACAAAATGTCTCCGACCACGTCCCCTATGTGTTGGAGGTGCCGATCAGCGACTGGGGATTTCCTGCACATATGGTGGACCTGTCCCTTGCTAACCCTCTTCTGGAAGGAAGTCTTGAGCCACATCAGGGGGGTAATGGGGTTTCCTCTGCCTGACGCCACCTGCACACTGCTACTGGGTATTAAGCCTACAGGGTTGAGGGCCCTCACCCGGAGTGACTGGGTGCTGACACTTCAAATGCTGGGAGCTGCTAGGCAGCTCATTGCTCTGTACTGGAAGAAGCCGGAAGCACCGCCCATAGCTGCGTGGTTTGTGCGCCTCTGGCATGTTCTGACGATGGAACTCCTCACAGCTCGGCTACAGGCCTGAGACGCGCGCTTCAAAACCGTGTGGCAACCCTTGGTGAAGTATCTATGCGCAGTAGAACGCGCGCGTCACATGCCCCCCAAACTCCGGGCGCTACGCTTGGTGGAGGATGCAGTGGTTCCCCCTAACCCAGATAGACTGTTGGCGTGAGACTTAGGTGTGCGAGCCCTTGAATAATGTTGAAGGGATCAACCTTTCAGCTGGCTGGCACGGGGTACGGTGCCCCTCCCTCTTTTACCCCCTCTGTCCCCTCCTCGGTGCTCTATGGCCCTTCCCTTTTCTGGACTCCTCCTTTGCCTATTCCTGCTGTCCTCTTTACTCTACTGTCTCCTCTCCTGTCATCCTATTGAAGTTTTGGCCCGCCTGTTCCTGTGGGTTTTGCCTTACTGGTTTCGTTGTTACAGATGGTCCGGAGACCAGACCATCTTAAGCGGTGACTAGACGGAGACTGATGCTTGAATTTATCGCGACCGGCCCTGTTGGGTTGTAGGTGAAACGCTGTGTATAAATCTCTGATCGAGCATTGTCAATGTTGCCTCACTTTCTTATGCCACCTCGCGGCCGGCCCTGATGGGTTGTAGGCTTAATGCTGTGTACTAGTCACCTTATTGCTGCTCCCAGACATGGGGGTGAAATAAAACAGATTTGACAACAAAAATAAGTATCCTTTATATAGACTTAACACAAAAACACAAATGACAAAAATCCACAACACTATACTTAAAATGGTAGTTTTAGCTTAGTTCAGTTTAGTTCTTAGGATGCAACACTTTAAGTCAATGTACCTTTTGATGCGGGACGCTTCCACAACAAACAGTGTTGCAGCGATGGAAATGCGGCAAAGTTCCGGTGCAAAGAAATAAAGACGTGAAGATCTTCCAGATGCAGCATGCTTCTCCGATGATGCGAGAAGTCTCAGTTCGATGCGTCAACTGCAGCTGCGACACCCTTGTTCAGCGATGCTATGGCAACAGCCTTGGCTGCGACACTCTTCTCCGACGTTGCGAGTGGCTTCTGCACAATGTGACAACTACAACGGCGACATCCAAGATGCGACGGCAGCAGCTCCAATGGCGGCGCGCTTTTCTCCATGGATTCGAGGCGCTTTTCTTGATGCGGTGCAATACGATACCTACAGCGGCGACATTCACGAAGCGACGGCGACATCAGCGACGGTGACACACTTCTTCCTCACTGCGTGACACTTCTCTCGATGCGGTGCAATGCATCAGCTACAGCAGCGACACCCTCCTTCGGAGTTGCGATGGCAGCGGCTGCGATGGCGACCCGCTTCTCCTTCGTTGCGAGGCGCTTCTCTCGATGCGGTGCAATGCGACAGCTACAGCGGCGACACCCTCCTTTGGAGTTTCAATCGCAGCGACTGCGACGGCGACGCGCTTCTTCCTCTTCAGTCGTGCTTCCAGCTCCTTGCAACACGCAGTCCCTCAGAAGGCCCAAAAACAGCAGCAGGTACTTCCAAAGAACTCTGGGGAGCTGGGGTTTGAAGTCTGTTGTCTCTAAGACTTCAGCAGGAGGCAAGATCTGTTCCAAGCACTTGGAGATCCTTCACAAGTTGAAAATAAAGCACACAAAGTTCTTTCTCCTTTCTTTGGCAGTCCGGCAACCACTGCAGGCCAAACCCTCAAGCAGCACTTCAGCTTAGGGTTAGTCTCTCCTCAGTTTCTTCTGGTTCCACTCCTCAGCAAAGGTTTCTTCTTGTTGTCCAAAAGTGATCTAATTTCATGGCATCAGGGTCCCAATATTTATTACCCAAAATCCTTTGTCCTCTGACGGCAGAGGGGCCTTTGCCTAGTTCAAACCAGTTCTGGAGCACTCTGTTTACATGGCTCCTTCTTTCCTTTCACGGTGCAGGGCAGAAACATCAGACGCACCACAGAGGGTCGAGCCAGCACAGTCCTATTCAGGTCCCAGGTGCAACTCCTCCCTCCCATCTAGATGCAGATCTCTCTATTCACCACTGGGCTGACTCATCCTGTCTCTTGGAATCCCCCAGCCCTGCCACTCAAACTTCAGACAAGGAATACACAACCTAGCAGAGGCAGGTTTGGATAGTTAGACAAGAAATTACCTACTTTCTAAAAGTGGTATTTTCAAACACAGAATGTTAAAACCAACTTCAATAAAATATGTATTTTATCATTCTGAGTTCAGGCATACTAAACTCGAATTTCTACCATGTTCCCTGAGTCAGTTAGGATTATAAAATGTAATAATCTAACTGCCCATTCTGGCTCATGGAGAACAGGTAGCCTTGTAATAGTGAAAAACAAAAATGTCTGTAATTCACTACTAGGACATGCAAAACACACCAGGGCATGTCCTACCTAATACTTATAATGTATATGCCAAGCCGAACACCAGCAGCAACCACCTCAAGTGCATCCTGCTCAACACCCGCTCCGTCCACAGACACGCCGTTCAACTCTGGAACCTCCTCAACACCACAGCTCCTGACGTTGCCTTCCTCACGGAAACCTGGATGAACGACTCCTCAGCGCCCGACATCGCCATCGCCATCCCAGAGGGCTACAAGATCACCCAAAGAGACCGCAACAACCAGACGGGAGGAGGCATCGCCATCATCCACAGAGACACCATCCGCATCACGACCAACACCGACGACACCCTGACAACCGCCGAACACCTGCACTTCCAGATACACACCGACCCCAAGACCACCCTCAGAGGCACCCTGATCTACCGACCCCCGGGACCACGCACCCAATTCAGCGAAGACATCGCCGACTTCATCAGCCCGCACGCCCTCCCCTCTGCCGACTACATCCTCCTCGGGGACCTCAACTTCCACCTGGAGAACAACAACGACCGCAACACCACCTCCCTGCTTGACAACCTCGCCAACCTCGGACTCAAGCAGCTGGTGACCACCCCCACCCACCTCGCCGGACACACACTCGATGCCGTCTTCTCATCCAGCAAGGACATCGTCTTCAGCCACGCCACCGGACTCCACTGGACGGACCACAGCTGCGTCCACTTCAGCTTCAGAAGGACCACAATCCACCACCATCAACACAACAACAGGTTGCACGAAGAAGCTGGAACAAGATCACGGCCGACCAACTCGCCGCATCCCTGAGCCAGCACCCTCCCGCCAGCTCAGCGAGCCCCAGCCAGGCCGCCGACAACCTCACGAAGTGGATCAGCAGCTGCGCAGACGACCTCGCCCCACTGAGGACCCCGCCCAGCAGACCCGGCAGCAAGAAGGCCCCTTGGTTTACCGACGAACTCAAGAGCTCCAAGAACAACTGCCGAGCCCTCGAGAAAGCCTGGAGAAAAGACCCAACACCGGACAACATGACCACCCTCAAGCTCGCCACCCGAAAGCACCATCAACTGATTCACGCCACCAAGAAAACAGCATTCAAGGAACGACTGGACAACAACGCACACAACAGCAAGGAACTCTTCAACATCGTGAAAGAGCTCTCCAACCCCAACGCCGGAAACAACGACATCAACCCATCGCAAGACCTCTGTAACTCCCTTGCCTCCTACTTCCACAACAAGATCGCTGACATACACAACAGCTTCAGCACACAACCAACGCTCCCTACGACCGCACCAACGCCCCCCACCACCACCCTCAGCGCCTGGTCTCCAATCAACACCGAAGACACCATCCGCATGATGAACTCCATCCACTCCGGATTTCCAACCGACCCCTGCCCTCACCACGTCTTCAACAAGACCGACTCCGTCATCGCACCCCACCTGCGGGACATCATCAACGCCTCCTTCGACACCGCTACCTTCCCGGAGAGCTGGAAGCACGCCGAACTCAGCGCTCTACTAAAGAAACCAACAGCGGACCCCACCGTACTCAAGAACTACCGCCCCATCTCGCTCCTCCCGTTTCCAGCCAAAGTCATCGAGAAGACCGTCAACAAGCAACTGGCTGCCTTCCTCGAGACGAACGGATCCCTCGACCCCTCTCAGTCGGGCTTCAGGGCCAACCACAGCACCGAGACCGCCCTCATTGCGGCCACCGATGACATCCGGGCCCTGCTGGCCAACGGAGAGACAGCAGCCCTCATCCTCCTGGACCTCTCCGCGGCATTCGACACCGTCTGCCACCGCACCCTAGTGCAGCGCCTTAGCAACGCCGGAATTCAGGAGAAGGCACTGGAATGGATCGTCTCCTTCCTCGCTGGAAGGACTCAGAGAGTCCGCCTACCACCGTTCAGTTCAGAGGCCACGGAAGTCATCTGCGGCGTTCCTCAGGGCTCCTCGCTCAGCCCCACCCTCTTCAATGTCTACATGAGCCCCCTGGCGGCCATCGCACGCCAACACAACCTCAACATCATCTCCTACGCCGACGACACACAGCTGATCCTCTCCCTGACCAACGACCCCGCCACCGCCAGAGCCGACCTACACGAAGGGATGAAACACGTAGCCGAATGGATGATGACCAGCCGCCTGAAACTGAACTCAGAGAAGACGGAAGTTCTCATCCTGGGCCCTTCGCCCTCCGCCTGGGACGACTCCTGGTGGCCACCCGCCCTGGGCACCGCACCCAAACCAACAGACCACGCACGCAACCTGGGCTTCATCCTGGACTCCTCCCTCTCCATGACCAGACAAGTCAACGCCGTCTCCTCGTCCTGTTTCAACATCCTGCGCATGCTACGCAAGATCTTCCGGTGGATCCCCACCGAGACCAGGAAGACGGTCACCCAGGCCCTCGTCACCAGCCGCCTGGACTACGGCAACACCCTCTACGCCGGAACCACCGCCAAGCTCCAGAAGAGACTCCAGCGGATCCAGAACGCCTCAGCCAGACTCATCCTCGACCTCCCCCGACGCAGCCACATCTCCGGACATCTGAGAGACCTGCACTGGCTCCCCATCAACAAGAGAATCACCTTCCGTCTCCTCACCCACGCACACAAAGCCCTACACGACCAAGGCCCGAGCTACCTCAACAGCCGCCTCAACTTCTACGCTCCCACACGCCACCTCCGATCGACCAACCAGGCGCTCGCCACCATCCCCCGCATCCGAAGAGCCACAACAGGAGGAAGATCCTTCTCCCACCTGGCCGCCAAGACTTGGAACTCCCTCCCGACCCACCTCCGCCTGACCCAAGACCACCTCGCCTTCAGGAAGCAGCTCAAGACCTGGCTGTTCGAGCAGTAGCGGACCCCCCTCCCGAAGCGCCTTGAGACCCTCCGGGTGAGTAGTGCGCGATATAAATGCAATGATTGATTGATTGATTGATAATGCACCCTGCCCTTGGGCCTACCATAGGGGTGTCTGATATGAAGAAAAGTGAAGGTTTAGGGACTGGCAAGTGGGTGCACTTGCCCAGTCAGCATGACAGTACCAGACTGCACACAGGCTCTGCAATGGCAGGCCTTAGACACACTTTTACAGGCTGCTTCTGTGGGTGGCACAACCAGTGCTGCAAGCCCACTAGCAGCGTTTCGTTCACAAGCCTGGGCACACTCAGGGCACTGTACTAGGGTCTGATAAGTACACCAAACGAGCCAATCATGGAATCACTAATCCATACAACAATTTACAATAGGGAGAGCATATGCACCACTTTAGCACTGATCAGCATTGGTAAAGTGCCCAGAGTCATAAATCCAACAAAAACAGGTCAGACAAAATACAGGAGGAAGGCAAAAAGTTCAGGGATGACCCTCCAAAAAGGGCCAAGTCCAACAGTCCGCTATATGGGGCAAATGCAATGCCTATTGGGGAAATATTTGGGTTGCACCTGCTCTGCCCACCCATGATGAACCAACATCACCGTAAATACTGTAACTTGCCTTGTCTCTTTGAAAGGTGCTCTGTAACAAACTGTTGTCAGCTCTTTGTTGTCGTACAACTCTCATATATGTAATACTCAATGTTGAACTCATTAATGGTTAATAAAAATATATATTTTTTTAAATGATAATGTGCAGCAAAAGACTAACCAGTATTCTGCAAGATGGAAGTGAAGGATAGCGTGCTTCAGCCCAGGAAAGTGAAAGCCGATGTACATTGGGAGCAAGGAATGGTGTGCATTTAGGAGGACAGGGTGATTGACAGTAAGGGGCACAGAGTGGTATACATTGCAGACATAGCGTGATGTGGAGAAGTGAGCACAGGCTGATGTGCACATGCTTAATGTCCCTTGGTAGATGTGCACATGGTGATATCAGAGCCTTCTGCAGAACAAAATAGTATATATGGGTTTTAGCCTGTGCACAAGGAGCCTGTGTGTCTGTATGCTTGTGAGCATGAGTGTCTATATATTTTTTGATCAGCAGCAAGCATACATACCTTATCTCATTGACAGGAAAGACTGCACCCCCCATCCATGACATTTATTAGATTTTAACAAAGAACAGATTTCAGCTCTAGGTGTTTGTAAGATCGAAATGTATAGACGGACAGACAGAACTCTAACTTTAAACCAATACTCCCTTTCATCAGTAGTGCATTCTTTCAAAACAATGGCTCCATCCTTTAGAAACAATAACTATTGAAGGTTTTTAAATAACACTTCCAGTTCCACAAGAAATTGCTTCCAGAGGTATTCTTCATAGCCACATGCTCACACATTGATCAGACTGCTGGCAGGTGTGCATAGGACCTGTATCTGTTAGTCGACCTGCATGGATGGTCTGTGTGACCGGATATCTTTATGTTTGTGGTTCTCTTCTCTCTACACAGGTGGCTTTATGTATGTGTGTATGGCTGTCCATATTTTTCTGTGTAAGTGTCTATATCTGGTGTCTCTAGAGACAGTTGTACTGAGGTTCTGTGCGAGATAGGGAAGTAAATTTAAAAGGTGTCAAGCGTGGCTCTTGCTCAAGCCGGTAAAACAAATTGAGCTGAGGCTCAGATACCAAACCCACCAGCCTGACTGGGATCCTACTGCTGTCAAATTTGCGTGTCTAACTGTTTTATGGCAGAGTTGGTTGAACTATACTATTTATGTGAGATCAGCAGAGTGAGTGAGGGTTTCATAAGGCAAGTGTACATGTACACTGTTTTTCCACTGCAGTCTTGTAGTTCTGGCTCTTTAATGAGCCTGTCTACAGACTGAAACACAATGTGCACATGTCTTGCACCTTTAATAGATACATAGTGCATATACGCAGCCCAACATGTAGACCCTTACAATGGCTTTACAACAGAGGGTCAGTGACAGTATTTTATTTTATCTGTTTTGTTTTAGATGTGCGGTTAAAAAAATACAGCTGTTACATAGAAAACAAATGCCATGGGACTGTGTCGACCACATATCAGGTGGCCCCTATGTGGGCTCTGGTCAATTGCCCATTTTGACCATGCTTTAAAACATGATGACTCCTGTACCATCCTTGCTGGATGGATAAGGGAGGCCGCCCAGAAGCAGTGTGTTCATGCTGCATGTCAACCTGCTGCCTGCATGCAGTGCCCTCACTGATGGTAGTGATGGAGGAATTTCTTATGATTCATAAATCATATTAGTATAATTCAGTGGACCAGTGTGTGCATGACAGCCTGTGCCCAGCCCCCCTTCCCTCTGATTGTCTCCTTACCTCACTCTTACTCTAGAGACAGCAACGGTTCTTTCAGTTTTAGTATTAGTAATGCAGGCAGAGTTGAGGCCGCAGATCATGTGCACTGTCACAAATGTCAAGCGTAACCATATTATTATCAAATAACAGATACAGAAAGGTGTGGGTTTTCTGTTGGGGGGCCAGAGTACATCATGGTCTGGCCGGGCTCCGCTTGTGATCCCATCTGTGGCTACGACTCTGAAGCTTCATTTTGGATCCTGCACATCCATGCAAAACTTACGCTGCCTGCACTGAAGCCATGGACAATGCTCACTGAGTGCACAACGCAATGACCTTGACCTTGCCTTTCAACAAAGCCCGACTTTGCTGCAGCACCTCCGAAGAACTGCTTTTGCGTGAGTATCAGATACCACATCACCGACATCTGTGGTGCACTGTCCCGGCTCTGATGCATTACTGGCCCTGTGTGGCTGTCGACCAGCGCATCGCCCTGAGCCCAGTAGTTTGACTACAACACCACAAATTTGACTCACTGCACTCTTAACTTTGACACATCACTGGCACTGCACTGCCTTTGCTAACCAAAGCCTCAAACCCGCAACTGGGGCATCACCTACTTTGCACAGTGCATCACCCCGAGTGCCAACGCCTCAACGACCTTGCGCTTCCTGCACAACCGACACATCACCTGCACCTGAAATGCATCCTCTCCATTGAGCATTGCATTGTCCCAAGCATCGATGTATCCAAGGTACTGTCAGAGGGTCTGCATGACTCCTGTCTCTGGCCCGTACTCCATCACGTTCGGACTGAACTTTTGGGTTTGCCCCAGTCAAGCACTACTAGATGGCCCCAGTTGGAGTTCTTGCCCCGGTTACTTACTGGTAATCTTCATTACTCTGTGTATAGTCTTCCTCACCACATGGGTTACACAGTGAGCTTCAGCTCCACAACAGAACCCTCCAAGCAATTTTACACTCCAGTCCTCCCATCCCTCCCCAACATGGCCAACCATCTTCATCCTTGCCCCAGTACAAGAGGAGGCATGACCAACCCCACTTCCTGTACAACTACCAATGCAGCAAGCAACCACATGAAACCGATAGTGAAACAGGGAGGGAGGGATGGGAACTCATGTGGCGAGGAAGACTATACTCAGAGTAATAAAGATTACTGGTAAGTAACTGGGGCATTAGCTCCTTGCAAGTCTTCCTCGCTGCCTGAGTTACACAGTGAGCATATCCCAAAGCAAAGCAGCTTCATGGTCACCAACAAGAACCCATATGCCAAAGGCTGAGGCAAACACCATGATTTAATCCAAACAGAAAAACAGAGGAAAAACAGGCACACACCCAACAGAAGGAGCGGCAGTCAAGTGCAGGCAGGGCTAGTCTGTAGAACAGCCTCAGCAAAACCCCCAGAAGCAGGACCACCTAACACCACACAATAGTGGTACATGAACATGTGTGGAGAGGCCCACGTAGAGGCCCTACAGATATTCACAATCAGTACCCCCTTGAAAGAGGCCCAGGAGACAGAAATACCCCAGGTAGACCGACCCTGGATCCAGGCCGGCACCTCCGACAACTGAGAACCATAGGCCAGAAGGAGTGTCTGCTTAATCCATCTACTCAGGGTAGAAAGAGAACGCTTATGACCCGATCTAACCGGGCCAAAAGTGACACACTATCACACTTGCAAAAAGCCAAAGTCCGCTCCAGATAAACCAACACTGCTGGCTGGACTTCCAGAAGGGGAGATCAGCTTCCACCCCAGACTCAGGCACCGTAGAGAAAGTCAGCAGAATGACCTCCCTGGAATTGTTGGCAACTGAGGGGACCTTGGGCAAGAACTTAGGGTCGGGCAAAGGACAGCACAATCCGGCAAGATATGCAAGAAAGGAGGAAACCGCAAAAACGACCCCAACTCTCCAATCTGAGCGGCTGACACAATGGCCATCAGAATCACCACCTTCATGGTCAAGAATTTAATGTCCACAGAACCCAAGGGCATAAAAGGAGCCACCTGAAGGGCCTGTAACACCAACTAGAGATCCCAGGCTGGGGCAGGACAAATCACTCTAGGACGTTGAAGAAAACAACTGCATATCAACTGGGCCACCAATGGATCCAGCCAATCCAAATGAGGACTGCAGAACGCCCGCAAAGCCGTCAACTAAGCCCGAAATATAGAAAGAGCTAGGCCCAACGTAAAGCCAAACAACAGAAAACCCAGCACCCAGAACGGGTCCACTGAACCAGACTCTAGGCCTTTAGAAACACACCACCTAGAAAACGACCCCCAATGTCGGGAATAAGACTGAAGAGTCACCAGATGTCTGGAACCCTGAAGAAAATTAACCATTTCCTCATCTAGCCACGGAACAAGAGGCTCACCCTCTCAAGATCCAGGCCTGAAGATGGAGCCAACCCAGAACCCCCGCAGGAAGACACAAACCCCTCAGCATATAAGGAAGATGAGGAATCACCCAACACTCCTGAATGGCCAGTTCCCTCAGAAGATTATACCACGAGCAGTGAGCTCAGCCCAGGACAATCAGCAGAAAAAATGCCTTGCACAGAACCTGGGCGATCAAATGGATCAGAGGAAATGCGTAAAGCAAGATGTCTGGCCACTTGAATGACATCGCATCCACCCGCCATGCCTCTGGACAGGGAATAATCATGCAGAAGCAGGGCAGCTGAGCATTGCCCTTGGCCGCAAACAAGTCCACTGTCGGACGCCCAAACTGCATTTGCCCTACACAGAACACCTTCCCAGACAGTCAAATCAAATACAAAGGTGGAAAAACCCTGCTCAGGTGATCTGCCACACAATTCTCTCTCCCTGGGAGATACACTGCCAGCAGAGACAACACAGTGCTTTCCGCCCAGGTGAGAATTTTCTGAACCAGGAGCCACAGGGACAGAACCCTGCAACCCCCTTGTGATTGAGGTAACTCATCACCACCTGATTGTCCATCCGGACCAGAACATGATGCCCCTGAATGGCTGATGCAAACTCCAGACAAGCCATCTGAACTGCCTTCAGCACCTCCTTGAAGTTGGGTGAGCACCCAGCCTGCAGGCCATCCCAGAGAACCTGCACAGACCAGGAATCCAACGTCAACCCCCAGCCTAACTGGCTGGTATCCGTCATCACCACCCGCGAGGAGGACACCTGAAAAGGAAGACCCCTGGTCAGATTGGTTTCCACCATCCACCAACCCAGGGCGATCTGAATCTGAGGGGACACTACCACTGGCTGATCGTAAGCAGCAGAACAAGAGGACCAATGGGACAGGAGATGGTTTACCAACGGGTACAGATGCAAATGAGCCCACAGCAGTACACTTTTTGCTGCTGACATAAAACCCTGCAACCTCAACCACACATGCACCGGGGCAGAATCCAAGGCCAGCAGACAACCCAGGTCCCTCCTCAAAGTTGCCCTCCTCACAGCCGGCAAAAACACCAGCCCCTTGACCATGTCTAGGTGAACCTTAATAAACAATAACTCCTGGGTGGGAACCAGATGCAACTCTTTGTGGTTGATCAGAAAGCCGTGGCTTTCCAGAATCTCACAGACACTCTGGACTTGAAGAGTCCAATTGGAAAAAGAAGAGGCAGAAATCAGCCAGTCATCAAGGTACAGGAATACCCAAATTCCCTCCCTATGGATGAGCCCAACCAAGAGAGCCAGGACTGCAATGAAGACAATCAGGGCAGAAGACAAACCAAATGGCAGTGCCTGCAATTGGAAATGCTCTGGCCCCATACAAAACCTGAGGAACTGCTGGAATGCAGGGTGAATGGGCACTTGGAGGTAGGCATCAAGCAGATCCAAGGAGAATACAATGTTGTGTATCGATTTATATTCCGTATGAATTTCCCGATTCATGCCCTTATATAGGTACATTTCACATTGCCCTTATATAGGCATAGAAATCCAGTCCTTATTTAGGCATAGTCCATGCTACTCAAATACAGGCATGGCTACTTACATCCGTTCATCTATGTCATAACAATTTCTTGGAAAACCAGACTCTTAAGCTTTAGGGACTTCCCCTTGCCTGGATATTGATTTCTCCAAGAACTCATTTATTATGCATGAACATCAATTCCTTAGGGGTTCATTCATGACGTTCATATGCCCGACTTTTATGTCAATACCAGCATTCCTAAACACCTTCAAGGTATAAATATACCTTAACTTGCTATTGCAAAGCACAGTGTGGTTCGGTGCAGTTCGACTACCTACTTGCGCGACGCAGCTTGCCACAGCAAGTATGGAAGGAAGCCAACTCCCCAGCTGATGCACTGACTAGACGCAGTCATCCTCCTGCCGAGAATCCAGCTCCAGTGTTTCTGACTCCCCTTGCGGGGTGTTGGGAAATCGAGTTCCGGGAAAGAGATACCAATCTCTCTCGTTCTAAGGTATGGAGCTGATTAGAACCTAGAGAAACATTTGGCAATTCTTGGCAAAACTAAACCTATGCTAAACCAGCACCTACTTCTTCCCCCGTACTAGACCTAGGTTAGGTACACTGTTGTAGACGTATTTTAGAAGCACCAGTTGAGTATTTTAGCCTGTGTTATTTATGTATGTATTTTTATATATGTCATAGCAACAGATAATGCTATTACAGTATTATTTTATATTACTGTTTACGCTGTACGCATTATACTTCGCACTTTGTCTAACGATTGTAGCAGTTCATATCTCTTGGATGAGAAATAAGACTGTTCAATAAACCCCTTTTCTTGAAATGCCTGTCTCTCTATTTCTATGCAACTCTTTAGAAACTAAGCATGCACGACGATTGACTTAGTGAAATAGTTATCTATTGTTTCCACGACTCTGAAGATATTGTTCCGGCTCTAAGGGAAACAAAGTTGTCATGTTTATGAGGTTGTCAGAGACTAATCTCTGCTTGTTCATACGAGAAAGTTTCTAGTGACCTCTGAGTTAGATGGCACACTCAATTAAGTTGAATGTACTCTATAAAGACACACTGACCTCAGTCCTATGTCAAATCTTTAGTGTATATTATTCCAATGCGCAGAGCCTATTCCGGATATAGGAACTACACTACAACCACATCTCCCTGAACCAGTAAGGGAAGGATCTCCTGCACAGACAGCATCTTAAACTTAACATGAAGGACAAACAAGTTCACTCTTTTCAAATCCAGCACAGGACGGAAGTCCCCGCAAACCTTCCTTACCAGAAAAAGAATGGAGTAGACCCCTTGACCCCTTTTACAGGCCGGAGCAGGACGAATAGCCCCTTTCTCAAGAAGATCCCCAACACCCACCAAAAGTGCCTCCCGCTTTGGCGGAGGTGATGATGAGAGAGTGTGGACAAAGAATTCTGGGGGTGGAGAGTTGAAGACAATCGAGTAACCCTCCCTGACAATACGCAGGATCCAGTGGTCGGAGACAGACCTTTTCCAAGTCTCCCCGAAAATCAACAATTACAGGCCCCCTTGGATAGTCTGGACTTTTCTATGAATAAAAAGGGGCGGGTTTTGGGGCAGTGCCACAACCACCGGCCGCGATGCATGGCCCACACACCCCAGAATTAGCCCGCTGTATCAGGGCTTCCTACCTCCACGATGAGCTTGCTCTACCGAGCCTTCACCGAAAAGCCCAGTAGAATAGGGTAAAAAAAGGGGTACAACAAGAGCCCGCTTCGCAGGGCCTCCACTCCGGGCGTTAGGGCCAGCTAAGGCATAACCTCACCCAAATTGCCTGAAAATCGTGCTCAGAGAGTCTGCTGGCCAGAACAAAAAAAATAGGAAATGGGGTGGGTCGTGCTTCCTCTTGTACTGAGTCAAGGGTGAACGTGGCCAACCATGTTGGGGAGAGATGGGAGGACTGGTGCGTAAAATTACTTTGAGTGTTCTGTTGCGGAGCTGAAGATCATTGTGTAACTCAGGTGGCGAGGAAGACTTATGAGGAGGTAATGGCTTCTAAGCACTGCATTTTGAGTTAATCTTGAAAAATTCATATCTTGACTTGGTCTTATTTTACCCAGATAAATATTGGCTATTCGTCTAAACCGGTGTGGAGTACTTTTGTGATGTTTTTGCTGTGTTACTGTATGTGTGCGCAAATAATTTACACATTGCCTCTTTAGTTTAGCCTGACTGTTCTCTGCCCAGCTACCAGAGGGTGAGCATAGGTAAACTTTAAGTGTGTAGTACCCTTACCCTGACTGGGACTGTGGTTCCTGCTTGGACAGGGTGCATACTTCTGTCAACCAGAAACCCCATTTCTAACAGTATGGAGGAAGCATATTGGCTTCAAGCTGTAATGAAGAACATATTTTAGCGTAAGAATGTGAACAGGTCATCGCCCTGCTTCTATAGAAGCAGAGTAGAATGTCTGTTTAAAATACTGAGTTACAATACTGTAAGAAATAGGGTTATTGTTTGAGTTGGATGAAATGCTACTCAAGCAACAACCAGAATCATTGTCAGCATGAACCACAAAAGTCACTGAATTAACCTGTGCTTAGCCATCTGGTAGCTTGATGCAAAAGCTTTAAAACTTAGAGTAATTGTGTAAAGTTTTTATGTAGCAAACAGTAATAAAGTGAAAACATAACACAAGAAAAATTCCAACCCAATTTTGAAAAATAAGATACATTTCAATAAATAAAATAACACCAAAACAAAATGGCCAGCATGGCGGATGTGAGCTGAGTGTGCTCCGTCCAGCCTCACATTGATCTTTACTATATCCTGCCTCTTCGGCTTTCAACTTGGTCCCTGAGCTGTACCGCTAGCATCTCCCGCTGAGGGCTGATTTTTGGAGCCGCCGGAGGTTCGCAGGCGAAAGTGCGGTGATCGGCGATGACCTGCGTGCGACGCGGCCGTATCTTCAGCCACGGCGTCGCTTGGATTTCCTTGCTGCGTTGCCCAGCCGCAGCCGCAGCCACAGTGGGGGTGCGGGGCTTGCGGTGCAGGGCTCGCCCTGCAACATTGGTGGTCCTTCGGTTCCCAGCCGGAGGAGCGGATTCTGTCAGCGGTCTGCTCCGGTCGCAGTGCTGAGTGGTGGAGACATTGGGCCGCCATCTTGGTGCCTCAGCTCCGGCCTGGGCAGCTCCTGGTGGACAGGGGGCCTCCTTGGACAGCCGGGGTTTCTACTAATCAGGCACCCAGCACATGAGTACTGCCGCACTGCCTGGGAGGACGGCCCGGCAGCGGCGGGCGCCTCCCGCTACTTCTTCTCCCCCTCCTCTCATTCCCCCCCCATTTGTGATCTCTTCAGGGGTAGCACCACCAGGGGTTCGGCGGCCATGTTGGGCCGCAGGGGGTACCACATTCCAGGGGTGCATCTGGGGGGTTTAGCAGGGCCGGCAAGACGAAAGGTGGTTTGGGGGCGGCCTGCCTCCACTCAGACAACCCTGACCTCCATCGGAATGGCTACATAGTCACCTCCTGGAGGTTTTGCGGCCGGGGTCGGTGGCAGTGATTGGGCCACTATGACCAGAGACAAGCCCGGTGGTGGTTCAACTAAACAGAGTACCATGGATAAATTCACAGGCCAGGGGGTCCGGCGGCGCTGGCCAGTGGGTCTCAAAATGCTATACCAGATAATGCAGCCCTCATGGCCACCATTACGCAATCCAGAGACGCCTTGGAAGCCAAGATCGGGGCAGTCGACTCCGATGTATTGCTCCAAAGCCAGGACATGAGGAATGCGGTAGCCCCCATTTCTGAGACAGAGACAAGAATCTTGGGTATGGAAGATGTGGTTGCCTCTCTGCAGCAGAAACACAATCACAAATAGAGAGTAAGGTAAATAGAGAGTAAGGTACTATCTACTTTTACCTCTGCCTACTTTTGAGTATCCACTGGACTCTGTGCACACCATACCTCACTTTGGTATAATAAATACAGAGCCAGCTTCCTACAGTCGTCATCAATTGAGAGCTGGTCACCATCGAGCCCAGTGAAAATGTTTACCTTCAGACTTCGACAACATTTTGGAAGACCGAAACCGCCAGCGTGACATAGCTACAATCTATAGCAGAAGAGGGCTCAATGAGGCCAGACACTATCACTGAGAGGTCCTGGTGAGCAGGATTTGCTGCTGCCTAGAATAACGTAGCAGGAGCTACTGCTCAGTCAGACCAACTGGCAATTCACCTTGGGTGGATCCACAGTCAGGTAGCTCCTAGTCTTCTGTCAGTTCTTCTAGTACTTTCAGTGAAACTTTTTAGAAGTCCCACGTTTAGGGCCAGGCAGGAGCAGGACGTCTAATACCACTTCCAAGAGTGCAAGACCTGTAAGACACAATTTGATGGGGTGGGGATTAACATTCAGTCCAGCAGAGATGAGGTGTGGATTTCAAGGTCTATGGAGCTTGTTATGCCCCTGTAGCTCTCACAGAAGGCTAGCCAACTACCCCATGAACTCATGTTTGGTGGTCCTGTTCTCCTTCAAGCATCAAGGTAGGCCTCTAGCAGCAGGGAAGTCCTCTGGGAAGCAAGGTCCTCAAGCAGCAGAGCAGTCCTCTAGTAGCAGCAGAGCAGATCTCCGGAACTAAGGCAGACCTAAAGCAACAGGGTGGTCCACTGGGTGTCCAGGAAGTCCCTCTGAAGTCTTCCACAAGGTCAGAAATGTCCTGAAGAGGTATTGGGGGTGCAATATTTATACTTAGTGCCAGCCTTTGAAGTGGGGGAATTTCCCAAGCTACCCCCACATCTGGTTCTGGAAAGTTCTTCCCTTAACCTACCTAGGCTCCCAAAAGTCTGGGGTGAAAAAAGGCCAGTACCAGGTTCCTTAGTGTGTGTGTGCTGGAGACAGCCCTTTGAACTGTAGGTGGGCAGGGGACAGCTCTGCCCCCAACCATCCTGGCAGGCTGGCCAAGTCTGCCAACACCTAATCCCCTTTTTTCTCACTGAGAGGAATACACAACGACCAACAGCAAGTAAATCACAGTCATGTGACCAGCCCAGCCAAGTACCACGCATAAGGCAGTAGATTAAGGCATTTCAGTGTGGTGGTCCACATCTCCGCACTAAAATGCATTGTCATGCATTTATAGCGCCTCCTTATGTTATGTTATGTTATGTTATGTTATGTTATGTTATGTTAAAGGGGTACTTATAAGCGCACAGCTACTCAATAGTGTGTCACAGCTCTGAGGCGTGAGAATAAACAGTTTGCTATGCAGTGTGACAACCATGGTTATTGCTGGAATAGCCAGGCTTTCAGTGATTTCCTAAACGCTAGGAGACCTTGCTTCAGACTTAATTTCACCGGTAGATTGTTCCACAGTTAAGCCGCCTGAACCTGGAAGGGGAACCCCCCCTATCCGCGCTCGGTGGTATTTAGGGGCACGTGCCAATTGAAGTATTGAGGACCTTAATGTACGGCAAGGGAACTGGACTCTCTTCATGATGTATCCGACACCTATGCCGTGGAGAGCCTTAAAATCCAGGACCATGGCCTTAAAATGGATCCTCTTGCGGATTGGGAGCCAATGCAGGGATTGCAAACATGTGGACGTCCGTGCTCTTGGGCCCAGCATGAGTATTGCTCTGGCTGCCACATTCTGGGCCACTTGCAGCCTTGAAAATAGATACTCCGGCAACCCTAGGTAAAGTATGTTCACGTAGTCCAACCTAGAGACTATCATATCTTGGACTACAGTTTTTCTATGAATGATAGGCAGGAGAGGCAGGAACTGCTTTAGCATCTTCAACATGCCAAAGCAAGAGCCAACCACTGTCTGAATCTGGGCCTGCATAGAGAGGTTCTCGTCCAGCTTCAACCCTAGATTTTTCACTGTTATGACGGAAGTGGAAGGGGGAGACATATAAGCTGGACACCAAATACGCCATACACTGCTGGAGGGGTGGCCGAAGAAAATGATCTCCGACTTTTCGGGATTACATGTAAGCTGATTAGCATGTAGCCAGAAGAACACTTCAGTCAGTCAGGAGTTAATCCTATCTCCTATAAAATCTGAGTCTTTATCGCAGGTGAAGAGAAGCTGTGTGTCATCCGCATACGACACAATTTTTGCTCCATGAGCTTCGGCCAAAGATGCTAGTGATGCCATATATATATTAAAAAGGGTGGGGTACAACATTGAGCCCTGTGGAACTCCCAGCACCAAAGGGGGAATGGGGGTCCCAAAAGGCGGGGATCAAACTATTTGATTGCGGTATTTTAGAAAGGAGGCAAACCAGTTGACTACCGTACCCCCAAAACCGCATTCCTTTAAGTCTCGCCAGGAGTTGGCCATGGGGGACGGTATCAAAGCCCCAGATAAGTCCAATAATATCAATGCAGCCTTGCCGCCTTTATCCAAAACGTTCTTTATGACTTCCGACACTTCCAGCAGTGCTGTTTCAGTGCTGAAGTTCACCCTGAAACCAGACTGACTCTGTTGGAGAATTAAATTAGTTTCAACAAAAGTGGTTGTGACCTGGTTCACGACTTTTTCTAAGGCCTTAGAAAAAAAGGGAAGCAAAGATATTGGCCTGTAATTGGAGGCCACTTCTGGGTCCAAAGTTGGGTTTTTTATTAGGGGAAGAATTTTCGCCCTTTTCCACCTATCGGGGACCAGGCCCGACTGCAAAGACAGGTTAAGGATCCAGTTAACCGCAGGATTGATAATCTCCAATATTGATGCTATAATGCTGGCCGGGCATGGGTCAGAGGGAGAGACGGATTTAAGGCCTTTCATGATTTCTAATGATTTCTCGAAGGGAACCAGCACAAGGGACATTATCGGGAAGGTCTCCTGAATATTTTTAATCTTGTCATTGAAATAGGTGGCCAAACTGTCCGTCCATGCCTCAGTAGGGATGAATGACTTGACCACCGCTATAGGAGAGGAGAATTCACTGACAATTCTGAAAATGTCCTTATTTTTGTTCTTTGCTAGGTCTTTTTTAAAGAGAAAAACAGTTTTTTCTCCTCAAGGACTTGTTTATAATGGGTCTTCAGCGCCGGAGCTGAGCGCTGCTAATTAAACCACACTGACAGAGTAAAGCCTGTTAGCTGGCAGCAGCATGTCTGCACTGCTTTTGGCAGGCTTGGGGTCTGGGTCAACTCGCTCAGCTGCCCACAAAGTATAATATGATATTCACCAGACACTCCGGGGCAGCACCTCTGATTAACTCAGGATGTCATGAGCGCCATTGCCCAATAGCAACTGCTGAGAAAGCCTTGCAGGGTACACTTTGTGATACCCAGACCTGTAGGCCGCAGGTGCAGCATAGTTTAACTTTGGAAGCCTGGCAGCGCAGCTGGGAGCCTGCTGCCAGTGCTGCAACTCCTACCGCATTGTATCTCTTGGGCCGTACAAGACCCAGCAGCGTAATGATCACCCGGATTGCCTCCCAGCGTACTTGCGGCCGCTGCTGGAGTGGTGGTCTGATGCCTTATCACTGCAACCCCGCCCCCAGGTATGTGATTTTCACAGCTTCAGAGCCTGGCAGCTTTCTGTAATGTCATTCCTTTTGTAATTCATATCTCTTCCTCTGATATCAAGGTACAAGGTCCTGTGTCTTTCAAAAAGCTACCGATTCCTTTGGGCAATGCTCCCTGATGTAATTTTGGTCACTGTGTTGATACACTATACTGCGGAGGCCTCGGAGTGAGCCCAGAAGAAGAAGGAGCCAGTGACAGGAGATCCTTTGGAGGGGGCGCTGTGCGTTTGACCTCTGCTTCTTTATACCCGGTGTAATGTAGCACCTCCTCATTCTGTTGAAGTAGGTACTGCGGGGGCAGAGTGCATGATCCTGCAGCCTAGTCTGGTGCCAGTGGATGGTCTAGAGGAACCCTTGCTCGCCTCTGAGGGGTGAGAACCGTCACTGTGGAGCAATCGCTCCTCCGCGGTTGGCTCCACCTGGCCGAAGCTGTAAGCAGAATTCTGGGCCAGTCCGTACGCATGTGTACGCCCCCAACAACAGGATCCCTCTGCAACCCCCAGAAAGGTGAGAGATTCCACAGATGTAGCAAGGGTTGCAAGCAGTAGCACCTATATATAAGGGCAGTGACCTGTCTGTGATGTTATATGGCAGGAAGGGAGAACGGCGTACTCTAATTAATAACCGGGAGACCTAGTGGGAGATAATTAGGTAATAAGGGGCCATGCACAGGCAATAAGAACATGCTGAGTTAATTCTTTCTCAGAATAAAGGATATGCATGCTTTAAAGAACCAAAGATGTGGCCTCAATGCTGTGGTGTTAGCAACATGTACGAATGGGCTCTCTCATGAGTACACAATATGCGGAGCATCATGTTTCAATAACGGAATACATTCCATGTCTTTAAAAGAACTTTTATTTATCATTGCGTAATCTGTCGCATCAAACATATTCAGGAAGGTCTGGCTTTTTAGTCAACAGTACAAAGAAAAGTTATACTACATGTCCCAGGATGCAATTTTATATTGGATAAGAAATGTCATAAAAGGCTGAAAATGAAACACATTATAAGGCTACTTTTGGAAATCAGTTCACGTGTCTTGGCACAACTTAATGTTGCTCTATAGCCATCAGCTCAGGTCTAACTCCCTGACCTTCACATGTGTGCACCCAACTCCCGAAGGTAATCGAAATCAGGAATGCAGCTTTTGTTTGTACTTTATGCTGCAGTTCATATTTGCATTTTCCAGAAACTATTCGATCCTACTGATCTGTTCACATCGCCAATCCTGCAGTTGGTTAATATCATAATTACACATTTGTTTAACTACAATCAAGTTGCATGGTCACTAACACTCTTCCATTTCTGGTGCCTTGCAGAGTTTCTTGTTGCTCAAATTGGTGTCAGGGAGACAGAGGGATAGAGGGAGGCAGTTACTGACCAGCACCGGCAGCCGTGGGTGGGGTGCCGGCAGGGAGCGCGGGAGAGGCAGCACGGCTCAAAGGATTTCGGGAATGAAGCTATGTCACTAAAGGTCCCCATATGTCAATTGGGTGAGACCTCGCAGGGAGTAAGTCCCAGAGTTTCGATAGCAAGGTCTGGCATCTCGAGGTGTCCTTGAGCCAGTGTGCGAACCTGGGCGCTGGTCTTCGACCCCAGCACATGGCCACCCTACGCCCAGCCAAGACAAGCAGCATTGCAATCAGGCGATGAGAAGCCTCCGGGCAGAATTTTACAAAGCCCAGAAGACACAATGGAGGGTCAGGCTGCACCGGCACGGAGGTAATTTCGGAGATAGTGGTGCATACTGCCTGCCAGAACTCCGACACCCTGGGGGACAGCCATGCTAGATGAGCAAAGTCTGCAGCTGGGGCAGCGCAGCGCATGCAACTATCGCTGGGTATGAGTCCTAATTTGTGAAGCTGGGCAGGAGTGCGATATAGCCTTTGTAAATACTTGAAATGAATGAGATGAAGCCGGTAGTTGGGTGACAGTTTCTTTGTCTGATTGCAGCAGTAGAGCCAGTCAGCCTGGGCGATGTCCATGCCCAAGTCCTCGCCCCACACCACGCGCACCCGATCTGTGGAGATGGAAGTGGACGACTTTGTGAAGGCGTATCATTTAGTAACTATTTTGTGAGGAATCGGGGATGTGTATATGAAATCAAGGGCAGGCATCGTGGGAGGAGGCTGGGGGAATGTAGGATGTAACTCCCGGCATATAGCGCGCAAATGATAGAACAATAGAGTGTCCAGCGGACCAGAAGCGGTGGGTAGAGAATAGAAGGTGTCTCAGAGATATAGATCTGCCAAAGTCGACAGGCCCAAGGGTGATGCATGTTTACACATGCCGGATGGCTGAAGAGGGGAAAAGGCAGGATGACACACAATTAGCATGGCATAAGCTGATAGTAACGGGAAGTTGGAGAGTCGGTGTAGTGCGGACCAGGTCAAACGCAATGTCTCAACCGTGTCCACTTCTGCACGTGGGTGACTCGCCCGGGCAAATAAGGCCGTGGCCAACGGCCAGGGGGATGCGATTTCAGTCTCCAGAGCCACGTGCGGTTGATAAGGAGAGGGATGGATCCAGAAATGCAGAAACTTGGCCTGAGTGCATAGGGGGTATAGCTTAAAATTAGGAACCCATAACCCTACCGACATAGGAAGAGTGAGAATATCATACGTGACTCTAGGTTGTTTACCGGCCCAGACGAGAGAGATGATCAAATAACGCAGTTTGCAAAAGAAATGAGCCGTGAGGAGGATAGGGATATTCAAAAAAAGGTAAAGGAATTTTGGCAGAATGACCATCTTAGCAATGGCTATGCAACCGGCAAGAGACAATGGAAGCTGACTCCAATGCGGAATTTTGGATTCCAACCAGTCCACCGCACGCCCGAAGTTAGACCTCCAAAGGTCGTCCAAGTCCCTACTCAGCCAGATGGGTGGGGCCGGAGACCCAAATAAAGGGAAAGTCTGGCGGAAATGGTCTGGTGACATCCGTAAGGGGAAACAGCACGGACTTGCTCCAATTCACCTGTATGCCAGACAATCCACCAAAGTGTATTATCTCACGTACAAGAGGGCTAAGATTGCCTTGCGGTGGCGAACATACAGAGTGATGTCATCCACATACATAGAGATTAGGTGATGGAGGACACCCCTGCCGGGTGCCACATTCAATGCAGATAGATTTCCGATATCTGCCCATTAATTTGGAGCCGAGCCGAGGAGCGAGTATAAAGAAGAGATATCTTTCATATAAACATGTTGCTACAACCGATTCGAGGTAGAAGAAAAAAGAAAAAGGGCCATTCAAGCGTGTCGAACGCCTTAGTGGCGTCTAGAAGAGCGGCAACTGCGGGGAGACTAGGGTTGATCTGGTGAAGCACCGAGAAAATGGTCCGGAGGTTGTGCGAGGTGGCCCAGCCAGGAATGAAACCAAACTGGTCATGGAGAGCAATGAGAGGCATAAGTAGTAGAAGGCGAGAGGCAATTAATTTTACGAAAATTGCATTTATTTATTTATTTCATTTTTCTGTCCTCATCTCACCAAAGACATTCACAGATTTAACAAGCCAATATATCCGCTTCTGGGTGACGCCCTACGGCTCACTGCGTCCGTCTAGGCTCCCAGGCCTTCCTCACCTATTTGAGGACTGGTGTAATCAGGACTTTTGATTTGGGGCCGCTCTGGTATGTTACTCATTCATCAGATGGCGTTGATGGAAGCCAGACACTGAGTGGACTTTCTTCCCCTGTACCTCGTTCTAAATGTGCCATTTTAAGGACGCTTTAAGCCAGTCTTCGCTCCCCGGAGGGGTAGTGGCATTCTATTTAATACAAATCTCTCTCCTAGCCAGGAGTACTACATATAGCAACAAGCCCATTTGTTCCTGGGGGAGCACGCTGGTAAAATCATTCTTACCAAAAATCACCAGGTGCAGATCTGCTACGATATTAATTTCAAAAATAGATGTTAACATGTCTCCCACATTTTTCCAAAAAAGAGTTAACTTCGGGCATTGGAAAAAGATATGTATGTCGTTGGCATTGGTAAAACTGCATCTAAGGCATCTTGGCGGCGAGTCGGGTCAAATTTTGCAATCTTGGCTGGAGTATAATATAGCCTATTGATCACAAAAAAAAGATTTTTCTTCAGGGAAGCAGGCTTTGTATATTTATACCATGTCTTAAAGTGATGATTCAAAAAATTCCTCATTATGAGGCGCGAATGGTGTTTGGTTCCAGACTAGTGTTGGAGAGGGGAGCTTTCCTTTCTCTGCTTCTTGGATTTTTGCATACCAGAGAGATATCTCCTTCTTCCTAGGTCGAGGGTCTTGCAATAACTGCTCAAGTTTCCATCTCCCAGAGATGTCACCAACTTCTGCCTCATACCATGATATTATTTGGAGATATTTAAACCTAGAAAAAAGAGGACCTATCTTAGCTTGCAGGACTTCCCAGGGAAGAATGCCCTCTGAATCTGCCAAGTCCGACCACATCACCAACCCTGAATTTTTTTAAGGTATCGCCAAACTGTCACGCAGGCAGGGCGGGGTCCCAGGTGAGTCCCAAATAGGGGCGAAGTCAGAACAATAACCTATGCCCCACATGCGCCTGGTTTTATACCAGGTAGACAAAGCAGATTTCAAGACCTTTAGGCGAACCCGTTTAAAAAACCTTGGGGCACCAAGTTTATATAAAAACCCTCCTTGCCCACTGCCACCTTCAGCCACCACCATTTCCCCCAGTACCCTGCCCCAGGCAGTTTCCTCTGGACTGGACAGCAGCATCCTAACACCTTTAAATTGGAAGGCCATCAAATACCAGTCAATGTCAGGGAGAGCCAACTTACCTTTGAGCAGCTTCCTCCTTAGCTTTTTCCAAGACATCCTTGCACTTTTCTGGCCCCAAATAAAACTACCTATCTTTCCCTGAATCCTACTTATATTTTTTAGGGGGAAGGTTAGCGGAATTGCATTAAAAATGTATGTCAATTTGAGAAGCACTGACATTTTCATAAGGTCTACCCTCCCATAGATGGTCAAAGGGAGGTTCTTCCATTTGGCAAACAGGTAATCAATATCCTTTTCAATTTTCCCCAAATTTATCAAGGGGATTTTATTTAAATCCTTGACTATTTTGATACCAAGGTATCTAAATTCATTACTGACGGGGCTGCCTCCGTATAGATTGTTCCAACACATTACTTCGGTCTTAGCCAAATTCACACGATATCCTGAGATCTTACCAAATTCCCTTAACCGATGTTCCAATTGTGGGATAGCTTGCTTTGGATCGTTTGTATAGACTATTAGGTCGTCCGCATACAATGCCAATTTACCATCGTGGCTTGAGATTTGAATGGAGTGATGGTATTGTCCAATCTGATAGTTTGAGCTAAGGGCTCAATGTAGATTTTAAACAGGAGAGGGGACAGGGGTCACCCCTGCCTTGTCCCTCTCTGGAGAGGGAAGCTTGGTGTCAAGGACCCATTCAGGAGGATTTTGCAGATGCACCAAGATAACAGTGCTTTACAGTCTGCACATACACTGGCCTGAAGCCCATACCCTCTAAAAAATCCCAAAGATACCGCCAACACACACGGTCAAAGGCCTTGGCAGCATCAATTGCCACTACTGCCAATGGGTCTGCCCCTGCCTCCGCTAGATGGATATTACCAATCAACAATTGGGTTTGTTCTTGAATTACCCTCCCCACCATGAAGCCGTTTTGATTGGGATTGATTATATTGGGGGCCAGTTTCACAAATCTCCCTGCCAATACGCCCATGAAGATCTTATAATCGGCGTTTAGCAGGGAGATTGGACGGTAGGAGTCAGCCAACAAGGGGTCTTTCCCTGGTTTCAATATTAGGACTATCGTGGCCTCACCCCAGGATCTTGGCATTACCCCATTAGAACAATAAGCTGAGTTAAATAGGGTATGCAATATCGGTAGAAGGTCATCTTCTAGCAGTTTATATATCTCATTGGGGAGGGCATCCAGACCAGCGGCTTTTTTATTTTTTGCTCCCTTTATTTGATTCCTAATCTCCTCTATTGTTATGGGAGCATCGAGAGCCTCTCTAGAGGCCTCCATGAGGATAGGAAGGGACTTATCCCTTAACCATGTCGATATCTGGCCCTGGGTGGGTTCAAGATCTTCCTTATATAACTCTGAGAAAAGTGATAACAAAGATTTTTGTATCTCTTCAGAATTACTAGCTTTGTTCCCGCTGCTGTCAATAATTAGCTCATTGATATCATTCTTTGCCCTATCGAGCCTCGCCTTCCAAGCCAGGAGGGCCCCTGCCTTTTCCCCATACTCAAAAATGTCCATATTTCTGGCATGCCATTGGGCCTTACATTTCTGGTCTAAAAAAAGGACCTGAGATTTAGTCTAGCCTCCTCCAATTTCCTATCTATCAGCTTTAGTTCCCCAATAGCCTCTATAGTTGTGTTCCTCCTTTCTTCCTCTAAGGCTGATATCTTGCTCTCCAGAGTATGTAGTTCTATGGTCTTTAATCGGTTTCTGGAACTTATTTGAGCATGTAGTAAACCTCTCAGGTTAACCTTATAGGCATCCCACACGTGATCAATTGAAGTTGATCCCAAATTGATAGAAAATAATTCTAGGGAGGATCTGCTGATGGATTGTACGATTCCTGGGTCTGACAACATTACTCTGTTCAACCTCCATCTAGGTTGTGAACAGTTCCCACCCAGTGAATATGCTAGTAAGAGGGGAGCATGGTCAGATAAGTGGGTTGGCAGGATTGAGATACTTGTAAAATTATTTAGGACTTCTTTATTGACCAATACATAGTCTATCCTTGAGGAGTGTTTATACTTTTTGCTGTAATAGGTATACCCTTGGGCATCACCCATCTTGAATCTCCACAAGTCCACCAGATTAATATTAGATATACATTTTTTTATGACCCTACGTGATTTAGGAGTTGCTGCCGTATATCTTAAATTAGATCTATCTTTTACTGGGTCTAACCTAACATTAAAATCTCCTCCTATTAACAGAGGGGGGATCACCATTATAAGACTCTCTTGTAGTTTAACTAAAAATGACGGATCGTCAGTGTTTGGCCCATAATAGGATGAGCAGGTCAACTCCAACCCCCCAAAATCTAAAAGGGCTATTACCCATCTGGCTGATTGGTCAGTTTGAACTGACTTGATCCTACAAGGAACAACCTTCTTAACCACTATTGCTACCCAGCGACTACTCAATAATTGTTGCGAGGCACAGAAACATTGTACCCAGGGAATCTTAGAAAAGACCGACTGAAACTCAGTTGGATATAGGTGGGTCTCCTACAATAGGCATATTTGTGCTGACGAGAGCTCTAAATACTTTAAAATCAGCCTCTGTCTACGTAGGCACCTCAAACCATTCAGATTCCAAGAAATGCAAAGGATCTTACGACCACCTTTCATATTACCTGTCATGACCGTAGAGGTCTTCCATTAAATAATGAAGTGCTTCCTTATTGAACATGTGAGATGAGGCATTTTCTATTTTTTTTTTACTATCCGTACTCTGCTCCCCACCCTGTGCTCCCCCCCTCCATCCCCCTTCCCTCCCCTCGGTGCCCCCTGAAACTCCCATACCTCCCTTTACCCTGAGGAACCCTCCCTTCCTATAGGCGACGCCAATTCGGACATTGCTCCCTCAGACTACATTCTCTTACTAAAAACTAAATATGTATCCTGGGCCATAAAAACCAAGCTCCCAGACAAAGCTACAGTAGCACACCCTTACTTCCCATCCTGTTTTTTGTGTTGGATCTTGGCAATAAGCGTGTCAACTTCTTCTGTGGATCGTAACATGTGCATGTGGTTATTCCACATTACTCGTATGGTGGCAGGAAACCTTAGCTGGGCTTTTGCCCCAAGACTGTTAAGCTCGTCCAGTCTTTTCCCCAACTACCACTGTCTCGTGGCCGTTATGTGCGAGATATCAGATCTGATGGAGAACGAGAATGGGGGTTGGACCAAGAGTGGGGAGGGGATAATCCCTTCCTTTAATGCAGCAGACAAGATGAGCTCCTTGACAGCGAAAAATGTATTGTCAGTATTAATAAGAGAGAGGGGCGATAGGAGTCGCGACAGTCAGCTGGCTTGTGTAACAGCGTTATCATGGCCTCACGTAGGGACTGAGGAAAGCGTCCATTATCAAAAGAATCATTGTACATAGATGGCAAATGTGGTTCTAAAAGCGAAGCATACGTTTTATAAAAAGAAGCTGGAAGACCATCCAGACCAGGAGCCTTGTCGCCAGGCAAGCTATTTATGGCAGCAAGTATCTCCTCCTTAGTGATGGGTTCATTTAAGAATTTCCGATGATAATCCTCCAGCCATACCAGCGCGATAGTCTCAAAATATTGTTTGAAGGCCTCGCGCAAGTTGGGGGGCCAGCAGTATAGAGCTGCGAGTAAAGATCCTTGAAATGGGCCTTAATTTCTTCAGGTGAGGTAGTTCTAGTGGGGTCCCCATCGCTAAGAACCGTAATATATGACACAGCACGGGAAGGGCGTAAGAGGTTGGCTAAGGTCTCTCCAGGCCGATCACCCTCCCCGAAGCGACGGGCTCAGGCCTCTCTGCCCAGGAAGGAAAGCTCTCTATCAGCCTCTTCCGTAAATTCAGTGTGTTTTTGTCTTAGAAGTGTGAGGGTCTCGAGCCTGGGGTGTGCAGCCTGAGCGGCATCCAGAGTCCTAATTTCAGTTTCCAACTTTGCCAGAGTGGTACGGATAGAACGGAGGACACCCGCTTGTTTAGAAATACACTCGCCCCGTATTACTGTTTTGAAGCCTTCCCAAAGTACGGAAGGAGAGTCTACCGAACCCACATTTAGATCGAAATAATTAGTGATGGCTGTTTGGATCTCATCGCAGAAGACTGTGTCGCGGAGCGCATTCGGAGGGAGTCGCCATGTGAATGCTCGCTGTGCGGAGTGAGGGATACGAAGACCGATTTGAACTGGTGCATGATCCAAGAAGGTACGCGCCATATGAGTGGCAGAGGTAAGCCAGGTAAGGACATCCGGGGTGGCGAGCCAAAAATAAATGCATGACCAGCAGCCCCGAACCCCCGAGACGCAAGTTCCCTCGCGGGCGTCGGGCCACATATGACGCCAGGCATCATAAAGCGAGTTGTCAGTAAGTATGGACTGAAGTAAAGTGGTAGCACACAGATGGATGAATGGGGACCACTGAAAGAGTAACATTAAAATCCCCCCCCCCAGAGTATCGCCGCTGGGCCAAAGGAAGAGATAAGAAGAAATAAGATGCCAAATGTGAGTAAAGAAAACGGGAACGTCTGAGTTAGGGCTGTACACAGCAGCGATCGTCATGGGTTGAGTCAACAAGGAGACAGGCAGAATTACGTGTCTACCATCAGGGTCCGTAATTGCCCGAGTAGTTTGCTCGGGGAGACCCCTGAGTACCAAAATGGAGACTATCCTTGCGTAAGAGGAATAAAATAATTCTCCCCAGTAACGCGACTGGAGCCTGGAGGCAGACTCAGGCAAGAGGTGCGTCTCCTGTAGGAAACATATGTCTACCCTGTGTCGCTGCAAGTGAGAGTGAATGAGCCTGGCTTTTTGGTGATCGTTCAGACCGTGGACATTCCAGTTCCAAAAAATGGTGTCAGCCATGTCATACTATATCTGAATGAAAAGCGGCGCAGTGCAAGTAGGACAGACATCAGACAGAACTAAACAGTGTGCAGCTGCGCGGGACCACCCACCGACAAGGGAGCAAGGCAGGCGCCCACAGCAAGCGGCAAGGCAAATCGAAGCAGGTTGCTTGGACAGGCTAGGAGTTGGAGGAAGCCCCCAATGCACTAAGACCCGGAGGGAAAAATAAAAAGATAGGGGAAAGGGAAGAGCAGTACCATTCGGACAAGGGGGAATGTCGTGCACGACCTTGCTGCAGAAGGGAACAATAAACACAGTACAGGGAAGCAATCCGACCACACAGAACTAATAAAAATTAAATGAAAGGTAACGTTCAAACCTCCCCCCCACCCAGCTAACCCTCCGATGATAGAAACTCAAAAAACAATCTCAGATGCTTTTCAAATATCTCAATCACCACACAGCAATCCCACCCCAACAGACCAAACAGCAGCATCACGAGGACCCCAAGCCCCAAACCCACTCCGCCCCCAAATCAGACCCCAGAAGACCCACCACCCCCACACCCACTCCAACCCCCCAATCAGGCTAAGATACCACCCCTTCCCATCCCAGGAGTCCACAACTTGGAAGAGGGGAAACTATAAGGAGAAAGGGAATTATCCCGTGAGGGCATGGCAGAGCTAGGCGTACACACCTCCAGTTAAGCAGGGTGGTCAAGCTACCAGAGCATCAGACAACAATCAGTGATTAGTAAACCTAGAAAGTACAACCAGTCAGTCATTGTCGCTAAGGCGATCATCCCCAATGGGCTGGGAGCTGGATGGAGAAGGGCATGTTGATTTGTTGAGTTTCTTTGCAAAGGCAAGGGCATCTCTGGGATCCGGGAAAATAAGCGTTTTTGCGCCCTGTCGAACTCTCAACTTTGCTGGGTATGCCAATGAGTAGGAGACATCGTGTTTTTGCAAAATCCGCTTTGCAGGAAGGAATTCACGTCTGGCAGCCTGAACAGTGAGAGTGTAGTCTGGAAAGAAAGAGAGCATATTGCCTTGATGATTTATTTTGCCCATGTCCCGCGCCGCCCGGAGAATGGCATCACGGTCTCGTAAATTTTGTATTTTTGCTATGATAGGGCGAGGAGGTAGTCCGAGACCGGGGCATGGACCAAGGGAGCGGTGTGCGCGTTCAACAATAAAAACTGAGGAGAGCACATCACTGAAGAGTTCCTTGACCAGTTGCTCCACTTAGTCCTCCATACGGGCTATGTTGGTGGACTCTGGAAAGCCAGTTATGCGGAGGTTACTCCGACGGGAGCACGCCTCCAAGTCCTCATTTTTCTCCCGGATAAGAGCAAGAATTTGGTCCATCTGTAGCAGCTTTAGATGATCCTGCGTAGCAGTATCCTCAGCGTCCGAAACCCTGGATTCAACGTGGAGGAGACGATTGTCGTGGGAGTCAACACGGGCCTTCACAGAGTCCAGCCGGGCAGAAAGCTGGTCCCATTGAGTCGCTATTCCTGTGAACGTTGATTTGACATCCAACATGATAGCTTTTAGGTCATCATCGCGGGAGGGGGGCGAGTCCATAGTTGCTGCTAGGGCCCCACTGTCCAAGCCAGCGCCGTCCTGGCGGGTCGACCTGCGATTTTCAAATGTAATTTTGGGCTGTTTGGGGTCGGACTTCCCCATGGCGGAGGAGTCTCACAGCAGGCGCCACCAAGAGATGAGGGAGCAACCGAGCGCCCAAGATGAGCAGAGTTGGCGCCAGGAGGAACCGCTAACCCACCTCCGAGTACCCACAGTGACTGGAACAGAGGGCACCTGGACTGAGGAGAATGGCCTGCAGGGTGGACCTCAGGGTGGCAGCCCGGCTGGGAAGGGCTCCACCGTCGGGACTCTCCAGCGAACAAAAACCTGGGAGAAAGACAAATGGGCTGGCAGTGAGCAGATTGAAGATTTGAAGGTTCCACAGGTCCCCAAGAAGGAAGCACAGTCACCCAGCTTGACGGGGGCCCAGAGATCAAGACGTGCGCCACACTGCGCCCAGGCACTACAGATGAAGCCTCTGCCGAGATGGGCCCAAGAGAAAGGAGGCTACCGCAATGCCAGGAGTTCAAATGCGGCACTTCAGCAGGGGTGTGATGGTCCAGTCTCAAGAGGCACCAGAAAGCAACTCCGCAGCGGTACTGTTTGCGATACAAGACCCAGCTAAAAGGCATGCCCCCAGCAGCAGCTTAGGCGCGGGGCCCGGCACGGCCAACGGCGGGAGCAGCAACAATCGCCCGGGGCCGAGGCCTAGGGGAGCGGGCACATCCCGCCTCCAATATCAGCAGCAGCAGACGTGACGGAGTGAGCAGGCCCAGCCACAGGATGCACCCGGCCCACACAGATCCCAGCGTGCAGCGTCAGGGTATAGGTTGGGCGCGGGGAGACAGAATAGGCCTCTGTGAGGCTAGACCCCTAATGTCATGTGTGGTGGGGGCGGCGGAGTCATAATCCGCCGGGAGAGGCCGCAGAGGTGAGCGGGACCAGAGATCCCCGCACAGCACCGCAGCAGTGGGGCGAGGAGCACACACAACCCGGGGCAAACGCGATGGAGAGGCACGGGGGCACACCGCTCGCATTACCAGGCCTGGGCACTGAGAGCGAGCAGGGGTTGCGCCAAGCAGGAGCGAGGGTGGAATATGGCGCCAGAGCACCCTAGGCCCGGCCCAGGCAGTTCAGCACGTGCGCCCCCAGCCACGCCACAGAGAGCCCCGGTGGCGGCAACACTCCCCGGATGGCAGCGAAAAACCACCAAAGACCCTCCGGCTGCGCGGAGCCCCAGGCAGCCCCGCTGGCGGCAGAAGCATAGTGGTCGGGCCCCCGCAGGCCCATGAGGCGTAAGCCCAGCACCTCAGACGGGTGGCAGCTCCCAGTCCGTGAACGATCTTGGGAGGAGAAAACAGCTCCAAACGATGCCGCAGGTGAGGATCTAACAGGGTGCACCAGTTGCAACTATTGAGAAGGCCTCTGTCTGCAGGATTTTAACGGATCTTGAGCTTGACATTAATAGGTCACATGGCAGCGCAGCACTGAGAGATACTTCTTGAAATGGGGGCGTGGCTTGGCCGGCTGCAAGATGGCCGCACTCTAAGTGGGCTCTGCCGGCCAAGCCACGCCCCCATTGGTGTAATTTCTGATATTTATATATGTTTCCCTCATTTTCATTGCTTGATTTTGCTTGTGAGAAAGTGTCACTCATGGTCGTTGAATGTCACTCATAATTACACTGAAATTATGAAAGTGTCACACACGCAATCTGAAACCTTGGCGGCTATGCTTGACCCAGGACACAGGCACCAGGCACCAAATGCTCTACCCTTTTGCTCGTCTGTGCTCTACCCTGACATTTATGGCCAGAGCTGTCGGCATTGGAATTGTGTAACCAGGTTCAAGTCTCAACACCTGCTCAACGTTCTAAGATTCTATGCAAATCACTTAACCTACCCATGCCAAAAGAAACGTGACCATGTTTAATGTAAATATTGTTGATATAAAGCGCTCCAGTATCTTAGGGGTTGAGTTTGCGTTATATAAAAATTGCAGAAAAATGTACAAAGAGGTCAAAACAAAGCCTCAATGTAATAAGGGGACAAACTTATACCCATTTAGTGACTGATTTTCACAAAGTGAAACCAGAAAGCCTGGATAAATAACGGGGTCCCTGCTTACATTTTGTGATCTTAGGCATAACTCTTTCAAATATGTAATTTCAGAATACCAGCTGCACAAAAGCCTACTGTGATTGATTTATTAGACCATAATGCTGCTTGATAGTGTTCTGGGACACAGACAGAGTTCAAATAAAAACTACCCTGCCTCTTATTTTACTAATGGTACTGTCACCAATTTAAGGGCGGAGAGAAATGGTTCTAAATCTATGTTGAAGGAACTATCACTTTCAAGAAGTACCTCTCAGTGCTGCGCTGCCATGTGACCTATTAATGTCAAAGCGTACAAATGTTAATTGAAATATTTTCAAGGTTCAGCTCATGCACAGGCTCTTCTTTCCATGTATTATCTTTAAGGCTTTGAGTATGTTTTTTTTATTAAAAAGCCAAATAATTTTTTTCTCCATTTTCCTGTCATGCATTCTCTCTGTTCTTTTCCAATCCTGAAATTATTCCTTGTTCCCTGTTTAATGTTTGCATTATTTACATGCTTTTTCCATTACTGTGAAACTGTCATCTCCCTTTTAATCATGTTTAACTCATATTGATTTCATTCAGGGCACAAGTCCTAAAAAAAGAAGTGGAGGGACGCTGTTACCAGAAGTGACGTCACAATAGGAAGTGACGTCACGAAAGGTGGCTTGCACCATCGGGCTCATTGCCTCCCGTCGCTCACCCCTTAGATGCGATTGCATCTGAGAAGCCAGCGCGTGTGCAGCGTGCTGTGAGCTCCGATCTCGTTCCAGAGAGGCCAAAGAGTGAAGTCCAGCTGTTTGGCAGGGGACGGTGTCCCCAGGTAAAATAAGTGGGGGGACGCCATCCACCCACGTGGTACCCCGGCTCGAGCCCTGATTTCATTCCATTTCCTTAAAGTAATATTTTCGTTTTGTTTTGCATTGGAGACATCCTGTTATTTTTGTCTTTTGTTTTACAAATAGTTAATATCTCGAGGGTGTCCGTTTAAATAGTCAGAGGTCACGGCAGAGTAAAGAAATATGTTATATATTGACACCCTTTTCGAGTGTCCCTGTAAGCGTGTAAAGCAGATAGATGCATGCATTACTGACAGCTCGGTGCGCTGCTGCTTCTGCCTTGCTAAAGCCGAGGCTGCCTCTCCTGAGGTGGCGTAACACAGGCCCCTGCAGCCCCCGCGGTGCGGGGGGCCCTCACCCTCCAGGGGGCCCCGTCAGCACCGCACTTCTGCTGGAGAGCTCTAGCTTGAGCCAGGAGTGGGCCCCGTCACTTACCCTGCAAGGGGGCCCCTTCAAGGTTCGTTACGCCTGCTTCTGGGCTCCTCCGAGGTGTCCAATAGGCAGGACATCCGGAGTCTGCTTCGAGGGAATACCACATATTACACAACACCTGTTAACACCTGTCCGGTAAATTCTAAAACACCTAGACACAGCCATTGTATGCCCAGCTTTTCATTGCTCACCTGTTCTTGCCAGTATTCATTTGCAATTCAAGTACTACGCCAGCATTAAATGTCCTGTGCAACCTCTCCTCCAACTTCAATTCAATTTTTATTATGATTCGGAACTCCCTGGAGTTCTACATAAAATGTGCAAAAGAAAAAACAACAAATCTTGCAATTATTAAAAACAAAAGAAAAATGTATTCTAAATCGAACAGTTTAGTGGTCTCATATTAATTTGTATACAGTGTAGAGAACGCAGCAGCAATAATTCAAGATAAACTACACTCCGTGTATGATAAAAATTCAGAGCTTACAAAGTACAAAAGCGTCAAGATTTCATTGTAAATGCACGAAGCCTGATAAACAGATGACATACAATGGGGGATATTTAATTATATATAGTGCAAAATACTGTTAACAAAAACGAGTAGAATCATTCTTCATGAATAATGCAGTCCCTTATATATATGGTGCAAATGTGTCAGAGTATTTCAAGAGAAATACGAGGCCTGACCAAAAGAGCCATGCATTGGAAATTATAAATGAGAATTCCATTATGATAAGGTAGTGCAATTCAGTGCAAGTAGCTTAGGTATCATAACTGCTGTAGTAAACTCAACAGTACAATTCTTTTTTAAAAAACTCAGAATTCTGCTAGTGTTTTACACATGTTTGCCCTAAGAATTAAATTCAGCCTGATTAAAGCTGGGAACACTGTGAAGGTCCTATCTAAACAATGTTTACAATGTGTTTAAAAAAGGGAGGATTTTGACGCATACTGCGTCAGAGGGTGGAGCCAAAAGACAGTTCCATGCCTGCCCTGCTGAGGTAATATTATACTTTAAGAACACTGTGTAGGAGAGTAGGGTCTGCTTTCCTATGGTCACCCCATTTTTTTGCTTTTTGCTTCACTGGTTTTCGACTTAGATGTGGCTGTGGGCCTGCTAATCAGACCCACAGCCCTGCTGTTCTCTCTCTAAATTCACACCATGTACTTTAGGTACATCACCAATTGGGAATTGGGTCACTCTTGTGAGTCCCTGTACAGTGTACCATAGGTACCCAGGGCATAGGTGCACCCAAGGCCTACCAGGGGCTGCAGCATGTATTTTGCCACCCCTGGCTGGCCATCCAAACTGACACAATCGGCTGATCACTCAGCTGGGGCAAGGTCGTGTAATCACCCCTTGCTTAGATATAGTATTCCTATATCTAACCTTATATCTAGACACATATACACCTATAAGTCACTCCTATGGCAGGCCTTAACAATCCTGAAGGCAGAGTGCTTGGTTTTATGTGAGATGAGGCTCTAGCATGAGCTGAGCCTGTCTGCAGCTTTCGGAACCATGTCCTTATAGCTGTTCTAGGATATTGCCATACCATATACTCTTAAGTGCATTATGAACCTCGCGGTTAAATGCTAACTTTGGTTTGGCTTTATCAAAACATGTTGTGTAAGGTGTCATACGCTTTGGAATACTACCCCCTCACCAGTTCTGGCAACGAGGGTAGCATTCCACCCTCCTAGAGGGAAAAGACATGTTGTTCCTACTAATCCCGATTAAAGTTAACCAGAGCCTCAGCATCACAAAATGGATGCTGCTGCCACAGACACAAGTCTGACCTCCTGCTGCTGGGACTCCTTTCAGCGAGGGAGGCTTGGACAATAGGTTTCCTGTCCTGGGAGGTGCGAGCACCACCCCAGATAGGCTATAGTGTATTGGGGCAGGGAGGGCTGAATGAAACGAGACACTGCCTGGGGCACACAAGGTGTCCCATGCATAGTCCAGTTCAAACCAGTGCTGGGGCACTCCAGCCCCAGCTCTGGCACGAAACTGGACAAAGGGAAAGGGGTGTAACCCCCCCTTCCTGGGTCCCACCCATAGGAGGGACCTAGCAGGTAATCCAGCCCCTAAATTTGGTACATAGGTAGGAGCTGAGTCCCAAGACTTTAGATTTATCCTGACTGAAACTTGAAATGAAACTCTGGACCTTTGACATTCTACTCGACATAGAAGACTAAAGAATCTCCCTTGGGGTCAAGGAGTGACCACCCTGCACAAGCAGGCACCATCAAGCGATCAACGGTTTGCTTTGTTGACGCTCCCGCCGGAGCCCGAGCACAGATCCTGACAAGACCCAGACTTCCAGACTTCCAACAGCCCGATCAACTGTCATAGCAGAGCTGAGACCCGTGGAGGCGACGAGAGACATGGGACCGGCCATCTTGGAAAGCCAGCGAATTGCTTTCCGTGCAACTTCTGAGGCACCCTCGAAGTTGTGCATTGGGGATTGAGAAGCCCCAGCCCCAAGCACCAACTGCACCGAAGATCACCCCTCCACACTCACTCCACGAGTTCTGCGTGGGGCCCTTCTGCATTTTTCTGCTCGACACGTCTGTCCAGTCACTTGCCCATTGGCTAGTGGCCTCTATGGCGACGAACCTATTGAATTACACCGCTGGTCTGGTTGCTCCAGACTGGCCCCTGTTTCCCTGAAAAGGAGAAGCCCATCAAACCTTGCTGGTCTGACCAAGAAGCCATCTTTGATTCCTGCGTGGGTTGCCTTTGCCAAGGCCTGTTGACTCCAATCCGGAAGCTGACACCGCCGACAGCAAGAGCCTTTGTGGGACAGTCCGTATCCAGCTCCTGGTCATCGTCGACACCTCCTGGTCTACGTGGCTGCAGAGTCAAGCTTCATGACATCACCTGATCGCATCCCGACATCACCTGGTTCCTTCCTGGTCACTGGCTTGTGACCCAGACTCTGTCCCCTCTCCTTTCAGGTACTCTTCATCCTCGATCCGCCCTTGGATCCAACCGGACACTTCTCTCCTGGTCGCCTGCAGCATCTTTCTCCAAGGCTCCATAGGAATCAGCGACGAAACCCGACACACCTTGACACCTATGCACCCGCTTCCTGTGGGTGAGGTAACGCGAGTATTTCGGTACTCCTGTGGGTATTGACTATCCTAGTGTCCTAGTTTCAAGTAGCTTTTTCCTAGTCCATCCGGACGTGTCCTAAAAGAACTAGTTTCCATTTCTTTCGTTCCCATTCTAACTCCATGGTAACTCGTGTGCGTGTAAAGACACTGCACGTGCATCCCGTGGGCCTTCTGCTCCCTATCCTTTGGTAGTACAGCGTAGCCCCAGCGATTCTCCAGGCCCTAGGCCTATCCTTTGTTCGTGAGGTGGTTCTTATACCACTATTTTAGTATATGGTTCGAAGTGCCCCTAGGGCATTACTGTATTTTGTGCAACTTATTGTATGTTTATTAAGTATCTTGTTATGTGCTTGTGCCTCTGACCTCATAAAGAGTTCCGAGGATTAATTTAGTAATAAATACATATATATTTTCTATATATAACCTGTGTGGTGTCCTTTAATTTGGTATTAAAGGGATTGCATATGGTAAAACAGCTGGCTGCACATGCTCTCTTGAGTTTAGCCTAAGACTGCTTTGTCCATGCTACCACCAGGATAGCTGGTCTATAAGGTTGACTTTACAACCATCACCATAAGGGTTGTTTGGACTGATACAAGGTGCCCACTAGAATAGTGGACATCACATATCAGGCCAACTTCTCACACACTGGTCTTACTAATGGCTGTCTTAATGGCTTTAAAGGGGACAGACAAATAACATGTGATTTAAGTCTTGCACCCATTTTCCGCAGTGGTCACAGAGTATTCCTTCCCTAGCTGGTCCCTCCCATGCTCCTGGTATGATTCTTAAGGTTAGCAGGTTCAGCCCTAATAACAGAGGCGCTCTACGGACTCCATGGGGAAGGTTACATAGGACGTATGGTTGAGTTTTTTTTACATGTGCTGCTCTCCACTATTGTATCATTCCTAGCGTGCTGTGCTATATCTCTTTTGTGACTAAATCTGAAGATTCGTTTTTTAATTAATTTTTAAGACCAGTTTTGGAAGAGGACATACTTCACTTTGCTCAATTCCAAACATGGCTACTGATTTTACATAGTTACTAAAAACAACACTTTTCCCCTGCAGACACGTAAACATTTCATGTTTTAACACTGCCCAATATGGAGCTCATATCACTATTTAATAGGTTATTACCCTACTTAGGCATGCTGCCATGGCCATGGCACAGATATTGGTCAAAAGAGGTCTGACTTCAAGCCAAAGGGCTGCTGGAGCAGCTGCACAATTAAGGTTGCATACTTGGCGCCAAATGTGCCCTTTCGCTTTCTTAAAAATGTCCCAAAACTGCTCATCCACTGATTCACATGCGTATCTTAGTGAAGGCAAAATTTGTATCTTATAAATTGATTAAACGTGGGCAGTGTCTGCGCCCGCAGCTTTTATATAGGCTGTCAAATGCTGAGGCCTGGGATATTGCCTTACTTTTACACTGATGAATGTGATCAGCGCTAGAGCACTCACTAGAGAAAATTCTGCCGGATAAGGATACAACTTCACTGCATCCAGCTTCTCTTTCCCCAAAAACAATGCATATTTTTCCTACCCACACATCCTTGGGACCTAAAAACAATATTTTTATGAAATAGTCATCTGCGTAGTGACCTAACTCATTAGGGCACGTCATATTGGAGTTAAGTCTATTAGGATAGCCTCCCCAGCGTAGAGGAGACAACCTAATTTCATTGTTCCTAGCTTTGGTGGCTCCCCCTTACAGTGCCCCACCCTACTAGGCAAGTATAGGGAAAAAAGGCAGAGGTGTAAATAAACACCCGTGCTTCAACCCCTTATGGGTTTCTAGTTTTCTCAACAGACACTGATTCCCATCCATTAGGACCTGAGTCCAAGTAGAGGAGTGCATTGCGATAACCAACCTAAGAAGGTGCGCAGGAATGCCTATTTCTGTCAATTTCCTCCACCGCGTCCCCCAGTCAATCCTATCGAGCGCTGTGGTGAAATCTATGAAGGCAGCATATAAGGCAATACCGTTACCCGCTGGGTACTTTTCAATTAGGGTTTGCGGAGCTGAAATATTATCTAGAGTACCACTAGGTATACGGAATCCCGCCTGCTCTGCTGGGACAAGAACGTTAATAAAAGCCCAGCCCTGAAATGGAGAAGAATACTCTTAGGAAACAGTTTTCCTGTTGCATCCAGTAGTGCAATCTGCCTAAAACTAGTCGGAGCGGTTTGAGGACCCTTTTCGTGTAGTTGTACCATCATGCTTCACTTCCAAGAGGGCAAAATGGTCCCATGTTTGTAATAAAATTCGAAGACTAAATGGAGAGAAAGACCCATGATTGGGAAATCTTGTTGAATAATGGCTATCGGGAGTTCATCTAGTCCATCGCCCCAGAGTACCTTGCTCCTTTAATGAAACACTCAATCTCCTCACAAAAAGGAGGGCTGTATACATTCCCAAAGTGAGATTCAGCGGTTAAAGTATATTTAAAACTGGACCCGCAACTAGGAACTGTTCAGTATAATTGTGAGATGTAACAAGCCCATTCATCATCCGATATTAAGATCAGTTCAGCCTTGATTCTGCTGTCACAGTTTTTGGGTATTAAAACATAATATTTGCGCAAGTCACCAAGGAGCGCTACCGCTCTAAGTTTAATCCATTTTTGATCCTCACTTTTTGATCCTCACTCCTCTATGTTCATAATCCTTCAGTCTTGTTCTTACCTGCTTTAGTCAAACAATTTCCCTTTGCCTCACTTACGCCGGATGCTTAAATTGTTCCCTTACTAGGGCGTTCAGCTCCAGATTGAATTTTTTTCCGCCCTCAAGCCTGTCACTAGATGGTTTGCATCAATAGCCCGTTTTTTACTCCCACATGATCTGAATAGGGTTAGATGTTTCCCAAACAAAAAAAAAAATGGATTTTCCTGAGAGGTATGGCGCTTTCTTTTTTACCAGTCCCACCAAGTTTGTCAAGTTTTTATTTGACCAAAAGGTATGCTCATTTGTTTTATTATACTTAATAGTATCATCTCTAGAATTCCAGGGCTTGAGCATCTTGAATTCCAAATCTATGTGCACAGAGTGAATACTGTGATACTCATAGTTGTTCTCTCTGCCTTAAATTGTGTACATGCTCCAAACAATTGATAAGATACCACCACATAATCGATTAATGACTGCCCTCGCGAGGTAAGGGAAGCTGTAGAGTCCTCTGGGAATCTTTCATTCAAGATTACAATGTCATTGATTCTCAGACAATCCAAGAATCTTAACCTTCACCTGTCTGATTTGAAATGGTCTGGCAAAGTTGTTTCATGGATGGTCCATGCATCCTCCAACTCCTGATTACCAATGGTCACTGAGGAGCAAAATGAGATTTTAGCATTAAAGTCTCCCATCATAATTATTAATGAACATCCTTCTAAAATACTAATATTTTGCACAACAATTCATTTGTTATGTTAACATATATTAGTAAAGTTATATAAGTATTCAAATGTGTCGTAACCTCTTCCATGCTTCGGATGGCCCCCAGCCATCCGATTTCACGATGGGCGTGTGCGTCGGACTGCCAGGGGCCATCCGATCTGCGCACACGTCAAATTCCGCCATGACTAAGCGGTTAAAACAATGGACAATTCATAAATTGACATGTCATTCCGGTACTGAAAGGGAAAAAAGGAATTTGGGGATGTATAGTCAAAGAATAAATCATGTAAAAAACAGACTTCTAGAAGCACAGTTCGATTCTGTAGCACATATTATTTAACAATACAACAAAGGAAAGTGCATGTCACCCTGCCGGCTTGTTAGTAAATTACAGATGCTTAACACCAACCTACTGAATGGCATTCATTTGATTCCTTCGGAAAGGCAAAGGCTGGTTCAGATTCAAAACTTTGCCCATGGGGTGAAACAAAGACAACTTCATGCATGCATTAATCAACTGATCCACCAGAAGAGGTGCTAAAATACAGCCTTGCTTTAAGTCATTATTCATTGTTAACCTGGGTGAAAGGGTACTGTTTGTTAGTTTGATTTGAAGCCAGGTATTATTGGGCCCCTTTGTAGTATTTTGTCAACAAGAAGCTTTAGGCTCATTAAGTTAGCCCCAGTTTATCGGTTTTGCCTGAATCCAGATTGGTGAAGTGGTAAATGGTTAGATTCCGTTGCCCAACTTGGAAGGCATTCTATAAATTCTTAGGAAACACAAGGAGATGATGGACGGAGCACTAAAACTTTTCATATGTTTACACCCAGTCACTATTTGATCTGGATTAAATCCATCATCGCTCTTTAGCACACTTCGCCACCCCAGTTCAGGCTCAGCCATATGCAAATCAGTCTAGACAGTGTCCCCCTTGTGTCCCTCATGGGAACAGTCAAGCCCAAACTGCCAAGCGAGGTCTTCCCTGGATGGGAAACAAGCTTCCTTGGACTGGTTTCGGGGAACACCCCTCATCAGCCAGGCTAGCTTGAATCCAGTGGCAAAGTGAGCCAACTTAGGGTGAACAAAGCAAACACAGTTCAGAACCAGCCATATGCAAATCTCTCTTGACCCTGTTCCTCATGGGAACAGTCCAGCCTGAACTTTCAAGCCAGGTCTTCCCTGGATCGGAAACAAGCATCCTCAAGGTTTCGGAGTAAATCCCCTCATCAGTCAGGCTAGCTTGAATCCAGTGGCAAAGTGAGCAAGGGCCCCACGTCTGGGCAAACCCTGCCAACTTAGGGCAAACAAAACAAACACAAGGAGATGATGGACGGAACGCTGAAACTTTTCAGACACGCACCCCCAGTCACTATTTAATCTGGGTTGCCAAAAAGATTCCTTTGGAGTCAAGCAAAACAGCTGTAAATTATTTGCCTTAACCGCAGTATGCAACTTCAACAATGCTGTTTCACACACCTTCCATTGTATTTCTTTTAATTTAGCTCTTTATTTTTTTTACTGTTTTTAATCTGCGAGTCACGATCTTGACATCGCTGAGTTTTTAAAAGAGCTTTTAAGGCTCTTCAATGGTTCGTTTTTGTGAGCCTAAGTAGTCTCCCTTTGCCACTGATGCTAGGACAGACGTTTTTGATGTGCCTGGTGGAGAGAAAGCTGAAATTTGGCTATGTTCTTGTTCCCATTCAGTGAACAAATCAGACGTAATTTCTGAAACTGTGCGATAACATTATGATCATCCAATAGATATATGAGCTGGTAATTACCACTTCACTTTATAGATCTCTAAAGCACGGTAAGCAAGAGATGGGTGAACGGGCTCCTCTGCATTATAACAGGTATGATTGCGATGTAGAGACATCCGCTGTGTGCGATGATTGCTTTGTGTGATGATTGAAGCTTTTACACAGACCAAAAGAGGAATAATGAAACAGAGTATAATCGATTATACTATTTGTCGATGCAGTAGTACATGTAGGTCTTGCCAGCAATCCCTCCAATAAATGTACAAAATGCCCCTTAAGAGAATCTTTAAAAAAAGTTATCTGTTTTTTGGATGTTTGTGGATGGTCCTGGCTTCACAAAGAGGTGGAGAAATATTAAAAAGTGGATCAGAGGAGTCGTCTTTGAACTGGATCAGTTGGATCTCTTTATAACCAGTTGTCATTAAAATCTCTTGTCATTACTACTGAAGGTGTTGGAAAGTGATTCAAAATGTTATCAAGGTCATCTAAAGTTGAATGAAGTTTTGAATGATTTTGCACCAATGTGAGGAAAAATATATATTGAATAACAAAGCACTTGATTACTTCCTAAAAGTATTGGAAGCAGAAACGTTGACTTTACCGGAATTGAATTCGTTTTTATTTTTAGGCAATTGTAAAACATTATTAGCCCACCTCTGGGATGTCCCTTTGTATTCCTTTTTGCAGGAATTTGATGGAAATGTTCCAGTGTAAACGATTGAAGGTTCCATGTCTGGTGTAAAAAAATGATTTGAAAGCTTGCATAAAAGTCCAGTAACTTATATCCTACTGTTTCTATTTGCTTTTTATAGCCGGTAATATTCCAAGAACACAGTGTGAGATCTACCTAGGCAGGGCTACCCATTGTTCTCTTTTCACTAGGTATGAAGTGATGCAGTGAGAACCTGAGACTGTTGCTGATCTCAAAATCCTTTCAGTATGATTTTTTTCCCATTTAAAGAATAATTGGAGGCTTTAGTATGGCATCCTACATGTGTATAAAAGTTCAATGGGTCCTTAAAGTACTGCATGAGTGATGTTTGTATTTTGGGTGGAGAAGCAACAATCTCAACATGTGTGGATATCTAAGTTTAACCAGGGTCGTTATCTGAATGCCTTAAGATTCGAGATCCATTTTTTGTGCACTGATCTTTTTCAGTTATACCTAGCACGAGCCAAACTCTGTTTTTTTCTTTTTTTAGTTAGATCATTGACAATGAATCGAATCCTAATAAGTTGTTATAACTTATTACGTGCAATTAATTTAAACAGTGCATTACTTTTAAGGTCTTTTACCTATTTAATATATCGTGAGACCCTTCTGATAAATAAGCCGGGGTGAAGATTACTCCGTCAGATACAGAATCAGTGGCTTGACCCTCTGCATGATTGTTTTAACTTACAAGATTGTTGCCCAGTCCTTTAGAAATAGTAGTTGCAGAACTAAAATAGGGAAAAAATATTCTCCACTTTTGCCGCACTGAAGGTAGGATGTTGTTAAATGTTGGCAAAGACACGCTAGTATGATTAGCTGTTAGAGATTTTGGGCCATATGTATCAAGCCTTTTGTGAATCGCAAAGGCCGAAATTCGCAAACGGCCTTTTTGCATGTTTTGGGATGTATGAAATATTCGCAAAATAAGGAATCGCAAAGATTTGCGATTCCTTATTTTGCCATAACATTTAAGGAATCACAATTTTACGATTCCTTAAATGCTATGTATGTAGCATTTTTGGGTTGCGAATTTTGGTTAAGAATTCGCAAATTACCACCAACTTGTAGTTGATGCTAACTTACGAATTCTTCAACAAATGCACAATTTGGCATTTTTGAAGGTGGCATGTGATGCACACACATGTCCATAGGGCATGTATGTGCGCCATATGCACACACATGTACATTTCAGGGTTGCAGCAGGGTTTTTTGAGACACCCCTGCACCCTTGAAATAATTCTCAAATTGCGATTAGAAAATTGCGAATTCGCACTTTGAGAATTATTTTGCAATCATTCCTATGGGCCTCCTGGCCCATAGGAATGCTTTGGAAATTATTCCTTAATTGCGAATTCGCAAAATGCGAATTCGCAAATAAGGAAGATTAAGGAATCGCTAAAAAATAGCGAATTTCTTCATACATACCATTTTGCGATTCCTAAATAGCGATTCCTTAAAAATCGCTATTTAGGAATCGCAAAAGAGTTTGTTGATACATATGGCCCTTTGTTAGAATCGTGTGCAATTGCCTTTGCCAGTCCCAGAGTATCTCCGATTTCAGCAAAATGTATATTAAATAAATTGTTAGTTGGCAAAGCACTGTAGACCGCGGTCACAAGTTCAAGTGGCTTGCTGTACTTGTACATCTGTTGATCTTTTTGAAGTTTGCCCAGGGTTGGCCTCTTCTGCCTGACGGATCGAAGAAAGAAAGTGCCCCAGTGTGATATTATTCTTTACCTTAACATTATCAGTAAGGGGTTTTGATTCAAAGGTTAGAATTTTTTTTTTTAGCAGTTGTGAAAGCAATCGAGTTTAGATATTTCGTTTTTGAGGAGCTGGTCAGCGTCTTTTTTTTTTTATATTCTTAATTTTGTAGGTGTCTTATGCTGACATACAGTTGAAAGTTGTCATTCGTGACACTCATTTCAGGGTCCCGTTACTACACTTCGGGAATGCTTTGATTGAGGCATTGCTGGCGATTGCTCAACTTCCACTTGTGTTTGACAAATGATCAGACTGGCAATGGGCTCTCTGTTTCCTTCATTTGGACTTTCGATCAAATTAATGCTACGTTGTGGCGTTATTTCAGAAGCCAGGCTTGCTTTGCTAATTTCTGGGGTGACAGGTGAGGGTTCATTGCCCCCTATTTGAGGTATAGAAAATTTCACAGGTAATAAACGTAGAAGGTCTACTATGTCATCCAACCTGAATAAGTTTGTAAAATGAGATCCAGCTTTTGTAGTAACTTATTCTAAGATGAGTTTCTGCGAGTCCCCAGTGGTTTTAGGCTCCTCGTTAATTCCTTTTAGCAGCTCTGTTTTTTCCGCAAGGGCCAACAATTGCTCTCCCAGAGTTTCTGCCAGTTTAGATAAGACTGTTGTCACCACCCATTGTTTGAAGGACAGGATACAGTGGCGGTGTGAAGATACCACCAATCTATATCTTTAGAAGAACTCTTTGAGGGACGTGATGAGTGTTGGGTTTATCTGGCATGACAGCTTTGAGAGAACGTGAGAGTATAAGTATTCTAAATTGTAATGAGCTCAACTAGAATGTACTGAGTTCAGAGTGCGACCAGTACTGGCGGAGACAGTTGGTGTACGAAGAGCTGATGCCAGAGGTTTTGAGCTTTGAGACTAAATCTTCAAAAGCACATCTGTGTGGTGTATTTTTGGGCACAACAGATTGGTGACGAGCTGCTCAAACCCACAGGTCATCAAAAGTACCTGGTTCCTGCTACAGTAAGAGTATCGGCAAATCTATTGTGTGGCGCGACTACCGCTTCTTTGTTAATGGACTTTAATGCAGCATCAGCATAACTTTGAGCTTTGGCACAAAAACAAATAAAACAGCCCGACCACAACCAAGAAGACGCACAGATAAACAAGAGCTGAAAGAACCAGCCCCAGGAACTGCCCCAGCAATGTCCCCTGCAGAAGGAACACTCAACACCATCTGGAAGGGAACCAAGAACAGGAGCGGGAAGGACCAAGCAGCGGCCCAACAGGTATCCACAGCCAAGCCTCCCTCAAACGAGGACCAGCAGACAGACAGACCCGTGGCCGGCTGACCGGCACCTGGGCATACACCTCAGAACCCTGTGCAACCCAGGGCTGAAAGACAGGCAGCCGAATACAACCACCCAGGCCAGAGGCCAGAGACCAAAGGCATATGACTAAACAGTACCAACACAAAGCCACAGCAGCAAAAAGATACCGTCCGGGCCAAACACAGCAACACCGCTCGGCAGACAACCAACACCAAGAGAGCAGAATTCACCCCAGACCCAACAACCAGAGGTAAAGTAGGTATCACCACCCTCTGGGACCAGTGGACAACCGAGGGGACCGTGGGCAGAAGCCCAGGAGTGGGACACAACACAAGACGGACTGGCAGGACCCACAAGAACGGAGAGCGCTTAATGAACCCCAGCCACCCAAACCGAACAGCGGAAACGAATGCTGCCAAAAAACCACCCCCATGGAGAGGGACTGGAAAGCCACCGACTCCAGGGGTAGAAACTGACTCCCTGGAAGGGACGGCAACACCAATGGAAGATCCCAGGAAGGCCCAAGGCAAAATGCCCAAGGACACTACAGTAAACAACGCTGAAGCAACCCGGCCACCAAAGGATCCAAACTGCCCAACAGAGGGCCGTGGAATTCTTGCAAAACTGCCCACTGATCCCGAAGCACAGAAGGGACCAGGCCCAGGGCAAAGCCAACAGAAGGGAAAGCGGCACCACCGCCAGAGGGCAACCTCGAGACAGCAGGCTCAACAATACAAGAGCCAGGCCCGAAAAAGGAAGATGACGCAGAACCCCCCAAGGAAGCGGAGGGCCCGCAAGGCGGAAGGAAGATCCGGGAATGCCCAGCACTCCTGGACAGTCAACCCCCACAGCAGCAGTAACAAGGGATGCAAATACAGCTGAGGATCACCAGCAGAACAAATGCCCAGTCCAGGCCAATCAAGCACAGAGCCTATGCAACCATAGGAAAAGGAGTAAAAGCGGAAGGCAGGGTGCCCGGCCAACGGAACAACAGAGCATCCCGTCGACAAGCCCGGGAGGAGCAAATGAACAGCGAATTCCCAAGCAAACAGAGCCACCACCGGGAACCCAAACCGAGCTGGCAGGGAGATGGAATCCAAGGAAGGGAAAATCCCACAGAAGAGAACTGCCATGCAGGACTCTCCGACCCCGGGAAAGAAAGTGCCACGAGTGACAACACCGTCACCCCAGCCAAGGACAGAAACAACCCCGTAAGGGGCCAAAGGGCGCAAAACCAGCAATGCCCAGGAGAAGGAGGCAGGCCATCACTACTGAAAGACAGTCCGGAACCAGAAACATGAAGGCCCACACACTGTGGAAGCCGGACGAGCAACCCGCCTGAAGGCAATCCCATCGACCCAGCACAGACCAGGAAACCAAGGATGCCCCCAAGGCCCCCAGACTAGTAAAAAGCAGGGGAAGGGGACCCCAGAAAAGGCAGACCACAGGAGAGAATGGACACCACAAACCACCAACCCCGACCGCACAGCAACCGCGGCGACACAACCACCGGTAGAACAGAATCCATGGAACAAGAAGCCCACTGGGACAAGAGACAGACCACCAACGGGGCCAGACTAAGAAGTCAGCAACACCTGCCCCCACAACTACTGATGGACAAAGGCAGAAACCGAGACCAGGAGACAACCCTGGTCCCACAGCAAGGAAGCCCTCCACCCAGCAAGAAAAACACCATCCCATGGAACATGGCCAGGGTATCCGAATAACATCAAGGTCAGGGTTAGGATCCACTTGCGAAAACACAAGGAGGAACCGGAACCCCTGATGGACTCCGCAGACCCTCCGGCATCGGGAATCCCCCCTAGACAAAGAAGAGGCATAGAACAGCCAGGCAACAAGGTACGGGATTACCCCAAACCCATCTTCATGGAGGACGCCGGCCAAGGGGGCCAATAGCATGTGAAGACCCGCGGACCAGACGATAATAAAAACAGGGGAGAACCCAGAAACGGAAGTGCCATACCCACACACAAAACCGGAATGCTGTGTAGCATTTTAGGATCCAAGCGTTATTTACAGATTCATGCCCTTATATAGGTATAATTCGCATTGCCCTTATATAGGCATAGAAATCATAACCATATTTAGACATAACCCATGCAGTCCAAATACAGGCATGGCTACTTCCAGTCGTTCCAAAGATTTCTTGGAAAACTCGGCTTCAGCAATCAGGGACATCCCCTTGCTTGAATATTGATTTGTCCTAGAAATCATGGAGTTTTCAAAGAACTACCATTCCCTTGGGGTTCTTTGATGACTTTATTATGTCCGACTTTACGTCAAACTAGGCACCTTCAAGGTATAAATATACCTACACTTGCCCTAGCAAGCACACGGTGGTTCGGAGCAGCTCGACTATCTACTTGCCCGACGCAGCTCGATACAGCAAATGCCGAAGGAAACTGACCCTCCAGCTGACGCACTGATCGAGAATCTGTCCTTTCTCTCGCTGAGAATCCAGCTCCAGTGTTTCCAAGCTCCCCTCGCGGGGTGTTGGGAAATCGAGTCTGAGACAGACATACCAGACCTCCTTCATACTAAAACCAAGGTACGGAGCTGATTAGACCCTAAGAGAAATCTTGGTTAGATTCTTGGCAAAGAAAAACGAAACCTATGCTACACCTCACTTACTTCTTCCCACGTACTAGACTTAGGTTAGGTACATTGGGGTAGGCGTATTTTAGAAGCACCAGTTGAGTACTTTTTGGCCTGGCCTTTGTTATTTATGTATATATTTATCTATGGTCTAGAAACCATACAATGCTTTTACAGTATTATTTTATAATACTCTTCTTACTGTACGCTGTGCATTATACTTTGCAACCAGTATTACGATTGTAGCAGTTCACTTTACTTGCATGAGAAAGAAGACTGTTCAATAAACCCTTTTATTGAAAACGCCCGTCTCTCTATTTCTCTGCACCTCTGATGAAACAAAGCATGCACGATTGACTGAGTAAAATATCTATTTATTGTTTCCACGACTCTGAAGATCAGTTTTATTCTTGGGGAAACAAAGTTGTCATGTTTATGTGGTTGTCAGAAACAAATCCCTTCTTGTGTATTCAAGAAAGTTTCTAGTGACCTCTGAGCTAGCTGGCACTCACAATTAAGTCTAATATATTCGATAGAGACCTAGTCGATATAAGTCCTATGTCAAATCTATAGGATATAATATTCCAATGCGCAGAGCCTATTGGGAATATAGGAACTACACTACATGGCGCCCAACGTTTGGTAAGGCATTAATTTAACGCTAGATACTAGAGTACCTCAGTCGTGCTTTTCACAGAGACCCCTTTTTCCCGTAAAATACTCCAATAGATGTCTGGAGTGGGTAAAAGGATAAAATATCCGCCATAACTGAGTAGGACGAAAATCCTATGTATTAGTTTTTGGTTTGATTCAACGTTGAAGGATACAATGTTCAAAAATATTGTGCACCTTATCTTTGTTTCCTTGAAACTTGCTCTGCAAACTTTCAGTCAACAAAATTGCCGACGAGGATAATCCCGGGGCCAGTGGAACTGCAGTGTCTACAATCTGACCGGGTTTAGACGTTACAGGTTTCCAACAAAATGACCCAGATGCTATAATCATCCCGGAAAACCTAAGGAAAACGATCACTATAAAGCTTATAACAAATGGCCTATCATCAAGGGGTGGTAGGGTAATTTTTGTCATAGAGGCACACGAATATCGGCAGACAGAGGTATTCTTTTCATGGATAGTCTTCCCTGAAGCAAATGCAGTATCGCATGTGTTTCACTTCTACAAAATAGAGGATCATCCAACGGAATACGTTCCTTTCGAGGACATTGAAATTCCACTAACTTACCAAGAGCACCAACTCTGGTTTAAAGGCGCCCTACAACATCAAAATCACTTTACCAGTCTCGCTCCACTAGGTAGACCAGGAGCAACATGGCCGGTACTAGCCAGCTATACACCACATCCTTACATTGAAGAAATATCAAGTGAAGAACTATTAGTTCAACTAAAACAACTAATTAAAATACATAGACAGTTGGTTCAATATGTCATGCGGACTCTAACAGTCCAACCTGCTATAAGGCTTCCACAACAAATCCCTCACCAGGGGAACACAAATAAAATTACACCACAGACTATACAATCAGTCATTCGTAAATTACCCGCAAAAAGGGAACAAATTCCATTCTGGATAGCTCAAAAAATTACTCAAATTGAGGCAGTATTTCATGACAGTACACCTCATGAGAAACACACAATTTTAACAATCTGTTTACCAATGGGGATCGCACCACACCTGGAGCACTGCGACACTTGGGGTACAGTCTTTGCTGCAATCTACACAAAAACACATGGTGTTCTGTCTATGGCAGTAATACCAGATGTCCTGAAACAGATTCAAAATGAATACGGGGCAGAGCCTGCTTTAAATCTGGGTATGAAATTACTGAAATATTTCAAACAGGTCTCAGCTATATTATTAGCCAATATTAAAGGTGAAGCAGCATCCTTGGGGATCTGCCAAAAAATAAGAGAAATTGATATAACTGAGCAACCATATGAACTGGCCAGAATAATTGAAAAATCCTATGAAGAACTAGATAGAGATAGTTTGGGTGGGAAACCAGTAAAGCCCTAACTAACAGAAACTCCTAAAAAGAAGTGCGAAAATACTAAACAAACTTCTAATGAGAAGCGTTCTCAGTCCCGAGGAAGATCTCCTCAAAAAGGAGCCCTCTGAAAAGAGGTATAACCTCAGGAACAGGGATCATTTGAGAAAACCTGATAGATATCAAGATACTAATACACGTTCCTCTCGTACATTTCAGACTTCCTCACAGAAATCAGAAAGAAGAGGGCGGTCAGAAGACAAGGAAAAAATGCGTGAAGTCCAAATATGATCAACACGTTCCAAAAAATAAGACAACCCAATTCACCAAAAAAAAGGTAGCAGGTCTAAAGATCAGACATGCCGAGGATCTTGAGGACACAACTCAAGAACGGGGAGTGGGCCCAGACAGCTGATAGCAGGGTTAGTGTACCCCATAAGTTATCTGAAGTAACGCTTTGGATGGAGGGGGACATAACTAGAAAAATAAGAGCACTCTTTTGGGAGAAGCTCTCTAAAGGTTATGACATTCTTCTAGCTGAAAAAGACTGGTCACCAAAATGTGTCAGTGAGTGCCCACATGGCGAAGACATCATTATGCCAGCCTTCTCTAATCAAATTCCAATTCACTTAAAGTATACATATACCAGAAAATGGGCTGTAGCCCAGGCTCCAGCATTATATAAAAATTATGTTGGATGGGATGAGGATTCTCTTTACCATAAAATCCAGCTAAAAACTCAACCAACTGCATAGAGGCAGTATCCAGTTAAGCAAGAAGCTCAAAAACAGGTCAGGGAGATATTAGATCAACTTGAATATCAAGGGGTGATTGAAACATGCACCTCGACAATGAGCAATCCTTTGTTTCCTGTCTCCAAACCAGACAATACATATCATCTAGTTTTGGACTACACACATTTAAACTCTTATTGCAAAACCTTTGCAGTACAAAATGCACACAGTGCAGCACTAATGAATAACATTGGGTGTAAAAAATATAAAACCACATTAGATATTTCTGACAGTTTCTTCTGTCAAAACATTGTACCTGAAAGCAGGAACTTGACCGCTTTCTCAATCATGGGGACACATCGTCACTTCTGTCGTCTCCCTCAGGGATTCAAGAATAGTCCAAGGTTATTTTCAGCCAGAGTAACAGAGTTACTTCAAACGTATGATGATGAGGCATTATCTTATGTTGATGACATCTATCTAACAGATGATGACTTGGACAGGCACTTGAACAGAGTGAATACCATTATACTTGCATTCGCCTATGAAGGGTACAAATTCAACTTTAAGAAATCAAGAATTGCCCACCTCAACGTACTTTTTCAGGAATACGAGTTATCAAGTGAAGGAAAAAGCCTGGCAGCCAACTTTTTAGAAAAGTGTGCGCTGCTCCAACCTCCAAAAATGCTGAAAAACTTAGTTAATTCTAGGTTTCCTGTATTTCGGAAGAATATACATTTTAAACTACGCAGAAAGGGTTAAACCTCTCTATGAATTAATCAAACCTGATTTTAAAACAACTAATTGGACTCAAAACACACAGAAATTTTGCATTCAGTGCAAACAGACATGTTAGCAACATCACATTTAAAGACATGCGTAAACATACACAATCTTGTAATCAGAATAATCCCAGGAAAATGCGGATTCACGTACTTAACTTTCAATGAAGGTGGAAAAAGTACCAATTGCTTACAAATCACACTTGTACACACAAGCTGAAATGAAATTCACTTCAACAGAAAAAATTCAATCAATCAATCAATCACAGCATTTATATAGCGCACTACTCACCCGGAGGGTCTCAAGGCGCTAGGGGAGGGGGGGTCCGCTACTGCTCTAACAGCCAGGTCTTGAGCTGTTTCCTGAAGGCGAGGTGGTCCTGGGTCCGGCGGAGGTGGTTCGGGAGGGAGTTCCAAGTCTTGGCGGCCAGGTAGGAGAAGGACCTTCCTCCTGTGGTGGCCCTTCGGATGCGGGGGACGGCGGCGAGGGCGTGGCCGGTCGATCGAAGTTGGCGTGTGAGAGCGTAGAAGTTGAGGTGGCTGTTGAGGTATCCTGGGCCTTGGTTGTGTAGGGCCTTGTGTGCGTGGGTGAGGAGACGGAAGGTGATTCTCTTGTTGACCGGTAGCCAGTGCAGAAAAAATCTCGACAGCGGTTCAAACTGCAGTAGCAAAAGAGAGAGCTCTCGCACAGGGTAAACGCATAATGGTCGTTACTCCTGTACCTGCCTTAGAGGCAGTGACAAAAGCAAGCCTTCCGAATGCAAAGGCTTTACATCCAAGATGGATACAATGGGTTAACTCTCTTGCTGCAACAGACGTTGAATGCGTTTTTGACCCCTATTTGAAAACACAAGAATTTCTACATTACAAACAAGAATGCCCTCTGCCCACTGAGATTCTGCCTCTGGAACAGTACAAATGTATAATTGGGGGTAAACAAGCTTACCAGACCTCCTTCATTCTAAAACCAAGGTACGGAGCTGATTAGACCCTAGGAGAAATCTTGGTTAGATTCTTGGCAAAGAAAAAGTAAACCTATGCTATACCTCACTTACTTCTTCCCACGTACTAGACTTAGGTTAGTTACATTGAGGTAGGCGTATTTTAGAAGCACCAGTTGAGTACTTTTTAGCCTTTGTTATTTATGTATATATTTATCTATGGTCTAGAAACCATACAATGCTTTTACAGTATTATTTTATAATACTCTTCTTACTGTACGCATTATACTTTTCAACCAGTGTTACGATTGTAGCAGTTCACTTTACTTGCATGAGAAAGAAGACTGTTCAATAAACCCTTTTATTGAAAACGCCCGTGTCTCTATTGCTCTGCACCTCTGATGAAACGAAGCATGCACGATTGACTGAGTAAAATATTTATCTATTGCTTCCACGACTCTGAAGATCAGTTTTATTCTTGGGGAATCAAAGTTGTCATGTTTATTCTGTTGTCAGAAACGAATCCCTTCTTGTGTATTCAAGAACGTTTCTAGTGACCTCTGAGCTAGCTGGCACTCACAATTAAGTCTAAGATATTCGATAGAGACCTAGTGTACATAAGTCCTATGTCAAATTTATACGATATATTATTCCAATGTGCAGAGCCTATTGAGAATATAGGAACTACACTACAGGACGTAACACCAAGACGAAGGGTAGAGAGGCACAAGGAGGCAGGCAACCAGTAGAACCGAGGTGGTCAATACAACCCTCGAACCAGTAAAGGAAAAGTGCCTGAAAGAGAGCAGCACAGAGTAAACACGTGGGAAAAACGAATGCTCCTACATCAATCCCAAGACCAGATGGAAGTGCCCAGAAACCGCACACCCTAGAATGACCGCCAACAGAGCCACCTTATATGGCAGGGGTGTGCGAAAGAAGGCCTCTGGAGGGAGGGTCATGAAAAAAAATGGTAGCCCACTCACACAATCCGCAGAGTCCACGGAGCCGTGACAGAGCCCTGCCAGAAGCAAGACAACCGATGCCCCCCTCCACCGGATCTCCAACAGCCCCAACCAGAGGAGAAGCAGGACTCATACGCGGGGCAAAAGCAACCCCCTGCGACCGGGGAGTAAGCAGACAACTGGGTGTCCGTGACCCCGTCGAAGAAAGGGCAAGTCCCCCTAGCGGGAGAAGAAGAAGGCACCAAACAGCCCCGACTCCGCTGAACTGCGAAAGCAGAAGAGATTAGGTGCATTCAGGGCGGCAAGAGGTAGACCAACCTCACATAAACCTGTCAAACACACAACACTCACCAAACAGCCAGAGTGCAAATGACAGGACCACAAAAGGACTGTAGTATACCGGGCCCCACAAACTCAAAACCAAATGAGAAGTGAAGCAGGCGTAGACGCCCGAAGACCACCGGAAGCAGCTCATAAGATACTCCGCCCCTCTGGAAGCTGGACAGGCCGGAAGACCGCAGGACCAAAGAACCTCCAGATCGCCCAACGCAGTGTTAGAGAAGAGTGACATGTGCCCCACGACCTCCCAAAACTGTGAATGCGGAAAATAAACAGCCCGGGTGCAGGAGCACCAGCCAGAAAACACCGCCGCATCCTCGCAACCCCCACCGGTAGCAGCAAGCAAACCGAGGTGAGGCCGCAAGTGCCGGGCCAATCAATATGGCAGAAACCCATGCCGCCAGAGCCCGCTAATGCAGGGCTGAAGAAACAGTATGGCCCAAGACAGCCAGAGCCGGTGCAATGCAGGGGGGAACGCAACAGTAGAGCCCTACACCACCAGAGCCCTGCTATCGCAGGGCCATGAAAACAGGAGCAAGAGGATCCCATGTCACCAAACAGTAGCCATGAGGTGTGGGGGAAAGGGAGGGGAAGCCAGAAACTGACCCCGCTTGTGCAGTGCCTCCTCCCCAGGGCCGTGGGACCCGCTAGAGCAGGACCTAGCCCACCACTTACCTAAATGTGCATGTGGAGAGTTTGAAGCACAGAACAAAATAAACAGGTAGTGGGTTGGGTCGACACGCCCTTATACTGGGTCAGGGGCGACGGAGGTCAGCCATGTTGGGAAGGGATGGGAGGCATGGGATGCTAATTTGCTTTGGAGGGTTCTGGTGTGGAGCTAAAGCTCACTACGTAGCTCTGGTGTCGAGGAAGACTTACGAGGAGGTAATGGCCATTTTGGATCTGGACTGTACTCCGGTTTTGCTGCATCTTTACCCGACTACGCTGACACACGCACCAATTGTGAAATGTGCGTTGCCTGATTGGCCTTTATTAATCTTTGTATGCATGTTTTTCGAGCAGCTGTGCAAAGAGTGCCTCTTGCAGCTGGATCAGCTTGTTGACATCCACACCCAACGGTATACATTTTGGTGATTTTTTTGTTGCTGCTGCGTTTTACTGGTGATTCTAAAGTGATACCCACACTTGTCGTGTTACTAATGATTATCAGCGTTTCACTCAGCGAATTAATTTACTGGTGATCATATAGTGAAATGCACACTTGTCTTATTGTGTCACTCAGCAAATTCTTTCTTTTCTTTTTTAAGCGGTGACACATGCACCTTCTTTGTCCACAGTATCTTTATTTGTCAGAGGTACAATAATCAAATGTATGTATTCAGCTGTGACACGCACACCTTCAGTTGTCACACTATTTGCCTGAAGTGATTTGGCAGTTACCATTACACTTGATTTCGGTCGTACACTTTTGGGTCCTTCCATTAAAACAGTCTGGCTACAATGAATCTACCATCACCTCAATCTTTCATGACAACAGAAGGCGTAAAAAATCTTAAATAGAGGAACAGAAAGAATACTCTATTAACTATATTTACACATTTGAGAATGAAGACCTTACCCCGGAGAGCAAAAAGAAAATCTTATTACATTGTCTAAGCCCAGGGGCATTAAAAGTCTATAATCGCATGGAGAAAAAGCACCGCTTGGAGGAGAAGGAGACATATTTACGAACTTTACCAGATCTCAATGCACATTTTTCTGCAACTGTGTGAAAGGTAATCGATCGTTATAACTTTTACTATAGGAAACAGGGTGAATGTGAGAAAATAAAAGATGATGTTGCTGCAAAGAGCAAATTGGCTCTTTCTTGCACGTTCGGAAAGTTGGAGGATGAATTAGTGAAGGCCAAATAATTATGTACTGAACCAACTCAAATTTACAGGATAGATTATGGGTCCATGAAGAGTCTACTTTACAAGAGGTCACATATCATTAGTAAGGGTGAACTTATTTCCAGATGCACCAAGACAGTTGTGTCTGTAAATAAGCAGGAAGGGAGTGAAGATGTTATTAATATTGTTAAAAAAAGAGTTAATGTAAAAGAGGAACAAGAACGTAACAAGAAAGAGGTGAAAAACATAGGGAAACAGAATCTCAAAAAATGGATGAAAGACCTCATGGGCAAGTGTTATTGCTGTGGTAGTCCTACTCATCTAGCACATGATAAGAAAGCCTCGCTCTTGGTCAGAAATGTTCAAAGTGTGAAGTTAAAGGACACTATACAATGGTTTGTTTCACGTCAATAGTAATTAAGTATGTGGTGGATGAGTGGAATCAGTATGAAGATCAGTCTAGTTCTGATAGGAAGGGTTCACAGGTGCTGTGTGTACAGGGCAGCGTTTTGGAGGGGAGTTAGTGGACACAATAGCGAAAACAATTTGTGATATGGTGGCTGGTTGTGTTCATATGGTGGCAGATTCAGGTTCACTGTATGCACTAATTAATAAAGAGATTTGTACCAGTTTCTTTTTCCTAAAGAAAGGGTCCAGTTTGGAGAAACAGATATTAAACCCTAGTGCTTCACAGGGGAAACTATCAGCCTACTGGGATTCTGTAAATTGTTATTTGATTTCAAAGGCAGGAAGGCAGAATGCAAGATGTACGTAGCTGAGAGCGGATGGTCAGTCCTGGAATGGTGGGATCAGGGAGTCTGGGTATTTCACTTGATCCCATTAGTGCAGATCCTTCATTGATTGTTAGGGACAACAAGCAGGAAGGTGACATTTTTGGTAGCAAGTTTCCATCTGTATTTTCTGGCAAAGTTAGAATTGAAGGGATTCATCTACAAAATAGTATTAGAAAAAGATGCATGTCCCTCTATGCATTAAGTAAGTAATATTCCCCTTAGTATTAAGGATGAAGTGATTCAAGAATTGAACAAGTTAATGGGTTTCGGTGTTATTAAGCAGGTGGAATCCTTTGATAGGGTACCCCCCCCTGGTTGTTGCACGAAAGGCGAATAGTCGTATTTGTTTTTGTGTTGATTTAAGAGAGCTAAACAAAAACATATTTGTGGATATGCTTCCCTTACCCCAAATTGGTGAAAGTTTTGTCAGTGACAAAATGGATAAAGTGGTTTTCCACTATGGACCTGATATCGGTGTTCCACCAGGTACTGTTCCACCAGGACAGTAATAATCTTACTACCTTTATCACACCTATAGCTTGTTTCCAAGTCAGAAGGGTATCATTTGGCCTACATCGGCCAATGTTGCAGCGTCTCATTCACCAGTTGAGAAGAAAAAGCTCTTTTTTTCCGGATGACAACTTGATAACAGGAAAAACAGGATGGAGCATGACTAGGACTTAACAGTGGTACTGACATTTTTAGAAGAGTATGGTTTAAGAGCTGAAGAGAACAAATGTAAGTTTGCTAGGAACAAAGTAATGTACTTGGGGCATATAAATTTGTTCCAAAGGTATTACCCCTAAAACAGAACTGATTGGAGCGATAAGACAAACTCCTATCCCACAGGATAAAGACGAATTGTGTTCTTTTTTAGGCTCAGCTGAATTTTAATCCAAATTCGTATATAATTTCTCTAAGAAAATGTACCACATCAGCCAATTGTAAAAAAGGCAGTACATTCATATGGTGTAATGAGTGTCAAAAGGCTTTTGAAGTATTAAGGAGGACATTTGCATGGCTCCGGCTTTACAGGGGTTTGATCCGGGTTTTAAAATTCATCACCACAGATGCAAGTGGTAAGGGACTTGGGGCTGTTTTGTTCCAGTTACATGAGGATAGTGCAGAATGCATGGTTGCTTTCGCTTCCAGAATTTTAAACCCAAAGGAGGAGAAGTACTTCGCTATAGAAAGAGAAACCCTAGGTCCGGTGTGGGGTTTAAAACACTTCAGACAGTTCATTTGGGGAACTAAGGTGGCAGTATAACGCGACTACAAGCCCCTAACCAATGTTCTCACCTCACAGGGGCTCAGTAATGTTTCACCTAGGATAACCAGGTTTTCCACGCAACTGTTGGACTACATGTATGAAGTTCATTATGTCCCAGGAGCTTGCAATGAAATTGCAGATTTTTTAAGCAGGTTACCATTTCCCATAAAAGAAGGCACTAGTAATGAGCGGGATGAATGTTCGGTAGCAATGGTATTCTCGGGGAGTTACAGAGGATTGATTCTAGGGTATAGTTAATAGCCCAAGAACAAGATTGCATGTTACCTAAGGTCATGAAGTACGTCAAGGAGGGCTGGTCAGAGAAAAAACCCTTGGACAAGGATTTGACTGCATTTTGGGAAGTGAAAAATGAGTTGTCTGTGGAGGAAGGTTTCTTATTGAGGGGTGGTACACTCATTCCCCCCTAGGACCTACATGATAGAATCATTAATCTATGTCACAAAGGTAATCTAGGAATTGTGAAAACTAAACGTAGAGTGGAACAGTCCTATTGGTGGCCAGGAGTGGACAGGGAAATTGAAAAGGTAGTAAGGAAATGCATGAAATGCGTAACCGCCGATAAAGTACTGGTCACATTGAAACCACCTCTACATCCCTCTGAAGTGCCACAAATGCCGTTGCGGAGGATAGGAGTGAATATCTTCTGCCCAGTACAGGATGTGTGTGTTGGAATCCAGATGCATCTTGGTGGCTGAGTATCATTTCTTGAAAGGGCCATAAATCAAAACTGTGCAAAAAGCAGATACCTGAGCGGTGGTGACATTTTTGGAGGAGATATTCTACAGAGTCGGTCACCCAAAAGTGGTGGTCAGTTACAATGGGGGACTGTTTATCTCAGTTGTTTTCAGGAAAATAATGATAAAAATGGAGTAATACACAAAACAACAGCCATTTACCATCCCAAAGAGAACAGAAATGTGAAAGGCTTTAACAGAGTGATGAAAGCGATCATTAAGTTAGCTAACAGTACAATATGAATTGGGAGACCGAAATGATGAAAACTGTAGGGGCTTACAAGTTGGCTGGGTGTGAGTCAACTAAGTATAGTCCTTTTGAACTGACTCGGGGGAGAATGCCACACACTAAAGATAACATGGGTTGGCTAGCCAAACCTAGGAAAGTTGATTGGTCACCCATGGCAGTGAGGAACCGAATGCAAATGAGCCAAGTGAAGTATAAGAGTAGATATGATTCATTGCAAAGAGTGAAGAAGGTGGGGGCGTGGCCACGGAGGCGACTAAGATGGCCGCCTTTGTTTGAAGCTCCGCCGTCCGGGCGGCCTAAACACGACATCCTGAGGGCCTGAGGCTTACTTTACCCCGCTCTCCACCTCCATCCTGCAGCTGCGGCGATTCGCTGCTGATTGACTCCGGACCTGGGCTCGGAGGTGCCCGGAGGGAGACGCACCGGCGGAGGAGCGGTCGGCCACCCCACCTGCTACTGCTCTTCATGCGCCCGGATCGCAAGTAAGTCCCGGGCCGAGGCGCTGCGCCCGCTGTTAGGGGTTCGCGTTGGTGCCGAGGGATTAGGTTCTCTCCTCGGGTGCCGGGCTGGGGGCTGATCCGTGCTGCCTCCGTGACTCCGAGCCGCGAGGGGCCTTGGGGCCTAGCTTGTGAGCCGGACCCGGGGACTAGAATGCGGGCTCCCCCGGGCGGGACTCGCGGGGGGGACCGGACCCGGGTGCCGCGAGGGGACGCCTGGGCCGCGGTGAGCGCTTTCAGGTCTGGGGCTGCTGCGAGGCTGGGCGGCCCCACCACTCCCCTCTTGTGGGCTAACCCCGGTGCCTCACCAGAGCGCGGTGAACATTAGACGCTCGGCTGACGGCGGGCCCTGACCCGCCATTGTACCTGGGGTCCCGCCAGGAACCACGTGAACTCTCCACCGACTGGCAACGACGCATTGGCCTTCCCGCTCACCCACTTGGGGGATGGTCGTGGCTGAGTTGCATGGCCTGTAACGTTCACTCTCCCCCTGGACGCTGGCTGTCCAATTAATCCGGATTGCACGGTCACCATTTGCTGTTGCCTGACGCGCCCTACACTAGGCGAGGTCTCCAACCGCCGTGGCCGTAGATATACATAGATATACATTTGCCGCGCTTCTCTGCTCGCTTAGTGCATTCACACTGAGCTACCACGCTTAACCTCTACCTGGCTGGTTCCTTCCTGCACGCGACGGCAGGACCTTCGTCCACCATGGGGAAAGGAGACCCTAACCAGCGTAAACTCAGCTTTGATAAGGCCTCCCTGCTAAATGCTGACACTAACGCGGGCTCCACGGCGGAAGCGGTGCCCCCCACTCAACAAGACAACACCACTACATTGGTAACAACAATGATGTCTGAAATGAGAGCTGGGTTCAAGGCACTGGACAACAGGTTTGACTCACTGGAACAGAAACTTGCTGACATGGGGTCCAAAGTGCAGGCTCATGATCATAGGCAGGACATTGCTGAATCCCGCATCTCTGATGTGGAGGACGCTGGCGCTAAATCGCTGAAACGCCTTGAAAGGGTTCAAAAAATCTTGAAAGAAGTTGCCGTAAAAAATGAGAACATGGAAGCGCGCGGACGACGCAACAACGTTCGCATTTTGGGTGTGGCGGAATCGACACAAACTGGCCGAATGGACGTCTTTGTTGAAAAGCTTCTCATTGACCTGTTCGGAAGAGACCTGTTTACGCCGGGGTTTGTGGTGGAGAGGGCCACCGATTCCTGGGACCGCGCCCTAATCCAGGCCTGCCGCCATGCCCGATCATCGCTAGGATCATGAATTTCAGAGACCGAGATGCAGCTTTGCGTGCCGCCCGGGAGAAAGGGGAAATATGATGGCAAGGCGATTTACTGTCCTTCTACCCAGACTTTACCGCAATGGTCCAAGAGGCACGTCGGAAATACACCGGGGTTAAAGCTGCTTTGCAAAATCTGGGCCTCAAATATGGTATGCTCTACCCTGCTCGCCTCAGGGTGGAGGTGGCGGGCAGGGCACGCGTCTTCGACTCCCCATCGGCAGTGCAGGAATTTTGTCAAACCTATAAATCAAGAGGTTCCCAAAACGCGACCACTTCCAGGGCACCATCGCCGACTCAGGGAGACACTCAACAAAGCGTGGATCTGTTCACGGACGCTGGACTGGGCTAACTATTGTACTCTACCACATGCTTCTACGTTTGTATTTTGATCAGTCTGAGTTGCAAATGGAGATTCACTTGCTTAACTGCCACGTAATAGTGTTTTGATAGCCCGGATGTCGAGGCGTCGCTAACCCCCATGGCGATCGCCGTTCTCATTGGGGAATGTCCATTTTTTTTCGTTCAGGGGGTTGCTGTTACGATCCATCTGTTCATATTGTTCTGTATTACCTCCGAGCTGGGTGGGATGTTCCTCTTCGGGGTTTGCAAGAGGTTGGGTGTGGGGTGGGAATGGGGTTTTGTTTTGTTCTGTTTTCTAAACTGGTGTCCGGAAGTCTTCACGATCGCAGTTTTCGTCCAGAGACTCCAGACCCACTCATACTACAGGCCTGATAGCCCTGTTTTCTATTAATGGCCAGATTAGGATTGCAGTTGGGTCCCTCGGACTTGTCAGTGATGACCTGGAATGTTAGAGGGCTGAACAACGATAGAAAGTGTAAACAGGTATTTAATTACATAGCAAGGCATAAAATAGACATTATATTCCTGCAGGAGACTCATTTGACCGCCCACTCCGCCACACGGGTAGCCAGAAGCTGGGGTACGCATCGATTCTTTGCTCACTATACCAGATTCTCTGCATTCACAACAGACTGCCATTTAAACTGCTCCACACTGTCATTGATAACGATGGCAGGTATCATTACGGGAACCCTTATGGGTCACAAGGTCACGCTTGTTGGGATATATGGCCCTAACACTGACACACCCGCCTTCTTCAATGATTTACAGATACAATTGTTGAATGCGGAGCCTGGCCTGCTGTTGATTGGCGGGGATTTCAATCTACTATGGGACCCGTCGAGAGACAGCACGGCAACTACTCCAGACACAAGGCCCCACTCACGCACAGTCCTTCGTAACATCTGCACGCACTTCTCTCACGTTAACATTGAGGCAGTGCTGCACACTGACACGCCGGCCTACTCTCACTACTCTGGATTCCACGACACATGGACCAGAATCGACTATTGGCTGATATTCCCGGAGGTGGTTGGGTGGGTGGCGGACCTACTTACCCTTCCGCGCACGCTGTCGGATCATTCTCCCATAGTGCTTAGATTAAGGGTCCCCCGGGAGGGTGGCTATGAGAGAAGGTGGCGCTTCCCTGGGAAGGCTTTATTAGATCCAGTTTTCACGGAGGAGCTGAGGGAGGCAATTGTAGACTATTTTGATTTAAACGCTGGCACGGTGGACACCTGGGCTGTCCTCTGGGAGGGATTTAAGGCGACCATCAGAGGGGTGTGCATTGCTAAACACTCTGGAATACTGCGCGATGTGCGGGCCACCCTCTCTCGCATAGAGCGCGACATAGCGGCGCTAGATATCGAACAGCTTCGGCACCACACAGAGGAGAGGGAACGCAAGCGATTACAACTGATGGTGGAGTTTAGGGAAGAAGCGGAGCGGGAACTCCGATTCCTAGCTAGATCATGTACGGCCAGACAACATGGGGAGGGCGAACGACCTGGCAGGCTACTAGCACACTTGCTCCGCCCGCCTCCCTCCTCTGCTTACATCACGGAACTTAGAGGGCCGACAGGAGACTTATTGCACACTACACCTGAGATCTGCAACACATTTCTGTCCTACTACACTAAACTATACACCTCCACATTGACTGACGATACTGCTGCACGCGGGGACTATCTCAATGAAATCGCGATGGTATACTTGGATAAATGGATGGTTGACTTTTTGGCTGATCCCATAATATCGGACAGCGTGGAGGAAGCCATTGACTCCATAAAGAGTTCTTCGGCCCCGGGGCTGGATGGGTTTTCGGCCGACTTCTACAAGGCTTACAAGGATCTGCTGGTGCCCCATCTGGTTGAAATGTACGCTGAGGCCCTTGAATCTGGTTGTCTGCCCCCTACCATAAGAGAGGCGGTCATCGTGCTGCTGCCCAAGCCGGGCAAGGATGCTACACTTTGTGAGACCTACCGCCCTCTGTCCCTACTGAATCTTGATTACAAGATCTTGGTGAAAGTTCTCGCCATACGCCTCTCGCTCCTGATGGAATTCATAGTCTCTCCGGCCCAATCGGGCTTTATCCCACACCGCTCCACGTACCTTAACCTCCGCACCCTCTTCTCGGTTATCCACCGGGTAGACCCCGACACTCCAGCAGCAGCGATACTGTTAGATGCCGAAAAGGCGTTTGACTCTTTAGAGTGGCCTTTCCTCATGTTTGTGATGCGCCGCATGGGACTTCCGGAATGCTTGGTTAACACAGTGGAATTGCTGTACACTCTGCCCGTTGCCAGGCTGCGCTTAAATGGTACGCTCAATGCCCAGTTCAGGCTGGCACGTGGCACGAGGCAGGGTTGCCCTCTGTCCCCACTGTTATATATCCTAGCAATGGACCCACTGGTCCGCCATTTCCAGGAAAGGCATTTACACCGTGGCCTCCAATTTCGCACTGGCCCGCTTTTGATTTCGCTTTATGTGGATGACACCATCCTATATGTCAGGCAGCCCCAGGTTAACCTAGAACCTCTACTCTTAGAAATCACCCGCTTTGGCAAGTACTCTGGCCTTCGTATTAACTGGCACAAGTCGGTTATATTCCCGCTTACGCCCAGTACGGTCGAATGGCCCAACTCCCTCCCCCTCGCGTGGTGTCGGGATTCGGTGAGGTACTTAGGCATCCATATACACTTAGAGACGGTGTCCATCATCAGACTAAATTACGGAACTGCGCTGACGACCCTAGAAGGACAGATTGAGTGGTGGAATAGACTACCACTGTCCATGGCCGGTCGTATTGCTATCATCAAAATGATTGTTCTGCCGAGGTTTCTTTACCTATTCAACAATATTCCTATCCCCTTACCAAAGTTTTCTTCACGCAGCTCCGTTCTTTACTTCTGAAACTAGTGTGGGGCGGCAAGACCCCACGTGTGGCCTGGCGCGTACTAACGCTCCCATATGAGCGGGGTGGGTTAGGTGTTCCTGATTTTTACATTTATTTTCTGGTGGCACAATGCTCATACGCTTACCCGTGGTTTCATCCTGATGCCAGGATCCCGTACCTGAAACCGGAGGCCGATTTGGTGTTGCCGGGAGCATTGTCCACCACTCTCCCGTCGGGCTTTCCCAGAGATCCGAGAGATATCCAAACAGTTTCAGCCACTTGCTGGGCATGGAGTAGGCTGAGCCGTCTTGTCGGCTTGCCGCAGCTATATTCGCCAGCCCTTCCGCTGCCCAACGCCACCTGGCTCCCGATAACCGGGGAGACTGTGGTGTGACACACGTTGACCAAATTCCACTTGACTTCTGTCGGGGACTTGTTCCCGGACGGCCACGCATTCACACTGATGGAGGATCCCCGCTTTACGGAGAGGACGTTCATGGACTCATTTGTGCTAACCAGGCTACGCTCCCTGCTGAGCGCTTCTTTCTCTTCATACCCCCTCCCTCTGGAGGAGATGACGCCCCTCACTTTTGTCATACAGCACTCATCGGGCGCGCACTTAGTCTCTAAATTATATCAGATGTGCAGCGAACTCCTTCCTTCTCGAGACCAGGCAGTGCGTGCTGCTTGTGAGGCAGACTTGGGGTACACCATCTCAGATGTTCAATGGCAGTGGTGCTGTAAGGCGACAAAAAACGTTTCCATCAATAGCAAACACAAACTTTTAAATTTTAAATTTTTGCGTAGGCTGTACTTCACACCAGCGCGCCTGCACAGGATTGACCCATCACGGCCTCACGCCTGTCCCAAATGTGGTGGACCATTTGCAGATTTCGCTCACCTTTCATGGACCTGCCCCAAGTTGCATGAATATTGGTCTCAAATACACAACACACTCAGTTTAATGTTGCATTTAACCCTGACCCCTATCCCGGAGATTGCTCTCCTGGGATACGTGGCTGAGTTTCCAAAACCTGTGCGCAGGCTGGCGGCACTGTGTTTTCTACTGGCCAAACGGGAAGTTGCACTGAGATGGTGCGACCTACGACTCCCGTTGCATAGCTCCTGGCTCCAGAGCATGGCACACTGCAATATTAACAGTATCGAATACTCAGACATGGTCCCCGCCACATCCAGGCCTTTTGACATTTGGGGCCCATACCGCACATATATCGCTAGCACCATTGCCAATAGTCAGCCCACCCCTACACACCCGGTGGTCCCCGAAGGTATAGGTTGAAAGATGCGGGGATACCCTGGTAGTGTACATTTGAGCACTGATTGCTTTGTGGGATTTCCCCGCCTCCCCATTCCCGTGGAGCTGGGAAATAGCATATTGTACGGGGATTGATGGATGTATTGAGTAATGCTGTTGCCTTAAGTTTTGCTGTGGGAATGTTGCCCCACCGTGGGCCTCTACCTCTATTTTGACCATGCACCTGGAGTATATTTGGACACTGATACGCATGCTGTTTGTGACTGAAGTGACACCTTATGACTCATCATTGTATACTACATTTGTGCACCTTTATTTACTTTTGCATTTCTTTTGGAAAAATAATAAAGATTTTTTTTTAAAAAGAGTGAAGAAGGTTAACCTCAAGGTGGCGGATTTTGTAAAGGTGAAGAAGGGAAGACTTGGTAAGAAGGGGGAGAGTAGATATTCTGAACCTTAGGGGTTGTTAACAATCTTTCCAATTCATTGTTGAGTGATGGGAAAATTTAGCATGCTAAAAGATTGTCATTATTTTAAAAGTGTCAAATTTCATATTGAACCCAGAGTGAGGAAGTACGATTGCGTAGATGATATGTTCCCCAGCAGGAGATTTCCTTGCCAAGTGCACACTGCAATGTAAGAGAATCAGATGATTGATTGTGTTGGGAAGAATTGGGTTACAGGGAGGAGGAGAGTGCAGAAACAGAACATGGGGTTACCTGGTGAGGTCGGATGATTTTGAAGCTTAGACGCTACAGTGATTATGAAGCAGCTAACACCAGCATGTAATATACATTGTTGCTAGCAGCTTAGTGATTTATTTAGCCTTGCATGTGCTGTATTTATTCTTCATAATTTGGAATTTTTATTCAAATTGTTTTATTATACTACTGTAACTTATTGATACTACTTGTAACATAATCTAGTGTGTTTTATACACATAGTATTTATACTTCACCATTCTATGTTGTATAATTTTTCTCAAATGTATTAGTATTATTAATTATTTGTAATGTTCTTTATTACATTTTAAGGGTGGATGGGTTGTATCCACCTGGCATAACAGCTTTGAGAGAATTTGAGAGTGTAAATTTTCTAGAGTGTAATGAACTCACCTGGAATGTACTGAGCTCAGAGTGTGAGCAGTGCTGGTGGAGACAGTTGGAGGTGTAAGAAGAGCTGATGCCAGGGGTTTTGAGCTTTGAGAATAAATCTTCAAAGGCAGATCTGTGTGGTGTAGCTTTGGACACAACAATGAGCAATTAAAGCCAACTAGTGTATTTGAGTGCTGGATCAGCTGGTTTAAAGATGTTTGGCAATTAAGATTACAATTGGTTACATCACCTGGGAACACATAGTCATCTAAGCAATATCCCATGGAAATTATGGTACAATTATTAACTTGTGGGTTGGCCAATTTCTTGACCCACTGGTCAGCAGGACTTTTCTTGCCGCCACTCACTTCTACTAGCGATTAATGGTACCGAAGTTGAGCGAGTACTGAAATTCACCCTCTCAGCAAGGAGCTGCAATGCCTTTACACATCACTCCATAGTAGCCTTGGGGGCTAGGAGGAGCCTGCTGAACATGGGAAGCAAAGTGAGAGCGAAGAACAGGAGAAGCCGGACCTGATTGGTCGGACCCGTGGGACGTGGTCTGAGGCCTGGATGCGGACGCGAAGCAGGCCTCAGTTGCAGCCCTCAGAGGCCAGAAAGGGAGCGAAAGGAGCGTACACGCTTGCATCGATGGAGAGCGCTCACACAGGGATGCACGCTGTGGCTCCACCGCTCTAAAGACCTCTTCACAGGCACGAGCACAACCTCTCTCTACAACCTCAGTCAGTGTTCATTAAGCTTGACTTTTATCTGCACCTGTAGTAATACTGAACCATTCTTGTGCAAGTTAATATTTTCCATTTCTAGTACACATGCTAGGCTTAAATGCTTTCCTCATTCCCCACTCAGAAAAGTATATGCTCATCCAAGCAATGTTAGGCACATAGAGGGTGCCACCTTAAGGATTCTATGCAAGGACTCTACTTTACGTGGAAGAGAGGTAGATGTTCATTATTCCAGAAGTGTGGTATACTGCAGGCTTCAAATGGGAGGTACCATCCAGGCAGCATCAAATAGATAGTTCATCCTAGAACAGGTTTTTAGATGCAAATCATGATACCACCGCTCAGAGTCTAAGATGCAGTGTTGCTGCCTGCCCATCTATAGATTATTGAATTAGAGATAGAACTAGTGCCCTGAGCCAGGCTATATGCCTCAAATGGACCCATCTCAGGCTCAGATAATCACCTACCCCTTACAATGCCAACCTGTCCTGCTGATGGATGTTTGAGGAAAGCTTCCTCTTGTATAGCACCTTTAGCACAATCTGCTTGCAATTATTAGGGGTGTATACCAACGTCGGGGATTGTTTCAAGTCCATGCAGTTTTGAAGGGTGCTTTTAATCAAATTTAATTGAGCTCTCTACCTTTTGTCGCAACATTATAGTGAAATTCATTGTGGGACCCTCCTAGCTCCCTGATAAAGCTACATTTAAATTCTTATTTATGTTTTTACACCGTGGCAGCCCTAAAATGTTTAATCACACTGTTAACCAATAATTTCCTAAAACGACCTTAATGGATATGTTACAAGCTCTCTGTAAAGTAATTTTTAAATTATTGGCAAGTTAAATGAAAAGTTTACTTATTGCACCCTTTACGGAGTAGATTAAGTTTCCTAACTTTACTTGAGGTAACAATAGGGTCTTCCAGGAGTGATGATTTTCTGATGCATGTGAGAAGTTGGCCTGGCATATGCTGTCCACTCGTTCTAGTGGACACCTTGCATCAGTACAAACAACCGTTATTGATCATAGGTTTAAAGAAAACCTTTATTGAAAGCTATCCTAGTGGTAGCTATGGGGAGCAGCCTTCAGGCTAAGTCATGAAGGAGTGTAAAGCAGCTTGGTTTATCAGATTATAACCTCTTGAATGTCTAAATGAAAGGAGTACCACACAAGGTATATATAAAATATATGTATTTATTACTAAACACTATCTAGTAATCTCTATGAGATTACAGAGCAAGGTACACAATTTAAACACAATAGAACTTCAGTAAATAGCACAATATACGAATGTCTGACAAAATATCGAGATTCACAATATCGACGTACAAAAATATCGGAGCAAAAATATCGAAATCAAAAATATCGGGTTCCTATACTTAACTAGATATATACACAAATATTGATTTTTTAATATCGATATACAAAAACATTGTTTACTTTTATATCGACTACATTAACATCGGAAAACAAAAATATCGCTATCTACAAAAAATAATGACATTAACTATAATATCGACATCAAAAATATCGTGCACTTCAATATCGGATTATCAGCTATATCGACTTTTTATATGCATCTGTTTGCATAATTAATTAACGTTTTATATGTTTTCACATCTAAATAAACACACAATACTTAAATTAATACTATAGACACACTATAAATTTGTCAAAAATATCCTATTGGTATAATTATATCACCTACACATATAAAATATTCTATACTACTTTGTATAATTTTATAATTCGTTTTTGTTTTTTACTTCTATTACAAAGTAATCACAACTGAAATTCAAATATACTAACTAACCAATCACAAACCTAATTTTTTAAATGAACCAATAGCAAAGTAATTACTACTGACACTCCCCTATATAAACAATTAAAATCTAAGCACAAACTACTTGCCAAAAGTCACTGAAGGAGATTCATCTCTATCCGAATTGCTGCACAACAACTAGAAGAACCAAACTATCAACCTACTATCACATCTTCTAAGTAAGTAAATAAAATAGAAAGTGCATTATTTGCTAATACTACTTACTTACCTGCTAAATACCCAGTGCCCCTTTGCTATTCATACTACTTAACATGCTAAATAATTATATGAAACTATTTTTTTTAGATACAACGAGTACTGAATATTCTACTCAAAATAACTGTGAACAAACCCTAGGAATACAGATTCTAATAACTATGTAAGTAATTTCAGATTGATTCATTATGTGCACATAAATCTAAACACACAGAAATAATGACTTTTGCCCCACATATTTCTTTTTTTCTGTAGATTCTACTACTGAAAACTGCACTACTAATGAACTAAGGACATCAGTACTATTTCTCCAATACATTTTACTACGTAAGTATTATGCAACTGAAATAAATGTGGAAAAACAATACAAACATTTAGAACTGTTCTAATTATGTTCTATTATATATTGTTTATTTACAGAGCAAACACAACGAATAGATATACAGACATATTACAGAACTCCACATTCTGAATAATACAGATAATAATCACAAAGTAAGTATATTAAAGAACATAATTACCAGATAATCTATTAAAAAACATACCGACATGGTGATTATTCTAATACATATGTTCCTTTTTTATTTAAGATAACACTACAAACTACTCTCCAGAAGCTGAAGAAACAACTATACTGGCAAAGACCAACCTAAAAAAATATGTAAGTATCTTCACAATGTGAATCATGAAGATACACTTTTGTAGTAGAAATGAGCTCTAACATTGCAAATGTACCGAAACATTAATTAATAATATACTACTTTCATGTTTTTCATAACAGCTACAACAACATCACAAACAATTATCCCCAACAAAAGAAGCAAGCAGCTCCTAATTTTGCTGTAAATTCAAAAACACGTAAGTATAAACATTCCTACTTATCACTAACATAGATTATTTATCACATTTAATTTGACATTAACTATTATATATACATTTTATAGATATACAAAGTACAAAATGACCGAAGGAGCCGAATTTGTGACCAGCCAGAAAGGAAAACTATTACTATGCTACATGGGTTACACTTATACACAAGAAAAGCAATATGGCATGCAAGTTAATTGGAAATGTTGTAAATATTATTCTAACAAGTGCTATGGCAGAGCAACAACTAAAGAAGCTACAGTACTGTATACTAGGGAACACAATCATCCACCTAATGTTACTGAAATAGAAGTTAGAACAGCTTTGGAAAATATAAAAGAAGCTAGTACAGGTTCCCAAAAGCAAACAAATGTCATTTTAAAAGAAGCCATTCCTAAAATCCCCAAAACTGCCACAACTCAAATGCCAAATATCCTCTCCTTAAAAAGAACTATAGCACGAACTAAAAAAGCTACTATTTCTACAACACCATCTCCCAGAACATATCAGGATATAAATTTAACTGCTAACCAAATAATAACTTTAAATAAACAACCATTTATAGTTTACGATAACGAAAACAATGACAAAAGGCTCATAATTTTTGGTACCAGTATGAATTTAGTTAAACTGCAGCAAAGCCAATATTGGATGATGGATGGAACATTTAACATCTGTCCCAAACCATTTTTCCAATTATACACAATACATGGCCTCTACCACAACTGCAACATACCTTTGCTATATGCACTATTACCAAACAAAAATAATTCCACATATATGGAATTAATAAATATAATTAAACAAAAAACTAATGATTTTTCTCCTGAAAGTATCATTCTTGATTTTGAGCAAGCAATGCTCTCAACTATCATAAAAATCCACCCCCATACCTGCATTCAAGGCTGCTATTATCATTTAAACCAGTGTTTATGGAGACACCTTCAAAAAACTACCCTAAGTGTCGAATATGCTACAAACTCATCTTTTGCTTTCCAAATTAAAAAACTCATTGCACTTGCTTATGTACCTGAAACAGACGTAGCTGAACACTACAACATTCTTATAGACAGCCCCTTCTACAAACAAAATGAAGCTAAATTAAGTCCATTTCTCGACTACTTTGAAGACACCTGGGTAGGCAGACTCCACAGATCTGGCCACAGACGAAATCCCAAATTCCTCATACCCTGGTGGAACGTTTACAGAAGTACCCTTAACGGAGATTCAAAAACTAACAATGCAGTGGAAGGTTGGCACAATGCATTTGTACAATCAACTGGCAGAACCAAACCTACCCTAGAACATTTCATTAAATGCCTACAGAAAGAACAGAGCTACCAGGAATTTAGAATGGACCAATCTGTAACTGAACTTGTCCCTAAAACATCAAAGCAAAATAAACAAATGCACAAGTACCTGGAAGAACAAGTTAAACTTTACCCTAGTACAAAAGGCATAGAATACCTAAATATCATTGCCAAAACACTACTCTAATTAATTCCCAAAAAGTTATAAAACACTAAAAGTATCACCTAAGTATGGAAAAATATGTAACGTGAGCTTCTAAAGTATTTAATGTATGCAATATATATAGATATTATTACAATATATGCACACATTAAAACTAAATAACAAGTAAAAAACTATTCCATAATAAAAATAACATTACCCACCCACACAAAATAAGAAAGCAAGGACTTACCAATCATGTTGTCAATCCAATAACCTCCTGGTCCACCAAAGTAATCCAGGTAGTGCAAAATTAACCCAAAAAAAAATGTAAAAATACAACTGTTCCAAAATTAACACATCCACGTTGTCCAGAGCCATCGAATAAGCATAAAAAACCCGAAAAATTGGAAAAATAGAAAGAATCGCTCCAGCAAAACCGAAAAATGTAAAGAAGTGTTTGTAAAGCAGTGTTGAATTAAACAAACAAACACTTCCTTTAAAAAAAAACGGAACTTCCGATGTAGCGTACACCTATGACAAAAACATAGAAAACAGACATTCCCACCCACATTAATTAGCTAGTAATTAGTTACAAACATATTAAAATAGATGATTTCACTTGTAGATATACCGTAAAAGACTAAAATTCACTCTATATATAATGAGTTAACTAACTAACACTACGTGTATATACCATAAGTAATTATCTGTTTTCGAAATCTAAAACATACCTCCCTCACATTCAACAACACAAAATATAAGGTCAGTAGTCTCAAAACATCATTAAAATACACATAAAACATATAAAAAAAACCTTACCTGAAGCGACGTGAAGTGTCTCCCAACCGCGATCAGCCCTTCTTCCAAATAACCCAAAACGACCTAACCCGGTTACAAAATAAAGCACCCAAATGCAATAAAATAGTCCCAAGTATAAAATATAATATATATACTCCACTAAATATGCAAAAATGAACATTAAGTTTCTATTATTGTAAAGAAATATTTACTTTAATCCTACAATGATTTGATTAACAAATATGTAAATGAATGTAATAAATACATATTATGAAAAGAATAATATTTATATTAACAATGTCTAGAAATATAACTACATTGTCAAAAATTATAATAATAGAAAAATGTGTTAAAAATATGTGACTTATATAATAAATATTTTATGTATTGAAATAAAGTGTAAAAAATACTTTTGTTATTTCTACATTTCTTTATGAAATTACAATATGTAAAAGAGATAAAAAATAATATTCATTTCTGTACAAAAAGTATGAAAATAATAATGCTTCTGTATAGTTGCTTATCATTGTGTTTATAAAATATGTTTATAAAACCAAATGTAATAAAAAGATTTTTGTTATGAAATAACATTTTATTTGTGAAACATAAATAAAAATAATGTTTCTTCAATCATGTTGAACTATTTGTATCATTATCTTACTATAATGTAACAATCTTATCCGAAATTTTGCACTGTATATTAAATGTGAGTATATATTGTTCTCTAATAATTTAATTATTACTATACCAAATCCAGCGTACATTAAATTAAAACTGACCCTGAACCCAAAAAATACCCCTTTACCCAAAAACTGAAAACTGACCCTGAACCCTAAAAATACCCCTTTACCCAAAAACCCAAAACTGACCCTAAACCCTAAAAATACCCCTTTACCCAAAAACTGAAAACTGACCCTGAACCCTAAAAATACCCCTTTACCCAAAAACCCAAAACTGACCCTGAACCCTAAAAATACCCCTTTACCCAAAAACTGAAAACTGACCCTGAACCCTAAAAATACCCCTTTACCCAAAAACCCAAAACTGACCCTGAACCCTAAAAATACCCCTTAACCCAAAAACTGAAAACTGACCCTGAACCCAAAAAATACCCGTTTACCCAAAAACTGAAAACGGACCCTGACCCCTAAAAATACCCCTTTACCCAAAAACTAAAAACTGACCCTGAACCCAAAAAATACCCCTTTACCCAAAAACTGAAAACTGACCCTGAACCCTAAAAATACCCCTTTACCCAAAAACTGAAAACTGACCCTGAACCCAAAAATACCCCTTTACCCAAAAACTGAAAACTGACCCTGAACCCAAAAAATACCCCTGTACCCAAAAACTGAAAACTGACCCTGAACCCTAAAAATACCCCTTTACCCAAAAACCCAAAACTGACCCTGAACCCTAAAAATACCCCTTTACCCAAAAACTGAAAACTGACCCTGAACCCTAAAAATACCCCTTTACCCAAAAACCCAAAACTGACCCTGAACCCTAAAAATACCCCTTAACCCAAAAACTGAAAACTGACCCTGAACCCAAAAATACCCCTTTACCCAAAAACTGAAAACGGACCCTGACCCCTAAAAATACCCCTTTACCCAAAAACAAAAAACTGACCCTGAACCCAAAAAATACCCCTTTACCCAAAAACTGAAAACTGACCCTGAACCCTAAAAATACCCCTTTACCCAAAAACTGAAAACTGACCCTGAACCCAAAAAATACCCCTTTACCCAAAAACTGAAAACTGACCCTGAACCCAAAAAATACCCCTTTACCCAAAAACTGAAAACTGTCCCTGAACCCAAGAAATACCCCTTTACCCAAAAACTGAAAACTTACCCTGAACCCAAGAAATACCCCTTTACCCCAAAACTGAAAAATGACCCTGAACCCAAAAACTACACCTTTACCCAAAAACTGTAAACTAACCCTGAACCCAATAAATACCCCTTTACCCAAAAACTGAAAACTGACCATGAACCCTAAAAATACCCCTTTAACCAAGAACTGAAAACTGACCCTGAACTCTAACAATACTCCTTTACCCAAAAATAATTATTATTATGTAATTACAAATTAAATATTAATTAACAATAACAATAAAGTTAATATATTAGCACATTAGCTGTAAAGAAATAAATTTAATTATTAATATTTTTTCCAAATTAATTTACAATAAGTAAAAAAAATATATTAAACTAAATGAAGCTAATTAATATAATTAACTAATTTATATTAATTAATTACCAATTAATTATTATTTAAAAATATGTAAAGATTTATATTAATTAATTAACTAATTAATAATAATTAATTAACAATTATTTATTATTTAAAAATATATACAAAATTATATTAATTAATTAACTAGTTAATATTAATTAATTACCAATTAATTATTATAATTTAATTACCAATTATTTATTATTTAAAATTATGTCCAAAATTGTATTAATTAATTAACTAATTAATAATAATTAATTACCAATTATTAATTTTGTACAATTATGTACAATATTATATTAATTAATTAACTAATTAATATTAATTATTTACCAATTAATTATTAATAAACATTTTTTACAAATATATATTAATATATATTAATTTAGTAATTATTTTTAAATTACTTCCCACCCTTATCCCCTATAAACCCAATAACCCGCTCCTAAAACTATATATGTATTTTTAAAATATTTTTATATTAAATATATTGTAATTTTTTAATATAGACCTTTTTATCAAATTTTTATTTACAATTATTATATTTTTTCCTACACTATTTATTTTTTCCATTACTATTTTTTACCTTCGATATTTTAACTTCGATATTTTGTCTTTCCGATATTTTATTTTCGATATTTTGTCTGTGTACCACAATATACAGTGGGCCCCAGGGGTAGACCAAACCATACATTAAGAAAGTGGTATAAGAACCACAACTTGACTAGACACAGTGCCTAGAGCACGTAGAATCACCAGGACCCCAAGGAACCACCTATGGTAGTGACACTGGGAACCACGGGGGACACCTGCAGTGTGAGAACACAGCCGCGAGCGCCGTTAGCTTCTATGGGGAAAGTCACGGTTGGAATTTAAAACTTTAAGGACACTTAGGAGAGGACTTTGAGCAAACCCCTTTAGACTTAATTGGTTCTAGGGCTAACACCCACGGGAGCACCGGAGTACTCGAGTTACCTCACCCAGGGAAGCCGGGTGCATAGGTATCAAATGGTTTTGGGAATCGTCGTCGTTTTCAATGGTGACCTGCTGCAAAGTGCTGCTGCCATGAAGAAGAAAAGTGTCCAGGGTGATCCAAGCCTGGATCGAAGATGTGAAGAACCTGAAAGCAGAGGGGACAGAGTCTGGGTCACTTGCCAGTGACCAGGGGCACGATAGATGAATGCCCACTGATGTTCGGTGCTTCAGGTGCGAAGAGGTGAAGCTTGACTCTGCAGCCACGAGGACCAGGAGGCGTTGATGACAACCAGGAGCTGAATTCGAGCTGTCCCACAAAGGATGTCGAGTGCTGCGGAGTCGGTGCCCGGATTGAACACAATAAGCCTTGGCAACAGGAACCCACGCAGGAAGAGAAAAGATGCTTTGGTGAGGACCAGCAAGGCCCAGGGGACTCCCCCAGCGATGGAGAGTCAGGGCACATCTGGAGCAACCAGGGAACCCAAGGAAAGTTAAAGTTGCCTTCTCAGGGACCTACAGGTCGAGAGACCAGGGATCGCGAAGGTACCTCGAGAGAAAACACAAAGGGCTGGCTCATGGAACACTTGTGGAGTGTAGGCCGGCAATCTTCAGTGGAATTGCTGCTCAGGGTCTGGGCTACAAGTCACCCAAAGCACAGCCTCAAGGATTGCCAAGAAGCTATGCACTTGCAAATGTGCACAGTGTTCAGGGGTTCCGGTTCCACGGTCCCCACGAGGGCTACGGGTCTCAGCTTTGCTGGGAGCTTGGGTCGGCCTCTGGGAAGTCTGGGAACCCACCTCCTGTGTTACAAATTCTTCAGAGTCTGGCGGGAACTTTGGAGATGCAAACTGGTCAGATGCATCTTTGGTGTTTGCCATGCAGGGTAGTAACTTCTTTACTCCAAGGGAGATTCTTCAGCCATCTAGCGCAATGGTTCCCAAACTGGGGTCCGCAGACCCCGAGGGGTCCGTGACACATTCCCAGGGGGTCAGCAGGCATCTGTTTTAAAAGCACTGCAAAGTTCCTTGTATAATCAGCAGTTTTTGGGCAGCGATAAATGTGTCACGATAACTCTGGCGATTAATGTACCTGCTGAAGAGTGTAGCTTTGACTCATCTAAGGAAGCGCAAATGGTTAATATGCCTGCTGCGAAGAATGTCTACAATGCATTTTAAAAAAAGCAGTATTTTGTTTTGTGCATAGCTCAGAGGGTTCCTGTTTTTGCCATAGATATTCTTTTGTTATTTTGCAGTTCACAAGTACCAATCGTAATCTAGCACAGTGAGATATGAATTGCCATCAAAGAGCTGCATGCAAACTGCAGGATACAAGTTAGTAAGTTATGCTTTTTCCTGATCTTTCATTATCCCAATGCTGCTAAATAGGTTTGTTGGCTGGGGGGCGTGGCTGACCAGGCAACATGGCGGACGCAACTGACTAGTGCTCCCGTACCTTGATCCCCTATTATCCGTAATAATTCTCCTGGCGGTGCTGGCTGCGACGCTGATGCCCAAGTCTGGATTCCGGAGGGCGTGCTGAACCCGCAGAGAGTCCGATCATGCAGTTTGACTGGATGGTTGAGCAGTGCAGTGGCAGAGAAGCGCGCGGCCCTGCTGACGATCGGGCTGCGCGCGGGCAGTTTGAATGATGGAATGGCGTCATGCTGTGAGCTATTTGTCCTGAAATGGTGGCGGAGCCTCCGGCGTCGGTGAGCCTTGGCAGCGGAAGCGCTCCCATGCCTCTGAAGTCCTGGTCTCCTGCTGCGGAGCCCCTCGAGAGCACAGCAACAAGTGAGGGGGTGCAGCTGTGTGTATGAGGGCGCTCACGCGGGGTGGTTGTGGCTGAGTGTCGGGGATAGACCCTCGAGTTGGTGCTGGGGCTCCCAGGTGACTGAGCACTGCAGAGGCGGCAGCGGGCTCTCGCCCCGTCCAATAACGGCTGGACTTTGATATAGACTGCGGGCACACTACCCGCGAATCCTGGAGCTGGTTGTGGCTGTGTTGGGCCAGTGACAGCATGGCATGGACACTGTAAGGAGCTGAGGAGTTGCAGTCAGAAGGGACTTGGTGTTCCCTGGGACCCTGTGAGGCAGGACGAAGGGAGGCCCGAGGTATGGTGAGGGCCTGTGAGGCCCAGGTGACTACTGAAGAGACCTGCAGGCACAAGGGAGTTTCCCCCCCTGGCATTTTGAAGAGCTGGTGCCCCATTGCAGTGTCCCTTGTGCCTACCGCGTGTGTGTGGTGGAGGGGAGATGAACAAAAGACAGCACACGATTGCCTGTGCTGGGGGCCTAAGAAGGAGTGCAGGCCTGGTGCTGGAAGGTTTAACGCCCAAGGGTACTGGCGCAGTGGCGGGGGAATTGCACCTCTGTTTGCGCCCATCTCATACAGGCGCTGGAAATTGCTACAGGTACTCCATCTATGGACCCTCATACTGTGGCCTTGTGCATCGGTGCTGTGAGTAAAATTGCCCAGAACTGCGGCGACGGCTGTGAGAGGGGGTTTAGAATCGCTTGGGGGTCCCGAAGGACGACGAGGAACCTTCGCAGTACTACTACACTGGCCATGTGAGCAGAATGACACAAGGATTATCCTCGAGACAGTCCCCTGAGCGGATATAGGCAATCTCGCAGGAGCCTGTGGGAGCACAGAAGAGCAGAGACGAGTGGCAGGCGGAGCAGTTGGCCCTGGTGGGAACACCTGAGGAGCTGCTGACCTTGCATTAGTGTGGCGGCGTGATCAAGGAAGTGGTGGTGTGACTCGGTTGGGCTCAAAGGTTTCCGGAGCGCCCCCGGACCGAGGGGGTTTTGAGAGTGAGCAGGCGGTGCTTAAGCGAAGGGGCGCAAGTACGAGGCATTGCCCGAAAGAGACTGTAGTAGCGACTTACTCTTCAATTAACAGGACGCTGCCGTTGTTGTGCGGCTGCCTGCTGGAGACCTGAGGTTGGCTAATTCCCCCTGACCTGCGACGCAAACTCCACAGTGCCTGAGGGCACCACCGCTTCTGGCAGGCAAGATCCATTCTTCTGCTGGGTGGCTGATCTGGCAAAAGTGATACACGTGCCCCAGGGACTAGTGCTTCAGTTACGACACAACGAAGGCGCGGAGAGTAGCCGGCTAATGCCCACAGCGCAGCAACTGTTAATGGGCCGGATACGGGCCTAAACACAGCAGGGACACCTGAGGGCCGCCAGCCTTGACCCTATACAGGGAACCACGGAAGAGATGTCGGAACCAGCGACCACAACCCTAGCGGCCAAAATGGACTCTGTCCTCGCAGTGGTGGAGCGAATAGGTGCGGCACTGGATCATACTAGACCAGAATCGACAAAGTCACCTCAGACTTCATTTTACTTCATGCAGATCACCGAAAGCTCACTGATAAAGTTGCTGCACACGACCAAGATTTAAAGGAGCTCCAACCTGTGACGCAAAATCATACGGCCACACTGCAGAACTTGATAGACCGTGTCCACATACTGGAAGATCGGGCAGAGGATGTGGAAGGGCGCTCACGCCCTAACAACATCCGTGTGGTGGGCCTGCCGGAAGGCGAGCAAGGTAGGAATCTGGAGCAATTCACAGAACGCTGGCTGAGAGATCTGCTTCCCCAGGGTTCCTTGACAGTACAGTTTTTTGGTGGAGCTGGCTCACAGTATCCCGGCGCAGAAGCCGCAACCCGGAGCCAGACCGCGTCCCTTCATATTCAAATTGCTCAACTATAGGGACAGGGACATGGTGCTTTGTGAAACAAGGAAAATGGACCCTCTACAGGTGAACGGAAGTACAGTTATGTTTTTCCCAGACTACACTGCTCTCGTACTCTCGTACAGAGGCGTAGGAACAACTACACGGCAGTGAAACGTCAGCTCTGAGCTCAGCAGCTCCCTTATTCACTACTGTTACCTGCCCGGCTACGAGTGGTCATAAAGGATGGGGCCTGCTTCTTTGGCTCCCCTGAGGAGGCATGGGGCTGGCTAGAGGAGCCAGGATTGTGGACAGGCGTGCGGCCAACGGGCCCGGATGGGGACAATATGTCGAGCAGGAGACCGAGGCGACGACGACGGAGGGGGAAAATGAAGTCGGCCAACCCAGGGGCGTCGGCTCCTACCCTAGACAACATGAGGAAAGAACGACGAGACGTGTTGGAGGCAGTTGTGACCCTTGGATCCCCACAACCTCGTGAACTTCGGACTGTTACAGGCAAGCTGTGTTGGTGTCCAGTGGTTGCTCGTCACCATCCACAAACATCTCGGAGGCACAGACGCTGGTCCCCTTGGTGGAGGTAACGGAATACCTAGGTAGGACACACTCCGATCATAATCCTTTATGGCTTCGATTGAGCTGGGATCCTGGCCGCCCCCCATACCCACCTGGCACCTCCAGCCTGCTGCGCTGGAGGACCCAGAATCCCGCGCTTCACTCCGATCAGCTGCCCTGGAATATTTCGAGCACAGTGAGGGGATGGCGAGCTCCGCACTGGTGGAGTGGGACGCCCACAAAGTAGCTATTTTGGGGGCACTGTCTGGGGGCCACGTGGAATCTGCGTAAACAACTGCCCTTGGCACTCACAAAGCTAGAAACGCAGCTGCTCCAATACGAGAGAGACGGCGAGGGTGGGGGTGGACAGTCAGAACGCCTGGAAACCCTAAGAACGCAGCATGCGGACCTTATGGAGAGATTGTGCTGCCATAATTACGCTGCCCACACGGCTCGCACACACGCCAAAGTAGACAGGGCATGCCGACTTCTGGCCTAGCTGTTGAAACAAGAGAGTAAGCATGCACTACGCATGCCGGAGGGCTCCCTGGTATACACACAAAAGGAGGTACACAGGGTGATGACAGAACGTTACACACAACTGTACCAATACAGGGGGCGCTGCTCCGAGCCTGGCCTGGAGAGATTGTTTGCATCGCTTCAATTACCGACTGCCTCTAGGGCACATCAGGAGGTTCCTAATGGTCCTCTTACTTTGGAGGAAATCGGGGAGGCGATTGGGTCCATGGCATCCGGGAAGACGCCGGATCCGGATGGCCTGCCCGCTGAGTATTACAAAGCTTACCGGGACATCCTGACGCAGCGTCTACACACTCTTTACTCCACGGCCTTAACGGACAAAGGGTTGCCTTCGTCAATGCTTATCTGGTGTCCGTTCTCAAACCGGGCAGGGACCCCGAAAGCCTGGGGTCCTACAGGACCTTGCCTCTCCTGAATGCAGACTATAACATTTTCGCTAAGCTGCTGGCGGAACGCTTAACGCCGCTGGTCCCTGAGTTGGTCCATACTGACCAAAATGGGTTTGTAACCAGGCGCAGTACGACGTTGAACCTGTGGAGGCTCTTTCGAGTGGCGGCAGACAGCAGGAAGGAGTGGCCCAGGGCGGGGTGCCTGGTGCTGGATCTTGAGAAGGCATTTGACTGCTTGGAGTGGAGCTATCTAGCGGTGGTGTTGTCACGATATGATTTAGGCTGCGGATTTCTACAAATGGTGGGCCTGCTATACCACAACCCCACAGTCCGGGTGCGGCTAGGGCCATACATTTCCGATAGCATCCCGGTCTGTAGGGGAACCAGGCAGGGATGCCCACAATCGCCCCTCCTGTTCGTGCTGGCAATCGAGCCTTTTGCGGTGGCCCTGCGAACAGCATTGGGAGTGGGAATACCGCAGGGAGATGCAACACATCAGGTTTCGCTGTCACAGATGACCTTCTAGTCTTTGTGAGGGATGTTAAGGCTATACCAGCTTGCCTAGAAGATATTTTACGTGACTTTGCTGCTCTCTCTGGACTCTTGATAAATGCCAATAAATCCTGTTTATATGTGTGTGAAGGGGACGTCCGGGATCCGGGCTATGTTCTGGCTGGTGCGCAGGTGCTGTGGAATGCTGATACGTTCCGCTATCTGGGAATCCAGATATACAGTCAACCGGCTAACCTCTTTGATGGTAAACTGGGTCGTGCGGTGATGGCCATCAAGTCGCAAATGAACTTCTAGAAGACGCTCCCGCTCACAGTCACAGGCAGGGTGGCGTTATCTAAAATGGTGATTCTTCCGCGCCTCCTATATTACTTCGCCAACCTGCCGCTGTATGTCCCAGCGGCCTTCTTTAACAAACTCGCTACTCTCCTTAGAGACTTTCTTTGGGTAATGTGCGCCATAGGATAGCACTAGTGAAGTTATACTTGCCCACGGATCAAGGGGGTCTAGCTGCTCCCTGTTTTGAGCACTACTATTTAGCTGCTCAGCTGCAGTGGATAGCCCGATGGCTCGCAGACAGAGGTCGAGAGGATACGGCTACTACAGCCCCTCCCCTCCCTTTGGATTGCATTACTGGGCTTTTTCATCTGACTGCTAAGTTACCCACAACGGCTCCCCTCCTCTGGCTGTGGCTAACAAATGCTTCCCCCGCTGCCTGTACGCCACCAGAGATCTCAATCCTTATCCACCTGCCATACCGCTATTGGGCTCCCCCAGCGGGCCTGGGGTACTCACGTCCCTGGAGCTTCTGGAGTGGCACGACGCCAATGTACAAAATCTGAGAGATCTCTATCGGGATGGCACGCTTCTGTCAGTCAGTCAGTCAAAATACACTTTATTCGATTTTTGTTAAAATCATAAAAGGCAAGATATAATACAGAACAATTTTTAAAAGCATCAGTAAATTTGATTTCCAGTTATAACAATAAATTATCAATCTCATTATTTCATAATATTTACAAATGTTTAAAATTGATTACAGATAGAGCCACATTTAAAATAGAATTAAAGTAAAACATTCCGGGAATTTTTTTTATTCCTTAATCTGAAGGCAGCTGTTAGAAAGCATGCAACACTAAAAATCGCATGAGTGTCCGGTAATGATTGAAGGAAAATTAGCGCTGGCCTTACTTGAGTAAAACCAGCAGCCTTCAGGACAGGTAATAAATATTTTGCCCTCTCTATGGTATACAAGCCACAAAAGAATGTAAAATGGAGGGTATCCTGGTTCGAAAACTGGTCACAGTCACAGGGTGGGCCGTCTTCTGGTTTTGTCCACACGGGGAAATTACCAAGTGAATAGTGAATCAAGTTCATCCTGAATTTTGTTAACAAGAATCTGTGGAAAGGGTTAGTAACGATTTTTAAATATGGTTCCAGAGAGGGGGTAGTGGATAAAACCATTTAAGCTCTTACAGACGGTTTCCTCAATTCCAGCTCCTCTCTCTCCAAGCAAGCCCTCTCCAGAAACCCTTGTTTGATCCACCTGATATCCTCCCTCCTAATGTTAGTTGGTAAGGTAAAAAGCTCCGGTCTCCCAAGCGTAGCAAATGCAGAACTAATATATTTCAACCAGGGTATTTTCATGGCCTGATCCCTTGAAATTACATCTTTGAGAATTGCGTGATTAAGTGTTAATACTGGGTTCAGCCATGTTTTTGCCCAAAAAATAAGTGGGGCCAATTTCAGTTTGTCAGTAATGTAGGTCAAACCCATTTCCTCATGGATCGTGAAGGTAGGGGTGGAATTGGGAACAGATAAAAATTGTCTAAAAAGTCCATTTTCCACCCTCTGGATTTTATCCATATTTACATATCCCCACAAGGCGGACCCATACATGGCAATTGGGATGCACTTACTGTTGTATACTTTTATCACTGTCTCCATTGGTTTGGCCCCTAGTCTTTTTGTAAAAGCCAACATGGCTGAAGTTGATCGGGCTAGGCTTATGCTTTTTGCCTTAATCTGGGGGACCCAGGAGCCTCTCTGATCAAAAAGAACCCCCAAATATGGAAAAACGGGGACCCTGGAAAGAACCTCACCCTTACAAATAAAAGATTTAGCATGTAACTTATTTCCTTTACTGCCTACAATCAGGAGCCAAATCGGTCCAAAAGGGCCTGTAGACCAATGCCCGTACGGGCAATTAACACAGCATCGTCCGCGTATAGGAGTGCCGGAACCTGCTCTCCTCCTATACGCGGCACGTCAGCCATTCCTGCTTCCAGATATTTCCCCAGCCCATTTATATAGATTGTAAAGAGAAGGGGGGCCAGGATACAACCCTGGCGCACCCCTTTCTTGGATCTAAAACTGTCTGTGCACCTGCCATCCCTAGAGACCCTTATTTTGGCTGAGAGGTCCTGATGCAAACTAGCAATGAGAGCTACTAGATGTGCCTCTATCCCAATCTCAAGTAAAAGAGACCATAGCTTAGACCTGTTCACCAGGTCGAAGGCCGAGGAGAGGTCCATAAAGGCCAAATATACCGACCCCTCCCCGGCCACCGTATATTTAGAAACCAAAAGATGCAGGTCAGAACATTGTTCCAGAGTGCCCCTTTTTTCTCGAAACCCATATTGGATATTCGAGAGCCCCCCGCACTGCTCTAAGTTTTCCCTCAATTTGGTCAGTAAGACTCTGCCCAGGATCTTAAAGGCAGAGTCGATGAGGGAAATAGGGCGGTAACACCCTGGGTCCTCCCGGTTTCCCTTTATAAAGATGGGTACTATGATAGATGTTGCCCATGTGTCAGGGAAGATTCCTTCATGTATTGCCCTAAAGACTCTAGTTAATACTTTAGACCAAAGTGTCGGGCGTATTTGAAAAAGTCAGCCGGCACACCATCGGGGCCAGGCGCCTTATTTTTAGAAGACTCCATTATTGCTTTGTGAACCTCCTCCTCAGTAAACTCCACTGCGAGTGAATAGTGACCCCCCTCTGTAGTTCTAGCTGTTTCGCTACAATTACCGCCATACACATTACTAAAATGCTGCACCCACTTGTCATCAGGGATCACACAGTCTATGGCAGAATTATCATCCGCCGAAAAGAAGGGGTGATTTATAATATCCCAGAATCGCTTGCTGTCTCTAAGGACATCTATGGTGAGGCGATCGTTCCATGCATTATTTTTAATCAATTTTTTCCTCGCCTTGATATTAGCTTTATATTCCCGCCTCAGGTTGGAAATTAGGTCCTTGTCCCTTACTTTAGTCTTTAATGCTCGTTTCAGCGATCTATAGGCCCGTGAACAGTTGGTATCGAACCATTTATGAGGCTTCGGGGGGGAATCGTGATGGGGGTGTCGAGAGATCCCTGGCAGCTTGTACACAGATAGAGTCAAAGGCTGCTATGATTTGGGGGTTTGGAGTGGTTTGGTCCATACAAATTGCAAGTGACCCCTCAATTTTAGGCAATAAGGTATCCATAAACGTTTCCTGCACAATCCTGCCCCATTTAAGCCGTCTGCCCTGGTTGCTGGGCACCGCCATGGTGCAAAGCCGGGGTTGTCCCACTTGTTTGCGCCATAAGTCACTCCAGCATAGCTCCACCAGCAGAGGATTGTGGTCGCTATGGGGTGAGGGAATTACCTTGTATTCTTTCACCTTTGGAATAAGGCCTGGGGAGGTAAATATATAATCAATAACTGACCCATTGGTCGAGCCTTTATAAGTGGGTACCATCTCGTTTCCCTCTGTATTTGTTGGTTCGTACATATTAAAACCGGCTAACAAAAGTTCGAGCGCTTCCCCCGTTTTAGTGTGTTCAAAATGTGGGGTATCCGCCCCATTCGAGCCCTCTGGGATACCTGCGTGGCACAAAAATTTACATTGATGAGTGTTAAAATCTCCCATCAAAAGGAGCTCAAAAGGAATATGTGTATTTCGACTATAATTATTCAGGAAGTTCTCCAGGAGGTCCACATGGTCCGTTTCAGTTTGTCGTACCCATGAGTTATAAAAATTAATTACAAGTAGGGTACACCCTGGGGAAACAATCCATTCTACTATTAAAATATTAGGTGAACCTGAATCCAACTGGTTTAATGACCCCGCTAACTCTAAAAAAAAGAGTAAAGTAAGTCCCCCTTTCGCTCTCCCTGCACTACTTGGGGTTGCTGATATAGTAAAACTTAAGAAGCCATCTAGCAGAAAGCTTGGTGAGGTGTCCCAGGTTTCTTGAATAGCTATCACCTGGTGTCTAGAGATATAATTAACCCAAGTGGGATCTGACCTTTTGGCTCTCGTCCCAGCGACATTCCAAGTCAGAAATGTACATAGGGATGAAGCCGCCACCTCAGGGGGTACTAGCATAGGGGTCAGTGTTGGTGCTGGTTGTCAGTCATTGGTGTTTAGGTCGGCTAATGGGGCAAATCTATTTGATATATCCAGATTTGGGCCTTCGCTATTAGGAGCGGGTCTACTCTGCTTTACTTTACTAGATGCTATTTGCCACTCATTTTCCGCTATCCCTGTCATGGGGAGTGTATTCTGTGTATTCAGGTGTATTTTGGGTCGAATATTCCCCCTTGATGGAGGATAGAAAAACCCTAAGGGGACCGCTCTAAGGGTATCATTTTCTCGTATGTCGGACCCATCCCAGAACAAGCTATTTGGGCAATCAGCATTGTCAAAATTTACAACCACACTTGAGCCTGGGAGTGAGACTCGGCTTTCCTAATCGGCATTTCTGCCTGCTTTTCCTGCTACCTCTCGCGGCCCCCGCTCCGCGGGCGCCGCTCGCAGGGGTGAACTCGGCCCGTCTTGTTGCTGCCTGAAGGGGAGGTGAGCAGACACCTGGGAGGAGATTATTAACATCAGGAGGCGCTTCACGGGACTGCGAGGACCAGCCTGCACTGCGGGGACTCATCAGCCGCAGCTGGTCCTCTTCCCGCCAACGCCCGACTACTATTTAAGTCACTTCCCTTCCGCGCACGCAGAACGCGCACGGGCTAAGCCCGGGCAAAGGGTAGGCCCTCTGAGGTCCTCAGAGGACAAGGAGGTCGGGTTGGGTCCACCCCCCTAACGATTTGTTTCTTACAGCAAGTAAGACTTTAGACTTTGTTCTCGAGACCTCCATTTGATACTGTTAATTTGTGACCTACTAGTTTCAAATAGTTTTGTGTAGGGGTGCCTGGTGACTTGCAATATCTGTTTCTAAAAAAGACAAACCAGAAAGCTTTACATCATGTCCACCAGAAGCAGTAGAAGCAAGACAGCGGCTGGGGGGGCCTCTGTTATTGGTCCAATAGACAGTTTTATAAAAAGGACAAATGATGCCATAGACCTCAGCATCTCGCTCCTTGAGCATAGGGTCTCGCTAGATTTGGAAAATGCGAAACGCTCTTCTCTTGGGACCATAATGTCAGCGACAACTCCAGTAAGACCTAGAAACTCAGATAGTAATTCACAAACAGGTCTTATTCACGAAATCCGACCTGACCTTCATACCATACCTAACGTGGTCAATTTATCGGCTACAAATCCTTTAAATGAATCAGATCTTGATATAAGTAGCGAACTAGAGAGAACACCAGACCTACACATAGATTTTACACCAGAGATTGTAGATGAAAATAACGAGAAACACCCTAGAGACAGGCAAGAAGGTGCCATCAGAAAGACAATAAACCAACCAATCCATTTCAATCCTCCCGCTGTTAAAAAACGCAACCCTCCAAAAGGTCAACATAGGAAAGGCAAAAATAACCACCTAAACGCTAGGGGACCGAATATACCCACAAAGACATTAAATAAAGATACTCATGAGAACCAATCTGTGAGTACGGATAAGCCCGAAGTCATTATAGGAAATGACCAATTAGTGGAAAGATTTGGCGACCTTTTAAGTATCTTTATGTCGCCAATCGAATCCAGGCTTGCCCGCATTGAGAAATAACTAGAAGAACTCACAGCCCATAATAAAAAAGCTGACAACGCCGTTCCGATAGTTACCATTAGCTCAAAGACAAGTGTCAGTAAGCCCACACTATCCATATCAAAGGATCCCCCAGTCAATGACCCTTCGAGAAAACCAAAACCTGTCCCATCTCTAAGTAAAGTAATGGTTACAAATAAACATGCCTCAATTAGTAGCCCAATTCCTAGAATGGACACAAATAGTCAATACACAAATACCCAGGTTGAGAAGCTACAAACAATATCCCAAAGTGGGAGAAAAACATCAAATCAACGTAGTGACACGTTCCCAATATTTCAAAGGTCTCAGGCCTCTTATGATCCTCCTTACAATTCGAGACAGATACCTTCTCGTATTAATCTGCCACCTGAGTGTGGGGCATGTGTGCTGGTCTTGGTCAATGTTCCAAAACTCAGAAATGACCAGGACGAGACCTCTTCCTCCTTAAAAAATAAGACACTACATTGGCTGACAAACAACTGCAGCTTTCCAACGGAATGTTCTGGAGAAATCACTCACACTCAGAGAGGTGAATGGATAGGCCCTCTGAAGAAAAAATTTGAGGGGGATTGCATAACTGTCACTTTTAAAAATCCGACATGGGCCGAAAAGACTCTGGCCAGGGCACCTCCCCCCTCTACTTGGGAATTCAACACTACTCTTCTCCCCTTGGGGTATTTTTATAGGCATCTGATTTCTATCCAACCATCTGTGGCAACAAATCAGATTACTTCTTTCCATGATCAACATTTTCTATCGGAAAACAACACGCCCTTTCTTCATCAAAACTCGAATTTCAATTATTCTAGTGGTCCTGCGCAATGATTTCAGGGCCCAACTCGTGCACATCCGACCACCCATCCCTATTTGTCCATAACGCCACACTATGAGCACAGAGACGCCCGCTGGCGACAAGCCGTCGCTGCACCGGGCAATTCCTATAATATTCCGACCTATAATAGATTCAGTGCATTCTCTGGCCTGGATTTCAATGACTGACTGACTCTTGATCAGTCTAAAGCAACGGATGGACATATTGTAAACAAGGGAGAATTATTAATATTTAATATGCCAGCTACTGAGGACAAAAATATAATACTTACTCCCGGCAAGCATATCTCTAATACTCCCTTGCAACATAGTCAGAACGCTTCGGCCAATTTAATGGCAGTTCATTCCACTTTGAGTATCACCGCTAACCAAATGAATACATCAATACTCCCTAATTCAAGTCTACCTATTTCATTAGTACATTTTACATTTTGGAACATAGCTGGTCTGTCTGCTAAACAGACAAACCCTAATTTCCTGAACCAGGTCAACTCGAGCAATATTATTTGCCTCCAGGAAACATGGGCTATCGATCCTATACATATAATAGGTTATAGGACCTTTTTTTCCCCAGCCAAAAAATCATTATCTGGAAGAAGTAAGGGCGGTTTAATTACCTATATAGCAAATACTTTACAATATGAGAACATTTTCTCTTTAAAAATGGAAGAAAACTACCAGCTAATAGTCTTAAAGAGATCCAAACAAGATATATACGCCATAGTAAACTTTTATAATAACCTGGATACGGACGATCTGATAAATATTCTCTTAGAGATTACCCTAGCTCTCCAAGACTTGCGAGAACGCTACGCAAAACAGTCATGCACTATAGTGTGGGGTGGTGACTTTAACCTTCATCTATGCAGAACCAATAACACAGATAGATGTGGAATAGAAGAGTATGATGGCAATGGTATAACACATTTTTTACACTCCATTAAGGGCGAGAAAATGAATGAGATCATGACAGAATTGGAGCTGGGTTTTGCTAATGAGATAAAAACCTTCCCAGTACCTTTCTCGCCAACATTTAATGGCAGAGGCCTGACGAGCCTAATAGACTACATCCTGATTTCCTCATGCAAAGGCCCTAACATCGATTTATTCGATGTAGTTAAAAATCCATTGAGTGACCATTTCCCAAGTGCCATCGTTATACGCGAACTAAATTCCAATAAAATGCCTCACCTAATGAGTATCCTAGATCAGCAAGAGCTTGAACTAGGATCCACGAATGGGTTTACACTAAAATGGGGAAACATCGATAAAGGAGCTGCAACTGCAAAATTAGTTAGACTAAATTGTCTAGATTTAAGTACTAATTCCAGAGAGGTTTTGGTCAGTTTCAACATCATCTCCCAAAATATAAAAAAAGATCTTACCAGAACAAGCAAACAAAAAATTAGAGCTAAAAAAGGCTGGTTCAGTCCGGCTTGTACAAAAGCTTACACGAAGTTAAAGGCAGCCTTAAGTAGGGAAATAAGAGATAAAGGGGAGGTTATTAGATAAGGAAAAGAATATGATGTGGCCTTGAAAATCAGAAAACAAGAACTAAAAGCTGATTTATGGGAGCGTTTAAGCAAAAGTTCAGCACTAAAGGACAGTGCAACTTTTTGGCGAATTGTCAGATCTCCTTTCTTAGCACCTAAAGAGAACCAACCATCCATCGATGTTGCAATTAGCGACTGCGATTGGGTCAGTCATTTCTCCAAAGTATTTGGCGATGAGAACACACGGGAAACGGAGTGCATAGATTACTCGACCGAGGTTGCTTTCCCAATAAAATTGCACTTTCTCCATGAAGAGGTACAAAAGGCAATTAAATCCTCGAAATCAGGTAAAGCCCCAGGCACAGACGGGGTTCCAGTGGACATCTTTAAACATCTAGTAGATCTCTGGTCCCCGCTACTGACTAATGTATTAAATGCCACCATTGATGAGGGTCTAATAGAAACCTGGAAAACCTCAATACTGGTCCCCATATTTAAAAAAGGAGATCGAAATAGCCCATCTTGTTATAGACCGATATCACTCCTGGACTCGCTCGGGAAGATAGCAGGACGGATTCTCCTCGAGCGACTCCAGGATTGGACAACAACTCATAACATCATCTCGGAAATACAATACGGGTTTCGTGAGGGGCTAGGCACAGTGGACCAGGCACTAAACCTGTCTCTACTGGCAGGAAAATACGTAGAGGCCAAGGGGTCAACGCTGCACATGGTCTATGTTGATTTATCCTCAGCATTCGACTGTGTGGTACACTCGAAGCTGTGGAAGATCATCTCTGTCATGGGTGTCGACCCTCCGGTTGTGGACTTCCTACGGGAACTGTACACAAGAACAACCAGAAGAGTAAGATTTGGAACTAAAGGACAGCTCACAGAAAGCTTCAGAGTGGAAAAGGGCACTTAATGTTAAAAAAACATACACCATGCATGCAGGGAAGAAAACCAGCAAGGTAAGAAGTTTGTATGTAAAGGGCGAGGCACTGGACAGAACCACAACATATCCATATCTGGGAATTGTAATTGACGACAAATTCAAATGGAAGCCAGCGATTAATACAAGGAAACTAGCTTTTTTAAGAGCAACAACTGCATTAAAATAGTTTGCACAAAAACTGGGCCAGAGACCACCACTGGAGCTGTTAAGAATATATAATGCAAAATGTGTCAGCACCGCCACATACGGTGCTGGGCTATGGGGGTCAGCGAATGTGGCCGAATTGCAAATAATAGAAAACTAATTTGCAAGATATTTGCTAGGAGCAACGAAGAGCACCTCCACATATGCCTGCCATTTAGAACTGGGCATGGACTACATATCAGACATTATAAAAATACAGCCAGTAATGCTATGGCGCCGAATTTGGGTAACAGAACAATGTCATCTAACAAGATCAATTATTCAAGACATCCAGTCACTCGATCATTGTAGTAAAATAAAATGGTTAGCATACGTCAAGGCCTTGTTAACCGATTTAGGTTTTGAAAAGTATTTTGCTGAGCCACTAACAATGACCGAGATTTCAAAGGCAGATTTAAAAAAAGCTTGTTTGGCACATTTGGATCAAATACGCCTGTTAAAAGAGATAGGGAAACCCTCTGTCTAACAGGCACTGCAAACTCAGACTGTGTCTTCCATTGAACCCTATTTGATGTACAGTCTAACCCAATTTGAAAAATTGCTGCTGACACGTTTTAGATTTAACATGTTTCATTTGATGGTTTCTTTCCCTATCCAAAATGAGTGGACGTCAATATAAACTTTATGTCCCTGTGACTCTGTTTCCACACAATCAACCATACATACAACCCTCTTCTGTAAATTTTACAAAATACGAAGAACCCGCTGGTTACTGCCAATACTTAAAATCTGGGGTTTTCGTCAATGTCGACCAGCTTTTCTGGCGCTTCAATACCTTGAAAATGAAGTTATTGCAAAAATGCTGGCAGGTTTTCTCAAATTTTGTATTCGCCATCGCCCAAATCTCTGAGATGACTGAACCACTTTATATTTTGGGTAACAGGTTCCTTTTGTGTAATGATTATATTCAGGGGATACAATCCAATGAACTGATATTATGCGTAACTAAGATTTCGATGAGAATTGTTTTATTATTGTACAAACAATAATCAAATTTTATTGATTCTTCTTATTTTTTTTCCTAACTGGACTATTGTATAAAATGTATTTTTGTTTATATGTTTGTACTTTTATGGTATTTCTACAAAAATGAAAAACCGAATAAAGATGGTTTTGATTTGATTTTGATTTGACAACCACACAGTCGCCTTTTACAGTTTTTGCTCGGTTCCCCACCCAACCCACCCTTCTGGCTAAAATAATCCTGGTTGAAGTTTTTGTTTCTCCACTGCTGGTGTCATCGCACCACTGTTTGGCCTTCCTCATAAGTGTAGCCGTGGATTCAAACTCTCCTATTGTTAGCGAAGGGACCCCTATAAAAACTGCCACAAAAGGAACTACTGCTGGGGGTAGGTTTAAGTGAATCTTACATTCTGAGTGCATGTGCTCCCCTGCTATAGTTTGAGCCCCCTGTGGAGTATTAGATGACCGTGGCTGTAGTTTCCCATTCATACCTGCCCCAGCACTATTTACGACCATGATATTATTTGTCGGTGATGGTATCAACGGCTTTGCCCGTGGTTGTGGGAGTCCTTCAGTTCTCAGTGTCGGCCCCTTGGGGGTAGTGTCAAATTTTTTAACTAATTCGTCGATCAAGACACATTTTTTTAACAATCCTTCAAGGCATGTGTTCATAGTGTCAACGATGTCCTTGGCAATACCCACTAACAAAGGATCAATCCTTTCCTCGAAAAGAGCATCAAGATGATCCTTCAGAGTGTCCTCGACCACTTTTCTAACGTCGGTGTCCCCCTCTCCCTTCTTCCTTTTATTCGAAGTCGGTTTTGTATTTACCACCGGGTCCTGAGGCAAAATGGATGGCAAAACTGAAGGGGCACAAGCTTGTGTCAAACCAGGGGCAGAAGAAGGTTTCACAATAATAACATCAGGCTCTAGGGGAATGCCTTGCTCTGGGGTCGGTTGTGTTGTGATGGGAGAGGTGGCTAGTAGGCCCAGTTCTTGTTGTGCGGTTGCGATTTCTTTAGATAGAGCCCCGACCGCAGTTGTAAGGTAAGACATGATAGAGTCAGATTGTTTCGCAACTTTAGCTTTTTTCCCCCCATCATCCACAGTAGCACCGTTTTTTCGCTTACCCATCTTGTTGGTAGATGTAAGATGTGCGGCCCAGCCCTGCCTGTTCCTGCCTTGGACTGCCGTAGACTGTCCCGCCCTTGTCCCGGGCTTCTCTCGGGCAGCTCCCGCGCGCGACTCGTGGGGCGAGTGGAGGGCGCGAGCTTTGAAGCGCCTCCGGGCGCGCTGGTGACTCCTCCCTCGTCCGCAGGTCCCGGGGCTTCTGGGTAGTGTAGTTCCCCGATGGGAACTACCGCCGTTCCCCTCACGGCTTCCCTGGTCAGCGCGGCCATTCCCCTCACGGCGCTGGTGTTAGATAGAATGCACCCAGTGCCCCTGCCACGGGCTGTGCAGGTAAGGCTTGGTCTCCCCCAGGGGCTCACCGAGGGCGCGAGCTATGAAGCTCCTCCGGGCGCGCTGGTGACTCCTCCCTCGTGCGCCGGTCCCGGGGCTTCTGGGTAGTGTAGTTCCCCGATGGGAACTACCGCCGTTCCCCTCACGGCTTCCCTGGTCAGCGCGGCCGTTCCCCTCACGGCGCTGGTGTTAGATAGAATGGGCCCAGTGCCCCTGTCACGGGCTGTGCAGGTAAGGCTTGGTCTCCCCCAGGGGCTCGCCGAGGGCGCGAGCTATGAAGCGCCTCCGGGCGCGCTGGTGACTCCTCCCTCGTGCGCCGTTCCCCTCACGGCTTCCCTGGTCAGCGTGGCACGCTTCTGTCATTTGAATCACTTGCTTAAGAGCTAGGGCTACCGCGGGGTCATTTTTAAAGACACCGCTCCTTGATCACTCCACTGGCCTCTAGATGGGGGCACATGATGGAGGAGCCAAGTCAGCACCTCACCATACAATATCTCCACGTAATGGGTCGCGGCCGACATTTAATCCGGTGGTTTGCGGCATCCCTCCGTACGCATACGGCGATAAAGTTAGACTCACTTCGACGCAGGTGGGAATAAGACTTGGGGAGGCAGCTGGAGGATAGGGAGTGGGAAAAGATATTGAAAAGTCCTAAGAGAATTCCCAGAAACATGTGGTTCAGTCAAATTAAATGATTTATAGGCCACAGGGCGTACCTCACTCCTGAATTGATCAAGAGGTACTTTCACTGTGCGGATGCAGCCTGTCCCCGCTGTACAGAGGTGGGGGCTGGCCTAGTGCATATGCTGTGGGGCAGTCACACACTGCACACTTATTGGCGGGCTATTAGTGAGACATTGGGCGCATGTACTGGCCGCAGCATACCTTTCGAGTGGCCCACTTACTTACTACACCAATTTAGTAGGGCGCCGACCACAAAAGTTACTTCTCGTTTCCTCAACCTGGGGCTAGTCGTTGCCAAGCGCCTTTTAACGAAGAGATGGAAGTTGCAATCCCCACCACACATGAGGGCGTGGAGGCATTCCCTCATAGCATGGGCTAAAGAAGAAGGAATTGCTACCACATGGGAGGAAACATTGGTCCTGCGTAAGACGCCGATAGCGGCGCAATGGGAGGGTCAGCTCCAGAGTCTTATGCACATGGAGGAGGACACCCGAGAGCAGCGGCCGCTTGCTGAGGGAGGCACCCCACAACTTGAGGTGGGCGATATGTTGGGTGCACCCTTATCCCGCCACACAGGCGCATTCAGACTGTTCACCAACTACGCAGTGATGCAACTATGTGTGTTTGCGGATGAAGCAGCTCCGTGGAGTGCTGTGTGCCAGGGAGCGAGGGATGGAGCGGAGAGGGGGTGAAAGATGTAGTTATCATGGGGGGAGGGGGTGGGGACTAAAGGATAAATGTAAAGTGGAAAAGGTGTGATCAGAAGTCGAACTTAGCTGCTGTGGTTGGTTTCTTTCCTTAGTTACTGTTTGTTTACTCTATAACATCTGTGCACTCACACAAGATGTATGATTTGTAATACTCTACATAATATGACTCCAGAACCGCATTATGACGGCATTGTGGACCTCTGCTGCAGCGACGCATATGTTGTAGTTCTATCTGGAACTGTAGCTAACTAGTCACCAGAATACATGGTGGTCATACTAAGCTTGTATGTATGAACTGAGCGACACTGTCTAAAAATTCTAATTGTAACAGTAATGAAATGCTGGAGACTGTCTTGCATAAACATGTAAATGTTGTGGAAAAAGTATAATAAAATAGATTTAAACAAAAAATAAAAAGGTTTGTTTGGGTAGAAGTAAATCCTTATTATTAAAGTCAACGCTAACCCCTGTGTTATGTTCTGAATCCTGAGTTTGTGCTTCTCCAGACCAAGCACTCTTAAAAAATGCCTACCGTATGGATAACATGTGAATCGTACACCTTGTAGTCCCCTTTGCCTTATTAACATTTTCTGTTCACTGAGTTACACATGTATGATTCATTGTCTCTGTATGTGTGTGATATAAAGTACTCTGACACCCTACAGTGGTATGAGAGGTGCTATAAAATAAATTAAATACATGTGACAGTAGGGCTATGGAGAGATGAGAGGCACTGTTGGAGGGTAGTAGTGAGGGACTCATTGAAGATTGCCAAAAGATTGTTGTATCCTGGTGCATAGTCAGGTCTTTATTTACTTTGCAGTAAAAGCTAATACAATGCAATATATAATGACAAATGTGTTGTAAAATACACACTTTTCCCACAAATTTTCTTTGGGGAGAGCCCCTCAAAGCCCCCTTTGTAGTGGTCAAACTCACTCACTGCACTTGGTGTGCACTGTACAGGGACTGGTGTGACAACATTTGCCAGGGCTGCATTGGGTTTCCAGTCCAGCCATTGGCAGGAGCAGGATCCTCGAGCAGCGAAATAAAACCAAACAATGATAAGTTAGTCTCAAGATGCAGCACCAACCTTCCCATTAAGAGTTTTCGATTTTTCCAAATATTTTCAATATAAAAATACTAAAATCGTTAGTAATTCAAGTCTAGTCTTTGTTTGATGTGCACACGTGTGTGTTTATTTTTTCGAATTACAGTTTTAATGTTTGACATTTAAATCATACAAATTGCTTGGGGGTCCCTGGCTTCCAGTAGTGACTCAAAGGGGTCCTCAGGAGTGAAAAGTTTGGGAACCACTGATCTAGCGCCTTGTAGATCGTCGAAGTTCCAGGATTCAGTATCAGAATTTTGTCCAGGTAAATCTAAAGTCCTGTAGTCAGGGGTTTTCACTTTATACCTAAGGAAAGAGTGGGACAAACTCTGGGGACCCACCTATGGGAGGGTTTGGAAAGAGGGGTGGCTACACCCATTTCCTATGTCCAGTTTCGCACCAGAGCAGGGGCTGGTAGCCCCTGCAACCGGTTTGAACTGGGCTATGCACAGGGACACCAAATGTGACCCCAGTGCAGTCTTCAAAGCACTCTTGGAGTGCACCCACCCAGCCCCAATACACTAAAGTCTATCTGGAAGGTAGTTACACCTCCCTGTGACAGGAAACCTATTGTCCTGGCCTCCCCTGCAGGAGTTTCGTCCAGCATCCAGAGGCTAGACTCGTGTCTGTGGCTGCAGCATCCATTTTGTGATGCCAGGGTTCTGTTAAGCTGGTACCAGGTGTATCGGTGTGGCCATGTTTCTCCTTCTAGGAGGGTCGAATCATACCTCCGCCGCCAGTACTGGCGAGAGGTATGATTCTAAGGTGTTTGACACCAAACACAACATGTTTCCTTGCAGCCATTCCAAAGTTAGCAATTACCGCGAGGTTTTAATGCACTAAAGAGTATATGGTCTGGCTGCATCACAGAACAACCCCGGAGAATAAATTCCGAAGGCTGCAGAGGGGCCCTGCTCAGCATGGGCACCGTCTCACACAAAACCCAGCACCCTGCCTTCAGGATTGATAAGGCCTGCCATAGGGGTGACTGATAGGTTTATATGTGCAGTGATATAAGGTAGATATAGGGAACCTATATCTAAGTAAGGGGTGCATACACCACCTTACACAGGCTGCTGTAGAAGACCTGTTGTGCCATTTTGGAAGGCTGCCCAGGGCTGGCATAATACATGCTGCAGTCCCTGTTAGGCCTCTGGGGTACCTATGCTCTGGGTACAGAGTGTACCATATACCAGGGACTCATAAGGGTACCCCAGTATTCAATCTGGAGTGTACCTAAAGTACAGGGAATCATTTTAGAGAGGAAGCAGCTAGGATGGGGTCCTGGATATCAGGGCCCCAGCCAGACTAAAGTCGAAAAACAGTGGAACATGAGGAAAAAGTGGGGCTAGCTATAAGAAGCAGATCCTACTCTCCTACAATGCAGAATGCCCCAGTAGTACAAAGCAAAAACATGTTGAGTGAGGAGGCTGGACTCCACTATCTCAAGTTAAATATGTGTGATTAAGGGACCCCGGCTGAGGCCAACTAAAAAACAAAAAAAAGAACTTCACAAACTTTGCATTTCACAAACCGTGAACAGTTTAGAAAATACACTGAGTTGCAAGTTATCCAACTTTACAACTTTATACCTCTCTACTTTAAAGCCCATCTCATTGGATTGAAATTTTTAATGTTTAAGTTGATTGAGTGTGCTTTACTACGTACCTTAAAAAAGCCACATCAAAAATGAAAAAGTACCAAAAAGCATTGGATTTTTCATTTTTTAATTAAAATTTTAAATTTAAAAATTTCTAGCAATTCAATCAATGTTGTTCTCAACCATCTTTTCATTCTATGAAAAACTCACCTTATGTCAGCAAACATATGTTTTTATATTTGCCTGTTCTTTAAAACATATTATAATTTTCATAAAATAATTATTGCTTAAAATATCTAAATTTGAAGTAACTACATATTTGGTGCCCCCATATCAGTTTGTCATTTTCATTAACTGCTCGCATGTACTACTAGAATACTTGGATAGATTATGCATTTTATGTGCACATTCCACCATCTGATGCCGTGGATGCACCCATCATACTTAGAATTGACACCACTTTGCTAGGGTCAGCATTGTACAAGGGGCAGCCAATATTATGAATCACCACGCTTTATCTAAAATGCCAACCTTTATATAGCTGCCAATATTATACAAGTGGTTTTCATTACCAAGCAACGGCTGCCAAGAATATGCTAAGAATTGCCATTATTATGCATTACACAGTATTACATTATGTTGGAAATTATGCTGTGGATGCCTGCAATGTTCCTAGAATTACCACCATCATGCTAGGATCAGCATTATAATGACGATTGACATCATGCTTCAGCTGCCCACATTATAAAATTACTACCATTTGACCAGAGGAAGTATTATACCAGTAGTGGGTACAACAACACTATCAATGCCCACAATATCAAGAACTAGCAACATCAGGCAGAGCCCACATTATAGCAAGGGGGTGCATCATTACATAAAAATACAACCATCAAGATTGGGTCAACATTGTATCAGAGATGCACTTCATCATGCCAGGGATACACAACACGCTAATATTTACTACCATTAAGTCTGAACAACAACAGGTGGGTTGTGAGGGAGAGTTGATGTGAAGGAGAGAGTGTAATCTACTGCTCTAAAGTTAAACAAATTGAAGTGGCTTTGCCACAGCTGCGGCAGGGTAGGAGGAAGAAGAATGTTGTAGTAGGTGGTGTCTGCTGCCTCTGCCACCTCCACGTACTCTTGAGCTGTAAAAGGGCTGTGTTGGCTGTTTCAAGGGTTGCGAGGGACACCTTTGGCAATAAGGAAGACCTCAAGAATATCCTCAAAATGTTTGGTATTGCTTATGGAACGACTGACGATAAAGCACTTCAGTGTGTAGTCTGCCTTTACACCAAAAAGCCTGGAACCATCAAATGGCATATCATTAAGGAATTCCTCCACGTCATTGTAAAATCCCATGGCAAGCATTCAGACATGATGCAAGAAAAACACAGAACGGTTATGACAAACTATTGCGGCACTCTAGCCAGTTCCCGGAAAAGTAGGTGCTCTCTCTTAGGGTCTACTGTCCAGAAAAAGACACACAATGATGGACGGAATGCAGAACAAATCAAAACATTCACCCCCAGTCAAAAGATCTGGGTTACATCCATCATTCTTTTGCTTACCATACCACCCCAGTTTAGACCTGACCATATGCAAATCAGTCTTGACCCTGTGCCTCATTAGAACAGTCCAGCCTGAAGTGCCGAGCCAGGTCCTCCCTGGACCAGAAACAAGCATCCTAGGACCGGTTTGATAGTTTGAATCCAGTGGCACAGTGAGCCGGGTCCCACGTCTGGGCATACCCGGCACACTTAGTGCGAGGAAGCAAAAGACACACAATTGGTGGACGGAATTCAGAACAAATCAAAACATTCACCCCTAGTCAAGAGATCTGGGTTTAATCATCATTCTTTTGCTCACCAGGCACCCCAGTTTAGACCAGGCCATATGCAAATCAGCCTTGACCCTGTGCCTCATGGGAACAGTCCAGCCCTACACTGTCCTGAAAACCCTAGTACTTATTGTGTCACAAAGTTGTTTTAGTTTTCCATATAGAGTGTTCTAACAATAACAGCCCACTTTTAAGGGAAGAAATTCCCAGTTTCCATCCCGTTTATCTCTGCAACTGGTATCTGTCACACCCTTTGGTATAAACACTTTTTACTATACATTAGATGCCAAATGAAAGACAATTTACCATATCAACCATGATAAACGTAGGAATAATGTGTGTGTCTTGATGTTCAAATTATGGTGGGCATTTTGGAATGGCATATCGTTTTTAAATTACCATGGCAAGAGACTAGTAGCTTTTTAACAAGAGAAGCCACAAAGTTGTAAGGACTATTGTCCATACAAAAAATATAATGCAAATAAAAACCCAATGTACAATATCAACCATGAAAAACACAAGAGTGGTGTGTGCTAGATGTAAAAATCACAGCGGCCATCTTGGAATGGTATAACATTTTTAAATCACAGCGGCAAGAAACTGATTGCTTATTTTGAAAATGTGATTGCCTGCCTGCAACACAGGAAAATACAATGTTATATGGGCTATTTATCATCCATTAATTTTGACCTAGAAAAAACGTGTGTCATATCATCCAAAGCTGAACTCAGAATTAGTGTATGTGTTTAAGCATAATGAACCTCAGCAGCCATCTTAAAATAATGCATTGTTTCAGGTGGCTTCAACATGAGCATCTTGCAATGTAAGTCATATTGAGAAAAAAAAGGAACTTTGCAATTACCTTATACATTTTTTCAAATAAAACGTATTGCAAGTGGACCAAAACACCCGCTATTCCTGGAAGATCAATCCTGTTATTCCTATTTCTTACTATGTCCAAAACCCAAGAACACTAATAGTCAGCCAAGCATATTTCCCAAACATCACAGAGAGAGAGAAAGTCATCAAAGTAAAAAATAATGTGGTTCCTATGTTGCGTCCAAAATAGAGAAGTCATTGAGAATAAAAAATTATTTGTATTCTACAATGTAACAAAGACGTACGCCTTGGAAAAGCAGAAAAACATGTTTCCATTGAGTAAAAACAAACAGGCAGAGTGTATAGTTGCAATTGAAAAACTATTGACAGAGCACCAAGGGTGTTAGTATATTCAGTAGCATTAGTACATTCCTCTGATCTTTCCTCTGCAGAAAAAACTTGAGCAGGTAATTTTTAGGAAATTATTAAATTCATGTTTCTTGTTTAGACCGAACTCTACAGTTCGTAAGCATGATATCCATTTTACTTCACATAGTCTGAGGGAAAGTTCTCTATCCTCACCTCAAACATCAGCTGTCACAATCTCTTTTTCATGAAAGTTGAAGGGATGCTCATTATCTCTGCTGCATACATGGGAATACAGAGGGTAGGCAGTGTCCCTAATGCGGCTTGCTTTGTCATATTCAGCTATTCTAAACCTCCGTTCTCCGATAGTGCTTCCTATGTATGTGTTTTTACAAGTATAGATTATAGCATAAACATCAAAAGTCAACCAAGAATTGATAAATATATTGATCTTATATTTGTGTGCTGTATTGTAGTCAAAGATATTTGTTTTGTTCAAATCATATTGGCACATAGTGCAGGTTGTATAAATGAAAAACCTTTAGGTTGTTGTGGTAGCCAGTTAAGACCGCTTATGCTCTTTTGAGGAGGTGTATAGCTGGGACTGGTTTTTAAGAGCCGTTTCCAAACCTGGAATACCAGTTAAAAGTCCTCAGTGCTTGTTTAGTATTCACCATAACAGATTGCCGGATGAATTATATGTGGTAAAGAAAGCTAGACCACCAGTTTTCTTTCAGCAAGGTATCTCTTTTAAACTTCATCACATTTTGGATTTTGTTGTCGATGATATAGAATGTAACATCCAAGAAATTGATCCTCACTTTAGCACAAGAAAAATAATACTCCATTTGGTCTGGGAACCCGTCCAGATGAGTATAACTCCTTCTCCTTCTCTATATCGTCCCCAAAAATGTATATCTTCCGTCCATTCCAGTGCTGTTCGGGCCTAGGCATGCCCCCCCTCAAACCAACCTATAAAAAGGTTGGCATGGGAGGAAGCAAACCTGGACTCCATGTCAGTCGCTCGCAGCTGTTGGAACCACTGTCGCCATACAGAAAGAAATTATAACTTAAAATCATGTTAGTCATCTAAAGCAGCATCTGGAAGTGCTCGTATAAGTTAGCACGTCTAGTTGATAGAACAAATTCCAGAGCCCGTAAACTAAAGTCTTTCTTAATACAGGTATATAGACGCTCCATATACAAAGATACAAACATCATCCTCTCTGTATCCCATGTGACATCCTCAAATTTGCTTAGTATATCAGTTGTGTCTCATACAAAAGTTGGTAAATTCACAACAGAGGGCTTGAGAAAAACATCAACAGATCCCGCAATATGTTCTGTAGGTGAACCTATACTTGCAATGATAGGACGGCCAAGTGGAAAGGCCGCTTCTATATGTATTTTAAGGAGCATTTATAAACACGGGTATCGGAGGGAGTCAACCCTCAGGTACATAAAATCCAAATCTGTAAGCAGATCTCATGCCAGTGTGCAAATTTACCATTTATCAAAGACATTACCAATGTCATCGGAGTCTGTCTTAGAGATCTGTGGCAAACTTTGTTGTCAAGTTGTTCCATTACTTCTTTACCATATTGGGAGCGATTCATTACAACAATGTTTCCCCCCTTATCAACCTCTCAAATAATTATTGATTCATTAGATCTCAAACTATTCAATGCTAAAGACTCATGCTTGTTTAGGTTTTTAGCTCTCTTTCTATCAAAGGATGAGAATCTATTCTTATTTTCCAAGTCATGTATGTCAAACATAACCCTTTGTGTGAAAAGTTCTATTCCATCAAATTGCATATTTTGGGGGATACATTTTGACCTGGGCCTTAGATAGCTATCATAATTCAAATCTGTTTGTTTATCTAAATCTACAAACAGATCATCTTCATCTGAATTAAACTAATTATCTATAGATAACATACTATGAATGTCCTTCACATCTGAGATTGTTATGTCTGACAAAGTCACACTTTTATTTACACATTATACTCTTTGTGGATTATGAGCAAAAAAACTCAAGTTTCAATATTCCAGTAAATTTAAAGAGATCTATTTAAACATCTGAAAAATCACAATAGTTGGACAAAAACCCAATCCCTTATTGGGTACATTGATTTCAGCATTACTTAGTGTGTAGTCAGACAGATTTGCAATCAAGGTAACATGATTTAGAGAACTGACTATGCCAGTGCTCGTGCCAGTTATTTTTTTCCTTTTTGTTTGTTGTCTTGTTGGGGTCCGCTGATTTGTGTCTGTTATGTCTTGCTTTCCCCCACCTACCCCTTCTTCTTGTTTTTGTACCTTTTAATTAATTTTCTTTTAATGGATGTTTTTATGGGTTGGCTTTTCAAAAACCATCAGAGACACAGTTCCATTTGTAATTACTTTCATCCTGTGCACCTTTTAAACTTACCTTGAAACATGTGACTATGGTAGCATAATAATTTGCCGTAAAACAAGGTATGAATATGTCTGCTTTAAAAGATTGGATATGACTGCCATGTTATGCCTGATTAGTTATCTCTCATTTAAACCTTGGGGAACGCAATAACCCTGACTAGCAGCAACATGGTTGACCATTCCAAACAACATTGCAACTCAAACGCTTATAGATGGTTGCTGTAGCTGTAGGAAACGTACATTGAACCAGCATTTTAGTTTGGGCAGCTTGGTATGCCTCGAAAGCTGTAACATCTAGTGCACATAAATATGGGGCATTACATGATATGAATTTACTTGCCTTAGGGCTCTACATAGGCGACATTAGCAGAGGGGCAACATTGTTCACCGTTACATGTGAAGTAGAAATTTGAATATGATTGCAGTTGTGGGACCAGATGAATACTTCCACGTACATTTTGGCAATTTTGCGTGCTCTCCTTTTTTTAATTCAGACTCTGCTTTAATCGGTTACTGCTTACAGGGCTGGTCCCTCTAAGCTTGGGTAGTTCATAACACAACAGTGCAGGTTTACCGAGTGTGGTAACCTGTCTGTGTAATATTTAATAGAGTTGACACACACAACCAGTGGCGGCTCCTCGCTATGGCGGAGAAGCATCGCCCCACTGGTCTTCGAGCAGTGAAAAATAAAATGATAATAATAATGTTATAATGATTATATTTTTCGCTACTGCGGGGCTGGATTAGGGCTGTGTGAGGCAGGGCAGGTGGCTCGGGGAGGAGAAGTTGTTTGAGCACACTTAAGTGCGAATTACTGCTTTGCCAGCCGTCTTGGCCCAGACAAAGATTCATGCGCACTTTGCATTGTCCTCACCAGGCTGTAATGTACAGCCTGGTGTGGAATAAGCACAAGCTCCTTGTCCCCATCTGAGCACTGATCCACGACACTCAGACCCATCACAACGCTGCATTGTAGAGTTGTGATTGTTTCAGGGAAGCCTGTGTGACTGGCTGTTTTCTGCAGCTTATTCCTGGCTGGAGTCAGGAAGAGAAACGAAGCGGAGACGGAGGAGAGGAGGCTGAAAAGGTAATGTGTTTTTAATATATATTTTTCAACTCCCTCACCCCACCCTGCCCCGCCACCAGGGCCGGACTGGTGATTCCGGGCACTGAGCTATCCACCGGTAGGCCGGATGGTGTGGGGCCCGGTTTTATCAGAGGGGTCCGGTTTTGCAGGGGCCAATTTCGGGCCAGCCATGACTCTCCTCAATTACCTCACTGCGGGCGGTGTGGGGGGAAAAGCACAACTGGTATGATTGGCTGGTGGAATTTCTTTGGCCAGGCCTTATTCACTTCCGGTGAACCATTGGTCCACCCTCTTACTCACATCCCCCCCTACGAGCGTTCAAGCGACCCCCGGTTGTACAAGTTTCCAACTGCCCATAGGATAAACGGTACAAAAGGGGATGATGGACGGAGCGTTTGAGCAAATCATGAGTGTTTGATTTGCTCAAATGCTCCGTCCATCATCCCCTTTTCTATCGCTTTTTTCACCCTAAGTTGGCAGGGTATGTCCAGACGTGAGTCCCTTGCTCACTTGGCCACTGGATTCAAGATAGCCTGGCTGATGAGGATTATGAATCCGAAACCGGTCCCAGGATGCTTGTTTCCGGTCCAGGGAGACATGGCTTGGCAGTTGGGGCTGGACTGTTCCCATGAGGCCCAGGGTCAGACTGAATTGCATATGGCCATGTCTGAACTGGGGTGGCTGAGTGAGCTAAAGAATGGTGATGAATTAACCCCTTCGACGCTCATGACGAGCTGGGCTCGTCATGAGGTAGCCTCCTGCTACGCTCATGACGAGCCCAGCTCGTCATGAAACATGGGAATGAGTAAATCCCAGCGTACGGGCGGAATTCCGCCCGCACGCATGCGGTTAAACCCAGATCAGTTGACTGGGGGTGAGTGTTTGATTTGCTCAAACGCTCCGTCCATCATCCCCTTTTGTATCGCTTTGTTCGCCCTAAGTTGGCAGGGTATGCTCAGACGTGAGTCCCTTCCTCACTTGGCCACTGGATTCAAGACAGCCTGGCTGATGAGGATTATGAATCCGAAACCGGACCCAGGATGCTTGTTTCCGGTCCAGGGAAGACATGGCTTGGCAGTTCGGGCTGGACTGTTCCCATGAGGCACAGGGTCAGACTGATTTGCATATGGCCATGTCTGAACTGGGGTGGCTGAGTGAGCTAAAGAATGGTGATGGATTAAACCCAGATCAGTTTACTGGGGGTGAGTGTTTGATTTGCTCAAACGCTCCGTCCATCATCCCCTTTTGTATCGCATAGGATAAACGGGGCGCCGTCGCACCCCAGGGTCCACCGCACAGACTTCCTGGGGATATTAGGCCTCAGCACCCTTTGTGCTCCTGAAGAGGGTACCCCTGAGTACCTTGCCGCCTCTGAATCGCCCTGTATCTCCGCCTGCAACACAAATAAAAAGATTAGAACAATATTTCCCCCCCACCCTGAAAGCGCTGGGTAAGCGGTAGGGAGGGAAACGGCGTCAGGGTGAGGGGACAAAGAGGCCGGCAGGTGGGCGGGGGAGGAATATATACCTCTCCCCGCCCCCCTCCCCGGCCGGAAGTGACAAGTGGGACCCTAAAAGGGTCTTATAACACTGGGCTGCTCCGTGTGCCATCTTGTGGCACTAAGGGGGCCGCCCTCTTATGAGAGTCCCCTTCGGGGATGAGTCGGTCAGCCCGCATAGTGCCAATATCGGCCCCACTCACCAGCCCTCCCGCAGCAACATACAGGTAGCATAAATAGGCAGACAAGATAACTTATTGGTTGGAGAAAATTGCTGCAGGTTTATTAGCACACAACTATGCCAACATGGTGGGTTATCTTACAGGCGATCCAAAGGCAAGCCGCCCCTTGCGGCCTACCACCTGATGTGCCAAACTTGCATCGTGGCCTTAGCCAATCGGTGCTTAGCGGTTACGGTGAGGGGATAGCCACTACCACTTCCAGTGAACCATTGGTCCACCCTCTTACTCACACACCCCCCCTACGAGGGGCGGAGCGTTCAAGTGACCCCCGGTTGAACAGGTTTCCAACCGCCCGTAGGATAGATGGGGCGCCGTCGGACCCCAGGGTCCACCGCACAGACTTCCTGGGGATATTAGGCCTCAGCCCCCTTTGTGCTCCTGAAGAGGGTACCCCTGAGTACCTTTCTGCCTCTGAATCGCCCTGTAACTCCACCACAGCCCTGGGTGTGGCGACCGTCGCAGCCAGAGCCCCCCACCAAGGCCGGCATTCTTACTTACATCCTGCTTGTAGCGGGTTTGGGAGAAATTGGCAAGAGACGTGTTTTAGTTCGAGCGGGTTTTATTTGCTGATACAGGTAGTCGGTACAGGTCTTTCTCAAATGGGCTCTTCGGGGTGATCTGCTTCTCTCCTCCCGTCTTTTTCTCCTTGCGCCCTCCTCCTCCCTCCGGTTGCGGCTGGGGCTCCTCCGGGCTTTGGCGTCTTCCGTCTCCGTGGTGATGGTATCGCTACAATGAGGGAGAAAGACAAGAGAGGACGGTTTCAGTCCCAAGTTTGAAGGAAACACTTGTACTCAGGAAAAGGGAGTGAGTGAACACCAGCGGTGATTATATACAACGAAGTGATTGGACGGGGAAGTGCTGAAACGATAAACCGGGAACAATACGAGGGTATGTGGTCACGGCACTGACCCACCCCTCCTCCCAACCCAGCCCGCTATACGTTTTCGTACCTCTGATAGCCACACACCTCCAGGCATGCTGCTGGGCGGCTCGTGTTGCCGTTGGCCTCCTGGCTCCCGCGCCGCTGACGGGTCTCTTCTCCCCTCCTCCTTCTCTGTAGATGTATAACCGGCTCCTCTCCTCTCTTCTCCCGTTTCTTTCTCCTCGCTCGACTCCTCTCCTCTACTCTCGCCTTCTGCTCCTCCGGGGAACAAGCACACATGAGTGCTCTCACCGGTCGTACTTGTTGTGGGTGTAGGCTCCTCCCATGCACTCAGAAGCGGCCACTTAAAGGGCCCTCAGTCCTCGCCCTCCTCGTCCGGATAGCCATAATGTTCTTCGGCACAAGTCCACGGCTGAGGCTGCGAAGACAAGAGGGGGGGTCATATGATGAATCCCCACACGGGGGTGTAGAGTTCTGAGGTTGAGGGGGAGGCGGCCAGTCCCCGTTACACTGCTAAATCTAGGGCCTCACCCCTATACAGCAAGAACCAGTCCATCCTTATAATAGGCAGATGTACCCCCTCCTTCTCAACACACCCTGTGGATTTGGCGTGTAGCACCCAAGTCTGATGAGGCCAAGTCTCCTCTGCCCAGTAAAATTACGTATAGCGCAGAACTTCCTGCGTGAAGGCACCATCTCCTCCCCTGCCAAGCTCCTTCCACCGGAGCCAGGGGTGATTTCCGACCACTGACGTTTACCAGTTCTCCCTGGATGCTAAGTTGCACCAAGTGGTCATTGTGGTCTTCTACTTCTGGTTCATACTTTGACCCATTGACCAGACAATTTCCTTGTTATTTTAAATTAACCCTGGTGCACATAGCAAAGGTGTCACAACAGGCTTGAGGGAATAAGTGTCTGGTGTCCGTCATAAGACCCTGCACCAATTTGTGAAGTGCCAACCTACAGATGCCCGGACCCTGTTATCCACCTTTGACCCTTGATACTTAGACCAGTATTGGTGTCGAAGTACAAGATCGTGCGTCACATGTTTCGCTATAGTCCTTTTTTGGTGGATTCGCGGGGACCCATCTGTGTCCCTGCAAATGCTGTGTCACGCACTTCCCCTATAATGTCCTAGCCCGTCCCTCAAAGACACCTACAACCCGCTGCCCCCTGCAGCTCAGGCGAGGAGTTTAAGGCCCAGTACATCCCAGTCTGTGTTTCTAACATTATCACCTCTACAGGCTCCAGCTATTGTGATTGGCTACCCCTGTCCTGGCAAGGTCTGTCAGAGGCCAGTCCCCACCCTTTGGTGACTATCTTGCCATGGGGTGTGTGCCCTAAGCGCGGGTGTCCCCACATACTTGCCGTGAAACAAGAGGGGAAACCCACGAACGCATACTTGCCCGTTTTTGAGCAGTGGGATCCCCCAACAATCCTTCTTCAATCATTTTGACAAAATAAGCTCTGCCCCCATGCTCCCTTCAGCATATTGCACCCCAACCCACAAAATAGCTGGCTGCTACTGCCAAAGCCTGGCTATAGGACGGGACTTTTAGTCTGTCTTGGATGATCTCGAGGATCCATCTCTTGTTGCATGCATGCAACCCTTAACATATTCCATTAGTTGGGCAGACCACTGTCTGGCCGCTAGCTTCTCTGGCATGAGTATAAGGCCAGTTTGAGTTTTGCATTGGCAACGTCCCTTCTAACACTGTGTAGAATAGCACCTCATGTTTATCACTTGTACAATTCGTCCCCCTTTGCCTGGCACTCGTTGGACCCTATGAACCCTTCAACACGCACCCTATACAACTGTATATACATGTTGTGCAACCAGGGGAAGTGTTACTTCTTCACTCGTACTTCCTGGCGTGTGAAAACTGCAAAGGAAACCTTACTTTAGTACCTGAATAACCATGAAATAAAATACTGTCTAGGTGTGAGGTTGCCAGTAGATTTAGCCAAGGGCCCACCCCAAGTTGTTTAATTTTTGACTGTTAAATTTTTGCCTGCCCACATCCGGACCCTACAAGGAAAATGAACCAAAACAATCGCCTACATGGCCATAACGCACCAACCTGTGTACAGAGGAATTAGACAAGTTAGAGTCTTTATTGTATCAGCCAGACCGTGAGCGGAGCCAGACTAGAAGGTCATAGTGGGGTCAGACTGGAGGAGGTATCTGTGGCTAAATCAGGCCGATAATTCTGTGTAAATTGATCCCGCATCACAATAGTGCCAATGGGCCTGAGTATAAGAAACTGGTGATGCTGTGACGCAACTTATGTGAATTTCTCAGCGTGGGCCATAAAGTCATGCTTACGGAAGTCCAGACTTGACAATACCGTTGTCCCTGACCACCTGGACAGGCCCTCTCCCCTGCTGTGTGCAAACCCTATAGTGTGTCACAAGTCCTGACCTTCAGATAACTACTGGAAAAGACTCCTGGGCACCCCCTAATGATTGCCATACCAGAATTCTGCCAATCTACCCGTGTGGTTATCCCTCCAGTCATCTATGAGTTGAGGCCAGTACTTGAATAAGGTAATTGAGCACCACTGGGCTGAAGTGTAAGGATGTCATGGTAATTGCACAACCGCTACACTTAACACTGATTCTACTTCTCCCTACAAGAAGTCTGAACCGAGTTGCCACCTTGCCCCCCAAGAGCACTTAACCAGGAACAGCATTCAGGCTCCTGGCCCGGAGCACGCCCTGGCAATTCCTGCTTCCGTTCCCACCTGTCCTTCTCAGAGTGGTGCCTGTGTACTTGATCTGATTGTCCTGCTCCAAGCCCTGGCAGGCCGCTCTGCTAGGCGTGGTTTGACCGTTATAGAATGAACCCGTGCGTTTCTGGAAGAGAGAACAAATCCATTAAAACAGCCCCTAACCAGCACTGACCGGTAAGCCTATTGCTAACTCAATCGCCAGGATCAGAGCCCCTTACTTGCGCACCAGTTGCTGTACAAAAGAACACATTCCATTATTGCACACGGGATGCATGATATGCCCAGACACACCAATTGTTTAAATGAAAACGCATTTCAATTTTGTCACAGGGGATGCAAGATTTGCCCACACTCTCCCATTGCTTACCGAGCGAACACCCCAATTACTTTCCTAGTAAATCAACAAATTGCCCAGACTCATCAGTTGCTTTAAAACAGAAAACATCCTGTTATTGCACAGGAACTACCTACTCTGCTCAGATTCACCAGTTGACTACCAATGTATTTCTTCCATGGGGCGTAACCTGCGCGCCCCACAACAGGGACAGTAATGACTCCTGGGGAGAACTTGGTTGTCCCAGACCCTAGCTCACTGCCCCCCCCAGTGTGCATTACCCTTATACCTGTTGATAGTTCAAGTGGCCCCCATGTTTGTCGGGCGGTTCTCCAGCGCGGTTCCTGCATGTGAGACATAAAACATCCATTAGCAGACCTGCCCCCCCTCAAATACCAATATATATTCTCTGCAATGAGGCAGGGGCCATCAATGCCCCCCACGCTACCAAGGCCAAGCCTGTTTGTCAGTTTACGAGAATTAGTTTGTCCATATTACACTCTCAGAAGGAGTTGGGTGGGGCAAACACTTGCATAGCGACAGAAGCAATAGTGTAGTGTCATGTCTTGAAACTAAGTCAATTATTCAGATGCAAAGTCTGATGATGACCATTGCACTATGGTGTGTGTGTGATGTAGAATCACATCTTCACTCGTCCCCTTACCATTCCACCTAGGAACACCTCCTCATCCCAGGCCTTCAAACTGACCTCAAAGTTCTCCTCCTTTAAAGACACTTCCAAATTCCATACATAGCCCTCACTAATATCTCAAGGAAGACCTTTTATTATAGCAAGTTCTATTCTCCTTGACAATGGAAGTGTCTTCCCAGAGTGTTCTCGTGGTTAGAGAGAGGCATTTATTGCAGTATTATCCTTCTAACTGTTTTTGGTACGCTTTTGTAACATGCACATTGCACTTATACTTGTAACACACTGTTTGCTACCTCTTACATCGTGTTTGCTTCCGGTAATTGCACAAGTGCCACAATTGCTTACGTAACGTTTGTTCTTGTGTTTGACTGGCTGCCATGTATTGTAGGCTTATACCGCTACTTGTACTTTGTAAGCTTTGTAACTTGCACTCATGTCACTTTTTCCTCCTGTAAAGCACCGTTAGCTCCTACTTGTATTATTTGCCCGCGTTTGTCACTTTGCTTCATGGAACTCAGCGTTTGCTTTTGTAAGGTGTTCACTTATAGTGCTCCCATGTGTCCATTCTGTTTCTATTGTGAAGCGCCTGACACCTTTGGGTAAAGTCCGCGCTAAATGAAGGCGATTTAAGAGTGGGAACGCACGCCAAGATGATAGCTGCCCATGAGGTGGATTGCCAAAAGTGACCTTTCCATGATTTCAGAGTGACAGTGCGTTGACTCGAGAGATACTTTCTCGTTAGCAAGCCCGAATGAAAGCGGGAATAACTCATGTAGCCATCAGACGATGCCACAAATGGAGAACAAAACCCCTACAGCGACGTACCACCGCTAAAAAGCACCATCACGGGAGGGCCCTCAGGCCTGAAAGTTTGCAGGGTACTTAACTCCCTCACTCTATTTATAAACCGCTAATAAACTGAACCCAGTGCTGACCTGGAAAACTGCCAAGACAAAGTTTTATCGACCCGGCCTATCACGGACACGAACAATCCAGCCGAAATACAGCTCAGTAACTAGCGCACCATCTGAAAAGTAGGTCCATGCGAAGTGACGGACTAATGAACCAGTGAGGTAAAGTACCGGCCATGTGAAGTGAGAAGTTCTACTTCAAAACAAGAACAGACGCGCCCCTGGCCGAGCTGCTAAAACCACCTGCCAACACTCATACTCCCCCAGATCCCAGTTCTCTGCAAGCTGTCAAGCACCCTCTGTCCCCCGTGTCCGCCCCACACCTGGAAAACACAGGAGATGTGTTGACGTTTGCATTCATCTCAACAGACTCAAACTAAAAGTGCACGGATAACTAGTCCCACTTATTTACTAGATAAAAGCAAGTGTGAACAAATCCAAACAGCATAAAATTACACATAAACACATGGCATAAAAGTAACATTGTGAAATGGATACACCAGGAAAAAAAACGAGATGTTCGCCGCACTTATTAGTCACGACCTGGCGTGCCTGTTACACACTCGCGCCTCTCTACAAGAGCGTACAGTTCCTCTGTCTGTAGGAGCGGGACCTGTGTGTTTACTCGCCCCAGCCCTACTATTCTCCGTGGTGAACTCTGCACAGCTTCACAGGAAGTTCAGGGGAGACCCTGGCACTCATTCATGCTGCTCTCCAAGAAGGCTCCCTGCAAGGTTGCCGTGGTCCACGTGTGAGACTGCCCCTTTTGGGCGCTGCACGGGTAGAAGCCGGGAAACGCTGACACCAAGATTGCTATGAGGGACAGACAGGGCCATGTAATTGCCTAACAAAAACTCTCCCAGTGGCTCCGCAACACCGCCCGGGCCCCTCCTCCGGACAGTGTAGAAAGCAAGCTCCCACTCCACTCATGGCAGCGGTGAAGGCGGTGGTCAAAATGATTGTGCACAGGCGAAACAGACTGCGGTATTACACATTCCTGATAAAACGCATATAAACCTCAGTCAATACCATTACCACTTCCTGCCCCTTGGAACGAGGATATTGAAGCTAAGTATGGGTGAAATGTGCGAATTCGCGGTCCATGAATTTGTGGGAAATCGAATTCGCAATCCGCATAATCCGTGAATTCGTGTGAATTCGCTGATTTTGTTTTGCGTGTTCGTGGGGTGTTTTGCATATTCGCAGGCCGCTTGCAGCGCACCGACCGCGAAGTTACCCATGCGGTCGTACATCGGCGCGGCCATCTTGTGCGCATTGCGTATTTCTGTTTCTGGGCGCTATTGGCAATCTCGCGTTGTGTGCGGCGCGCTATTAAGAGTTCGCGTGTGTTTTTGCGTGCTCGCGGGGGAAATATCGCGCAAACTTACCCACGCCGTCCTCAACGGGCGCGGCCATCTTGTTTTTCATTCATTGCTATGGTTCTGGGCATGCTTTTTCTATCCAGCTTCAATCTTTGCCATCCTTTGTTTGTTTGGAGTTTTTTTGAATCTTTTTTACTTATTATCTGTCTCTATTTTTCTATATCTATATTTTGTGTTTTCTTCTACTTTTGGTTACTTTAAAACTACTTTTTGTTACCTCTTCTTTTATTTACTTTTTCCCTATTCTCTTTCCTATTTATTGTTTCCATTCCTGTCCAGGACCATGGCAAAGGGAGCCGGGAAGGACAAGGGGAAGGGTCCCGCACCCCGTACCCGGCTCCCATGCGGGCGATTGAGGGGGGAGCAAGTCATAGCCCGGGAGATCTTTAGCGCGGAGGAGGAGGCCGCACTGATTTTTTATGTCCAGCGCCGCCTCCCCAAGACCATCACGGCAGGCGGCAGGATCGCTGGCGGGTACGGGCTCCGGGAGCGTCGGCAGCTGTGGGGGGAAGGTGTGCCGACACGTTTAATACAGAAAGAGTGTTAAACTTCACAGCACAGCTTCTTTGCGTGTGTGCGGTTTCCACTAGTCACATTCATTTCCTATGTTAACTGTTCATGCTAATTGTTCGTAAGCTAAAATATGTCACATAGCTATGTTAACATGATTCACAGTTCTAACACGCACATTTACACAAAACACGATTATATGCGGTTGCTCTCTACATGTGATTATGATGCACCCCCTACAATGGGAAAAATTAAATGCTAAATTTCCACTCAATCAGTTGCATTCCGTTTGTGCACAATTCAGCCACAATGTCTGTTACTTAAAATACCTTAGTGAGATTCTACTAAATGCAAGTTGGGCCTACTGCACAGGTTACCAGTAAATAAACACAACCTGATTAAAACACTTTGGGGGAGATTTACAAACATTTTGCGCTGGGTTAGCATCACAAAATGTGATGCTAACCAGCAAAAAATGTTTTTTTCACTATTTACTTTCCAGTGGCAAAACTTGTTTTGCGCTGGAAAGCATCCTCAAAGTAACGCAAAGCAGCATAAAGCACTGCTTTGCGTTACTTAGCACTGAGGTGGCGTTACATGGGTGGAACATGAGCGTTCCCATGCAACCACCCATGCCTTTTGACGCAAAACTATATTTACAAAGATTTGTAGACATGGTTTTGCGCCAACAGTTCACGCTGCTTCAAAGGAAGTGCTAACGGGAGAAATGCTTTATTTTCTCTTTGTTTTTCCGACTTTGCATGCGTGCTGCACTGTGCAGCAGCACGCATACAAAGTGGGGAAAGCTTTCCATCGTGTCTAGGCATAGTATTTTGTACAAGAAGGGTATCTTTCCTGTACAAAACTTATGCTAGTCTCATGTACACACCTTAGCGCTATGGCGCTTAGGTGTGTACATTACGCACGGCCACTGAAATCAGCGCCGGCGCAAGGGAAAGGGGAGGAGAGATCCATATCTCTGAAGCTATGGCGCTGTCCTGCTCCATCCCTGTTGCACAACGCAGCGCAGCCTGGCGGGGGGCTGCGCTGCATTGCGTGACTTTTTTGTTAATCTCTCTTTTGAATGGTGAACAAGGCTTTTGTTGGCACTTGTCCCAAGTATCTCAGCTCTCTACTTCAACCCTTTGTGCCTTCTCAGGTGTCGTTACTCTTTTTTTTCTTTTCTAAAATAATTTTATTTGCATTTTCAACCAATACAAAAACTACAAGCATATCACATTTGGTCACAGTGGTGCGATGACAATTATATATGATCCACATCATGCAACACATCCCCTCCTCCCCCCATGGGCCGGGCAGAGCTGCGGTTTCCCAACCAGTATCCCCGCCAGCAAAGTCTTTCCCATGTCTCTCGTCTGCCTGAGAGACAGGCCCAAGGGATCCCCTCGTAGGAAGCACAATCTGGCCCAACAGTTGTTATTGGCTAATCGGCTCCCAGCCCTCCATCCATTCCATAATATTTCCTCCATTTTCCCCACACCTTACGTAACTTCCGTGGGCACCCTCTCGCCTTGTATGTCACTCTTTCTGCCGCCACGTACATGTACATCCCTCGCTTCCATTCCCCCAGCTGGGGAGGCTGTGTCGCCCCCCAGGCGCGCTCCACATCTCCTTTCGCTACCACCAGTGCCAGTTGTGCGAAGATAAGTTGAGGGCAGCCCAAATCAACATCCCCGGATATACCCAATAATACAAATTTGGGGTCTAGGGGTAATGTTTCGCCCAGTACCAGGTGCTGTTACTCTTTTAATGTACTAATGGCTATGCCCATGTTTCATTGCACCAGAGCAGGTAGATGCTGTTTCTTGGGTCTTACTACTATTCCAAGTACACTAGAGGTAAAAACACTCTCAATGTCTGAGTGGAAGGTGAGCAGAGTGTCTTTGAGAGCAAAGGAGTCGGTAGCACATTAAAACCAGGTCTATTGATATTTTCCACGGCTTTTACTCCAGTAGATGGCGATAAAGCACAATATAAGTAATGATGTACAAACTTTTCCCGCACGAGAAATGCTGCTTCAATGTTTTGGTGTTGCAGCTGTTTTCAATTTGCTTTTGTTTGGGGTTATGTAAGAACCAAAGGCCCGGGAATTTGTTCCAGATCAGCGATAATGAATTAAAAATGTTGAATTGGGGTTTGAGGTTGGTTGGATCACAATTAAGCATGGTGGGATCAAAATTAAAAGGCTGCTTAATTGCTTCAATCCATGAATAAACGGACATTTTTAAAGCGTAAGCTATTTTGTGAAGGAACGTTGACACTTTGGATTTTCTGTACTCTCGGATACACTGAAAAAAGGTCATGGATGGCAATAAATATGTGTCAGCAGGGAGCACAATATATCTGATGTAATATCAGGATGCAACTGTTACAAAGTTTACTTTTTGAAACAAAGAGGAACGTTTTACAAACCTTTGCTAGAGTTAATTTTTTGGGCGGTTTTCTGCAGTGCAGTATTAGTGTTTAGAAATTGAAAAAACATTCAGCTTGTGAGTTTATCTAATTTTTTAATGAGCTAAAAACAGAGAAACGGTGATACACACGTAATAGACTTCAGTTTCGACAAAAATGAATGCCGAACAAAAAGGTCTCAAATTAGAATGTTCTGACAGAAAAATAAACATATGAATACACTACCAAACAAACCCATAATAAGTAATATACCGGGTAAGAAAGACATAAGAAACTAAATGAATGCCCACATTTCTGTACCAGCTCACCCGTCTACAGCAGCAGATGTAGTCTCAATATTTCTAATGAATTACCTTTCCTTTTACACAGTTGCATGACACTGGCCGTTGTAAAGCTCAGGAGACCGTGGTATATGTACAAGAGCCCGTGAAAATAGCTTCATGCTATGTAAAACGCGTTGAAATCCTTTTCATTTTTGATTAATCGTGTTAATAAGGGGCATTTTTTCTTGTTTGGGATATTTAGTGCCTGACTAGAGATTGGAAATGTGTCCAATTGCATATTTAGTTGGCTGATAGCGACCCTTGGAGTCTGTTCTGTTAACTGCCAGTAGAGGCGTAGCTAGAGCTTGTGGTGCCTGGGGCTATCCCTCGGATTGGGGGGGGGTTGCTGGGGAAAAAGGACGGCGAGCACTTGAAAGAGGTCCGAGAGACACATAGTATTGCCGCTAATAGTTACCTCGATCATGCAAGTTACATGCACATACACGACGCAGTCCAAGGCTACACAGTTGAATACCCCGGTGACTGGCAGTACAAGACAGAACACACAGACAATTGCTTTCTTCCAGACTTGAGGTTCCACACCCCTCTTCAAAGATTGATTGCACACCTGCAGTGTAGGAAGAGTGAGATCATCGACCAGCTCTTTCCATATCCTCGGAGGTTAGGGGATCCAAGGGAGATCCCGAGGTAGTGGACCAGGTGATATCTAAGAAGGTCTCCGAGATAGCATCACAGGTTAAGCCTGCCATCATGGTTGTCAGCAGAGTCCTTTAGGGTCATAGGTTCAATTAGCACCGATAGTTCAGTAAAGCTCTGGTCACCAGTAGCTCTGAACAGTGTCTCAGATCAGGGGATGCTGTCTTAACAGATGTAATTATGTCCTCCAAAATCTTGCTGATATTTTTAATCAAAGAAATCAGCCAGATCATCACAGAGTTCCTAGGAAGATGTAACTTCTTGCTTTGAGAAATCCAAGTCTGTTAGTCCCCGAAGAATTTCAAAAACCTTTTTTGCCCCATTGTTGGCTCCAAGAATATTATTAGCATAAAATGGCTTTACCGACCTCTCTTTTATAATCACCTACCACACTCTTAAGACACTTTTTATCTGCACCGGAATGACCCCTAGGCCATTTGCCAATATGCATCAGCCTAACACTTCCATGCGTTACAACTCCGTGTCTTGTGGGGTGATTGGCTCAGCCTGCTGGTGGAGGCCTGAACATTGAAACTTTCCAGTGTTGGGTGTTACAGGAGACAATATAGGCCCCCTGAGGCTGGCTTATGCCTTCTGGCTATTTGTTTATTAACTGGCGTGCAAGTTCCTGGCATTGCCCAGGTGCCCGTAGTGTGTCCATCAGTGCTTTATTAAAGCGCAAGAAAAGCTCTTGAAAGGTCTGCCACTGAAATCAAGGGAGTGAGCTCGGGATCCGTGCCAGGGAAAGAAAGGAACTAATGTCAGTGCATGGTGGTGGTGGCGGCTATGTAGGGTCCCGGCATCACTTTCAGGATGGGACGGAACAGATACAGAGCCGCACGATTGAACCAATCAATGTGCAAGGGAATAGCTGAGAAAAAATCTCTGGATCCAGTCTGGTGCTGGGGAGTAGTCACAGGGTGAAGAATCTGCAGTTAGAACCATGAATATGGTGAAGCTCAAAGATGAAAGAGATTCAGGTTTTCACCAGTGCCTGACAACACATTATCACCATCACCAATGCTTTCAAGATGACAGGGCCTTGTGAAGCTTATCATAACAAAAACTCTGAAGAACATTTGAACATATCACTCAACGGGAGACACTGGAGGACTGCTTAAAAATGAGTTGGAGAAAGGCTAGACTACCAAACACTCTATGGGCTAACAAAGATCTACAAGGAAATCCTTAACCTCTCAAGATAACTTTAGACTCTCCATTTACAAACCAAAGTGGATAAGGGTAAATATCACATGAATTAGGAAAATATATTCCATGCTTCAATGACAGTCACTTCTCATTTCCCACGAACAACCGCTCAGGCTATTTCCATAAAAAAGTCAATTAAAACATCAACCACTGAAACATCCAAAAACTACAATCAATGATGCACTTCTTCATCCCACCCCTTCCTTTTCCGCTGGCAATATCTTTTACAGACCCAACAGGATACTTTTTGTATCAGGAATACTATGAGAAAGTGGGACTGTGATTGTTTCTCCAAATTACAAAGCGAAACGTTCTGTGATAATTCTTCATTTGAGAAGTATTACACTTGCTAGAAATGCTGGTGGGAATTAGCAAAGGTGAATTGTGCGTCAGGCCGAACACTATGCAAAAAAGTAGCAAGTTCACTTTATGTAGATTGATAGTTCCCAAGAAACACATTTATTTTTATTTTTTGTGTCACATAACGCGAACTAGACCCAAAGGTATCAGAACCTTCGACATGAGCACCAGTTGCGTTACAGACTGACATATTTATTTTTAGGTCGAGCCTGGGCAGCGCTTGGGCTGCTGCGAGGCATGCAGTGGTGGAGTATGGCTTTGAAGCCCGCCCACTCTCCGCCCATATTTTCAACTGACTTGTGTCATTGCTCTTCCTAAACGCTGGCTTCCGAGTCATTATTAGGCTTGTTAGTTCCTCCTTGGTACCGCCTAGTTTGTATTTGTTACCTTCCATAACTGGACCATTTACTAGTGTTGTTGCATGGTCTGCTTTAAAAGTCAGTGAGCATTATTTTTTTAATGCTCTTCCCCTATTCTACCCACTAACTCGCAACACGCCGCCCAATTTTATTTAAACCTTTACTAATGGTGCTTTTAATACAGCGGCTGCGTTTATTTACTTATACATTTTGGCAGCGCGGTCTGCATTTAGCGGGCCTCTTATTTATTTATTGTGCCCCTTTCTTTACACAAACCACACCCAAAGAATGGTATGAAGCAAACATTAAAGTGAAAGCATGGCATTGGCACTTTAGCAAAAAAAAAAAAACATCGGTTTGTCAACTTGAGAAACCTTAATGTTGGACATGCCCCTTTCTATAGCTTTTTTAGAGAAAGGGGTGCAGCCTTTATGAATATGAAAGCGCTGCATGGGCGCAAGTAAACAAAAGAAATAAGTAAGCAGGGCCGCTAGTGAAAAAACAAATAATTGCAATACAATAGGTCCTGCATTTACGAGAGTTTAAGCTATTGCATTACCAATAGCCTAAACTCTCATTAATGTGAGACCTATTGAATTGCAAATGCTTGTTTTGTTAGGGACAGGGTGATTAAGTGATTTGCCCAGAATCACAGGATGTTGAGCCTCCCTGCCGAAACTCGCACCTGATTCTTCCACTCCGAGTTCATCCTCTCTAGGTGTTAGGCCACATCCTCTCCCACTTCATGTAAGTGGTTTCCTTATAGACATTCCAATTGACCAGTTACATATGTCTTATTTCAGATCATATTGGTAGCAAATGGGTTTTGAACAACTACTAAAAAGCAACATAGACAAGACTAGTTGATTCTAGTTGCATGTTGGAGCTAGTTATTGGTGTCTATTGTTTCAGTTTCCATCTTTTAAGGAGTAGAATTGTCCTTGTGTTTTCAATATAAACCATATAGTCCATTGTTCAAAATGATTTGCCATCAATGGATCTTTAATTAGGATCCACTGATGCAAAAACTGGTGACGTGTTTAATATTGGTATGAAACTGAATGCCCAAAAGGTATTTGTGTTTATGTGCTAGTAAACATAAAAACTTGTCAGTGAGTCCCTCATCAGGTGCAGAATTTATATTAGACTAGCTTCCTTCACAAGGACATGGGTCTGAATTTATGACTACAAGGCAAATTTTAGGGGCAATCTTTAAATCTGAATAGCCTTATGGCCGTCACTAAGGTGGCACGTTAAAATACAAGCAACAATAAAAAAAATAAGAAATTGAAATGCACTCCCATGTAAATTTCATAAACAGATCAAAGCAATTGACTGAACGACCTTTGAACCACAAATCGAATGCACTGAATCCGAAATGAGCAAACAATGATGGCCAATCATGTGAGTGCAATCCCAGGTAAACACCATACACAGGTCAAACAGTGGACCTCTGAAACTCTTGCTAAGAAGCAGCGCTCCTAGACAGAGTGAGCATGATGTATCACATATCTGAATGCAATGACAGAAACAGCAAAATACAAGTCAGTTGACACACTATGGTACACACAGCTTTTTAGTGTGTTGTAAAACCACGCCCTTAATTAAATTGGCCACCCACCTTTGAGAGACCCCCCCATTTTTTCCATCCCACTAACCCACTTAAAGCCCTGTTGGTATCTATGCTGCCCACTGAAAGCTCTCTTACCTCACTCGTGAGTGACTCGCTCCAAAGTCTCTATACCAGGCAGCCAGGGGTGGTTGATTAGAGAGCAGCACAGTGCCGACTTCCCCAGGCCAAAATGAGCACGAGAGCGCGTAGCGGTGAAGCGCCTAACACTCACTGCTACGTCGTACTCATCGCGACGCGGGGGCAGGGCTGGCAAAAAGAATACATTATTTAATGTCGCCCCATGGCCGTCATTGGTAGCGCTCGCGCGCTACAAGTCTGATTGATGTCCCTGGAGGCTGGGGCGGACGGACAGAAGCAAATTCAAACGCGGGAGTCACACTTCAGGTGCGCGCAGCGCGCACTTTCAAACTGGGCCACGCACGGCCTTTCTAATTTATTTGTGGACAGTACACAGTGTCCCCAAAAAGGCCCAAATAAATTATAAAGGCTGCAACAGGCCACCAGTGTCACGCGGCCGCCCCCGAAATTGTGCTGCCTGGGGCGGACCGTCCCCCCGCCCCCCTAGCTACGCAGCTGACTGCCAGGATTCCCCCCTGGATAGGGTTGAATGAGTGCTTACGCTTGGTAAGAATTTGCTGATATTCTTTTTTTTTAATTTCAAAGTATTTTATTAGATTTATTTTACACATACTGTTATCATCGCTTTACAATTACAGGGTATCAGCCCAAACTGGCTGTTGTTATCAATGATAGAGGTAAGTGGTGTTTATGTTTGGCTGTCCCCTTTTCCACTGTCTTGGTAGAAGAATAGGAGTGGTGAGCAGGGAAAATATAGAGAATAGAAGAGAGAGAGGAGGAGATAATATACAAGAAGCATTACTACAGTGGTGGGTCTTATTCTGAGGCTGTGGGGGCATGCTTGTGGGAAAACGCCTTTCTCCAGCAGGGTTCACGGGGGTTCGTAGTGGTCCAGGTATTCATCCAGTGAAACCCAAACTCCCCTGGATGCTGTTCTCCAGGGTGAATTCCGCAGGGTGGTACTGTCCGCGCCTCTGAGGTATGTCACCAAGTTGAGCCAACCTTTGAATGTCGCCTTAGTTGTGTCTTTCCATTTGGAGATTACCATTTTCGCTGCCGCTGTCAGTAGGAGATCTAGCAGGTCCCTGTCGTGTTGTGAGTCTAGATCTGCGGTCATGAATGTGGTGGTATGGGTAGCGAATTCTGGTTTTAGTGTGCACCCCAGCGCCTTTTTTATGAAGGTGAACATTTTCTCCCAGAATCTTTTAATTTTGGGGCAGTAGAAGATGAGGTGTGCTAGGTTTCCCTTTTCTTTGTCGCAGTTCCAGCACCGAGCCGGGGTCCAATACCTCTTGTGTAATAGCCAGAACTTCGTCAGTGCAAGTGCTGGGGATATTTTGCTTTGCGAGGGGGAGGCCCAAAGGAGATGAAGATTGCGCTCGTTAAGTGTGGTGCCAAGTTGTTCTGCCCATTATGCCCCTGTTTTATCGTTAAATTTGGTGGTGCTAGGGCATAGTAGTTTGTATAGGTGTGAAAGCTCGTGGCCTATTCTTTTGAGTTTTGCCATGTATTGTATTATTGATGGGTTGTGTAGGGCTAGCTTTGCTTTCGTTAGGGCTGTTCTAATTTTTAGGAAGTTGTATAGTTCGATGTCTGGTAGTCTATGTTTCTCTTTTAACGTGGTGAACACGATGGGGTTGGCCCCTTCTTCCAGTTGTACTGGGTAGGAGATTCCTATCTTCTCACATTTCTCTATAGAAAGGGGTTTCTCCCTATATTTAATCTTGGTGTTTGCCCACAAGGACTCCCATTTCGAGTTCTTTACACTGTGCTCCATTTTCTTGTCTATCTTGAGAAGGGCCAGTTTTGTGTTTTGAATATTGGGTTGGAGGCGTGTGAGTGTTTATTGGCTGTGAGGAGTACCAGTGGCTCTAAGTTGTTTAGGATGGCTCGCTCGATTAATAGCCATACCGGCCTATACCTTTGAAGGGGTGACAGCCAGTAAGCTCCTTGTCTGGCTAGGAATGCGGTTTGGAAGGTTCTGTAGTTTGCTAGGTTTAGTCCGCCCAGTTTTTTGTCTCGTCTTAGTTTTTTTATGCTTATTCTTGCTTTCTTGTCTTGCCATATAAATGTATTAATCATCTTGTCTATCTTGCGGTGGAAATCGTCAGTGAGTAGGAGTGGGAGCACGCTCAGCAGGTAGTTAATCATCGGGCTGATCATCATCTTGACTGTTTCTATCCTACCCCACCAAGTTATAAATTTGGGGGACCAGGACTCTAGGAGTGTCTTTGTCTTCTCTAACAGTAGTTTCTTGTTTTGGTCTAGTGTCGTTTTAAGGTCGTTGCCGAAGTGAACCCCAAGGTATTTGATGAATCAAGTTTGCCATGCCAGTCCGATCCTCCCAATGTGTCCTTAGTGATGTGGATGTTGAGGGGTTTGCACTCAGACTTATCTTTGTTAAGTTTTTACCCTGAGTGATTTGAGTATGTCCCTATGGTTTCTATAAGGGCCGCGTTGGAGGTCATAGGTTGTTCTGTCACTATGAGAATGTCATCCGCATATGCGGCGAGTTTAACTTCCACCTTGTTGATGCTGCTCCCCTTTACCTCCTCGTTAGCCTTGATATCCCTGATTAGGGGCTCCAGGGCTAGCAGGAACAGCGCTGGTGACAGGGGGCACCCCTGTCTTGTTCTGCGTTGTAGGGCGAAGGGGTCGGAGACCGATCCGTTAACCACCACGCGTGCCCTGGGGTCACCGTGTAGTGCCATCACTTTTCACGTGTATGTTTCCCCCAGGTTAAATGCCCGCATGCATTGTTCCAGGAAGTCCCGAGATACCCTGTCGAAAGCTTTCTCTGCATCTAGTGTGATAGCCGCCTCTGGCTCATCCATTCTGGAAGTGCGTTCTAGGTTGTGGCATAGGAGTCTGGTGTTGTCGTGTGACATGCGGGTCTTTAGGAACCCTACCTGCGAATTACTTGAAGGTGGATTGGGTCAGTGTGAGAAGTGGGTTGGATGCAAGGGATGTAAGCTGAGAAAATAGAAAAAAAATCGATATTGGGTAGAATAAACAAACTAATTTGTAATGAAAAAACAAAAAAGGTGATAGAAAGGGAACCTTAAATTTCTATGCAGTCTGATAGATCGGTGCATGTTCACATTTCTATTTGATGTATTCTTGGACTTACAATAAACTCACACAGCTTTAAAGGCACAGTTAATAATGGTTTCCAGTTATAGTACCCACCATGGTTAGAGTATCAATCAGGGCAGGGGCATTACTTGCCAAAGAAATGGCTGGTTATGCAAAAAAAACAAATCTGATAATTGAAGGAGTTGGATTATTGATTTGCTACATACATAAAGCCAATCAGTTTTTTATTTTTACAGTGTATTTACTTAGTAGTGATGATCGTGGTGGGCATACTGAATTATTACTGACACTTTGGTTGAAATATACATGCCTCCCATAGTTTGATAACTCTAAGAAACAAAACACAGTATGCTAAGGGAATGCGCCACACAACCATAACCCTGTTTCTATTGCTCTACCTTAGATCGCTGCTACCAATAGCGCTGGTGTTAACTGATGGATATTGATCACTCTTCCATGATCCAAAAACCTAGATTTTTATAGAAGCCATTCAAGATCGTATTAAAGAAAATAAATGAACATACACTTTAAGTAATGTCTAGGTTGCGTTAAGGTGAGCCACTCAGTAATACGATTCATAGGTATCAGGATCTCCATCCTACATCGACGGAATTATGTGCTAAACTAAAATCAGAAGGTGGCACACTTTTTTTAAAAATAATATTTTTATTAAGATCCAAGCATTGCATTTACATAAAGATATATTCCACTTAATATTCATTATAGACCCAGCAAACAGATTTGGGGATAGTCGTAGGCTCCTAGTGTAATTGTCATGCTCTATAGTCAGGAGTTTATTCGATTGTGGAGGAAGTTTGTCCGTTGGCAGCAACAGCTCGTGGATAGCTCAGCCAGCACGGCAGAAGGTGATCCACTTTAATCTATTAACTTTGAGTCATACTAACTAGCCTACAAATTAAAACCAGGAAATATATAAACAAATACCGGCAACACGAAATTTGATATTTTGTCAAAATAGGATGAAATTTGTCAAAGATGCATGCAAACATTGAATGTCTTACAGAGAGCGTGGCTAAGAAGGCAGAGCGGTGAGGCGTGCCTCCCGTTCTCTCCGTCCCAGAACACCCTGCTGCCTTGTTTTCCCGAAGAAAGTGACTAGCAGTAGTCCCCACAGAGGTCCACATACCAGGTCCCTGCTGCCAGAGTGGACGGATCATGCACACTGACGAGGGCCGAGTCGGGCCTGTGACTGGAGGAGGTCAGGGATGATGACACAGCGTCTGCCCGAGTGAACTGGGTATAGACGGCTGGGCCTCGTCTGTGTGCACACAGCTATTTGATCACATACATGTCGGGAGAATCAGGCAGAGACTGCACAGGCTTTGGTGGCCCAATGTAGAGTGCAGTGTGGGCCGGTGGCTGGCTGAAGATCTGTGGTGCCTGACTCGGTGCCACCCGGGTCGGGGATGCACTGCTATGCGGGAGCACTCCACTGGACGGCTTTCTACAATCCCCCTTTGCCACTTGCTATCAAGTGCATCGGTGTGGGTTTAAGACCACTGGTACGGAGACCCAAGAAGACCTACGCAGTTGAATTTACTTTGGGCAAGCCGGGGAGAGAGTAGTGCAAGGCCTGAGGCCTCTTTTCCGACAAGCTGGAAGGTGAGACCCACACTCCTGGCTTAGCCTGCTTCCCTGCTGTGGCGATCGCATTACTTCTTTACTTTTCTCCCCACATGCCCCTTTTGCTGTTGTTTGGCTGGCTTGCAAGCACACCCAGACTGAATGCACCTGAAACTCATCCACTTGCCATACACCATCAACCTCCTGATGCTCTCCCAGGCAAAAACTCCACTCATCCTTGCCTTTCCCTCTTCAACACCTGGAATACGTGAAGGCCATATAAAGCATATGTGTTTGAGTGTGCCATTTTATATAAGGTACTACAGGGACATCAGTTGGTACTGTCTCCCCCACCCCATCAGTGATTACTGGACTGCCAAACTGAGGTGGTACAGCTAGGATACTTTCCTCCATATCGAACTCTGGCCTAACATTGCAGTGACTCTCTATGGCATCAGCAGGGGTGAATGCCTCATATCCAGCAATTAGCCATTCCTGACAACCTCACTGTTGCATTCAACCGCCAGCACTGAATTGACCTCCAAACGCACTTCACCTAATACTAGTGGAGGATCTATCACCTTCTGGTTTGCATTTTTCGCCATATCCGAACTCTGATAGTGATGGCCTCAGCAAGAGTAAAGAAAGATCGCAACTTGAAGGATATAGTGGCTAAACACACCGGATCTCTGGCTGAGACTGTTCATTGACCCCAAGCCCAGGAGACTCCCATGAAAGCGAAGATTCTGAAGGCTCTGCAACCTGCGCTTTTCTTGAAGCTCTGTTTGCGTATCTAAGGGAGGACGTGCACGTGGTCAAATGGGATCTATCAAATAATCTGAGGGTGGTGCTTTGCGACATGGAAGCTATTGGAGAACGGGTTTCGACCATTGAAAACCACAAAATGGCCCTCAATGAAGAAATAGACCAACTCCAACAAGATGTTAGTCGCCTTCGGGAGCAACAGATAGGCATACGAGTTCATACAGAGGACTTGGAAAATAGTTCAAGATGCAATAATATCCACATTAGGGAAGTACCAACAAATGCAGAGGGAACGGACTCGAGTATCTTTGTAAATGAACTTTATCTCCATATATTGGAGGCACCTCCGGATACGGAGCTCAAATTTGATGGAGTGCATCAAGCTGGTGCATCGAGATCAGAATCTGTGCTCCCAGACGATATTCTGGTTTGCATTCATACCTTTCAACTACAGGAAAGAATCTTACGGAAGGCAAGGCAGATGCAACTGGTTCGCTTTAAGTGACATACTCCTTTACTATTTCAGAATCTGGCAGCCATAACTTTGAAGAAGTGTCGGAACTTTCACCCTGTACCCATCATTTGCTGTCCTTGGGTGTCTCCTACTCCTGAGCCAACCATTCTGACTCATTTTTCATTTACATAACAAGTTGCATCAAATTAGATAACTCACGGAGGCATGCCAGATACTTGGCTTAGATGATTTGATGCATGGGAACCAGCAGCCTGATTCTTGTGATTGGAGTGCACATAGACACTCACATTGGCAGAGACAGAAAATATCAGTGAGTGGGAACAAACCTGACCTAGAGACCTTAGCAATGGAGAGAAAAGCTATCCTAGATACATTATCCAGGGACCCAGGCAAAATAGAGAAAACGCGAACCTCCTGGGCTTTCCATGATCTTGGTTTATTACTGAGGTGGATGGGCTGTGGCCCGTGGGTTGGGGGCCTTGGGCCACAATTAGATCCCCTCCTTTCTATTCCAGTGAGATCGCTGGTTTCTCACCTGCTGTGGTAGACTTTATGATAATTGTTAGAACTGGCTATTTCTGGCTGGCTAGGGCTGACGCCAAAGCCAGAGAGAAACCACCATTCTAGTCAGAGCAAGGAAGTCACACGCCAAGATAACCCCTGCTCACCCCCTTGGTAGCTTGGCACGAGCAGACAGGCTTATCCCGGAGGCGATGTGTAAAGCATTTGCGCGCCCTCACAGCAACAACAACCCAGGCACACCACAAAAGGAACTCCACACAAGGTTATATAAAAATAACTTTTGTATTGTAAAACCACATCAGATAAAATCACACATATACATTGTGCCAACTGGCACGGGAAATATTCACATGGGATTATTTACACAGGACAGGGCCACGTGGGCCACTGTCGGATTCAGCACTCAGTAGAAATAGCACTTCTAGAATAAAGAATAAGATATAAAATCACTGTAGCACAAATTAGCAAATATAGCACACAACCAGTAACCACTGGTAACAGATAAGTACCACCTACGCAACCCTAACCTCCTTAGGAGAATGTCACGCAGGGAACCAGGACCTCAGTAGGACCACCTGTACTAAAAAGAACAACCACCTAAGTATCACACAGCATTTAGGGGTATAAGCACAACACATTACACATGATGCATGAAAACACATTCAGCGGTGTAGTAAAGGGAAACACATGATGCCTAAAAACATTCAGAGGTGTAAGACAAGGGAAACACATGATGCATAAACCTACACATTCAGCGGTGTTCAGAACAAAGCACATGATGCAATAAAACACATTCAGAGGTGCAGCGCAAGAAGACACATGATGCCTAAAACATTCAGAGGTGCAGCGCAGGGAAAAGGAAGACACATGATGCCTAAAAACATTCAGAGGTGCCAGAACAATACAATAGCACAAAAATCACATGATGCCTAAAACATTCAGAGGTGCAGGAATAACACATGATGCAAGAAAACACATTCAGAGGTGCAATACCCATACAATTGCGCAAAACTTACATAAGCCACCACCTGTGGCAGTCCCTAGGCCAACTGGCCTTGTTGGGGCTAAGACGCCCTGTGTCCAGAATGTCAGGGCGCGCTGCCAGGCAGCGCCAGTCAAAAGTAAAAGCCTAAACGTGGCAGCTGCCCACGAAGTGCTGGGCAGCTGTAAGCAATCACAAAAAGGCCTAAATGGTGCAGCTGCCCACTAATTGCTGGGCAGCTGAGAAGTCAAATCTGTGGCATGGGCTCTCAGTAGCCCTTGAACATAAAACTGCGCCACACGGAGCCACAAGGCTCTGAAAACAACTTAGGGCATTGGTGCCACCTGGCTCTAAAATCCGCTGTGCCCCAGGAGCCCACGGGCTCCTTAAACCATCACATATGCCCACGAGCCTCTCTGGGCTCTCCAAACACATCTAAAGCAATGGTGCCCCCGGGGAGCCTTTACGGCTTGAAAACAACTGTGCCCAGGGAGCCTCTCGGGGCTTCCAAACTCAAATAATACCCCGTGAGCCCTTCTCAGGCTCAACAACAACGAGCACGAGATCGCGCTCCTGGAGGGAGGGGGCGGACACCGACAACGTGTCCCGGCGCCCCCCCTTCTCTTTTGTGGCCACACTCACCGGTACTCTGACGCTGCAGCTCTCCCTCAACCGGTCCCGCTTCTTGGGGCCGGGTTCTCACACGGGCGGCGGCGGGGCTCCTCTTCTACCACAGAGCCCTGCCAGTGGATGCAGCTGCTTCTCCTGGGTGCGTGCTGCGGAACTGTGGCGGGGCGGGCACCGGCAATGTGCCCCGCGCCCCCTCCGCCTCTCCTCTTCTCCCGGGGCTCCCTCCAGAACGCGGGAGCCCCGCACCGGGCGGCGATACTTCTTCTTTCCCCCGTGCTGTGGGGCGGGACTTCCGGCCGGTTGCGCCAGGATTGGCCGGCCGGCCAACCACTTCCGGGTCGCTGCGGGCAGTGCAGCGGCCCCGCTTAGGCAGGCAGGCGGGGAATCACTTCACCGAGGGGTGGGCTCCCTCGAGGTGAATTAAAAAGTTAAGACTAACGGCATGGCCACGGGGCAAATGCCGGGTGGGCACCGGCTTCGTGGATTAAAGGAATATGAGCCGCACAACGCAGGGTGGGCACCTGCTATTCCCCACGCAAAATGCGGGGCAGGGAAGCGCGGAAATAAGCAGACACGCGCTCCCAAGGCGCTGGGGCACAGGCAAGCCCCCAGGACTGGCCCCACCAGCGACCAGGGCCCCAGCAACAGGGCGAATCCACACCAAAGTGCCTCCCAGGTGCTAGGGACAAGGAAAGTTCAGCATGTCCTCCTTAAAGATGCAGCAAGGTCATTCAGGAGTCCACCAGGCATCCAGGAAAGTCCATCAGGTGTCCAGGGGCTGGGCAGGGCCCAGGGATTCCCCTGGGCCCAAGCAGCAGCACGCCCCTGGCAGATTCAAGTCCAAAAACAAGAACATTTTGGAAGGGGACACAGCCCCTTCTTATACAGAGAAAAGTCTTTGAAGTCTTTGTGCAGGCAGTGTGAGAATCAGCTAGAACTGGTTATAGGGAAGTCCTTTCAGTATCAGGGACAGAGGTGACAGTCGCCCAGCGGGGAGATGGAGCCAGCATTGTGGCAGGCAGGCACAGCCTCATTCACTCCCAGGTGCTATCTCCTCCCACTTCCCTGGCAGCAGATGCTGCCTTTCATCCACAGGCTGACTCAGACAACCTCCTGGGGCTCCCCAGCCCCTGTCATCCTCAAACCAGATAGTTAATCCACAAGCAGGCCCAGGCACTCCTGGGCCAGGCTCACCAGCCAATCACATGCCAGCCACAAATTACACAAATATGCCAACTTCTAAAAGTGGCACTTCTAGACTAGACACAATCATGCCGCATACACCATTACGCAGCATTCAATCTCACGAGTTCGCACATATCAAACTCGACCCTGCACTCTCCACACATCAGGAACTACCATGGGCATACATATTCCCCATTCATTCCTATGGGAGGGCAGGTCACTCACCACACATACACAGAGAGCTCACGCACTTTACACTGTACCACAGTGAAAAAGTGCGCAAAGGCCTGAAATCATCAACACTATGTTCCAGAAACAGGCTAGGAAAAAGCAAAAAGTTTCGGGGTGAACCTGCGAAAAGGGCCAGGTCCAACACAACCCCCTTCCAGCCAAAATGCAGGGTAGACCAATCACTCCACTGATGGGCTTCAATGCTTTGGGCGACAAAACATGGACACGGGCCTGCAAGGCAGGGACACCCTCCTGTTTTTCGCCACTCTGAACCCACATAGATTTCTCTCAACAAAAGCTCTCTGGCACAACTAGGGTACCCCACTGGTACACACTAGTCATCCACAGCCAGGACCAGGCCCTAGGCCATCCAAATATCACAGGTCCTAACCAATCCACAGAGTAGGGGGCAGTAACCCCTGGCACACAATAGCCATTTTCCACTCTCCCTCTCAGTGTATCTACAACTACCACTGATCCTTCAACCCAGGGACCACACCCTCAGCTGACCAGAGGTCACAGGCAAGAATGCCCTACCCTACCTCTACTTCTGGGTTTCCGCACCCTCACAGGGAAGCACTCACCAGAACACAATTCTCCTACCAGATCAGGACCTCACTCCATCACTGGTCTACCACCTGGAAACTATTTCACTTCAGAGGTACAAAGCACACAGCACAGTCTTTCTTCAAGCAGGTGGGGGGACACAGTACACAGCAAAGCCCCCTTTCCTCTACCTTAGCGGAAACAACAAACTGCAGGTGAGCCCCAGATCACACAGCAAGGGCAGCCCCCTCAGTCTCTTCAGTTGATCCACTTTGGTAGAGATTCCTCTTGACCTGGAAGCTTCCTAATCTCCCAACCTAGGATCTAAACTCTCAGGTTGCACCGGGGTCAGAAGTACACCGTCCCTCTGCACCCCCTTCCAGAGTTCTGCACCCTCCCACCTTGGAGCGGTACTCCTGGAAGCCAAAACGGTCAGGACACTGATTACAGATGTCTTTCCCTCCAGGTCAGGCTGAACCTGAACCTGGCCTCCCCCCTCCTCGGGGAACAACCTCCAGAGGCCCCACAAAATAGTCAAGCACTCTGGACGGTCAAATGCCCAGCGAACCAGGACTTCTGCACCCTCCACTTAGGAGCGGTACAGCCCAACACCAGGACCGCCGGAGTTCTGGATACAGACACTCCCCGTCCTCTAGACCCAGGAAGATCCTCCTCAAATGACCTGTAAGTACAGCCTAGGCCCCTGACCTGGCGCTCCCGGGGGAACCCTCCAGGCCCTGAGATAGGGTTTCGGGCCAACGCGGGACACACCGTCCCACACTCACTCCGCCTCCACTGAGACAGGACGTGAGCCCCTACACCCCTACCATCCTAATGAGACCTAGCTAGGCTACACATGAACCTCTTCACCTACACAGGATCATCAGATACACAAGCCACTACTTTTTGAATCACTCCCTAATGTCTCTGCAAGACATCTAGCACACCGCCAGACATCCACCTTCTTGTCCAGTGCCTCTGCAGGACCTCCTGCACACCACAAGAGGTACACCTCCTGTGCAAGCTCCTTTAAAAAAACTCACACCAACTCCTCCAGTTGAACACACCACTCATCCACACACTCCCCCTCCAGACTGGTGAGACAGTTCCTCACTGCCCCTGACTCTCAAACTGTACCCCTCTTACTGAGCACCAGGCACCATACTCTGGGAACTGGGAATGGGACTTCACGCACTGGACATATTTTAGCTGCCACCACAGGATCCTACCATGCTGGGGAATCCAGACACACACACGCTACACTCAGGGGATAACCACCCTCCCAAGCAAGCCATTTCTCCTCCACACTCCCTCTCTTCCATCTACCCACACAGGAACAGGAACAGGGATTGGACACTGGACCCAGCAAGGGATTCCTTATCTATGGGAACCTCCCCTTCTACTGGCATCCCGCCCTGTCATTTTCTCTCATCTGCCACTAAACATAAAGCGCAGGAACACCATTTGAAAATGACACTCTTGAGGAAAAAACAAAATCAAAAACAATAATCCCAAACATGTGACTATCTAAAAAATGCAGAGTTTTGTAATGTAGCCAGCTGTCGCTGTGGCACTGCGCAAACACAAGTCCAATCCGCACGGCTGACCACCAATGTTAGAACTGGCTATTTCTGGCTGACTCGGGCTGACGCCAAAGCCAGGCAGAAACCACCATTCTAGTCAGGGCAAGGAAGTCACACACCAAGATAACCCCTGCTCACCCCCTTGGTAGCTTGGCATGAGCAGACAGGCTTATCCCGGAGGCGATGTGTAAAGCATTTGCGCACCCTCACAGCAACAACAACCCAGGCACACCACAAAAGGAACTCCACACAAGGTTATATAAAAATAACTTTTGTATTGTAAAACCACATCAGATAAAATCACACATATACATTGTGCCAACTGGCACGGGCAATATTCACATGGGATTATTTACACAGGACAGGGCCACGTGGGCCACTGTCGGAATCAGCACTCAGTAGAAATAGCACTTCTAGAATAAAGAATAAGATATAAAATCACTGTAGCACAAATTAGCAAATATAGCACACAACTAGTAACCACTGGTAACAGGTAAGTACCACCTACGCAACCCTAACCTCCTTAGGAGAATGTCACGCAGGGAACCAGGACCTCACTAGGACCACCTGTACTAAAAAGAACAACCACCTAAGTATCACACAGCATTTAGGGGTATAAGCACAACACATTACACATGATGCATGAAAACACATTCAGCGGTGTAGTAAAGGGAAACACATGATGCCTAAAAACATTCAGAGGTGTAAGACAAGGGAAACACATGATGCATAAACCTACACATTCAGTGGTGTTCAGAACAAAGCACATGATGCAATAAAACACATTCAGAGGTGCAGCGCAAGAAGACACATGATGCCTAAAACATTCAGAGGTGCAGCGCAGGGAAAAGGAAGACACATGATGCCTAAACACATTCAGAGGTGCCAGAACAATACAATAGAGCAAAAATCACATGATGCCTAAAAACATTCAGAGGTGCAGGAATAACACATGATGCAAGAAAACACATTCAGAGGTGCAATAACCATACAATTGCGCAAAACTTACATAAGCCACCACCTGTGGCAGTTCCTAGGCCAACTGGCCTTGTTGGGGCTAAGACGCCCTGTGTCCAGAATGTCAGGGCGCGCTGCCAGGCAGCGCCAGTCAAAAGTAAAAGCCTAAACGTGGCAGCTGCCCACGAAGTTCTGGGCAGCTGTAAGCAATCACAAAAAGGCCTAAACGGTGCAGCTGCCCACTAATTGCTGGGCAGCTGAGTAGTCAAATCTGTGGCATGGGCTCTCAGTAGCCCTTGAACATAAAACTGCGCCACATGGAGCCACACAGGCTCTGAAAACAACTTAGGGGCGTTGGAGCCACCTGGCTCTAAAATCCGCTGTGCCCCAGGAGCCCAAGGGCTCCTTAAACCATCACATATGCCCACGAGCCTCTCTGGGCTCTCCAAACACATCTAAAGCAATGGTGCCCCCGGGGAGCCTTTACGGCTTGAAAACAACTGTGCCCAGGGAGCCTCTCGGGGCTTCCAAACTCAAATAATGCCCCCTGAGCCTTTCTCAGGCTCAACAACAACGAGCACGAGATCGCGCTCCTGGAGGGGGGGGGGTGGACACCGACAACGTGTCCCGGCGCCCCCCTTCTCTTTTGTGGCCACACTCACCGGTACTCTGATGCTGCAGCTCTCCCTCACCCGGTTCCGCTTCTTGGGGCCGGGTGCTCACACGGGCAGCGGCGGGGCTCCTCTTCTACCACGGAGCCCTGCCGGTGGATGCAGCTGCTTCTCCTGGGTGCGTGCTGCGGAACTGCGGCGGGGCGGGCACCGGCAATGTGCCCCGCGCCCCGTCCGCCTCTCCTCTTCTCCCGGGGCTCCCTCCAGAACGCGGGAGCCCCGCACCGGGCGGCGATACTTCTTCTTTCCCCCTGGCTACGGGACGGGACTTCCGCAGGTCGCGCCAGGATTGGCCGGCCGGCCAACCACTTCCGGGTCGCTGCGGGCAGCGCAGCGGGCCCGCTTAGGCAGGCAGGAGGGGAATCACTTCACCGAGGGGTGGGCTCCCTCGAGGTGAATTAAAAAGTTAAGACTAGCGGCATGGCCGCGGGGCAAATGCCGGGTGGGCACCGGCTTCGTGGATTAAAGGAATAAGAGCCGCACAACGCAGCGTGGGCACCTGCTATTCCCCACGCAAAATGCGGGGCGGGGAAGCGCCGAAATAAGCAGACACGCGCTCCCAAGGTGCTGGGGCACAGGCAAGCCCCCAGGACTGGCCCCACCAGCGACCAGGGCCCCAGCAACAGGGCGAATCCACACCAAAGTGCCTCCCAGGTGCTAGGGACAAGGAAAGTTCAGCAAGTCCTCCTTAAAGATGCAGCAAGGTCATTCATGAGTCCACCAGGCATCCAGAAAAGTCCATCAGGTGTCCAGGGGCTAGGCAGGGCCCAGGGATTCCCCTGGGCCCAAGCAGCAGCACGCCCCTGGCAGATTCAAGTCCAAAAACACGAACATTTTGGAAGGGGACACAGCCCCTTCTTATACAGAGAAAAGTCTTTGAAGTCTTTGTGCAGGCACTGTGAGAACCAGCTAGAACTGGTTATAGGGAAGTCCTTTCAGTATCAGGGACAGAGATGACAGTCGCCCAGCGGGGAGGTGGAGCCAGCATTGTGGCAGGCAGGCACAGCCTCATTCACTCCCAGGTGCTATCTCCTCCCACTTCCCTGGCAGCAGATGCTGCCTTTCATCCACGGGCTGACTCAGACAACCTCCTGGGGCTCCCCAGCCCCTGTCATCCTCAAACCAGACAGTCAATCCACAAGCAGGCCCCGGCACTCCTCGGCCAGGCTCACCAGCCAATCACATGCCAGCCACAAATTACACAAATATGCCAACTTCTAAAAGTGGCACTTCTAGACTAGACACAATCATGCCGCATACACCATTACGCAGCATTCAATCTCACGAGTTCGCACATATCAAACTCGACCCTGTACTCCCCACACATCAGGAACTACCATGGGCATACATATTCCCCATTCATTCCTATGGGAGGGCAGGTCACTCACCACACATACACAGAGAGCTCACGCACTTTATACTGTACCACAGTGAAAAGTGCGCAAAGGCCTAAAATCATCAACACTAGGTTCCAGAAACAGGCTAGGAAAAAGCAAAAAGTTTCGGGGTGAACCTGCCAAAAAGGGCCAGGTCCAACAATAATGTTTCTTCCTTTCTTGTCTTATGGTAATGTTTATAGGGAACTGTACTTACACCATGAGATACCACCCATATATTTCACCTTATTTGCAGGGGGATTTCAGGTCACTTTGGGGAGACAAATGAGAGGTCTAAAGTGGTGCTCTGTCCCGACCATTGCCATTACTCATATCTTGCCTCCATGGCCCTTGGTATCTTTTAAAATTCTCAACTTGAATGTGAAAGGCCTCAATAATATTGTCAAATGCCGGGCAATCCTTTCATATTTAGGCCAATCAGAAGCAGATATCTGCCTGCTCCAAGAGACACATCTGTTAACTATGGACTGGCACCTACTTGAGTCATGCGCTTTCCCCTATCAGTTCTTCTCTTCTACCTCCTCCAAGACAGCTGGTGTAGCAATCCTAGTATTCCGGTCAGTCCGGGGAAGTTGGGTCCTAAAGTGGCTGAAATAAATGGCAGACTGCTCGCATACACTGTGACCGCCCAAGATTATTCTATCAAAATAGGCTCCATTTATGCCCCAAATGATGGGCAGGAGATCTTTATATGTAAATCAATTGCAGATACCCTATCTATGTCTGACAGATTGGTACTTTTGGGAGAAGACTTAAATGTAGTCTTTAACAATTACCTAGATCGGTCAACCCAATGTTATGATAATACTGGGTCCCTATCAAAAGGAAGTAAGAGAGAATTCGAGAGATGAATTTGAGAGACCTTTGGCAAGACCTCCGCCCACACATGCAAGACTACACTTTCTGTTCTCATGCTCATAAAACATATCCTTGTCTCGATTATTTCTTGGGAACAAAATATGTACACTCAATGTCTTTAGCATCAGAGATAGACCTCACTCTCTCTTGGACCATTCCATGATGTCCCTTACTACTGCACTTCCCGGTAATGTGTCTGACCCGAACATGGAGGATGCGGGCAACCCTCTAACAGGGACCTGAGGTGGTGACCCAAATACACAAAGCTGTAGCCCAATTTCTGAAACTCCAGGGCAACCCTGACATTACCATCTGTACACTTTGGGAGACTGTGAGGGAACTGATTACTACCTCAGGCACAGATAATAAAATAAGTAAAGAAAAGAGACCCTCTCTCTCAATTAGTAAAAGAACTAGAAAGTCTGCATCAACACACAGGGGCTTCAAGGGTATGGTGCCAACTGGAGGCAGCCCTCTTTCAACTAGCAGGCCTTGATCTTGACAAAGCTGAATATGCACCACAATGTGTCAGACTACTGGCCAATAGATTATGCATGCAAAGGTAAGAAATGGGTGTACACTCTTTTCAGGGTCTGGATGGGACGGAGATAGTTGAGGACGATCTTATACAGTCTTCTTTCCAAGATTTGTATGTGTACTTTTACATAGGACCAACTTTCGACCCAGAAGGCCCCTCATCTTATCTTCAAGAGGCACACATGACACGTCTCTCCTTGGAACAGTCCGCTTCCCTAGAACACCCAATTATATTGAGGATGTTAATTCCACTATCTCCTGACAGAAAATCACTGGGCCCTGATGGCTTTCCTGCTCTTTTCTATCAAACATTCTGTTAAGCTCTAGCTCCAAATCTACCAGACTTTTTAATCCAAATGCAGGATCTGTATCACTTCCCCCTGTGCTGGAGGCTGCCATAGTGGTTGTCCCCATATCCGGGAAGGACAAATGACAGTGTAACTCTTATCGCCTGATATCCCTACTTAAATTAGACAGAAAACTCTTCACCAGCATCCTTGCGTCACGGTTGGGGCCTCTCATGCCTTACTGGATTGACCCAGACCAAGCGGGAATATTCCCTCATAGACAATATAGCAACATCACCAAACGGATTTTACATGTGATTGATAAGGCCAAACACTCCAACAGGCAGATAACCCTACAGACGGTTGACACCAAGAAGGCAATGGCCCCTATCTCAAAGCGATGCTTACCCATTTTCGTTTTCGGAGATCAATTCAAGGCTAGGGTCCGGAGTAACTATAGCCATCCTAATGTCATTTTTTGTTTTTTTTTGTTTTTTGTTAGAGTAAACGGGCAGGTTTCGAAATCGTTTCCCGTAGGCAGAGGTACCCATCAGGGATGCCCCTTATCGCCCCTTGCTCTTTATATGAAACCAATAGTTCAACGGATTTGAGACAAATCCAACTATCACTGGGGATACCTCAGCGGGGACCACTCTTAGCCTATATGCAGACAATGTCTTGGTGGCATTAATTACTCCCACCATTGCGCTCTCTGCATTCTTAGCCGAGCTAGATAGTTTTGGCAGAGTGGCAGGGTTTTGAACCAATGTAAAAAGATCTCAAGCTCTTAACATCTCTGTCTCCCCTAAGACAGTGGCACAGCTTGCACTGCAATTCCCAATACAATGGACTTCTGTATCCATTCCAAATCTGGGGGTTCAGCTAGTATCCTCGGTTCAGGTGACATCTGCCTTAAATTATGGATCTCTGCTCAGACACCTTAAGGGAGACTTGGCTCGATGCTGTCAATGTAGATTGTCTTGGCTTGGTAGGGTGGCTGCTCTTAAAATGACAGCCTTATCCAAGATTGTATTTTTATTCCAGAACCTCCGGGGATGATTCAGACCCTACAGGGTAAAATGAACCGATTTGTTTGGGAAGATGGTCGCCCGCGCTTGCGAAAAGAACAGAGCTACCAACATGTTGCCAATAATGGTCTGGGTCTTCCTAATCTGCCACAATATTATTGGGCAGTACAATTGAGCTACCTGGTGGAGTGGAGTCAGTAGGAATCTGAAAAGCATTGGTTGTTTCAGGACAGGGCCGTTGCTGGTCAACCTATATGGAAAATTTATTTCTTGAGAAATCACAATGCAAGAGGAGCCTCTATCTATCCCCTACCATTAGAGCTACATTGGAAGTCTGGGACCAAGTGGGACCGCAGAGAGGACTTTCCTTGTTCCCTTCCTTACTGACACTGATTTTGGGCAACAATGATTTCCCCCCAGGGATGAGCCATGGGGCATTTGCGCCATGGAGCCACATGAAATGTCGTTCAATAGGCCATTTGTATGATGAGAAGGGGGTATTTCCATTCAGCCAATTGTGCAGAGACTATGAGTTACCAGAAACTGAGTGGTTGCTCCACCTACCGGTTAGAAGGTAATAAAGGGGACTAAATGCCCTTTGGGTGTGGTCACCTGTGGTCACAAGCCACTGAAGCACCTCTTCACTGAGAAACAAGGAAGAAAGATATAAGACAACGAAGAGTCATGTTAAAGTGGCACTTTTATTCATTAAGTCACAAGTATATCAGTAAATGCAAGTCATTTCATTCAACTAATCAAAAACCATTAAGAAACCTGACTTCACTCCGTCAGGAATAAAACACATGATCATATTTATAATGCTCATAAATCTAGAAGGCATGCTGAAATAAGAATCTGTTGCAAAAAGGTGCAATTGCAAGCAGTTAGAGAATCAAAGATATAAAACACACAACGTGATTCTAGTGCCTAGAGGCACACCTTTCTAAAGTAAACTAGCCATGCAAGATTTTAGATATTAAACCTCGACTCTAACATTTCGCTTCTCTTGTTCATTATTTGAACACATCACTTCTAAGTGTATATATACCTTGGTCTTTATCTCGGCCTATGTTCCAAAGTATGCCATTAGCATAGAGGAATGGGTATTCCCTATTTATTTGTGTTCTTAGCTCAGTGTATTTCCCCATCCCCCTAACCAGAGTGTCATAAGGAGCTATGGTATAGTCTATCCCTGCTAGAGGTGGAAGCGGGGGAGCAGTATGTTCTTAGTAGTTGATGTCGGGAGGGGTCTTCTGCAGGTGTGAGCTCAAATATATCGAACAGTGCTAATATATTCCTAGTCCTTGGTCTACTGATCCTACGTATGGACTGCCTGTATATCCCTATCTTGGCATTGTTCATCCCTATTACTTAGTACTACATTTCTTTTCACACAATGACACTCATCTGTGGGACGCAACACAAAAATAAACAGCAAAAAAACAAAAAACTTTTTAGAACAGCCACAAAGCTATCCAGTCAAAGTTCAACCAATCAGTGGCTGTCTACTATGGCACCTCTCCAGCAATCCATTTCTTTTCTATCTTGTTCAATTCGTTGATGGCATTGGTGATTGAGCCATTTTCTTCGTTGTTGGCAAGGTGCAGCACAACTCCTTATCCAACGGCATACCCTCCTCTCGATATTTTGAAGCCAGAGTGCTTTTGCCTTGGTCCGGAGCATCACAATGACTGTATAGGAAACAGAGCTGGACTCTGTTCAATCGGCAAACCTCCTTTGGTGGGTCTTTGAATGCTGCCCACCTTTAGAACTCAGCACACTGCCATTGTCCGTGGAGCCAGATAACAGAGCCAGAGATGGGAGTCGATGTGAGAGATATTTGCTGCTGGAAACATCATGGAGACTGTGCAATGTTCTAGTAAGCTCAGGCTGCTCCTTCATGAGGGCTGTTGGAGATTGAGCTGTTCTCTGCAGGCCCAGTAAAAGGCCATTCGGCTGGAAGTGCCATATTTATTGTCTGAATCAAAAACAGTGCTGATTGCAATTTGTGTCCCGACCCACAGGTGACATGCCATTCTAGAAAACAGAGAAGAGGTGTCTTTTAATTTGAGATCATTTCATACCTTTGGACATTTTATCCCCACTGCAAGTAGACTGCCTGTCTATCTTATCTTCATAATCCTAGTCTACCCTATGTTGCCCTAAGAGCACTGCTTTATACCTCAAGTAATCTGGGGCACTCAATTTTGCCGTGGGCATAAATTTGTGCAAATAACAACAACGCCGTTCTAACCTGTCATGGGCAATGTCGGGTGTGGGGGATGGAGCAATGATAGTCTGACAGATATCCTGTTATCATAAGCCCATTGATCCTGTAAAAAGCTACACCATGGACCATATCATGAATACCCATCTAAAATTGCTGTGTTGCCTTTACTTCTATTCTGTATTTGTCAATGATGACCTCATGCATCATTGAGGTATGGTCCCTTTCTGTTCTATTTATAAAAACGTTAGAGAAGGTGACCTCAATAATCTGACATTTGTTTGTGTATCCTGTAGAGGAACAGGTGTAGGAGATATTCTAGTCTGTGGTAGTACCTCCCTAGGTGAAATCATCTATAAATAAATTTCTTTATTCGGCTTTTCACAAAGGAAAACCATAAAAGGAACATTTAAAAAATACAATTTACATATTTACGCAGAAGTACAAATTACAAAAATAGTTTCCGAAGAAATTCATACAAAGACGATTTTATAATTTTAAAAAGAAGATATCAAAAAATTTCAGTTCGTCGAATTAAAAATTCCACGGTGCTTTTTACAGGTTTTTCCTATGCTTCATAATACATTTTAAGAAATTAAGGACAATGTAACAAACGGATTCAGATTCCAGCATTTGGAGGCGAAGGATTGCAGGCCGACATTGTCTAAGGCCCCAACGCCTCAGTGTTGGTAGTAGCCAGATTTTCCTGTGTACGTGATGAAATTTACAGAACATGATAACATGTATATTGGACTGGTTAGATTCCCCATCACAGGGACATAAGGGAAGACTTGCGTCCCAGCTATTATTCGCGGGGAAAGCAACCAGTCTAAAAAAAGTATCCAGTCTGAATCTTGTCAACAGCATTCTCTCATGTGTGGTGACCTGAAGGGTTAGATACGGCTGAATGCCGTAAGTTGTCTGAACCAGGTTCGCATGGAGAACCGAAGGTTTTGACGACTCGGAGGTCAATCTCAATGTCTCTAAGTGACTGAGTGCTAGTTGCTTTAAGGCTCTCTTCGGAAGATCAGCTATGGTCTCTGGTTGGAAATAATATTTCTCAAGACCGAGGTCTTTAAAGAAATTTCTGATGTAGCAGAGCCACTTTACTTTTGAGGACTGGTCAAGAGCCATTGTGTCAGCTACAATTGACTGTGTCAGTGCATTTTTGACAGAAGTCCAAATGCGCCGCCACAGCATCAATGGTTGAATCTTGAGCAAATCCTCTAGGTAAGGAATTCCTAGTTCCAAATGAGAGGCATAGGTTGAAGTGCCTCTCGGGATGGCTAAAAGAAATCTTAGGAAAGTGTTTTCTGCTACCTGGAGGGCACTGGTATCTGTGTGTCCCCAGACTCCCGCTCCGTACAGGGTGATAGCCTGGCACTTGGAACTATAGATTTTCAACAGCTCCACTGGTGCCCTCCTCCCCAGTCTCTGGGAGAAGCTCATTAGAGCCGCTATGGATCTTCTGAACAAATGGCATCTTGTCTCTACTGCTGGCTTCCATGTCAGTCTTTCGTCTATCATGATTCCAAGGTATGGGTACTGGGGAGTTATCTCTAGTTTTTGGTTGTCGAGATAGATGTCTTTTACTCCTTTTTTCCTAGTACCTGATATCATGACAAACGTTTTTTTGACGTTCACTTGTAGATCCAGACCGCCCATAAAAGTTGTATATCTATTCAGAGAATTCTGCAGTTCGCGCGGTGTGCGCGTGAGAATGACAGCATCGTCCGCATAGAGCAGAGCGGGAATCAGGCGCTGTTTTACACGTGGGAGGTCCTGGGCCCCCCCTCAACATCTCTGGCTCCAGGCCATTGGTGTGCAATGAGAAAAGAAACTGGGCCAGGACACACCCTTGCCTGACTCCACGCTCTACTCCAAAAGATGCAGTCAGATCTCCGTTCAGGCCAAAGCGCAGTCTTGCCGAGGCTCTAGAATAGAGTTCCCTCAGAAAATCTAAAAGAGGGGAGTCCACTCCCATTTGCCTTAAGACCGTCCATAGCTTTGCATGCGAAACACAGTCAAAAGCTGCAGACAGGTCTACGTAGACCATGTAGACCAAGTTCTTCTTTGCCTGTACGTATTTACCCATAATCAAACTGAGATTGAGGGCCTGCTCTACCGTTCCGAACCCCTCTCGAAAACCAAACTGGAGATCGGAAATAATGCCTCTCTCCTCACCCCATTGCTGAAGTCGCTCAAGGATTACTCTCCCGACAACCTTGCCAAGTGTGTCCAGCAATGAGATGGGGCGATAGCATTTCACGTCCTGGCGGTCCCCTTTTTTAAAAATGGGGACCATGATAGACTTAGTCCAGGAATTTAGCAGTCCCACATTTGCGGCGGCTGTGCACACTCTGGTAAGAATAGGGGCCCAGAGCTCCAAGTTGTGTTTAAATAGATCCACCGGGACCCCATATGGGCCTGGGGCTTTCCCATTCTTGCTTAATTCCAGAGCCACTAATAAGTCGGGTATGTCAAAAAGCAGCAGAATTGGATATTCTACTTTTGGAAGTATGTTAGCAGACCCAACTATGATTGAATTGTTTTTAAAGATATTAGTGAAGTGGGCCACCCATGTTTCTTCGTCTATAGCCACTTCGATCTTAGGACTATTATTATCAGTGAGATAAGGAGATCTAACAGTTCGCCAAAAGGCCTCACTATTTTTTGAAACGGCGCTCGTGTGCAGGTCTTCCCAGAGTTTCCGTTTCAATTCCTTGGTTCTTAGTTTACGTTCCCTACTGTATTGGCACCTAAGGAGTTGGATCTGTCCCACGTCTCTGGGTTTATTATGTAGGGCGAGTTTTAGTTTGGAAAGGGCTATGGTGCAGCTATGATTGAACCACCCTTTTTTAATAGGATTCTTGGACGTGGGTTTTGTAGTGAGTAGTCCCTTAATTTTCTCTAAAATTTGTCTGAAGTTATTTAGGATTTCTTTGTGGTTTACCGAAAGATCCAAGCATTTAATTATAGTGGGGTATGCCACGTCAACCAATTTTCTTGTGATTTCATTTGGATTAATTTTTCCCCATTTTAATGTGTAGCCATTCTGTTTTCATAGCTCTAGCTTGTTCTGGGCAAGAGTTTTTGCTATTGCTACATTTTGGGGCTTGTACTCAGTTAGATAGAGGTCTATCCTCAGCGCAAAATGGTCGCTCAGTGAGTTGGCAATGACCTGAAAAGCTTTGGCTGTGTCTAGCAATCCAGGGGACAGGAAGATGTAATCAACTGTCGTTTGATAACCCCTGCCCACGTAGGTCAGATGGAGGGAGTTTTGATCCGGACTTGGACGATTAGCTATTACAAGGTCCAAGTCAGAGAGCAGATTGTTCATAACATTCCCCACCTTGGTGTGAACAAAGTGCACTAATGGGACCTCGAATTCATCCACTATCCCACAGCAGTGTGATTTCGCCTGTGGGCATGGATGGAGGTTGAAATCCCCTCCCCATAAAAGATGAGTTGCCCCTTGTCCATCCTTCAACTGATAGAGTTGTGTTAATCTCTCCTGTACGTTACGCAGAAGAATCAAAAAATTATCTTCCTCTAAGTTGTTATAGGAGTTGACCAAAAGAATAGACTCCTTATTCGCAAAGAAAAGAGAGAGAATTTGACAGTTTGGATCGGAGTGGACAATGGACACTTTTAGATGGTTCAAGGTATTTGCAATGTACGTTATCAACCCTCCTTTAGGCCTGCCTATTGAGCTGCGCACAGCTGGGATAAAATAAGTTTTATAGCCCAAGAGGTGAAGCTCTATTGTGGACCATGTCTCTTGAAGGCAAATTATTTTGCATGGTTCCAAAAAATTCAGGGCCGTCCCGTCCTCAATCTTTGGGCGTAAACCCGCCACGTTCCAATAGAGGGTAGGTATGGGCAATATATCAGCTTTTTTTGCTGCGACTTCAATGGTTACTGGAGGTGTTCTTATTTTAGGGGTCGACTGGGATGAACTAGAGTTAATAGATTCAGTTTCCGTTGATGGTCAATCGACCATTTCAAGGCCGCTAAATCTATTACTCAACGGGATGTTATACCAAGGGTCCCAGCGGGGCGGTTCTCTATGTACCGTCCTCTGCGTATGTGGAGCCCATTCTTCCCATCCTCCTCCCTGATAACGCGATCCCACTAGATGGCAAGAATTATCATACTCACGATAGCGGGGCCCCCATATTGTCTAGCGTTAGAGAAGTCGACCTGACGGGAGGGTGGTGCAGCCCAGGGAGAGTCATGATCATGATAAAAGCCATTGGGTTGTCTTGAGGGGTAGAAAAAGGAGAGTGGTTTAGTACATATACCTCCATTTTCATTCGTGTGGTCCCAGGAGCAGATATAATCTGCTACACGGGGATCTTCAAAAGTAATCACGATGCAGTCTCCTGGAATCGTTTTTCTACCTTTACCCACCCATGGCGTCCTACGTACTGTCAAAATCCTTCCATGCCAAGTTGGAGGAATGGGACGGTTAGTATTTTGCCAGTGTTGAGCTTTGTTTTTCAAGGACCACGTAGGTTCCGCATTATGGTCCGCTAGCTCAGGGACACCAGTCATTACCACTACATAAGGTGATGCGTCCGGTGGCAAATCTACAGGGAATCTAACCTCACCGGGTCCTCTGGAGACATTTCTATTAGCTACTGGGACCGGAGGATTAGAAGCTAAAGTTTGGGTCACTGGAGTTTTGGCTGTTGCTTTATTTATTGCCACTGTCTTCGATGCAGGTGTTGTTGTTGACAGGGCATTTCCCTGAAGCGGGGGAGTGGCTACATTGATAGTTGGATTCAATGTACTCTTAGTGTTCGTTGATATAGGTGTTACAGCCAGGGATACATTTTTTTGAATAATTGCGGGTTTCGAACGGGTATTTACAGGCTTAAGGGAAGGTTGTTTGTTATGATTGTTTCCCCCCGTTTTTTGGGCCCCTACCAGTTGGTTATGGTGTGGAAGGTTGACAAGCTTGGATATCTGAGTCTCCAGCTGCACTAACTTTTGTTCTACTGGTTGCAGACATTGTTTAAAAAGGTCAGCGATCTTGTTTAGAAGCTGTGAGTTGTTACTATCTATTGGAACCATACTAGTGGATAGGAAAGTGGGCGATTCCAAATTGATAGGGGTAGGAATTTCGTGATCAAAGTGATGGATCAACGCAGGGACTACTAACTGTTCTGCTCGAGGGGGTGGGTTCTGTGGGATACTAGAAGTATGATCAGTCTCATTAGGGGTAGGGGTTTTCGGATCATTCTTTCTTTTACTTATTGCACCCTCACTCCTCCCTCTTGCTTGGATTCTTTCCTGTGTTGTCATTTGTTGGAGGCTTTGGGGTAATAGCTCAGGAGTTCTTTCGAGATCTGAGCTTATCTGTGAATCTGAAAGCTGGGAGGCCGACAAATCCACGTTATTAGGCAGACTGCGTCTGCCCTCACAGAGCACCCTTGACCCTTCATTATTATTGCCAGGTGCGGGTATTCTAGCGTCTGCCAAATTACCCAAGGAGGATCTTTTGGCAAATGCTAAATCTAGGGAAACCCTTTCCTCCATCAGTGAAATACTTTTGTCTATGAATGCATTAGCCTTTGTAATAAAATCATCCATAGGATCTAGAAATTTACCCATGCTACCAGGGGCCTTAGTTTTGTTTCCTCTAGTCAACACCATGTTACTTAGAAATAGACAAAAAAGGAAATAAAATAGAAATAAAAATAAAAGGGGTGGCCCAGTCCAGTCTCTCCAGTCCTCGAACGGCCTCAAACGGCCCGCCCTTTGCCCGGGCTTAGTCCCGCTAGCGTCCCGCGTGCGCGGTAAGGGCGGGGTTAATGTAGCGAGGAGGAGGAGGAGTCCGGGAAGAGGGAACAGGTGCGCGTGAGGTAGTGAGCGCTAAGACCTGTGGGCCTCGCAGTCCCGGACTCGGTAATCCAGCGGCGGTTGTCTCAACACCCCAGGAGTCACGGGCAAAGACGAAGTAACAGCACCAAAAGGGCTTCTTCACAGTTCAGGAGGCGGCATAAAGGGCAGAGTCAAAGTAGCGACTGCGAGCGGCATCCGCGGAGCGGGGGCCGCGAGTCGTTGATGTAGACGCCTAGGTCAGCTGGGAGGAGTCCGGGAAGAGGGAACAGGTGCGCGTGATGTGGTGAGCACTAAGACCTGTGGGCCTCGCAGTCCCGGACTCGGTAATCCAGCGGCGGTTGTGTCAACACCCCAGGAGTCACGGGCAAAGACGAAGTAACAGCACCAAAAGGGCTTCGTCACAGTTCAGGAGGCGGCATAAAGGGCAGAGTCAAAGTAGCGACTGTCTTCTACATGGGGAATGTATGAGTCATGTAACAGTACTCCTTAGTCTTCTGTCTATCTATTGTTGTCATCTGACTGTATCACATGCTGTGTAGAGAATCATGAGCAGGATGCTGTCTAACTGCTTGGGCACTATTCTTATTATTGCATTATTACTTCCAACAGGGGAGGGCGATGAGGACACATGTTGCAAATAAAATTATTCTGGGGTGCTGACTGTACTGGCAGAGGATGTTGAACCTTTTTGCATTCTTGCAAGGGCCATTTACTCCATGTGCTAACAGATATATTGGAGGTGACTTGATGTGCAAAATGCTATGGCAACTTCAGAAATGTGAGCAATACAAGCCTTCCTATTAACACAATGAGATGTAACCAATTAAATCTACCTAGTGCCACTTCTGCCAGTATTTCAAAATATTATAATACAAATACATAACTTCGCATAAGACAATTCTCGGCGGTGGGTGTCGTGGCTACGTCTGAACCCATAAACGACCAAGCTGTCACCGCCTTCTTCCTCTTGGACAGTCAAATGGAAACAAGTTAATCTTCTCTAGTTTGCAGGGCTGACCCTGAAGTCTGTTATGTTATTTCTTTCTTCTTGGCAATGTTGACAGCTGTTGGTGAGTAGTCTATTATTATTTCAAAAAGTCTTTGAGCCAAGATCTGTGTTCCATTATTGATATGTCGAAGCCCAGGACTGAAGGTGCCCTTCTTCCTCCACCTGGAAACCTGACTTTGAAAGAAACCCCGCAATGTATGTTAGTTCATACTAACTCTTTTATATTTTTCATTATTTCAGAAGAGCTTTCACTTTCAGCTCTAGTTGCTAGTGCTGATGCATAAATAATAATGTTGTGAAAACTTGGAACATCAATTAGCTCCGAAAAATGCAAGAAGCACCAAAAACATTATACTCTAATAATTCCAAGGGGATTGAAACTTTCAAAGCAGGTAAAAAATATATGCAACCATCTAAAGTCTACAACTATACTTCAAAAGGCATGGAAATAGTTGTGCTATGTACTGGTGTATGTTGCATGCTGGCTAGCTGAGGTAAGGAGGGAACTCCAAATGAAGGAAAGAACCTGAGCATTATATTGGCTTTCCTATAAGACACTTTAAAGATAAATCCATTATCTAAAAAAAGAAGAATTAAAATGTTGTGCTATAGCTTGTCCCAACAGCAAACTTATTTGAAAATCTCTGTCACAGTAACACTTGTGCACAAACTGTGCCCTGGGATGTGGAAGTCCTATAGCCCCATGCTCACAAAACAAAATGCAAACACATTTCACTAAACTACTGGAATCAGGTAGGTACCATTTCTTTGCAACATAAAAATAAACAAGCCTTTGCAAATCCAGTAGGTCTGAAATTGTTGGTCACCCTTTTGGCTTTGCCAATGCACAATCAAAATTTGTAATCCCTGGCAAATATACTGCTTTAAAAAGCATTTTAGCACATTCACCTTACAGTATAAGTATACGTTATATCTCCTGCAACTCTGAGAAACCTAGAAATGAAAACCATCAATATACATAGATATTACTTCTTTTAGACACACACACACACACACACACACACATATATATATATATATATATATATATATATATATATATATATATATATATATATATATATATATATATATATCTCAATATTATACACGACAAGCAGCCACCCCCCCAAACTAGTGCAAAGTATCCCCTATGGGGAGTTACTTAGACTCAGGAGAAATTGCACACGTGACTGTGACTTTGAGACAGCAGCATCTGAGAGTGTAGCCAGATTCATTGTAAGAGGTTACAATCATGTTACCCTGAACAAAACACTTTGCAAAGTAAGAGCCATGACCAGAGATAATTTATTGAAACAGAGTAGGGATAGGAAAACAGAAGGAGGCAAATTCCGACTGATCACCCCATACTCAGCAGAGGCGAATCATCTAAAACAAATGCTGAGAAAAAATTGGCATATCCTGAAAACGGATAATGTTATAGGTGAGGATGTCCCTAACTTTCCTTTGGTCACATTTAAAAAGGCTAGGTCCATCCGAGATCAATTGGTACAGAGCCATCTAGAAAAAATACCTTCCAAAACTAACACCTTGAAGAATATGAAAGGTTTTTTCCCCTGTCACAAATGTAAAGCGTGTTGTAACAGCAAAAGAGCGCTTACATATACTATTCAAGACACTTGTATGGTCAAAAAAATCAACAAGTTTATTACTTGTAGTACACCGTACGTGGTGTATTGTCTCGTTTGCCCTTGCGGGCTGCGTTACATAGGCAGCACGGTGCATCCATTTAAAATTCGGATATTAGAGCACAAGAGGGCAATAGACAAGGTGGACCAAGCCTATCCGGTCGCAAGACACTTTGCGGAAAAACATAAAAGTGATCAGAACCAGTTACTCTGTTTTGGACTTGATTTAGTCCCTGACAATATCAGAGGAGGGGATAGACTGAAGAAACTTCGAAGACTAGAATCGAGGTACATTATTGACCTCCATACCAAAACACCTTGGGGTATGAATAGTGGCGAAGACCTGATGGTTCACACTGGTACATAAACAATCAGTAATAATATATGATGAAATTGCAAAGGACGTGACTGTGATATCTTTTTGTATATATGTATAATTGTATAAATGTATATAAGGAAGAGTGTTTTGAGGCTAATTTGGATGAAATAACGCTTTCATTTAGGATTCAAGATTAATTTGTGACTTTGAAATTTAATTTAAAGTTACAAGATGTGCCTTGGTGGGTTCCAAAACTGTAAACATGAATTTGATAAGATGAAATGACTAATGATGCATGAAATATGAAAAAAGTATAAAAATGTTAATATATATAAAATGATATGCTAATGGTTGATGTGTTTTGAAAATAGACCTGAATAACATCTAAGGGAGGATAATGGCCGATACACGGCTTAATTTTGTTTGAAAACCAGGTAACTTAATTTGATTCAAATACTGAAAACTGTATGTGTGGAATGATGGTAAATTAATTACATCTCACAATTTGAGTTTACTTGGGTAAATGAGTGGATAAAATGTATGTGAAATTGTATAACATACATAGGATTGATTATATCTATGATAATATATACCACTCCAAGATGGCGCTGATGAATGTCAGCAAGCCACAAGTCCTTCCTTTATGGCGGGGATAATGTGTTTAAAAACATGCCGATGTCTAGTGGCTACTGACATCGAGAAAGGCTGTGTGCCGAAACGCGAGCGCGTCTGTATGTCTGTTGTAAATAAAGCAACCTTGGGAAAATCAACCCCGTGAGGGTGGAGAATTCTTTGACAAATAAGGAAGAATTGGAGCTTAATATATATATTACCTACTGGCGGTCGCCAGTAGGTATATATAGTTAGGATTTTTTCCCTATGGGATTTTTGAAAATTCTATGTCTAATAACTTTGGCGTTTGTGGACGGAATTGGTTGAAATTTTCTGGAAAATGGAACATTTTGTTTCTGAGCAGCCCCTGGAAATTTGGGGGGGTTCGTCCAGGGGGGGTCGAGAAAAAAGGGGGGTCCCAAAACGTGTTTTTAACATTGAGTTTTCCATAGGGCGGTTGGCCTCACTTTTAGCCTGAACGGCTGAATGGATTTGCACGAAACTTGGCAAAATTGTAGGGACTGGTAGCCCGATGTGCCTTTTGTAGGTCTCAATATATGTGCTCCAGTGGATTTTGAGAAATTAACGTTTAAAATAAGATATATATCTGTAAGCGCGCTCCGGGCAGCGCCCCGGTTCGCGGACCTTACGCGTACCGGAACTTCGCGTAGCGAAGCTGATTGGTTCTCCGGTGTCTGTCAACATTCTAAGCAGTCCGGAGCGGCCGCCATCTTGTCTCTCGGTAGGATTGAGAGACAAGAGGAGGCCAAAACAAAGGGGGAAATAACCATAAGGGGGCATACTAGATCCTCCCTGACCCCCTAGGTTTAATGTGGAGGTTTTAAAAGGGCCCCGCGGGGCAAAAAAAAAAAAAAAAAAATTGTTTTTTTGCGTGGGTAGCGCCCGGTCCGCGAACCGGGAAGCGTTCTGGGCAGCGTACTGCAATGAAAAATTAATGATAGACTTTTCAAATACTGTATGTTAATTGATTGTTGGTTTTGTTGATTATTTTTTATTTTTTTTTATTTTTCAAGCAATTATTTATTATTGTGATTGTGTTTCAAAATTTAATAACATTTCTAACATTTCACTGTCTGAAATGTCGTCATTTTCATTGAACATAGCTTGTAATCTATGAGGGTGTAAAATGTCCTCATTTTGAAGGAGGTCATCCACTGCTTGCACACATTGCAGTAGTTCTTGGTCCCAAGTTTCATCCATAAATTCTATATAATTTGGATCAATTAATTCTTGGCTGCTCTGTTGCTGGACAATTTGAAATGAAACTTTCTGTTCGCCTTCCATGTTGCCTGAAATTTGGATAAAAAAAAAATATATTAGTAGAGATAGGGCACTGTTGGGATTAATTTTAGATAGACATTTTTTAACAGAGAATTTATCTTTGGGCAGTGTATAGTATCAGAGTGGAAGTAGGAATATAAAAAAGTGTATGTGATTTAACGTAAGTAAATTCATAATTATAAAAGAGAAGCCTAACTCCATCCATAACTATAACAGAGAAGTCTATCTAAATCTATAACTACTACAGAGGGATAGTATATAACTATCAGAAAAAGTTTACCATATTAACTGATAGTGCACAATATAGTTCAGTTTTTAAAATAACAACTTACCTTTAGAAAGAAGTTGAAGTGATTAGTGAAAATCCAATTGAAATGTACACCAGGAAGTAGTAGTCAAAATGGCTGTGTTTCATTCTCTTCTTTTATATATATTCAGGTACATAACCAATCAAATGTCAGGTAAAAAAAGTAGAAAATGAAAGTAACATTTTAATTGGTTGTCAATTCCAACACTTCAGATGTGTTTTGAGAAGTAATTTACCTCAGGGTATTTAGAGAGGTCTACAGGCTAAATGGCTAAATGGAATTCCAATCAAATTTGTGAAAATGGTAGGGATTGGTATGTAGTATGAGCTAATCTATATTTGGTGAAATTGTCTCCAGTGGCTTTTCTGTAAACTACTTTCCCACCTTTTTTGATGGTGCGCTTCCCAGGGAGCGACCCGGTACGCGAACCGTTGAGCGCCCCGGTTCGCGAACCTTAAGCGTTACGGGAGTCCACCATTTTGTGTTTCGGTCGAATTAAGATACAAAATAGAGGGCAAATAATGTTCAGAATGGGTAGAAGGGGGCACGGTAGACTTATCTTGACCCCCTAGGTTTTGTGAGGGTGGCTGAGGAGGCTTATATGTGCGAAAAAAAAACATTTTTTTAAAAAATTTCGCGAGGTTAGCTCCCGGTTCGCGTACCGGGTAGCGCCCCGGGGAGCGTACTTTGTTGAAAATTAGTGAAAAAAGTTAGAGTAAAATAATAATTGTGAGTGATCAGATGTAGGGTAGCTCTGAGAAGAGCTTTTGGGTTTATGGTACATTTAGGTACTTATAAGTAGGTACCAATGCACAGTCTTAAATTCAGAGTGAAAATTCTGTTGCCCTCATCTGAGAAGTGAACTCCATCTCCTCTGTAGATATCTTGCATGTAGTAACGCAAGTTATTGTTGTACATGGAGCCCATTCCATGGTCTCTCATGTAAGCTGAAACAGATTTGTTTACATGCTTCCTCGACTTCTCAATTTGTGGACAAAATTGGTTTGACCACCTCCATTTCTGTCTTTGGCATATATTTGAATATACCAAGGCAGTCTGAGGAAAAAGTGCCATTAATTGCTCAAAGGTGTCCTTTAAAAGCATTTCCAGACCTACCCCAGTCAAAGTGCCCAAATCATTACCTCCACAGTGCACAATTAACAGGTCAGGTTTGGGCAAATGCATAAAGGTTTTCACCAATGGTATCAATTGGTGACATTTTAATCCTCTGTGGCCAAACCACTTAATTTCCACATCTTGTAAATTGAGGTTAGGTAATTTTCTGTTCTCAGCATACCTGTGAGCCCAGTGGATATAACTATGTCCAACAATCCAGACAGAAAACATGGTGAGAGAAGGTTCTCCTGCAGTCAGTTGAAGTGTGGCAATGAAATGGCAGTTGAAAAAATGAGAGTTTAAAATGAAAAAAACTGTGGAGTTTCTGTGTTCATGAAGCAGTAACAGTGATTGGTGGATTTTGATTGCTGAAAACAGAAAGTTAGGGTGCATGGATGAGTTATTTGAAAGATGTATTTTGAATGGTCAATAAAAAATCATTAAATGAAAGAATGCACTGGATATGCAGGTGCACTGAGAGTTCAGAGTTCAATTGCAACATTGTTGTGTGAACTTGCAAACACCAGACGTCTTCCAAGAGGTGGTTGCCATGCAGAAAAGGCATGAAATGGCAGAGGGGGGAAGGGTTTTCATTTGAAAAAAAGTGAGGGAAGAGTTTTGATTGGGTGACATGAGAGATATGTGTGAAGAATTACAGCATTTCTGTGCTTTTGATAGCTGCAGACTCTGGAGTGCATACCTTTTGCTCTGCTGAAGACAAATTGGTGTGTTTCTGAGACTGTTTTCAAACTCAAAGTATTTGCTAAGGTGAGAAAATATTTCTTTAATTTAGATAGAGAATAGTGTGCTTTAAGGAGAAAATTATGAATTATGTGGCGCAAATTGCTTGTAAATATGCTCCCACCTGTGCATGGAAAATTTAGATTTTGAATGTTTGTGTTACATAGCCATGTTAAAAGTGATACAAACATGCTGCAAAGGCAATCAAAAAACGCTTTTATGTGTCTTAAGGACATTTTAAGTAATTTTCCCATGTGCAGTGTTTTGAAATTATGATTTGAAAACCGTTTTTGGGGAAAAGGAATTGTTTTTAAATTTATGACAAGGACATAATGGTGTATGCTTCTTTATAAGGCAATTGACTGTCCCTGATGTTATTTTTCCCATTTTAATGTAAGACCTTTCTCTGTGGCGCAAATTGCTTGTAAATATGCTCCCACCTGTGCATGGCAAATTTAGATTTTAAATGTGTGTGTTACATAGCCATGTTAAAAGTGACCCAACCATGCTGGAAAGGCAATCAAAAAACACTTTCATGTGTCTTAAGGACATTTTAAGTAATTTCCCTGTGGGCAGTGTTTTCAAATTATGAATTGAAAATCGTTTTTGAGGTAAAGGAATGTTGTTAAAATTTATGTGCGCCATATGCCCCCAAATTTCTTTTTCAGGGGTGCAGCAGGGTGTTCTTGAGACACCCCTGCACCTTTGGAAAAATTCCTAATTTGCGATGAGCTAATTGCTAATCGCAAATTGCACCTTCATTCATATGGGTATCCTGGCCCATGGAAATGAATGGGTAATTTGCAATTAGCAATTTGCTCATCGCAAATTTGGAATGGTAAAGAATCGCTATTTATTCCTTAAAATTCGCTATTTATGAAATGCAAAATAGTTTGATGGTACATATCGCGGTTGATGTCTAACAAGATAAGAAGCTTAGGGATACATTTATGATGACTGGCGCAATGAAGTGGACATTACTTACTTCATTGGTAGAGCTTTACATGTATTATGTCCTCTGTATTCTTCATCAAGCGTAACTTTAATCTGCAATCCTGAGTAGGCCTCACCTTAAACAAACCTCTGGATAGGCCACACCTTATCGTCATCATGAATTAATCATTTAAAATGCTAGGGACAGATTTATGATAGGTGTATGCCTCTTTTGCGCCACTTACAAAACACTGTCCACGGGGAAATGACTTAAAATGTCCTTAAGACACATGAATGTGTTTTTTTAAAGCGTTTGCAATTTTTTTGGGTCACTTTTAACATGGCTATGTGACTCAAACAGTCAAAATCTAAATTCACCATGCACAGGTGGGAGCATATTTACAAGGAATGTGCTCCATGGGGAAAGGTCTTATAATGTAATATGGGAAAAATGACATCAGAGACAGTGAAATGCCTTATAGAGAAGCATACACCATTATGTCCTTGTCATAATTTTGCAAACCATTCCTTTTCCCCAAAAACGATTTTCAAATCATAATTTGAAAACACTGCACATGTGGAAATGACTTAAAATGTCCTTAATTCAAAATTTGCTATTCTTTATTTTGCGATTGCACTGAAGGATTTGCAAATTTTGCGATTCCTTAAATGCAATGTATCAAACAAAAAATATGTAAAAAATAACATTAAGGATTTGGAAACTACCACCAACTTCTAGTTTGTGGTAATTTCCGAATTCTTTTCAAAAAGCATTTTTTTCCAAAAAACAAAAGGTGCCATATGACGCCAATACATGTCCTTAGGGCATGTATGTGCGCCATATGCCCCCAAATTTCTTTTTCAGGGGTGCAGCAGGGTGTTCTTGAGATACCCCTGCACCCTTGAAAAAATTCCTAATTTGCGATGAGCTAATTGCTAATCGCAAATTGCACCTTCATTCCTATGAGCCTCCTAGCCCATGGAAATGAATGGGTAATTTGCAATTAGCAATTTGCTCATTGCAAATTAGGAATGGTAAAGAATTGCTATTTATTCCTTAAAATTCGCTATTTAGGAAATGTTAAATAGTTTGATGGTACATATGGTGGTTCATCTGTAACAAGATAAGAAGCCTAGGGATACATTTATGATGACTGGCGAAATAAAGTGCACATCACTTACTTCATTGGTAGGCCTTTACATGTATTATCTCCTCTGTATTCTTCATCAAGCGTAACTTTAATCTGCAATCCTGAGTAGGCCTCACCTTAAACAAACCTCTGGATAGGCCACACCTTATCGTCATCATGAATTAATCATTTAAAATGCTAGGGACAGATTTATGATAGGTGTATGCCTCTTTTGTGCCACTTACAAAACACTGTCCACGGGGAAATGACTTAAAATGTCCTTAAGACACATGAATGTGTTTTTTTAAAGCGTTTGCAATTTTTTGGGGTCACTTTTAACATGGCTATGTGACTCAAACAGTCAAAATCTAAATTCACCATGCACAGGTGGGAGCATATTTACAAGGAATGTGCTCCATGGGGAAAGGTCTTATAATGTAATATGGGAAAAATGACATCAGAGACAGTGAAATGCCTTATAGAGAAGCATACACCATTATGTCCTTGTCATAATTTTGCAAACCATTCCTTTTCCCCAAAAACGATTTTCAAATCATAATTTGAAAACACTGCACATGTGGAAATGACTTAAAATGTCCTTAATTCAAAATTACCTATTCTTTATTTTGCGATTGCACTGAAGGATTTGCAAATTTTGCGATTCCTTAAATGCAATGTATCAAACAAAAAATATGTAAAAAATAACATTAAGGATTTGGAAACTACCACCAACTTCTAGTTTGTGGTAATTTCCGAATTCTTTTCAAAAAGCATTTTTTTCCAAAAAACAAAAGGTGCCATATGACGCCAATACATGTCCTTAGGGCATGTATGTGCGCCATATGCCCCCAAATTTCTTTTTCAGGGGTGCAGCAGGGTGTTCTTGAGATACCCCTGCACCCTTGAAAAAATTCCTAATTTGCGATGAGCTAATTGCTAATCGCAAATTTCACCTTCATTCCTATGAGCTTCCTAGCCCATGGAAATGAATGGGTAATTTGCAATTAGCAATTTGCTCATTGCAAATTAGGAATGGTAAAGAATTGCTATTTATTCCTTAAAATTCGCTATTTAGGAAATGCAAAATAGTTTGATGGTACATATGGTGGTTCATCTGTAACAAGATAAGAAGCTTAGGGATACATTTATGATGACTGGCGAAATAAAGTGGACATAACTTACTTCATTGGTAGGCCTTTACATGTATTATCTCCTCTGTATTCTTCATCAAGCGTAACTTTAATCTGCAATCCTGAGTAGGCCTCACCTTAAACAAACCTCTGGATAGGCCACACCTTATCGTCATCCTGGATTAATCATTTAAAATGCTAGGGACAGATTTATGATAGGTGTATGCCTCTTTTGCGCCACTGTGCGTCACTTTTATGATGCAGCGGCGGTGCAAAAGATTTGCTATGAGGCGACAAAATTACAAATTGATGCATTTAGGCAGATATGTCATGGTGTAAAAAAAACGTACCACATGAAACCGATGCAGCAGTGATGCAAAAGATGCACCATGTTGCAAGACAGGCCTCACTTGGGGCCATATGTATCAAGCTAATTAGCATTCGCAAAGATCAAAATTCTGCGAATTTCGGCCTTTGCGAATGCTAATTAGACAAATGGTATGTATCAAACAAGTTTGATGCAAAATAAGGAATAGCAAAATTTGCTATTCCTTATTTTGCGATTGCACTGAAGGATTTGCAAATTTTGCGATTACTTAAATGCAATGTATCAAACAAAAAATATGTAAAAAATGACATTAAGGATTTGGAAACTACCACCAACTTCTAGTTGGTGGTAATTTGTGAATTCTTTTCAAAAAGCTTTTTTTCCAAAAAACAAAAGGTGCCATATGACGCCAATACATGTCCTTAGGGCATGTATGTGTGCCATATGCCCCCAAATTTCTTTTTCAGGGGTGCAGCAGGGTGTTCTTGAGACACCCCTGCACCCTTGGAAAAATTCCTAATTTGTGATGAGCTAATTGCTAATCGCAAATTAAACCTTCATTCCTATGAGCCTCCTAGCCCATGGAAATGAATGGGTAATTTGCAATTAGCAATTTGCTCATTGCAAATTAGGAATGGTAAAGAATTGCTATTTATTCCTTAAAATTCGCTATTTAGGAAATGTAAAATAGTTTGATGGTACATATGGCGGTTCATCTGTAACAAGATAAGAAGCTTAGGGATACATTTATGATGACTTGGGCAATAAGTTGGACATTACTTACTTCATTGGTAGGCCTTTACATGTATTATCTCCTCTGTATTCTTTATCAAGCGTAACTTTAATCTGCAATCGTGAGTAGGCCTCACCATAAACAAACCTCTGGATAGGCCACACCTTATCGTCATCCTGGATTAATCATTTAAAATGGTAGAGACAGATTTATGATAGGTGTATGTCTCTTTTGCGCCACTGTGCGTCACTTTTATGATGCAGTGGCAGTGCAAAAGATTTGCTATGAGGCGAGAAAATTACAAATTGATGCATTTAGGCAGATGTGTCATGTTGTAAAAAAAACGTGCCACATGAAACCGATGCAGCAGTGATGCAAAAGATGCACCATGTTGCAAGACAGGCCAACTTGGGGTCATATGTATCAAGCTAATTACCATTCGCAAAGATCAAAATTCTGCAAATTTCAGCCTTTGCGAATGCTAATTAGACAAATGGTATGTATCAAACAAGTTTGATGCAAAATAAGGAATAGCAAAATTTGCTATTCCTTATTTTGCGATTGCACTGAAGGATTTGCAAATTTTGCGATTCCTTAAATGCAATGTATCAAACTAAAAATATGTAAAAAATGACATTAAGGATTTGGAAACTACCACCAACTTCTAGTTGGTGGTAATTTGCGAATTCTTTTCAAAAAGCATTTTTTAAAAAAAACAAAAGGTGCCATATGACGCCAATACATGCCCTTAGGGCATGTATGTGCGCCATATGCCCCCAAATTTCTTTTTCAGGGGTGCAGCAGGGTGTTCTTGAGACACCCCTGCACCCTTGGAAAAATTTCTAATTTGCGATGAGCTAATTGCTAATCGCAAATTGTACCTTCATTCCTATGAGCCTCCTAGCCCATGGAAATGAATGGGTAATTTGCAATTAGCAATTTGCTCATTGCAAATTAGGATTGGTAAAGAATTGCTATTTATTCCTTAAAATTCGCTATTTAGGAAATGCAAAATAGTTTGATGGTACATATGGCGGTTCATCTGTAACAAGATAAGAAGCTTAGGGATAGATTTATGATGACTGGCGCATCACCAGGGATGTGCCAGTCATCCTGCGCCGCTGTTCCGCCACCCATTGTGCTGCATTTACAATGCGGGGCATCATGGGGCAAAAATGGCACAGATGCGTGACGTATCTGTGCTGTAAAGGTAGTGATTGCTGGAGTTGTATCGCAAGTGCGATGCAGCTCAAGCAAGGCTCAGGGGTGCCCCATCTCCACAATGTTGCGTCAAGACCTATGCCTGCTTAAAGCAGGCGCAGGGTTTTGACGCAGCTTTCTCCTATCTGATTGTAAATACGGCACACCATGGGTGGCAGAGCAGCGGTGCACGTTAACTGGTGCATGCCTGGGGATGTGCCATTTAACATAAATCTGCCCCTTTACATTTAAGTATGTGCAGGGGACACAGAGTTGGTGAGGCTTATCCAAGGTTAAGAAGAGATGAGTCCTGTTCACTGAAAAATTAGACATAGGCTTCACCTGCTCAGCATCGCTGGACATGGCTAAATAATAGCTGCAAAATGTTACTCTTGTTAAACAATTTTACTATTATAATCTCTGAGATTTGTCTCTTACTCTGCAACATCTCATTGTTGTTATCTTTCTTTAAAGATAAAGACAACATCAACATGAGCGACAATCTGCAATCAGTTGATTTTGACCTCATCATTGAACTTGTAATTGAAACATCAGTGGATGTTGATCCCTTGGATGATTTAAATCCTGAGGATGAAGAAGAGCGTGATGAGGATGCAGATTTGTCCGAATTATATGACATAGGGTGGGAAGCTGACCTGCTTGAGCCTATGGAACTATAAACATTTATTTTTAAAATTTATAATAAATAAAAAGTAAAAGTGTAAACCGTTTAATTTAAAAATAAAGACACCTTCAAAAACAGGTTATGTGTAGTGTCTTCAATAAAATATTAAAATATGCTCATAAAATTAGATCAGATTCACATATAAAATAGCACAGGTAACATGAATATAAATTCCATTTCTTTTCTGCTATTTCTGTATTGTAAATTTGCCAAGGACTAAAAAATCTTCTATTTAAAATGTCAAGTAGTGTGTTAAGTTTTTGATCACTGTTATTGATTTACTTTTTGGTAATAGTGGTTAATAACATTTTTTAATATATTTTACCACAGATTCAACTGCAGATCATTTCAACATTTCACCATGCCAACGAAAGAAAGAGAGAGAAAGGCTGCAAAACGTCAAAGACAGCAGGTGAATCAAAAGAAGCAGCAGTCCTCTAACAAAAAGATTTGTCAAGTCACGAAGAAAGCACCGGGTAAGAGTACAAAAACATTCATAAGAAATATGTGTAGTAAAAAAAATATTACTACAGAAAATGTTTCAGTCCATAAAAAGAGAAGCAATTCAAATGGAAAGGAAAGGCCAATCAAAAATGTTACTGCTAGAGCAAGAGATAACTCTGTGCATGATAGTAGAAGGAAACAACAGTTTAGGGACATTCGTAAACGAATGTTCCGCAACAGGATAATTGGCAATTTGTTAAAAAATATTAAGAAAGGTCAACAGAAAGTGGTTTTTTATAAGAGAAAAAAAAAGTTGAGAAAGTTATTGATCAGGCATTTGAAATTAAACGTAAGTTATTTATTTTGATAATGAATAGAATTAGGAAGCTAAACAAGGCAATTTATGATTTCAAAAGAAATAGTAGATGGAAGAGAATAGTTAATCGTAGTAATTTTTGTGAAGTTTTTTCTGGAGAATGGATTCATAGTTCAAGCTGTGAGGCATTTTTTAATGAGGAGAGTTATTTCCAGGATAATGATTTGGTGCATGCAGTTGACACCAGTGGTCGTGCTTATGAAGTGAAAGATGGTTGTCCAGTTGAAAAAGAAAAACTTGTGACAACAGAGGCAGAAGAGGTGTTAGGTAATGAGGTTTTAGGAAGACGTGCTAAGGGTCCTGTGTACACCTGGAAGTGTAGTAGTATTTGTAGTGTGCGACAGGATTCCATCAATTTGCTTTGTGATTTTGTACGGTCATTTAATAAGAAAAGTTTGAAGCAGAAAATAAGGTTGTTGCAAGAATTAGATCCTTGCAGAGTGAGAGAAGTGACAGGTTTGCATGGTCATTCACTGGCTTGTCTTTCCAGGAGAGTATGCCAGAGTGTTTTTCATCATTTCAGGATGCTAGCAGTGCATCATAATAAAGTGAGGAAATTAGTTAGAATGTTGTATTATGCTAAGAGTCCAGCAATTATGCTTAAACAATTATGCGCTGCTCTTTTGCATGGTTCTGAAATAGATGTGAAGAATATATGTGAAGAAATTGAGTTTTGTTACTTTGGAAGTAAAGAGGAGAATGTTGAAATTGACCAAGAAGAAGCGGGTAATGTGGAAGATAGTGTACAGGTTTCCAGTACAGATAATTTCCAGAGGGAAATTGTCACATTTCAGGTCAAATCAAGTGAGAGGCCAAATTTCACTTGTGTGTGTTGTCGACGCACTTATTATAAGAATCAGACTAAGTTAGTGGATTTATATGCAAAAAGTGAAAGGGAAAATAATAGTGAATGGAAGGATTTTGCAACATACTTGATGGTAGAAAATTGTTTTGATTTGGGATTGGATCAACGTGTGTGTACTTATTGTTGTTGCAAATTAAATCAAAACCAGATGCCTGCTAGAGCAGTTCATAATAATCTGGAATTGGTTGAGATTCCTTCTGAATTGAAGGATTTAAATACTTATGAATCTATTTTGATTCAAAGTATCCATCCCTTTCAGGCTATTGTAAGAATGGAGCCAAAGACAGGGAAATTGCCTCCATCAGATTTACAGAGAGGATTAAAGGGAAGAGTTGTTTATTTGCCTCTAGGTTTGAAGAAAAACATTAACACAATTGGAGTAGAAAAAGTGGAAGAGGAACCTCTGGTTATCTTAGTTAATGGGGTTCCGACAAAGAATAAGAAAATATGGCAAGATTTAGTAGATGTTAGGAAAGTTAAAAAGGCAACATTGTATTTGAAAAAAAATAATAAATACTATAAGAATGTATATGTTGCAGAAGAGGAAGTAAGTGAGGAAGAGGATAGCGATTTGTGTGCTGGTCAAATTGAGAATAGAACCCTCTACTAGTGAAGAAATATATGAACATTATAGTGTTCATCCTTTGCATTCCAAGGAAGTCATGGGGAATGCTATTGAGTTGTTTCAAATGAAACAAGCCAAAGGGAGTCCCATTAGTGTTTGGGAGGAAAGTTTGGAAGCTCGGTGTTTCCCACAGCTTTTTCCAACAGGTCAGGGAGGAAGATATGATGAGCGACCTCATCAAATTCCTGCTTCTGAATACCGGACTTTGCGATTGTATGCAGGAGATGCTAGGTTTCGACACTGCATTCCTTATTTGTTTCATCTCCTGTTTGAAAGCGATCTGTCTGGACTGTCATATGCAGTGAACCACATCTTGAAAAGTGGTATACACATGCAAAACATCTCGGCAAGTGACTTTATGGATAAAGTCAATGTCCAAGACAGTATTTTGGATTCTCACCTGATTAATCTCATGGCGTGTCAGCGTGGTACTAATGAGTACTGGTACCGTCGTCATGGTGATTTAAAATGTATGCTGAGGAACTTAGGTACTCCCACATGGTTCCTCACTCTGAGCTGTGCCGAGTATGGCTGGGAAGACTTACTTGAATTTCTACGAGAGGCAAATGCTAACGTAGATAACATCGAATTCAAGACACCCGGAGAACTGTGCTCTTGGGATCCAGTCAATGTATGTAGGTACTTCAATCATAGATTTGAAGCTATGATGTCTTTCATCATGAATAAGAAGAATCCACCTCTTGGAGAGGTGTTGGATTTCTTCTGGAGAAAGGAGTACCAAGCAAGAGGTGCTCCTCATATACATATGTTGCTGTGGATCAAGGATGCACCTAAATTTGGAACGGATCCAGAAGACTCAGTGATGAGTTTCATCCAACAGTATTCTACGTGTGCTGTTCCAAACGCAAAGGAGAAGAAAAGCCTAAGAGAAAAAGTTCTGCGTTTCCAAAGCCATCGATGTGGAAAGTACTGCCGTCGTAAATTCCGAAACAAGGACAAGTTCTACACCAAATGTCGTTTCGGCTTTCCACGACCGGTGATTTCTAAAGGAAGAGTAAACAGTTTGATGTCTTCGCTGCGACATAATGTCATGAAGAAATCACCTAAAAACACATACAATTTGAAGAGGAACGAAGAGTCCAAGTACATCAACGACTACAACCCGGTGATTTTGTCCATGTGGAATGCTAACATGGATATACAGTTTGTGGCTGATAACTGTATGGCTGTGGCTCGGTATGTGACGTCTTACATCACCAAAAAAGAGAAGACAGAATTGAAGGATATGTGGGAGGACATTTCCCATGAAAAGAGCCTCAGCAAGAAGTTGTACAGTTTCAGTCTGAAGATGTCGCATCGAGAAATTGGAGCTTACGAATGCTCTGACCGGTTGTCTTCAGCAAGTCTCTATGCCAAGTCCAGGAGTATCGTTTGGGCGAGTCTTGGTCTTGCTGCAACGCGTAATCGAGTTCTGAAACCTGTGCGGGAAATTGAGTATTTGGCGGAAAAGGAGCCAAACAGTACCGACATTTTGAAGACCAACATGTTGGATACATATTATCCAAATAGAAGCAGTCACCTCGACAATGTTTGTCTGTATGAGGTTCTTCAAAATTACATATTCAAGAGGAACATCAAAGAAGATACTGAGAAAGGAGTGTATGCTGTAATAGGAAGTGAGGGATGTCTGGTCAAGCAAAGAAAATGCCACTTGGTAAACCATCGAAAATTGAGTGGCGAATCTCCTGAAAAAAAGGAGTTTTTCTATTTAGCACTTTTGCAACTTTTCAAGCCTTGGCGTGCAGAAGAGGAACTGCTTGGAGATTTCCTCTGTTACGAAGACTCTTTCAATGCCGCCAAGGAGACCATAGAATGTCCTGCTTTTCCCAAATATGTAGAAATGTTGAATGCGGAAATTGAGCAGGAAGCAACGATTGCAGCCGAGATTGCCAGAGACAGTTCTCAGGACAGTCAGAGTTCTGCTTCATTGAGTCAGGATCCACTAGGAGGACCTGTTATCGAAAATGAAGCTGCCACTGCCATGAATGAAGTGGAAAGAGCCATGGCACATGCTCAGGAGGATGCGGTTAACTTAGAAGAGTTGGAAAGACAACTCAACGTTGAACAGAGGAAAATATATGACGAAGTTACCATGCAAATTGATCATGGATTAAGTCATGACAAGAAAGAGTGCTCATGTACGTCGTTGAAGCCTGTCCGACTGTACGTGAGTGGAGAAGCGGGAACTGGAAAAAGTTTCCTCATTAAAGCAATTTCATGCTATTTGCAGGAAAGGACAGAGTCATCGCTGTCTTGTGTTGTCACCGCTCCAACTGGACTGGCAGCACATAACATTAAAGGGATTACTTTACATCGTTTACTGATGCTGCCAGTGGAGCATGACAACACATTACAATATCACAAGCTATCTGGAGATGCTTGTTTTGAAGTTTCAAGAATCTTGAGGAAAATGAAACTTCTTATCATTGACGAAGTAAGCATGGTTTCCAATGTCATGCTTGCCTTTGTGCATTTGAGAATGCAAGAAGTTCTCAAAACAGAGTATGATGTGTTATTTGGTGGCAAACACATCATTGTTTTCGGAGATCTTTTGCAGCTGACACCAGTGAAAGGGCAACCTGTGTTCAAAATGCTCACGCATGAAGATACCAGGAAGTGCCTAGGCAGCATTGGCAACGTCAATATATGGTTAAACTTCAATTATGCTGAACTGCATGAAAATATGCGTCAGGCGAAGGATGAAGTTTACAAGACTATTCTACAAGATGTTAGAATTGGAAAAGTGACCGAGCATGGGAAAGTAGCTTTACATGCACGATTACTGTCAAATTTATATCCAGAACAAGATGTTGTGCCTGAGAATATTTTTCAGAAAATTACTGATAAGAAATCTGGAATATGTTTGATGCCAACTCTTGCAGAATGTGCCAAATTCAACAACAAAATGTTGCATTTAGAAAAGCAAGAGATTGTGAAACTGGAAGCTATTGACAGAGTAGAGCATATGGGATCAACAATTATTTTGTCTGAGAATCTGAAAACAAAATTGGATTCATTAGAGAAGAGTATATCTAAAACTGCAGGTTTTGAAAAGACTCTGAATGTGTGCTTGAACTGCCGTATAATTTTAAGAAGGAATTTACATGTTGAAAGAGGTCTGGTAAATGGATCAATGGGTAATGTTGTTGATTTTGTAAAATACAGAAATAGAGATGGAATTGAATTTTTAAAAATTAAATTTGATGGCATTGAGGAAGTACAGCTAATTGGTCGTTGCTCTGCTAGATTTTTGCTTGTAAAAGACTTATATGTTCGCCGTAAGCAGTTTCCTGTTTGCTTGGCATATGCGGTGACAATCCATAAATCGCAAGGTTTAAGTGTAGACTGTGCATTGGTGAATATTGGCAGTTCTGTGTTCAAGGAGGGTATGGCATATGTGGCATTGTCACGAGTTAGAACTTTATCGGGATTGTACTTGATTGAGTGTGATGTCACAAACATTTGTGCGGATCTAGATTGTGTTAAGGAATACAATAGGTTAAGAAGAGAGTATGCGCCACATTTGCCTCAATATCCTTTGTTTGAGAAACGTGTGGTAGGCCGGAAACGAAGAAATGTGACCAATACTGGGGAGGTTGTAGCAAAAAGACGAAAAGTCGATGAACCTAAAATTACAAGCAGAAACAAAAAGGATTCTGTTGAAGATGTTGTTGGTTTTCAATTTGAAAACAGTTCTGGTGTCAACTGCTATGCTAATGTAGTGGTTAATGTTTTGTTTTCTCTAGAAAATGTAAAAGAAGAGATTGTGGTCAATTCTGATCAAAGATTTTGCAGTTTGTTAAATTCTGTGTTAGAGAAATGTAGCACTGATAGAACAAACATAGAAAGTGTGTCTGAAATTCGAAATCTGTTAGACAGATGTTCAGGCCAAACACAATTCTCTCAAAATATTCAGCAAGATTGTCAGGAGTTTTTAATGTATATGCTTGATGTATTGCATGCTGAAGGTGTAGATGTAGATCAGCTGTTTGGGCTTTCTTATCAATGGCAGCATGACTGCGAGAACTGTATGGTATCAAGTACTACTAGTGTAGACTCAGAAAAATTTATATATTTAACTTTGCCAGACAGTAAATCAGTCTCCTTTAATAAGCTAGTAAAAGCAGCTGATCACAACATGGAGTGTAGCCAATGTAAATCTGAAATGATGTCCACATTATTTATACGAACATATGGCCAGTATGTCATTTTAATGTTCCAACGATGTAGGCCTGATGGAACAAAATTGACAACTTTAATTAAAAATTTTGTAGCTTCGCAGTTGTCAATATCAGGAAGGACTTTTGTAACTGCAGCAATTATATATCATGACGGCCCTTCAATAACATCAGGACATTACACAGCTTATTTAAAGTCTAGAAATGGCTGGTCATTCTGCAACGATTCTGTTTTAATTAAAAAAAAAAATTGCCGTATGACCTTAAAAACTCTTACCTGGTGTTTTTAAAACCAAAATTTTAGGGAAATAATCTCGGGATGTGCTCTGTGGAATTTCAAGAAGTTCTAATGGCTCCTACACAATTTGGCCTTGAGGATAAGTGTAGTTCAGAGACATAACTTCTAACCATAAGACTGGACGTCATGGAGAAATAAGTGCACTTTGAATGAGTTCAGAAAAACAATTTCTTTTTATAAGCTAATTGAAGCAGCCAATCAAAACATAGAGTAGAGGGAATGTAAGTCTGCAATGCTGTCTACTGTTTTACATTGCTTAGTGATTGAAAGTGATGTAGAGAATTAAATAATTTTTTTTGGTTAGCTCCCGGTCCGCGTACCGGGAAGCTAACCGGGAAGCGAACCAAAAGAAATAGAGCTTGCCAGAGTGCTAAACATTCTAGCAATTTTTTTTGAAAGCGAAGGTAGTTCTGAAAATAACTTTTTTTTAAATATTTTTGTTGTTTTATATTTTTTTTGTATTTTTTGAACATTTTTTGTTTTTTTTGTATTTTTTGAACGATTTTATATTTTTTGGGGGTTTTTTTGGGGGGGGGAAACAACAAAAAACAGGCATTGAAAAGGGCTCAACAGGAGCAAAAAAAAAATTACTGGGGGCGGTTAGGCAATTATGATGTTCATAAGCCAGGTTGATAGCGTTTATGATCATATTGCCACATGCTAACAACGCACGACAGTGCATACAAGTGTGTATCATGTGGCCAAAATTTTCTTGTATGTTTGGCACAGTTTCCCGTGCCTCTGCTGGTGTCAATGAAATTGATATTCTTGATCTGGCCACATGAGTTGATCTTGGATTTTCCTGCAAATCCCGTATTTCCGCCCGGCTATAATTGAGTGGATGCTTCCTGGTCATGTGCCTGTGCATAGTATGGTTCCCATAACTATATTTCTTATCCGTCCCTCTGGATAATTGTTCTTTGCAGATGAGGCAGGTGACATACCTCGCATTCAATTTTTTTTGGCCAGGAGGGATCGAATAAAACTGCCAGATGAAACTGGCTTTCTTATGGGAAACCCGGGGCACCTCTTCTAAGAACTGTGGTTCTTCTCCCTCCTCTTCCTCCATTTCTTCCTCTTCCTCCTCAGTGTTGGTCATGACCTGGGGAGGTGGTCCTCTCTTCCCATGAGGAGGTGGAGGTGGTGGTGGTGGTGCACCAGCTGAAGCAACTACTGAAGCCATTTCTGATATAGTAATAAAGGTCTTCCTCTCACAATGATGAAAGTCAGAGTGAGGAAAGAAGGAGGGGTTTTCATCATTTGGGAAAAACAATACTTCTCAACCAATGAAAAGTATAATATCGCGCACCCGCAATCCACTGCTGATCATGTCACATATTACATCATTCATGACATGGTCAGTGACATCACTGATGACATCACTGATGACATCTCAAATGACATCACTGATGACATCACTGATGACATCTCAAATGACATCACTGATGACATCACTGATGACATCTCAAATGACATCACTGATGACATCACTGATGACAACATCCAGTGACTGTATTTTTCTGTAAAGTTAAAATATGTCTTACATATTTAAGAATGAGTAGATGTATAAGTGTCTGGATGAAGGATTTAGTAGGTGCATGACTGACTGTATGAGTGAGTGGTTAAATGTGTCTCACTGAGTGCATGGTTTAGTGACTAAACTGTCTTAATTTGTGCATCATTATGTCTGTTGTTCTGTAAACTGCTGCATGTGTTGATCAGTAGCTATATGATTAACTATATGGGTTATTGATTGGTTGCCCAAGCATTTGTATGGGAGACTGAGTGTGTGTGTGGGTGGCTGGGAGGTGTATGACTCTGTGCATAGATGTATGGGTTCAAAAGTGCATGTGGAAACAGCTGTATGGGCGGTTGACTGTGTGCATGACTGTATTGGTGAGTGAATAGATATCTCAGTGCTACATGTCAAAGTAAGTACATATGTAAAATACAGTACATGTGAGAGTTGACATATGTAAATAACTGTGCATAAGAGCCAGTGAATGTGTGAGTGGCTGTATGGATCATTGTGCACTTGTATCCAGGATTGTATAAGTGAGTAAATATGTTTTAGTATATGTTTGAATAAGTAAGGTGTGTATAACTGTATAGTTGTGAAAATGGAGGTGTGATTGATTCTTTGCATGACTGACTAGGTGTGTAAGTAACTCCATGGATGAGTGACAGTCTGTGAGTGTCTGTTTACACTGAGTGTATCTAAGGTTATATTAGAGTCTGAAGAGGTTCATCGTATTATCACATGAATGATGTCATCAGTGATGTGATCAGTAATGTCAAATGAGATGTCATCAGTGATGTCATCAGTGATGTCATTTGAGATGTCATCAGTGATGTCATCAGTGATGTCATTTGAGATGTCATCAGTGATGTCATCAGTGATGTCACTGACCATGTCATGAATGATGTAATATGTGACATGATCAGCAGTGGATTGCGGGTGCGCGATATATAGTTAGTACAACTAACTATATATGGAATTTCATTGGTTTTGTGTGAGTAAAATAAGGTTTTTTAAATGCTAATTCCTAACTATATATGGTGTATAACCTATGGTTTTTTCAGTGAATATATATATATATCGGCTTTTTGTGTGATCCTGTGATCGGTGTTCTAACTGCCTCAATCTCCCGTTACCAACCACAGGAAGTGCTTTTCCTGCCTGGATAAACGCCCAGATCCAGTGGTCGGCCCAAGAGTGCTACTTCCAACGGCAGCCCAAGAGAAAGCCTATTAACTCTTTTGTTACCTTGTAACATCTTAAAACATGTGTTGTGTTTAATTGTATGCTATGCTGACCAGAATATTTAATATAACATCAAACACAGGCTCACGTTCTCTGTATGTCATGTACGCTGTATAAACGCCGTATATTCAAATCTTTTGCTCCTACGGGCCTACAATAATGTATTGGACCTATACATGCTAGTGTGTATTTCATTCCATCATTTTATCTCCCCTCTTCTCTCCCTAATTCTGTGCACAAGAAATCGGGGGAGAGTCTTATCTTGTTATTTCCATTCCTTTTTTTTTTGTTCACCATCCGCTCCGACATCTAGGTTGCTCTAAGGCCAGTGGCACCAATCAACTTGAACGCAAGCCATCATTTCAAAACCCCATTTTGTAATCACGAACATCAACTGTCAGTCCTCTGTTGTGACACCCTCCCAGATCTGTTCTTGCATTCAGGCCATTGCCTGTGCCTGCCTTAGCTGGTACTGAATTCGGATGCAGGTAGGAGTAAATTATTTTGTACTCAGTATCTTGGGGCTGCAGTTATTTTGTTTTTGGGGCATCACTTTGTCTATAGGTGCCTGCTGCTGCTGTTGCATGGGAACGTGCATCCGCAGGAGCTATTGTTGGACTTGGGCAATCATGGGGGCTTGGTGCTTGTTGAGCGGGACCCATAGGTTGCTGGCCTTTGTCTCGAAGTCTAGTGCGGCACACTCTCTGCATGTGGCCTATTTTGTGGCAATAATAACAAGTGCGTTGTCCTGCCTGTAGTTGGAACCTCAGCTGTACCATTCCATTCACTCTCCCCTGTATAACGGAATTTCTGTTGGCATTCTTTCTGTTATTGTTATAATAATGTTGTTGGTCATTACTGTTGGCATGTTGTGCTGCTATGTATTGTATGGCCGGCTGTCTTTGCATATGTTGGGGGGCAGGTTGGGTGTTGGCTGCGGGTGCATTCAGGGCAGTCTGGGGAAATATGGTGACTGTCGTCATCTGACTGATAGGTGCAGCTAACATGACAATTTATTAGTTTAGAATGACTATTTAAAAGTACAATAGCAATCAGTCAGAAATCCTTAAATGAGAAAATTTAACCCTGCAAGAATTTACAACTTCAAAGTACATTTAAATGCACTGAAAGGGTGACATTTCATGGTCCTGGGGCACTGAACTAAGGCATCATCAAGGGTGCTTTTGCAAGTTTATGACAAAATAGACCTGCAAATGATTGAGAAAAATACCTTTCTCATTTATATGTTAGAAGAACCCTTTTTAACATTCAATAATGAGCCTGGGAGTCTTAGCAAAGTCTTGGCATTTAAAAACACATTTCTGGAGTGCAAAACAACCTCATACAATGCAAAAAATATTTTAAATCAATGGAAATGCTTTCAAAATGAAAACTACTTTTGACTGCAATGCTAGGAACACATATGCTAAGTTAGCAGGAGCAACCATTACTGCTTTTGCAATTGCAATAATGTTTTAGAATAAGGGCAACGCAGAGGAGAGAGAAAGAGACACTTTTAAAGTACCAGAAGCAATTAGAACTTCAGCCAAAGATGCTTAGGTAGAGGCTAAAGGACACCACACAGGCATTAGTGATAATGTGGTAGAAAAGCCTGCTGTTCCCTCCTGTTGCGTTTCATTTGTCCATGTGTGGCCCTAATGAGGCAGTTTAATGTATAAATGCAAGACCATCCTTTTAATGGGGGTGTTTGTTGTGAAACACACTCTGCCTATGCTCTTCTTTCTCAGTGGCTGTGGTTGAGTTCTGGTATAAGTTCCTCTACTATACCCTCAATGACACGGAGGTATATACCGTCCTATAATTCTTGATCCTTTGCAGGGGTGCAACCAGGGAAGTGGAGCTGGCCACCAAAACAGGCATAGACAATCTTAGACTGAAGTAGGTATTTCGGCCAAAAGCTTGATAGAATTATCGGTCCTTCCCAACTTTCAAGTTGCAAGATAAAATATATGTGAAAGCCAGTAGTTGTTTTATATACAGTAGAACTTCAGTATCCTATTCATAGGGACACTTGTATGTATGTAGTACACTGTGACCCTGTGAGGAGAAATGGTATTACTTGCGAGGAAGGGTGGGTGCACCCTACCTGTGTGTATCTCACCTAGTTGCAGGGAAAGTTGGGGTATAGATCTTTTATAAGTTCGTCTTTTATGGCATCAAGAATCATAAGGGTAAGTATTAGTCTTAAATCCAATTACTCAGGTCCCCTGTATATTCCCTCATGGGAGAAATAAGGGGATTCAAAATGGTGGCGGGCAAGGGTGATAATTACTTTACTTAATAATGGGTTTTTGTGACAGGAGGAGGTGAATATGGTGGGTATTTCTAAGCCTGGGGATAGTAGGCGGATACGTACGTAGATCCAATCTGGTGTTTCTGCACCGAAGTGCCAAATATTCTTTACTCATATACTGCCTTAAGTGCCTGCATGGGGTTTCCTGGTGGTGAAGGGTAGGTGGTGCAGAAGTATAGCAAGAAATGCTATTTCTTACTGTTTTTCAAGTTACTTCTTTTGGACTCAAGGGGGTATGAAATTGCTGGTGCGATAGATAGCGTGATCTGTCAAGTATTACTGTAGGCAATGCCGAGTGCCTGAAATATTGTAATAAGGACAGTACTTGTTATGGGCGTGACCAGGATGAAACAAGAAGGGTGGCCATCAGAGATGCCCACAACGTGATTGTTAATGAGTTATACCGTGAGTTGAGGTGGGGTATTATTGCGAGAGTTATCGGTCATTCCCTTATCTTGTGTTGGGGCAATGGGGTGGGCTTACAAGAGTAAACAGGGATGTAGAATCTTGTAAATCCTCGTTCCGTACTGCTCTTAAGAAGGGTAACTGGCGGTCTTGAGAATGTGGGCGGAAAGAACTGGAGCCTGAGGCAGAGAGTGTGGGGGGATCAGGGGCGACAAGATGTGGGGAAAATGCTGCTTTGGATGAGGCCACAGACTGTGTAGAATCTGATGAATCTTCCCCGTCAGTGATACTTACACTGGGGGAGGTGGCAGAATGTTCTGAAAGACTGGAATGGGTGGAATGAGCGGAGTGGGGCGTGGATAGGGTGGAAGAGCTAGAAGAGCTGTCAGAGTGGCCAGGCCAAAGTAGGGCAGGGCAAATGGTGTCTGGAGATGACAGGGAGATAAATGTATGTGTGGCGACAAATAGGACAGCCAAGGAAAGTGTAGAGATGCGGACCTGGGTGTTGGGAGTGAAGATGAACCCCAGAAGGTCCCAAGAGGTGTCTAAGATATCTCGGCGCTGATCATCAAGGTTAGTTAGTGTGTCAAAAGTGGTGTTATGGACCACGACAGGAACGTCGCAAACCAGATGGATAGTGCAATTGATAATACGTGGGGGGTTGTTGAACATCACGGATATAGAGGATGTGATGAGGGCATCAAGATGCTAGGAGAAATACTCGTCTCCCCTTGTGGCTATCAGTTGCAGAGGCAAATGATAGACAAAAATTTAGTGAGATGAATTCGTGGTCACCAGCTGATAAAGGGGACTAAATGCTCTTTGGGTGTGGTCACCTGAGGTCACAAGCCAATGAAGCACCTCTTCACTGAGAAACAAGGAAGAAAGATATAAGACGACGAAGAGTCATGTTGAAGTGGCACTTTTATTCGTTAAGTCACAAGTATATCAGTAAATGCAAGTCATTTCATTCTACTAAGCAAAAACCATTAAGAAACCTGACTTCACTCCGTCTGGAATAAAACACATGGTCATATTTATAATGCTCATAAATCTAGAAGGCAGGCTGGAATAAGAATCTGTTGAAAAAGGTACAATTGGAAGCAGTTAGAGAATCAAAGATACACAACACACTATGAGATTCTAGTGCCTAGAGGCTCACCTTTCTAAAGTAAACTAGCCATGCAAGATTTATCATTTTAAGAGACCTTAAATGCAAGGAATTGGGTGTGGATGAAAAATACTGAGAATAATCAGAGAGATTTAAAAAGGCAAATAGGTTATCTATATTGGGAGGTACCACCTGAGAAATAGGCTTTGAAGTCCCAAGTCAGATAGACGGCCGGCCGGAGAACCCACGCTTGTGCCAAGCACTCGCAGGAGAGTTCTGGGTCCTAAGCAGTGTGCTGGGCCTTTTATACCTGTTCAGAGCAAAAATGGTCAGACCGCATTGACGTAGGTAATGGTGCAGGTGTTTGACCGTACACCTACAGCATGACCACACGCCTACAGTGGTGTTGCTAAAGTTCTGCGAACACCGAAGTGGCAGGCCAGTGTGTCAGGTGTTTGGGCGGGTGGTCTGTCATGCTTGACCGCAAAATATAAACAAAGAATATACGTAGCGTACATATCTCTAAAAATACATATGAGACCAGAACTTAAAGGCAGGCGTTATCATCGCAAGGTGCTGCTGCGGTTTCATCTGAGCAAGCTTGGAACATTGCATACTAAAAAAGTGAAGCAAACAATGCTTGTGAAATATCAGGGGTGTACCAGCTGGGCCCCGTGTGTGGGTGTGATGCGCCCGTACTTGTAACTGTGGAAAGTTTCTGTGGTTCTGCGGTAGCCTGAGCTACATCACCGTGTTGTGCCCGAAAGAAATGCATTTTCAAGAGCATCGGGGCCTAGTAGATTTTATTATCAAAAGATGGTAACCTGAGGTAGTGGGCTTTGGCTTCCGCCTATATGCAGGGGGTTCAAGGGATGTATGGGCTGTCACTTACTGACTGTGTATGGTGAAAATGGTCAAATTAGCACATTTCCAGGTTTTAGCTCATAGGGACCGTTTTTCTACAAAAATGCTAGGTTAGGAATTTAGATATTAAAACTTGACTCTCTAACAAAGGTCAGAGATGTCTTACCTCTTTTAAGAAATGGCTAGTGACTAAAACCTCTGACAAACAACTTATCTCCGAGGTATATGGCATACTGCAAAACTCTGCTCCATTACACCAGTCTGCAGGCCAACAGAGATGGGAGAGAGAGTGGGGGAGGTTTTTGACGCCAAAGGAATGGGAGAAATTGTAACACAGAGTATGATATACAGCATATAATGCTGCTAGCATAGAAACTGCTGTAAAGATAGGTACATACTGGTATCTCATGGTGGTTCGCCTTCTCAGAGAGAACCCAAACCAGTGCCCAGACTGGTGGAGGAATTTTCGAGTAAGATTATCCCCTTCGCTGCTAGGCCTTTCCCCCCTGTGCTAAGCCTTTTTTTGGCTATTTGGGGAAGTTCGCTCTTAGGACCCTGTAACTTTTTGACCACATAAGGTATCCACGCCAAATTTGCGTCCTTTTCTTCCAATATCATGGGTATTCTAAAGGTACCCAGGGTTTGTTGATTCCCCTGGAGGGGACCCAGAAATTAGCTAAAATACTGCAACATTTTGTTTTTGGGGTTAAAAATGGGAAAAAGTGCTGCAAATGAAAGCATCTGGTTTTCCCCTGAAAATGGTATCAACAAAGGGTTTGTGGGGCTTAAATCACCATTTTTCTAGTTTTTAGGGACTGACCGATTTTAGTCAGAAAACTAACATTTTTACACAGTTTTGGCGTTTTACTGAGATGTAGCCTATTTTTGTTCTTTTTTGTCCTTTCAACCTTCTTCCAGTTAATGGTAGAAATGGGTATGAAAGCAATAATGGATCCTGGAAAGCTATACATTTCAGAAAAGTAGCCACAATTCTAAATTTTGCAAGGGGTCATGTGTAGATCCCTCAAGGTTTCTTTATAGAAACTAACAGTTAAATATAGGAAGAATTGAAAATCAGTTAAAAAACAGCCATTTGTGCCAACGTTTTCACTTGTAGCTTCTTCTAATTGTGACAACTGTTTGAAGGCAATATATACCATTACATCTGCTGGACCTTTCTGGTTGTGGGGATATATAGGACTAGTAGGTTCACCAAGAACCCGACAAACCCAGAGCCAATAACTGGGCAGCGTCTTGCAATTGTTTTGTATTATGCACCTGGTATATAGCAATTAATTTGGGAAAATATATACATGGAAAAATCGGTATGAAAAACACACATGAATTTCTGAAATTGGAAAAAAATATAGAGTTTAGAAACAGTAGCTATTTGCACATTTCTGAAATTGTGAGTACCCATACTAGCATGAGAATTATAGGTCATTTTTTAAATGACTCTTTTTTACACATTGTCTTTCATTTGGAAGGGAGAAATGCATCAAAAGTCAATAGGTAAAAGTCGCCCGATAGAAATGGTACCTCACTTGTGTGGGTAGGCCTAGTGCCCGCGACAGGAAATGGCTCAAAACACAACATGGCACACTTTATTTTTACAGTGAAAACTGACCGTTTTTTCTAAAGTGCCTAGCTGTAGATTTTGAACCCAGCTCTGACGGCATCCAGGGAAACCTAGCAAACCTATACATTTTCCAGGATGAGGTGACTTGACTGGCTCTCACCAGGTTTTGTTACCCAGAGTCCCTTGCAAACCTAAACATTTGTAAAAAAAAAAACACATTTTCCTCACATTTCAGTGGTGGAAAGTTCTGGAATCTGCGTGGATCCACAAAATTCCACAAACCCCGTGTTCCCCGAAGTCTTCCAAGAGAAATGGTACCTCACTCATGTAGGTAGGCCTAGTGCCCACGACAGTAAAATGGGCCAAAACGTAACGTGGACACACCAAATTTTCACATTGAAAACTGACCCTTTTTTTATAAAGTGCCTAGCTGTAGATTTTGAACGCTAGCTCTGCCAGCACCTAAGGGAAACCAAGCAAACCTATACATTTTTTAAAGCTAGACAACCAGGGAATACAGGATGGGGCGACTTGACTGGTTCTCACTAGGTTCTGGTACCCAGAACCCCTTGCAATCCTAAACATTTGTTCCAAACAAACAAATTTTCCTCACATTTCTGTGGTGGAAAGTTCTGGAATCTGCGTGGATCCACAAAATTCCACCGACCCCGCATTCCCCAAAGTCTTCCAAGAAAAATGGTACCTCACTCGTGTGGGTGGGTCAAGTACCCGCGACAGGCAAGGGCCCAAAACCTATTACGGCGACATCAAAATTACCTATCACAAAACAACCTGGTTTTGCAAGGGGGTCCCATGAGTTATTGGCCCAGGCTCAGCGGCCATCTAGGGAAACCTACCAAACCCACACATTTCTGAAAACTATACACTCGCAGGGAGTCCAGAGAGGTATCACTTCCATGGGTCCCCCAACATTTTCCTACCCTGAATCCCCTGCAAACCTTAAATTTAGCTGGAAAAAATCACTAATTTCTCACAATTTCTGTGTGGGAAAGCTCTGGAATCTGTGTGTATCTTCAAATTTCCTACCACCCAGCGTTTCCCTCGGTTGCCCGATAAAAATGGTACCTCACTTGTGTGGGTAGGCATAGTGGCTGAAACAGGAAATGGCCCTAATCGTACTGTGGTGACTTCAAAATTACCTATAACAAAACTACCTGGTTTTGGTGGGGCACCTGTTTTTATGGCCCTGGGATCGCCACCATCTAGGGAAACCTACCAAACCAACACATTTGTGAAAACTAGACACCCTTGGGAGTCCAATGAGGTATGGCATGCGTGGATTCCCCAATGTTTGCCTACCCAGAATCCCCTGTAAACCTCAAATTTAGCTGAAAAAACCGGGGCCGAAAACTCATAGAACCCCCCTTGCAAAACCAGGTTGTTTTGTGATAGGTAATTTTGATGTCACCTCAATAGGTTTTTGGCCCTTTCCTGTTGTGGATACTTGACTCACCCACGCAAGTGAGGTACCATTTTTCTTGGGAAACCGGGGGGAATGCTGAGTGGTAGGAAAATTGTGGTTTTTCTGACAACAGAATATTATGACACAGTAATGCAAGGAAAATGAGTGACTATAGTCACATTTTGAGGTTTGTATGGCATGAGTTAAAAAACTTGTTGGGATCCATGATAGGCACACCACCCAGCACTCCCCATTTTTTTTACTTTTTACTTTACAGAAATATCTAAAGTTGGTAAATGTTCCCAAGAGACACTACACCTTAGCACAGAAAGACAAATGAGACAAATATGACTGCCTATCCACCTGTTCCTCAAGTACACACACATACTGGTTGGATTTGGCCCGAGGGTGAGTGAAAGGTTCAAAATGTATATTTTATTAACAAGAGATTTCACATAAAGGAAATACACTGGAAATAATTAAAAGGTTAAATACCTGAAACAATGACTCACCGCTCGTGAGCTGTAAAGCCATGACAAGGTACCAACCTCTTTACAGGCCATGCACACACCATTCATACTTGACACACACTTTCACACCACCAGCTACGGCCCCAGCACATTACAAAACTCACATTCACAGACAATGTGGAGACAATGTGCACCCTGGCAGAGAGAGGCAGAAAAGACAAATATTCCTTCAAAATGAACAATTCCTTAAGTGCTCACACATACTGGTTGGATTTGGCACGAGAGTGGGTGAAGGTTCAGAGTGTTAAAATTTTATTAACAAGAGATCTCGCAAAAAGGAAATGCACTGTTAAGATTTAAAAGGTTAAAAACCTGAACCAATGACTCATAGCTCGTGAGCTGTAAAGCAATTGCAATGCACCAACCTCTTTACAGGCCATTCACACACCTTTCATACGTGACACACAAGACCATTCACACCGCCAGCCGTGGGACCAGCACATTACAACATTCACCATCAACAGAAAGCGCCATTCAAGGGCCCGTCACTTTCATAAGTCCACATGACGGACACAGCAATTACACTGGCTGGTGGTTGACATAGTGTTTGCAGTGGTGTTTGACTAGCAGAGTGTGTAATGACCAGCAGCAAGTCACTACTCACACACTGCCAGCCAAATGTCAGCCCACACACACCGCCAGCCAAGCACCATCCCACCCACACTGCCAGCCAAGTGCCAGCCCACGCAGACTGCCAGCCAAGCGCCAGCCCATGCACACCGCCAGCAAGTGCCAGACCACCACACTGCCAGCCAAGCGCCAGCCCACGCACACCAACAGCCAAGCACCAGTCAACACACACCGCCAGCCAAGGGCCAGTCCAGGCACACCGCCAGCCAAGCATCAGTCCAGGCACTGTGCCAGCCAAGCGCCAGTCCATGCACAAAGCCAGCCTAGCGCCAGTCCACGCACACTGTCATTAAATTTTTTTAACAAGAAAGAAAACACAAACCAATTGCAACTAGATACAAAACTATAACTACAAAATCAACTGCAGTTACAAAAGAAGTCAATCTATTGCCAAATCTGAAACTGAACAACAACTATATAAAACCATACAGACCAGGCAGTACACTATTAGACTCACGGTTGCTCCCAAAAACTCTTTTGAGTGTGATACAATCTGAAACATGTGGGCACACACAGCCCAGGATCAGAAGGATAATCGGCACAGTCCATACGACTCTCCTTCCGCATACCTCTTTGCAAGCATACTCTACATTTCTTACAGGGATTGTTTTTTTTCGGCGTGGGAGGAATTACATCAGGAAAGTGGCGATCTTTCAATCTAGCCACATCCTCCACCACTCCAATCTAGGAATACTTGACTGTTCCACAACAAAAAGGCTGCAGATCAAAGACTCCTGAAACTGAACAAAAGTCATCTTTGACGCAGGAGAACACTCCTTGAACACAACAAAAGCATTGAAAGTTGCTAAATTAAAGAGATGGATGGCCAACTTCTTATACCAAATGTAAGCCTTACGAACAGCAGTGTAAGGTTCCAACCTCTGATCTACTCTCGAAATCACCCATGTGCTTATTGTAGTCTACAATGCACACAGATTTGCGCACTTCAGCAACCTGACCCCAGACAGTCACAGGTGGAGTACTCTCATCATGAATGGTAGTGAACTTATACACATTTTCTCCTGCCCACAAATTTCACAGCAGTTCCTCACAACGCAAGGCTATCCCCCTGAAGCTTTTTGCAAACAAGCTCTTTGGGTAACCTTTACGGTTAGAGCGGATTGTGCCACAAGCAAAAGTGTCCACTTTGAACAATTCCTTAAACAATTGCAAAGCAGTGTAGAAATTATCAAGGTACAAATGGTGGCCTCTGTTAAACAGTCCTCTAGCAAGATCCCAAACAATTTTCTCTGAAACTCCAAAAGTGGATGGACAACGAGGGGGATCAATAGTGGAATCCCTACCAGTGTACGCCCGGAAAATAAAGACATATCCTGTCCTACTCTCAGACAACATATACACCGTAAAAGCATAATGTGCCCTCTTGCTAGGAATGTACTGCCTAAAAACCAAATGGCCCTTGAGCAGGACCAAAGACTCATCAACAGCTATTTCTTTCCCCGGAGTATAGATCTCTAAAAATCTGCGAAGTAATCAAGAACAGGCCGAATCTTAAAAAGACGGTCACAGTCAGGGTGATCTCTTGGCAACGCCAAAGCATTTTCAACAAAATGCAGCACCTGAAGCAAAAGGAAATACAGCCGTTGCCATCAAGGGACTGGTAGACCAATATGAAGCCAGGGATGGCTTCCTCATCAAGCCCATCAAAAAAGTAAAACCCAAAAACTTCTTCATCACATCCAGATTTGTGTGAGTGCACCAGTTAGCCCTAGAGGGGGAACATCCTTTATAACGGAACTTTTACAACGCGGTACCGTTACCACGCAGGTTTTACAACAAAAGTCGTTACAACGACTTGCGCTGGAGGGCGCTTTAGGATAGGGAATAGTTTAATTTACTATCCAACACCTTCCCTACTATCCACGGGGACTGGAGTTGGAATACTAAATTAAACTATTCCACTATCCAGCGCCCCCAAAACAAGTCGTTGTAACGACTTGCGTTGTAAAATCTGCGTGGTAACGGTACGCGTGGTAAAAGCACGCATTGTACCATCATACATCCTCTAGAGTGGGGCCTAAGTCTGGCACCGTTGTCCCTCAAAAACTGTATACAAATTAGTCTGCTCCACAACCTCAGCCAAAAATACATCATCCATAAAAACTGAAAAAACTGTATAGGCAAAAAATGTTTACAATCCACTCTACACCTTCCATCATCCCTAAAGGCAGGCAACACATCGATGTGGCCTTAGGACAAAACACTTCTCATAACGAAATGTGTAAATATTAGGGTCTACTGTTCTCCTACTGTTTCTCTCTATTAATCATTAAGAGACAGTTGGAGTGAAGATAACCCATAAACACTCTACTCATAACATCTTGTACTGATGCAGTCACTCGCAACATTGACGCATTCTAGGAATGCTTAGTTATGCGCAAACTGTGTTCATTTGCCAGATTTCCTGGGAAGTTTTTATCAGGGATACATACATTGTGACTAGGGAAGAGCAATTCCTTAAGCTCTGATTCTCAAACACTACGTTTCCCAATATGCCTTGAGGTTAGAGGGGGGCGCCCGTCATATAAACTAAAAGACGCTAGTGCTCCTAGATGCTGATACAATTACATCTCCTTAGCATTTTCATGTTTACCGACATTACATTTTAACAAATAATGAGTTTTGTAGCAAGACGGGTAATGTTTTCGCCGGTGCGGAAAAACTACATCTCCCGGCTTGCCCTGTAGGTCAGGTGACCGTGAGTTTCGCGTACCGATCGTACGCGGCATTAAAAATGGCGAGCGCCTACCGTTCGGTGCCTCCCCAGACAGCGCAGACGCCAGTCCGGAGAAACCGACGGTCAGGTGAGTGTGGGGGCTTGTAAATTGTTTCCCCTTCATATTAGGCACTAGTGAAAGCATGAGCACTGTCATGTCATTGCCTGTAACTTTATTGCTCCGCCTTTCAGACTGTTCGAAAGCATGAGGTTGCGAGTGGCGTTTCATACCACTGCCACGCTGCCTTCAATCTGTTTGCCCAGTAAAGGTTAAAGATAGTTGTAAGAGAATACTGTTCAGCAATATTACAAGCAGAGCTATTTAATAACGGGCTGATGGTAAAAAGGGAGACTGAGGTATATCGAGCACCTTTGGTTGTGCTTATTAGTAAGGCTGTCATTGACATTTGATCTTCAGTCGGTGAGGAGATTGAGAGTTTGCCTGACCTATTAAAAAGTTAACCATCGTTTGGTTGGGTGTAACTTTAATACTCCGGCCCTGAGAATTGGGTAATAATATTACAAAGGGTCCACTTTAATAATACCACTAAAGAATTGATCCAGATCACACTCTTGTATGAAACACCATCAAGTTTTAACAAATAATTATAGGATCTGCTGAGTCCTGTATTCTTTGAATCTATGACTCATTTTTCAGCACAACAATAAAGCTTCTAATTGTCTCGCTAATTCTTACCTTATTTTAATTCCGAGCGGTGCTCCTCTATTCCTGAGCTGCTGCCAGGTGGGGTGAAGCGCCATCACCACAACTAATGAGTGAGTGGCTATACATGTCCTGCAATGGTATAATTGTGACATGCAGTGATAATGTGAAAACCTATTTCAACACAATGTTATAAATTTACTAGTTATAAATTTATCGGATTGATGCATTGTAAATTTGACATAATGTTGTCAAAAAATTTTGATTTTGTGTTTCATGTTTCTCCTGCTGTATCTTCGACATGATGTGGCGATAGTCTGTGGTGGAGTAAAATACCTGAAAATAACAGGTGATATCCATTTTAATTGCACATTATATAAGCAGTAGTTACCATCAGGTCCTGAAGAAAGCATTTGGAACTTTTCCATTTGAATGCTGAAACATGTCGACCATTATTGCTCACAGATATTTTGTTAAATCTGTTTATTCAAGTTATTTTTTAGATTTGGAGAACTGAGAGATAAAATTAAACTCTAACGTCTACTCAGTTGATCCAATTTTAGTCTTCTATTTTCACTGATTATTTTTTCACTTTTTTTGCACTGCTTATCCAGTGGCCATCTATATTAATAACCTTATACCTAACCACGCTTTCTGTGAACACATTTGGTTAAAGTACTAACACAACCGTGAGATTATCTGTAGGTTGTGTTCTTTGTCTCCTGGGCAAGGAGTACCCACATGATGTCAAAAGGGCGGTACAGAATGGCTACTGATGGGAATATTTACCCATGCCCTTGAGTTTTAGCCTTGAGCACATATGTTACACTTGGTTGTACTTTTGGGTCTCCACTGTATTTGCCTATTGTGTTGAGGTCTGTGTCCACAGTTGAGTTACATTATTGTTTGACTCTTAGATACTTTATGTGTTATGAACACTTCCTGCACCATGTCTGGATCAACCCAGAGTCCAGCACTTCCAGTAGGAAGCCTTGCAGCCTATCAGAATATTGTGCTCCCTCCTCTCCCTCAGACGCACAGTCAGTCTCAAAATCCTGCTCAGAGGAAGATGCAAAAAGCATACCAACTACCTGCTGAGCAGTCATTCTACGGCTAGCCATAATCCTTACTAATAAAGGTAACTTGTCAAACAAGTCAACAACAACAAACACTTTGTAAAATAAGTAATAAACAAAATGTGGGTTTATCACAAAGACCTGTATACTCCAACACTATACCACTCACTTGCCAGAAGCAGCTAGACTAATCACCACCTACTCTGCACAGGCACAGTAAGGACCAACAGTATCCCACTAAAAAAGAAAAATAAACGAAAATTACACATAAGACAACGCAAAACACATCACAAAGAATTTCATGCTCAGAACACTAACTAAATATGCTGCTATTATGACACCACTTACAAAAAATGCATTAATGCATGACATTAATACTCATTTGGAGTAAACAAAACAAAAATGTTTTTCTTACCAAAAAAATACTACGCAAAACTGCAGATCAACCACTGCCGAAACCGCAAACAAGAATCAAAAACTTTGCACTTGAATAAAAAGGAGAAATAAAACATTGCAATCACATATGCAAATAATGCACTAGTCCACACACTATCCACCAGCCAAGCAAAGGTGGTAGGTTTGCCTAGCGGCATAAGGCCGGTCCACCCCCGCGGGGAGCAGAAGCAGCCAAATAATGCACCCTCATAAAGAGGGAGGGACCCTTGCCCAAGGGGTCACTCCCCAACACCAACATTTAAAAGTCCCTGGTGTCTAGTGGCTTCTGCCCCCCTAGGGGACTAATGGGCCTGAAAACATATGGCCGATCTGCCCCCAAAGGGGACAGAAACGGCCACAATATTCACCCCATAAGGGGGAGCAACCCATACCTTAGGGGCCGCTCCCAACAACACTAAAACAATCCCTGGTGGCCTAGTGAGCATACTGTAAAATTAATTGTTTATTTGGGTTGATCTGCCCTTCCAGGGGGTCAGAAACGGTCCAAATAAATGCTTACCAAAGGGGAGCTATCCCTTGCCGAAGGAGCCGCTCCCCAAAAATATATTGCTCCTCCAAGGGGAGCAACCCTTGCCCAAGGGGCTGCTCCCCAATAACACTAAAACAATACCTGGTGTATAATGGTCTAGACTCCCAAGGCCGATCTGCCCCCAAGGGACTAGAAGCTGCCAAACAAATTAACGTTCCCCAAAGGGGAACAATCCTTGCCTAAGGGGTCGCTCCCCACAAACATATTAAAAAAGAAAGAAATAATCCCTGGTGACCTAGTGGGCATAAAAAGAATTTAATATTTGACTTGGTCCGATCTGCCCTCCCAGGGGTGCAGAAACGGCGCAACTAATGCTCTCTAAAGGGGAGCTGCTCTTGCCTAAGGGGCTGATCCCCTAAAACATAATAAAAACAAATCCCTAGTGGCCTAGTGGGCACACAGCTACTTTTTTATTTATTTTAAATTCGATCTGCCCCCTCCCAGACCCAACTAAACAAATTGCTCCCTCAAGGGGAGCGAACCTTGCCCAAGGGGCTGCTACCTGACACAAAAAGGGCATTTAAAGGGAAAAAACGGGCTTTCCTGCTGCACGATCTCGCCTCAGGCGGGCTCGTGCAGCAGGAATGCTTTTAAAGGAAAACCCTTTCCTTTCCTCTGATGCCTTTTAAAACATACTCCCCACTCTCCCTGAGGAGAAACTCACCTGCTCTCCTCCGGATGCACTGGAAGCAAATGGCTTCCAGTGCATCCGGTATCCGGTCTCCGGCCTTGTGTGTTGACATCATTAGATGATGGGGGGACAGTGGAAGGGATTCACCTGCCTTCCCCGGTGGGGGCAGCTTCAAGGGTGGCCTGCAGGGGAGCGCCAGAGCTTACCCCGTGGGTGGGTGCTAGGATGGCTGGCAGCCGTCCAAACCACACTCCCACCAAGACGTCTGACGTCTCCCGGCCGTCCGACGCATGGAAGGAGTTATAGACCCAACCCACTTACCTTCCCATTGAAATCCTGTAGAGCGAGAAAAGCTGGGCTGGCATTGGGAGCCTCACTCCAAAATATATTAATGCATTGGGGTACAGGGCGTACTCCAACATATCACTGGTGGCTTCATCGCCTCTGGCTTTCCTCTATATGACACCGCACTATGAAACAAATGCAGAGCCTTGTGTCACTCTAATTTCCGCTATTTTTGTGTGAAATGTTAATAAACAGATTTGAACCATAAAAAGTTCATACACAGCATCAAGGCCAGAATTTTTGAATGAACAAGGCTGCAATAGCTCCGCTGTTCCCGAGAAAGCATGAGCTATAGGGTCCAGCAGACTCAATCACACACTGTTATGTGCCCCGGTTAGGCCTAAGTAATTGAGCTACACATTTTCTTACATTGTTGTAATTTTGCACAATAACATTTCTGCTGTGACCTTTTGCACATTTTTGTGTGCACAACAATGTCGGATTAGTTTCTCTGAAACTACTTTGTTCACACATCTAGCTTCGCATAACATTATCACGATATCTCAAACACCAAGTCCAAGTACAAGGCCTTTTTATGAACTATTTACAAATGTCTTTCTATCTTCATCCACGGGGCGACAGGGCTATCTGCATGTCCATAACATTGCTAATTTATACTGTTGTGTAGTTCCTATAAACCTACATAGGATCTGCGCGTTTAGACAACATAGACTGTGGAATTGGTGTCCAGACTTATTCTACACCCCCCACTGGGTATGTTTGCCTGTATACCAGCTAGCTCACAGTACCACTAGAAACTCCTCTTTTCAAAGAGAGTATAGTTCTTGGCAAATATCGAACATGACAACTCCGTCCCAGCAGGGATCGTGGAAACAGTACAGTACGTTTCGCTCAGTCACTCGTGCTCACTTTGTCTCAGCGAGATACACAGAATAAACGGTGGGAACGTTTTCCAATAAGCATTTATTGACCCAGCATCATTATAGTGTAAAATAGTTGTGCTGAAACAACCATAAGACAGAATCAGATATAAATGATTATGAGCACCAACGGAGTAAAAGGATGGTAAATTTCTACCATAGTGCTAAAACAATGAATACAGGCAGGTATTAAAATACATGACAGTAAAAATGTGTACTCCTTGCCATGCAAGTCTAACTAGTTGTACCTATATATATCTAGGATGTATGTAGGTGTATAGCCAATAATCCCTCTAGGATAAAGTCATCCCCATTACCTGAAGTGAGAGACTGTGGGATCCTGTCTTGGTCCCGAGATGGACACCCCGCAAGGGATGTCAGACCACTGCGATCTGGAGTGTCTGTGTGCAGAAACCTCAGCGCCTCGCGTCAGTGTGTCAGCATAGAAGTCCTTTTCTCCTCTGACTACCTCAGCAAGATAGGGTGTTTATATACCCAAAGTTGTACCCTCAGGGGTTCTACCTTGCTGTGGCATGTCGTACTTCGGATGATGGAAGGAATACATAGTTATGGTGCAGGAGATGGTAGTCCTGCTGAGTTTCCAAAAATCCTCATGCATAATGGATGAAGCTAGTTTTCAGGGAAACCCCCATGTCCTGTAAGCAGTACTGTAACTAGGTAGAAGGTCAGTCCCAAGAACAGTTATGTAGTGTAATGGTAGGGGAGAATATAGGTGAAAGGTTACATGACTACCTGAGCCTATATTGGGGTACCTATATAAACATAACATCTACTCCTCATCCGAGCGGACGACATATTACAATTCATACGTATTTATAGGTGTTGTATGCAAACAACTAATAGAGCCAATAAAATAGGGTTTTTTCAAAAAATTTAAATAATTGCGTAAGCAGTAGAAGTCTTTACTAAGAAATGTTCATATATATAGTTCGAGCAACTATGAGTGACTGAAAGCCATGCAGCTCAACAAAAATGTCTATTGTTTAAAATTCCAAATTTGGTTGTTTTGAAAAAGGCCAAATTGTTCCCAGCACACTATGAGCCAAATGTTTATGTGTCCTGGCTGGGAGACACAATATCGCTGTTGCTTGCCATCACAGATGATGATCCCTGCAAACCCGCACAGATTAGGTAATTCGAGCACTGATGTTCTTCTGCACTATCCACAGCTGATGCTGGGGAAGCCTTTGTGCCATCCAAGGCCTGAGTATTTGTTGAGAAGCCGGTATCCATTCCAACAGGAGCAGAAGCACCCTGTGGTGGCTCTAAGAATGCAGACATCATCATGGGAATATGCTGAGAACACGGCAGAACATAAGCCGTTATTGGGTCCAGTAAAGCATCAATGTCCGGTAGCGCAATTGATGGAAGTCTTAGACAGAGGTCCACACGCATTCTTGTCCCCAGAACAGGCATCAGAGGATAGGCAGAACACAGTCGATCCAGATTGGTCTAAATGACAGGAACCGAGACTCGCTCAGTTCGAGGCGGCGAGGTGTACCCAGATGGAGTACCTTGCGATGATGGTCTAGGCGCTCCAAGAGCGTTTTTTCCATCTCCTTGGTGCCTGGGGCGTCTATTGCGTAGCAGACAAATGACAATCAGGATACCTGCTAATAGAAACAGGATCAGCGGAAGACCTCCAAAAATGCCTCATAATACGGAGTGTATGAAGTTGGGAATAACTCCGAAGACTTTCTGAAAGGTGCTTAACAGTCCAGCACCTATGGTTTTAAGTAGGTGTACTATACCCGTCATATCACATATTTGAAGATACAATGTCCATTTCTGTAATATGTAAAGGGCAGTTTGTTCGTACTGGTGCCTGTATCTGAGCTGAGGACCTTGCGACCTGAAGATCATACGTTTCTCGGGCGGAGTTTAAGGGCACGGTTTTCTGTAAAAGCATGGCTTTCATTCGGCTCAGAGTATCAAACCTTAAAAAGGAAACATTCAACGAAGGCCATAATGGTGCCTTCCTGACTGTATGGGTCGGTTGAGACAATACTTGCATACAGCAAGTAACCCTTGAGCTTAAAGTGACAAGATATGCGATGCCCGGTGTATCCCACAACAACCTTGATAATTCAGCATCAAGTAACTCCCATTTGAAAGTAACTTGAACGCTGGATTAATCACAGCAGCTGGGGACCCTTTCAAGTGACAAGAGACAGGATAAGTTTGCACCTGAACTATTACAGGCCCCATGAAGAATGATATCCTGGCCTATGAGAGATCCACTTAATGAGTTCTCGCAGTTCGTACGGCTTGGAAACACCTCTGTGTCCCCACTCCCACATCGAAATCTGAATGGCAATTCCCAAGATTCCTTGCTGAATTCCTTACCCATCACTCCTCAGCTGCCGGCCTGTTGTTGTTCCTGGCAATGCTGAAACTGGAAAATTATAACTGGTAATGTTATATGGCCATGGATTAACCATTCTGTGGATGGTGGACTCTGCCACAGTGAAGGGTAATTGGTCCAGTGTTCCAATACGCAGCATTGTATATTTTGCTCCCCCTTTTGCAATTGTTATCTGTTTTTTTAGTTAAATTGTATGCAGAGAAGAAAGACGTGCTGTTGATAAATCACCAAGGCACATAACCAGGGCACAATGATTACAGCGTCCACCTTAATAACATAATAGAACGTAGTTGAGATTGTCTGTGTTGTAGGATGGGTAAATCCTGTTCTAGTATATCTATAGCAGAAGATACAATGTTGCCCAGTGAATAAATCCTGGATGTTAATGTAGTCATACCATTGTCAACTACAGCTAAAGCCTTTTCTAGGTTAATTCTATCTATTTCACGAAGTCTCTCCGCAGCTTCTTGTTGAGAGATTTTCCAGATTTCATTATAGACAGCGTATAAGAAACGTTTCTTACGCGGCTTTCGTGGACCTAAATCCCTTAGGTCCACCTCATTTGATAGTAAGGATAAGTGCTGTTTCACCTGGGACAGTGTCGAGGTTTTTAGTCAATCGAGGCATAACTTCCCAACACTGTATGGCGTCACCGCCCCCGGATGTTCTCTTTGTTTATAGGGTTGGTCTGACCTATGGATACTAAACCCTTTGGTGGTACCCCTTCTGTTTGTGTATGTAGGCCAAACTACCTATCCCTTCCAATTGGGGTTTGATGAATTGTACTGTATGATGTAATCTATTGTATCCCCCTCCACGTGATGTAAAGTTTTGCCACCTCTCAAAGTGTGATGGTGTTGGAATCCAAGGTGTGTTAAAATCTTTGTTCTTGGCTATTCCAAGACAGGAAGTCTGATGCAGTGTCATTCAGAAATATTATCTGCTGTGAAATGAGGCACACTTTAAATAGTTCTTCTGTTCCCTGGACTTGCCATTCCTTTGAACCCCAGACTGATTTTATGTCTATCTTGTCCTTCCGTAAGTCGACACCCAGTTCAGACATTTGGGAAATAAAGGATTCAGAGTAAATCTGTTTGGTGTTAGTCAGCATATTTTTTTGTGCAGATGTAGGTGCAACCTTCTAGTAATATGAGGTCGGGTAAGAAGTGTTAAACCCTGAAAAATAAGGAAATTTCTGTGCAAACGTTTTCAAACTACCTTTTGGTGGTGTTGGGCAAAGCTCTCCTTGGTGGTATGTAAAATCATTTCATGGGATACTGGACTTGTGTAAAAGTGATGACCATAATATTGGCAATTGTACATAGTGGTATAGTCTGATGTATCTTCTAACATTTCAATGTACTGGAGGTAATGATATAATTCGGAGAAATTTTAAACACATAAGGTATTTTCAAAAGTTCAATTAGACCAAATAAATCATAATCAATTTTTTCCGAAACTATACCATCAGGAATTGAAACATTGGTAATGTTCACCAAGGACAGGTCTCTTTGTTCACGATGTGAAGATGTAGGAGTTTCATGACCAAATTCCCATTTGATACTGCAAAGCATTCTGGGAGTGGTTTCCATTCATAAGTAAGCAAAAGACAGTCACTTGGCCAATCCAGAACAGAGAAAACAATATTCCAGTTATTATCCAGAGCTGTAGCCAAGGTGATACTAGGTAAGTCTTTTTCAGACAAATTTAGAATTCATGAAGTTTTTGCTCACAGGAAACTTGAGCTGTAGTTGTTTCGGGTTCACTGGGATCCAGAGAGAAGGTAGCCGGATGCAGTTTGATCTATTTTTGGTAGCTCAGCAGGTTTTGTTGAACTGGCAGATGTCCCTTCTAGAGGCATATTTATGTAGACATTGGTGTTAGGCCAAATTGAAATGTCTCTTTCATTTGGGTTTTGAACTTCCGTTTCAAGAGGAACGAGTTCCATTTCATTGTTGGATATTCCATTACTTTGTATTGGTGACTCTTCAAAAGTTATGAGTCTTTCTGTCTGAACTTCCTGTATGGTAGCGAGAGTAGAGCGTTGGCTGCCTCAGAGCCCATGAGGCCTACTATTCAGTATGGGCCACATAGTGTGGTTTGATCTGATCGATGGAGTCAAATCTCTTTTCTATTTTGCCAGCAAGAGGTGGAAGAAGTACTGTTGCTGTTCCTGCGACAGCTCGGACAAGTACAGGCGTCTGAATGAAGGCCCAAATTCTTTCTTGTCCACAATATTTTCTCTGACTAGATCCCCGACTTTTGGGATCCAGCCAGGTCTTGCCTTGACTGATTTCAATTCCCCAGTGGCGGTGCGTTTTACTTGCATGTTGCTTTGTTCTGCCCGGAATTCATTGAGATCCTATAAAACAGCCAAACATTTCTTGATGTCATATGGTTTTCCATCTGCCACTGTGCTTTTACAATCGAGCTCAGGTACCCACATCCGCGTCCAAAATAGGACTTCTTAAGGAGTGACACATTATAGGGAACTTCTTGGCATATTGTTAAGGGCTTATTGGACCCCGTATAAATGATTGACCAATCTACGCCCCAAACCTAATACTCTCACTATTAAAGATTGGTTTAAGTCTCGTTTTTTCCTCTCTACGACCGAATTTCCCTTGGGATGGTACGGAGAGGAGTACCACAATGCAACACCAAAACTTCCCATGGATTCCATGTAAGCCCTAGCGCTAAACGCAGGGCCACGGTCAGGATGTAATGTGCCAAATGCGTATGTCCCTATAACGACTTGCAAATCTTTTATAACAGTTCCAAGTGTCATACCCATAGGAATCTGGAGCACAAATCCACTGCCACCAAGATGTACTTGTAAGCCCCATCTGATTGTAGGGGGCCGCAGTGGTCCAAATAGACACAAGCAAGTGGTCTGTCTGATACTAAAAATGGTGTCTGTGCTGGACGCTCCACAGTGGAACCCTTCATCTGTTGACAGATGTCGCACTTTAAGACAAAATTCTTCATCTGTTTATTTAAGCCCGGCCATCAAAAGCGTTGTTTAAGTAAAGAAACCTAGACCCTCGTGTGCGTATAGAATTAAGCCTAATCTGCGATCCATGTTTGGTATTACTCTATCCCAGACACCTGGAATTTGAGCATACGGAATGTTATTTGCATCTAACTTGTAGGAGTACTTGAGGCTGTGCTGTTTTTGCGTGAATCAATGACACCTACCATTATCTGTCCATCTATTCTTGTTTTTGAATGATTGATTGAAGCTATGGAAGCAGTTCTTACTGCCCCTTTTGTGGCTTCATCGGCCAATGAATTCCCTTCAACGTGAACGCCATCACGTTGATGACTCAGCGTGTGTATCATGTGAGCTCTTGGTAGTTCATTTTTCAACTCAGCTACCACTTCCCATAGCATTTTATGCTTTATTGTGCAACCATTTTAGTCTTTAAAGCCATTCTGACCCCAGTAGTGAAGATATTCATTGTATAACTGGACACAGTAAAAAGAATTGCACACTATTAGTGTGGGGAATTCTCATTTTGTATTTATTAGTGCAAATAAAAGGGCATTTAGTTCTGCCAGCTGTGCCGTGCAATATCCTAGAGACTGTGTCTCCGTACTGCTAGTATGGAACTTGCCTTCCTGCATACGACCTTCACAATTACACACACGGCACTGTATTGTTGTTTACTTCCTATGGCGGGCTGAGCAGAACCGTTAGTGTAAATAATGTATTCATACTGATCTAGAGGCATTATTTCAGTGTAGAGTCTGTATTCTTGCAGTGAGAGAATTAGCCCATTGTATCCATCTTGGATATAAGGCTTTAGCATTAGGAACGCTTGCCTTTGTAGCAGCCTCTAAGGTTGGTAATGGAGTTGCGACAATTATTCGTTTCCCCTGAGCCAGTGGCTTTCTCTGACTACAGGGGCCTGCACTGCTGTCAGGTTTTTTTCCATAGAAGCAAAATGCATTTCAGCATTTGTGTACAAGTGTAATTTGTATGCTATTGATACTGTTTCACCTTCATTGAAGGTTAGGTAAATATATCCTGATAACCCAGGGACTATCTGTATCACCAGGTTGCGTACATTTACGCGTGTCTGCAAGTGTTTTGATGCTATCATGTCAGCCAACGAAGGATATCTGTATGTTCCTGTGTCCACTGCCTAACTGGAAAATCAGGTCTTATTAAGTCGTAGAAATGGTTTACTTTTTCTGCATAATCTAAAATGCATGTTCTGCTGAAATGTAGGAATCCCAATATGGATTGTAAGTTTTTCATCAATTTAGGAGGTTGGAGCAGCGCACACGTTTCTAAAAAGTTGTCTGCCAGGCTTTTCCCTTCACTTGAAAGCTCATATCCCAAAAATAGGACATTGAGGTGGGCTATTTTAGATTTTTTTAAAGTTGAATTTGTAGCCCCTAAATGATGTTGCTCACCCTGGTCAAGAAATCCTTCAAATCATCCTCCATCAGATAAATATCATCTACATAGGACAATGCCTCTTCATCCAACCTCTAAAGTAACTCTATTACCCTAGCGGAAAGCAACCCAGGGCTATTCCTGTACCCTTGGAGGAGTCGACAAAATTGATGCTGGGAACCTAGCGCTGAAAATGCTGTCAAATACCTGCTTTCAGCCGCTATATTTTGGCACAAAAATCCATTAGAGATATCTAATGTTTTGTATTTTTTCCGCACAGTGCTATTCATTAATGCAGAACTGTGGGCATTCTGCACTGCAAATGCTTTAGTGCATGTGTTCAGATGTTGAGTAGTCTAAAACTAGACAGTATGAATTATCTGTTTTTTTTCAGGAAACAAAGGAGCATTCATTGAGGAGGTGCAAGTTTCAATTACACCTTGGTATTCAAGCTAATCTAAGACCTCCCTGATCTGTTATTTCGCTTTTTGTTTTATTGGGGACTGTCTCTGAGGAGTTGGAGTATTTTTTACTGGTATTACATGGTGAGGTGACTAAACATCCCTCCCAACATGGTTGCAATATAGTGCTGGAGCAAGTGCTACCGCCCACTCCTGTGTGTATATATGTTTTCAATATATGAGAACGAGGTCCCTTTGAGCAATTCATAACAGTTGCAGGCGGCCAATCTTTTCCAGCTAAAAAGATGTCATTCATCTGGAGTGTTATTTCAAGTAACCTATGTGGGACTCTTACTTGTGTACCAGGTATCTCCACCGTGATATGTTAATTCAACTCCGCTGTCACCAGGAAATCTATCAGGTTCTGGCGATTTATTGTTACTTCTGCTGCGCTGTCTAGCATCGTCAGAGCCCATTCCCCGTTCAGAAGTTGAGCCCTCAGAATTCTGGGCATGCCTAACTTTAAGACCTGCTACTTTTTCTTTTTCAATTGAGGGTTTGATTTAGGGTTTTCTTTTTTGGAAGTATTGTCTGAAGCGTGTTGTGTGTTTTTGGACTTTGTACGCTCCTTTTGTCTATGTTCTGACCGTCCTTCCCTCCCCGAGTTTTTTGATGAACCCTGAAAGGAGCAAGAGGAACTTGTAACAGTATCTTGGTACCTGTCAGGTTTTTTAATGTTATCACAATTCCTAATTCCTGCTGAGTAGACCCACCCCTGGATTGTGATCTGTTCTCTCTATTGTTTTGTTGTTTATTGTTATCCCATTTCTTCTTCAAAGAAGCAGGTGCTTGCTTGTTGTTTTTTTTTCAGGACCACCCATGAGTTAAGGTTTTACTGCTCTAGCTCCCAAATTGTCTCTACCTAATTCAACGTAGGTATCTTTGATATTTTTAGGTAATTCATGTTCCTGTTGTAAAGGAGTGAAATCCCTCAGGCATTGACGTATTGCCACTGCTGCTGCCTCCCCTTTTATGTTGTTTTTTTTTTTAAGTTTCAAAAACCTTTATTGATGTAGTGCCCGGTATAACAATACAAAATATAGACTAACTAAACTTACCCCCCTCCCCTACCGTCGTACCAATGCAGATAAGAAATAAACAGTACAAGGTTGACCAGTCCAGTGCAAAATAGTCCATTAGCATATACGAATAAGCAGTAACACATCATGTCTAGCATGCAGTCTCAACATAGGTCAATGGTGGAGCATCACAAGTGAACCCATGCAACATCTCCCCGCCTTCATCGCCAATTCTGCTAAGTGTGATTAGAAGTACTTTGCCATATCAAGCCTCGGATCAGAATTCCACAGCAGGCCTGCCCGCCAACTCATGACTTATGTGATAACACCTACGTGGTGCAAGGGGGCATCTGTCACAGGTGTATTTTCCCCTTCCTCCTGGTCTGCCTCTCGCACAAGAAGATATGAGGTGAGTGGGCCCCAGATGTCTTTCTGGCATGATTTGAGGGGAAGTGTATCAGCGTAGTGATGCATATAATCCTGCCATGTGGACATTGTGTGGATCAGGTCTTTGAATTTAGGGGCGTAGCCTCTTCCCCATTTACGCTCCACTTGTCGCCTCGCCAGCAGTAACCCCATTGTTAGAAACTTTTTGTGCACTGTGTTGATTCCCTGGGTCAAGCCCAGGAGGGCCACGGGCGGATATAATGCCATGTGGGTACCAATCATGCTCGATAATTCCTGAAATGTCTGCATCCAGTAAGCCATCCCCAGGGGACATTCCCAAGCTAAGTGTAAAAAACCCGCCCCTTCTTGACCGCATCGCGTGCATGCATCATTGTCCCTGAGGCGGAACCTATAGAGCTATGGTATAGGCGGTGCAAAAATGTAAAGTGATTGAGGCGCAACCTGCTGTTACCAGTTATTGCCTCTGTTTGCCCGCAGCAGAGCTCCCATTGTAAGTCTGTCAGGTTGATATTCAGATCTGTGTCCCATTCCTGCCTGGCACGAATGGGGCGCGAGGGTGGTAAATTCTGTGTGTACTGATAAAGAAGGGAAACAACATGCCGAGAGTCATCAACCTGTAGCAAGGCGTGTAACTGGGCTAATGTATCTGGTTCTTCCAAAAAAGCAGGCGTTACAGCCTTTACACTTTGCCGTAGGCGGGTATATATAAATGTGCCCATTGTCGTCGGCTCACAAGTCTAAAAAAATTGTTCTTTATAATGAAACTGCCATCCCACATAGAGATCTCCCCAGGTACCATTGTTAAGTTTCTCTAGCATCTTCCGACAGATCCCTTCACAAGTGACCTGCAATAAGGGATTTTGCATTAGGGACATCTTGGGAGAGTACAACATGGGTATCTCAAGTTTACGAGCTATCCGTTGCCATGCTAGAATCATACAGTCTATCATGGATGGATCTCGATCCCGCGCCTTCACTGCAGTGAAGAGTTCGCATGTCGTGGGCGTCGGGGCCATATAGCCATCTTCCACCGCCAGATGCGGCATAAAGTACGGCGGGTGAAACCAATACATGGAAAAATGAGCTTGCGAACATTAATAATAAATTTCAAAATTAGGAACGTCATATCCGCCCTGATGATATGGCAGCATCAAAGTGGCCAGGTTTAGTTGTGCCTGCTTCCCCCCCCATATTAGCCTCGTAAGCAGAGAGTTAAGTGTACTGAAGAAGAAGGTTCCGGGATGGTAGGGTATGTTAATGAAGAGATACAACAGTTTTGGCAACAAAACCATCTTAATTAAGGAGATTCTTCCCGCCATGGAGAGCGGAAAGCATATCCACTTGGTGATGGTATCTGTGATTTTATCGATGGCTGTACCATAATTTAGGCGCATGAGTGTGTCCCTGTCTCTAGTGACAAGTATCCCAGGATATTTTATCTCATCCATTCCCAGGCCAGGGGATAGTCCAGCGGGTGAGGAGGAGTGGTGTCCATAAGGGAAAAGATGGCAGGCTTGGACCAATTAATTTGTACCCCAGAGATAGCCCCAAATTTTGTTATCTCACGCAGAATGGGGTTGAGATTTTCATAAGGTTTTTTAACATTAAGCGTCATATCGTCCGCATAAAGGGAGATAATGAGCTGTCTGGACGGGTAAATTAATGCTTTGTCATTATGGTGCTGCCGTAGTTTAGCAGCTAAGGGCTCAATGGCTGAGGCAAAGAGGACGGGGGACAGTGGGCAGCCCTGCCTTGTGCCTCTAGATACGGTGAAGGGAGAGGATTTGGCCCCATTCAGGAGAACTGAGGCTACCGGGCGCTGGTATAGCAATTGGAGCCATTGGAGGAAAGTAGAGGGCATCCCCATATAGCTCAGTGTTCCTAGCAGGTAGTCCCACTCCAGGGAGTCGAACGCTTTGGTAGCGTAGAGGAATACAGCAACTGCCGAGCACTTAGGGTCGATGTCCTGCAGTACCGCAGCCAAGGTCCTGAGAGTAGGCGATGTGGCTCGACTTGGTATAAAACTCGCTTGATCAGGTAACACCGAGCGCTGCATTAGCAGATTTAGTCGGGTCGTCAAAACTTTAGCTAATATTTTAGTATCACAAGTTAAAAGGGACAGGGGCCGATATGACTCACAGTAGAGTGGGGACTTCTCTGGTTTTAATAAGGAGGTTATAAGCGCCTCCCGCATCGTCACAGGCAAACTTCCCTCCTCCAATGCTGCCTTCAGGATAGGTGCCAGAACGGAAAGATAGGTTTTGTAGAACTCTATTGGCAACCCGTCGGATCACAGGGCCCGCCCAGATTTCATCTGCATGATGGCTTCAGTTATTTCATCTAGTTCCAGGTCTAGATTAAGAAATTTCCATTGGGTATCCCCTAGCCAGGCGAGGCCAGTATCTTTGAAATAGTCAGGTAAGTCGAGGGGAGTGCCTCTTTGAGAGGAGTATAAATTACTGTAGTAGTCTCTAAGTGTGTGCAATTGATCAGGAAGGTTTCTATGCATGGTGCCATGAGCATCCTGTAGCTCCGTTACATAGCTGGAAAATCTAGGTGGTTTAACCACAGATGCTAGGGCTTTCCCTGGGTGATCCCCTTCTCCATAAATCCTTGCCACATGCTGCCTCCCCCGGTACTTACACTCCCTATCAGCCAGGTCTCCGTACTCTGTGAGTTTGTCGCGTATGTCAGCTCTTATGTCGTTCCTATCTGGATCGGAGTTCAGCTCGTAATCCAGGTGCTTAAGGTCTTTTTCCAAAGTGGACAAGCTAGTGTGCAGTGATTTGAGAATACCTCCACCCTTGGATATACACCATACCCGAACTGTAACCTTGAACGCTTCCCATACTATTGTGATGCTGGGGTCAGAATTCAGATTGGGGTAAAAAAAATCTTGAATGTCTTGTTCCAGTTAAGTTTTAAATGCCGTATCTTGGAGATGCAGCGGGTTGAGGCGCCAGCTGTTATCTGGGGAATGAGTATGGGGCACATGCATTACAGCGACTACCGGGGAATGGTCTGAGTGAGTGCAAGCTAAGTGCGTCACCCGTTACAGCCAATGCGCCATGCCTGTGGTCACAAAAAGGTAGTCTAGTCTGGCCCAGGATGAATGGAATGCCGGGAAGTGTGTTCCTTTCCGCTGCTCTGGGTGCTTGTACCTCCAGGAATCAAGTAAGTAACCCTCCTCGACAAAGTCACGCAGTATTTTCTGGGTCTTCGTGTAGTGTGTTGGGGAGTCTCGGGATCTATCCATGGGGGGGGGGTGCATCACTGTGTTAAAGTCTCCACCCCAGATAACATAAGTAGTACCTATCTCCTGGATTTTGCTCCTTAGACAAAGAAGGACTTGCGTATCATCAATGTTAGGCCCATAATAATTAGCAAATGTCAAAGTATATGAGTGGAGTCTACCCCAAAGCAAACAGAATCTACCCTCTGTGTTAGTTTCCGATCCACTGGGTATGAAGGGTACCCCTCGTTTGATCAAGATAGTCACTCCACGATAATACGTAGAGTATGATGTAAAACAGCGGTGCGAGGCCCATCTTGAAGCGAATTGGGGGTCAGGGTACAGGGTCCTCCCCTCCCATAAAAAAACTCCATAATGGAACTGCTTATACCCCTTTTTTACGTAACTTTTGGGGGAACGCCCTTGAGGGAACACTCTAGGGACACACAACCTGCCCTCTTCCCTCCATACTCTCACCCACCCACTACACCACCAGTAGGCGGGTAGCTACAGTGGGACGGAGACAAGTAGCAGAGCCAGACAGTATACCCAACAATAAATGTGTATATACATCACCAACGCAGTTCAGTCTGTTATGAATCGGGCAGCAATGAAAATATCTGCAAACACCAATGACAGGTATATAGTTCAGTGCGGGTCCGACCGGAGCGACAGGGATCTGGAACGATCACGTGTTCCTGATTCGGTGGTAGCTGAGCGGCTGTGGTGTCGAAGGTAGTCCTCGGCCTGCTGCGGGTTCAGGAAGAAATGCTGCGATCCATGATGAGTTATCCTTAGCTTCGTTGGGTACATCATAGCGTTGGGGATTTCCACCTGGCATCCTGCACTGATTGAGTAAAGTCTGGAAACAAGGCCAGCGTCGTGTTGTCTTAGTGTACCTGCTTCTTCTCCCGGGCAAGGCGCAAAACCGCATCCCTGTCGCTGTAGTTTAAAAAGCGGGCTTTCACTGGGCCGGCGGTGTCCCCGGCGGCGGGCGAGCCGTTAGAGACCTGTGCGCTCTTTCGACTGTAAGGATTCACTGCCGAAGAGTTCCACAACCAATTTGTCTATGAAGTCCTCCATGCGCCCTGTGTTTGTAGTTTCTGCTAGGCCAAGGATACGAACGTTATTTCTTCAAGACCGAGCCTTGAAGTCCTCATTTTTATCAGCAATTACTTTAAGTAACTTGTCCATTTGCGACATCTGGTTTTTGCTCGTCGAGGCGTTGTCTTCGAGGTCTGATATCCTAGTCTCAGCCTCCTTTAGACGTTGTTCATGTTGTCTCAGCTTGGTGACCACTGTGTCCATCCGTGTGTTCATTGTATCTATTTTAGCGTCAATGGACGACAAACTTTGTTTCATGCCAAGCAGGATCACTTTCCAATCTTCTTCAGGCGTATCCGCGGTATCTGGATCCTCATGTTCCTCCGAGCGTGACCTGGGAGTCTTACGCGCCTCAAACAGGATTTTGGTCTGCTTAGCATCAGTGCGCCCCATATCGCTGACTGGCGAGTAGAACAGGGGAATGCAATGAAATGACCGGAAGATCCCACCACACTGATATGCAGATTAGAGGAGAAGCGCTATAGGACCCAAGGGAAGCGGAGTAGACAATGTCAATGAAAACAGAGAGGTCAGTGAGTCCGTGGTGCAGCACGCTGTGTTGCGGTAGCAGCAGTAAGTCGAGACTTCTGTGATGTGAATTTACCACACAGTCCAGATCCCCTAATGTGATAAGGATCCCTGTCCTACTCCGTGTGCAGGCAGTACCACGGAGCAAGACAGTGCCACAACCAGAGTCCCAGACACCCAGGGCAGTGCAGGGGGGGGTGCAGTGAAGAGCAGTAGAAGGCAGCTATACCAGAAGACACGTGGCAGCCCCAGCGTTGTCACTTTTCGTGTATCGCCTCCAATGTAGCAGTAATCAGCGGTGTGCTTAGTCTCAGCAATGGCTCCCCTTCACACTCACAGAATGCATACTCATGCCGTAGCCCTTGCAGCCTTATGGTACCTTCAAGACAGGAGACGAGCAGCACCTCTCCTACCCAGTTAGGGGTGCTGGGGCAGGCGGTGTTTCAGGCCTCAATTCATGTGAGCAGTATGCAGTGTGCCCAAGGAGTCCGGACGCTCTCTGCGGCAGCGGTAAAATGGCGGTCGCCTCAGCCGGCAGTGTGGTCGCCGTGCCGGCAACCGCCCCCAGCCGCAAACCGCACTCAGCGAGGGGCAAGGGGGTATGCCCAGTAGCGCTCCAACATCAAGGGTCCACAAGGACAGGTACTCGCGGGGCCCCCAGATATCTAGCAGCAGCGGGGGGCCTCGCGACTAAAAATGGCGGGTCTCGGTACGTTGCAGCACAGTTGTCACTGAGGGACAATGGGGCCAGATGAAGCCTTCCACAGCTCCGGCGCACTCACCGCACAGGTCGGGAGCCCCCGCTCTGCACCTCCAGAGTGCATACAAAGCAGCAATCTCGCACCACTCTAGTGCTGCGGCCTCCACAGCCTCGGTGTCCCGCTGCCCGGCAGCCCGCGTCTCGGCCCCAGGAGCAGCTCAGCACTCCTCACTCCAGTCTCCAGTGGGTTCTTCCTCCGTCTCTCTGCAGGCCAACACTATAAATCTGATATCGCTGGCATCAGAAGAGGATCAGGTGTTGCGTGGTGAGCAGTAAAGCATGTAAAGTTAGACCAGGATGGGCATCATGTTTATTTTCTGGTTTACTGGGCAGGAGCCTCACATGCGTGCGGCCATCTAGGTCGTGTGCCACCTAGCGCCCCTCCCCTTTTATGTTTGCTAGTATAAAAGGTGATACCTGGGCAAAATTACCTAATAATTTCATCCCTAGGTTCAGAGCAGGTTCTGCTCCATATTCATTCTGTATTTGTCCTAATACATTTGGTATTACTGCTAATGAACGAATGCCATGAGTTCTGGTATATATGGCAGCGAAAACTGTCCCCCAAGTGGTACAAGCCTCTATCTGAGGAGCTATACCCATTGGCAAGCAGATTGTTAAAATTCTGTGTTTTTCTTGAGGGCTTGTGTGTGGAAATACTGCATTTAGCTGTGTTCTTTTTTTAGCTATCCAGAATGGCATTTACTCACATTTAGTGGGCATTTTACCTATAACTGGTTGTAGCTTTTGTGGTGTTATTTTAGTTGTAGATCCCTGAATTTGTCCTGTTTGGTTTGCCCTTTGTTTATGGGAATCTATCCCATGAATAGAATACCTCTGTTCTATATGATTTGTGTGCCCCAATCAAGAATGTGACTGTCCCACCCCTAGCTGAGACTCCATAGTCTGCTAGTTTTAGAGTAAGAGCATTTCCAACATTTTCTGAAATGTTGATTTCCCCTTCTTGGTCTTCCCATGCTGTAACCGCATGTTGTGCTGGAGCAGCGGCGTCTTCGTCACCCATTATTTTGAAGAAGAAGAAAGTTTCAAGGAAACTGAGATAACGTTTTATTCACAGTAGGAACAATTTGCCTATCAAGCTTGATAAACCTACAGCCAATACATGGGATATGTATACTCAGCTGTGGCGAATAATTCCCTTCCCACTCCAGACATCTCTGGGGAAATGTGAGTAGGGGTCTCTAAGAATAGCATGACTGAACTACTCAGGTTTGACCGTTAAATAAGTACCAAACCAATGTTGGCAGCACCAGGTTGTGTAGTTCCTATAAATCTATAAAGAATCTGTGCGTTTAGACAACATAGATTATGGGATAGACACTCCCACCGGGTATAATCTGCCTGTATACCACCTAGCTCACAGTGCCACTAGAAACCCCTCTTACCAAGGTGAGGATAGTTCTTGGCAATTATCGAACATTACAACTCTGTCCCATCAGGGATCGTGGAAACAGTACGGTACTTTTCGCTCAGTCACTCGTGCTCACTTTGTCTCAGAGAGATACACAGAATAAACAGTGGGGATGTTTTCCAATAAGCATATATTGAACCAGGGTCATTCTAGTGTAAAGTAGGTGTGCTGAAACAACCATAAGACAGGAACAGATATAAATGATTGTGAGCACAAGCAGAGAAAAAGGATGTTAGATTTCTACCATAGTGCTAAAACAATGAATACAGGTAGGTATTAAGGTGTGAATATCAAAATTTCAGGAACAATGGAAATAAATATGGACCTAAACAGTATTAAAGACATATACATGTAACCTCTATTCAGTGGTATCAAAAATATGTTTTATTTATTGTTATTTTTTATAGATAGATTAGGCTAAATACACAAACAAGTATAAAACATGTCGTCCTCTGTGTGTATGATTAAATATATATATATATATATATACAAATCCTCTACCTCCGTTTCACCGGGACCTTTCACTGCGGTGCAAGCCAGGGGCGGGGGTCGCCCTGTAATTAATGTCTCTCACCAAACACAGCGGCCGCTGTGTCAATGCACTCCAAACCAGTTTCTCTCGGACAAATTTCCAAAACGAGATAGCGTGAGTGTTCAAATGTAGTTTATTTCTTTATTTCAATTCCAGCATATGGTATATGGAAGACATGGAACCAAAAACCCAACGCGTTTCGGCGATTTAGTCTCGCCTTGCTCACGGGTAACTTGTATACCAAAATGAAGCTTTTAAATAAAGTTTTTTCAAAGTGCACATGTGATTGGTGAAAAAATAGACAAAGGACTAGTGGCTTGTGACAGTGGCGGCCATCTTGGGCTAGTCTTTACACACTTGGTTGCAGGGGTAAATTTATAAAGCACTCCCATTGCATAGGAATATATTGTATTAAATATTACCATCATATTTAAGTTACTCACATAATTGCAATTTTTCAATAAATTCAAACCCCCATTCGCAACATATTTTCCAAAGTCAAGTGACTGACAGCCAAAACTTCATAGTTATAGCGTGTTCATATCATACCTGGCTATGATTCATACCTGACATAACCTGTCTGAATATTATTGTCATATTCATATCATCATGGTGGGTCCACATAACTACATGTTGTCTATTGACCATGGTTAAGTGACAAATTCGGACCATGTGGCCATAGCATTCCACCACATACCAAAATTATAATTCATACTCAGTCAAGTGACTAGTCCATATATCAAATTGTCATGATGGCTATTTTGGGCCCCACATTTCGTATTCCACGTAGTTACGTGCATATCACTATAAAGTATTTCTATAATTATCTCTTCAGGTGGCACATCTTCTTAACCTGTATAGTAGCAGGAAAAATAAAAGAGAAGAAAATATAGCCTGTCAGGTATAGTCATTATATACAATGCGACAAATTCACGACCAACCACGTCCAAAGCAGATAACATAACGGCCTATGTCTTACTAGTACTAGTGTGCTAAAAACAAATGAAACAGTAGTTTCCTCGCAGGAGAAAGGGCAACAATGTAAATACTCAAATTCAATCATTTCAACATTTACAGAAGACAACATTAAAAGCTCCAGAACAGATCAAGCATATCCTCGGCATGTTGGATCCCATTGGAGTTAAGGTTAAAAATTCAGATTTTTGTATGTGTATTTCTAGAGAAATGTGGATTGGTAATGTACTTTACTCTCCCAGATGCCATGCCATTTCTTCCTCAGAGTTAAGGCCTCTCGGAATCAGGGTCTCGAGGTTTATAATGTACCTATTTTCTAGCTGCCGTAGCTTCCGGATCTTGTCCCCCCCTCTTTTCATTTGCGGTAGCTTGTCCACCACAAAGAATTTAAGGAGATTACGGTTCCCTCCATGTAGTTCCTCGAAATGTCGAGCTACAGGTGAGTTTTGTTCCTTATTTTGTATTGCCCTCATATGCTGCAGGACTCTCATCTTAGCAGGGAACATCGTGCTCCCCACATATTTCTTAGGGCAGGGACATGTTAATACATAGACACAATACTCCGATAGGCATGTCAGGTGTTTTTCTATTATTTTGTCTCTCTCTTCTACCGGGAAGTGTACCTTCTTAACATTTGTGCTAAACTTACACGCTTTACACTTCATACAGGTGAAAAAGCCTTGAATTTTAGAGGTTGGTGATCTGATCACGCTGACCTCATTTCGGCTTACCTTACTCCTCAGTGTCTCTGCTCTACGGTAGGTGGTACTCGGCCTCTCTTTTAGAATATCATCAAGGGTGGATTCTGTTCTCAGTACTTTCCAATGTTTTTGCAGACTTTTCTGTACCCTCCATGACTTGGAATGGAAAGTAGAGATAAATCTGATAGTTTCTTTATTTTCATCTACACTTTTCTCTTTAGGAGTAAGTAGGGATAGATGACTAATCTTACTTGCTTTGTCAAATGCACAATCAATGACGCTTTGTTTGTAGCCTCTCTCCCTAAAGCGCGCTTTCATGCATTCACTCTCCTTAGCATAATCTGAATCCATACTGCAATTCCTCCGAGCCCGGAGGAATTCCCCAAACGGGATACTTTCAATCAGTGTTCTGGGGTGACTACTTTCTGCATGTAGCAGAGTATTCCCAGCAGTTTCCTTGCGGAATAGTTTCATAGCAAGTTTCCCTGCTGAGGCCTCTACAGAAAGATCAAGGAAAACTGCCTTCGAGTCACTAATCTTGCCCTCCAGGGTTAGGTTAAGGTCATTCTTATTAAGTTCCTTAATGAAGAGCTCTGCCATGCTGTTTGGACCCTCCCAAATGATGAATAAATCATCTATGTATCGCAGCCATATTTTCACATGGCTGCGGTACAACATATTGGTCCTGGCCACCTGCTGCTCCCAGCTCGCCATGAATAAATTGGCAAAGCTGGGAGCAAAACAGGTCCCCATCGCGGTCCCTTGGCGTTGGCGATAGTACACATCATTGAACACAAAGTAATTGTGTTCAAGGCAGAACTGCATCATTGTGATGATCATTTCAGTGTGTTCGAGATAAGAGATGGATCTTCTCTTCAGGAACACACGACATGCCTCAACACCATTGCTGTGTCTTATAGACGTGTACAAACTGCACACGTCTAATGTAATGAAAAGGTAATTATCCTTCCATACAAAGTTTCTTAATTTATTCATAAAGTCTCTACTATCCTTTAAATAGGATGGAGTCTCCTCTACAAAAGGGCGCAGGAAGTGATCCCTCAATTGTTATAAGACAATCGGACAAGGGGGGCAATGTGGTTTTAATGGACATAAAAGATTACATTGTCGAAGGTATGCGACAATTGAACTGTGCAGATTGTTATGAAATCTCCTCACTGGAAAGCATTGAGAAAACGAACAACATCTATTTCGAAATGTTGAAATGTTGGAAAGATCAGGGGTTGATCGAATGGAATGAATACTCGTTCCTTCTGAATCGCAATCCCACAATAGCTGTCCTCTATCCTTTACCAAAACTGCACAAGGACGCCAGGAACCCGCCAGGAAGACCGATTGTTTCCTCAATCGGTTCTTTACTGGAGAATACATCGAGATATATCGATCACTTCCTGCGCCCTTTTGTAGAGGAGACTCCATCCTATTTAAAGGATAGTAGAGACTTTATGAATAAATTAAGAAACTTTGTATGGAAGGATAATTACCTTTTCATTACATTAGACGTGTGCAGTTTGTACACGTCTATAAGACACAGCAATGGTGTTGAGGCATGTCGTGTGTTCCTGAAGAGAAGATCCATCTCTTATCTCGAACACACTGAAATGATCATCACAATGATACAGTTCTGCCTTGAACACAATTACTTTGTGTTCAATGATGTGTACTATCGCCAACGCCAAGGGACCGCGATGGGGACCTGTTTTGCTCCCAGCTTTGCCAATTTATTCATGGCGAGCTGGGAGCAGCAGGTGGCCAGGACCAATATGTTGTACCGCAGCCATGTGAAAATATGGCTGCGATACATAGATGATTTATTCATCATTTGGGAGGGTCCAAACAGCATGGCAGAGCTCTTCATTAAGGAACTTAATAAGAATGACCTTAACCTAACCCTGGAGGGCAAGATTAGTGACTCGAAGGCAGTTTTCCTTGATCTTTCTGTAGAGGCCTCAGCAGGGAAACTTGCTATGAAACTATTCCGCAAGGAAACTGCTGGGAATACTCTGCTACATTCAGAAAGTAGTCACCCCAGAACACTGATTGAAAGTATCCCGTTTGGGGAATTCCTCCGGGCTCGGAGGAATTGCAGTATGGATTCAGATTATGCTAAGGAGAGTGAATGCATGAAAGCGCGCTTTAGGGAGAGAGGCTACAAACAAAGCGTCATTGATTGTGCATTTGACAAAGCAAGTAAGATTAGTCATCTATCCCTACTTACTCCTAAAGAGAAAAGTGTAGATGAAAATAAAGAAACTATCAGATTTATCTCTACTTTCCATTCCAAGTCATGGAGGGTACAGAAAAGTCTGCAAAAACATTGGAAAGTACTGAGAACAGAATCCACCCTTGATGATATTCTAAAAGAGAGGCCGAGTACCACCTACCGTAGAGCAGAGACACTGAGGAGTAAGGTAAGCCGAAATGAGGTCAGCATGATCAGATCACCAACCTCTAAAATTCTAGGCTTTTTCACCTGTATGAAGTGTAAAGCGTGTAAGTTTAGCACAAATGTTAAGAAGGTACACTTCCCGGTAGAAGAGAGAGACAAAATAATAGAAAAACACCTGACATGCCTATCGGAGTATTGTGTCTATGTATTAACATGTCCCTGCCCTAAGAAATATGTGGGGAGCACGATGTTCCCTGCTAAGATGAGAGTCCTGCAGCATATGAGGGCAATACAAAATAAGGAACAAAACTCACCTGTAGCTCGACATTTCGAGGAACTACATGGAGGGAACCGTAATCTCCTTAAATTCTTTGTGGTGGACAAGCTACCGCAAATGAAAAGAGGGGGGGACAAGATCCGGAAGCTACGGCAGCTAGAGAATAGGTACATTATAAACCTCGATACCCTGATTCCGAGAGGCCTTAACTCTGAGGAAGAAATGGCATGGCATCTGGGAGAGTAAAGTACATTACCAATCCACATTTCTCTAGAAATACACACACAAAAATCTGACTTTTTAACCTTAACTCCAATGGGATCCAACATGCCGAGGATATGCTTGATCTGTTCTGGAGCTTTTAATGTTGTCTTCTGTAAATGTTGAAATGATTGAATTTGAGTATTTACATTGTTGCCCTTTCTCCTGCGAGGAAACTACTGTTTCATTTGTTTTTAGCACACTAGTACTAGTAAGACATAGGACGTTATGTTATCTGCTTTGGACGTGGTTGGTCGTGAATTTGTCGCATTGTATATAATGACTATACCTGACAGGCTATATTTTCTTCTCTTTTATTTTTCCTGCTACTATACAGGTTAAGAAGATGTGCCACCTGAAGAGATAATTATAGAAATACTTTATAGTGATATGCACGTAACTACGTGGAATACGAAATGTGGGGCCCAAAATAGCCATCATGACAATTTGATATATGGACTAGTCACTTGACTGAGTATGAATTATAATTTTGGTATGTGGTGGAATGCTATGGCCACATGGTCTGAATTTGTCACTTAACCATGGTCAATAGACAACATGTAGTTATGTGGACCCACCATGATGATATGAATATGACAATAATATTCAGACAGGTTATGTCAGGTATGAATCATAGCCAGGTATGATATGAACACGCTATAACTATGAAGTTTTGGCTGTCAGTCACTTGACTTTGGAAAATATGTTGCGAATGGGGGTTTGAATTTATTGAAAAATTGCAATTATGTGAGTAACTTAAATATGATGGTAATATTTAATACAATATATTCCTATGCAATGGGAGTGCTTTATAAATTTACCCCTGCAACCAAGTGTGTAAAGACTAGCCCAAGATGGCCGCCACTGTCACAAGCCACTAGTCCTTTGTCTATTTTTTCACCAATCACATGTGCACTTTGAAAAAACTTTATTTAAAAGCTTCATTTTGGTATACAAGTTAGCCGTGAGCAAGGCGAGACTAAATCGCCGAAACGCGTTGGGTTTTTGGTTCCATGTCTTCCATATACCATATGCTGGAATTGAAATGAAGAAATAAACTACATTTGAACACTCACGCTATCTCGTTTTGGAAATTTGTCCGAGAGAAACTGGTTTGGAGTGCATTGACACAGCGGCCGCTGTGTTTGGTGAGAGACATATATATATATATATATATATATATATATATATATATATATATATATATATCAGGAATGCCGCTTTCGAATTGCGCTGCAACGAGTCTCGCCAGCCAACAAAAGAAAATCGGACACGGACCAAATGGGCTCCTGCTTTTCCTTTTATTGCAGAGGTACTGTCAAAGACGTTTCGGCTCAACGGAGCCTTGTTCACATGATATATATATATATATTACCTACTGGCAGTCGCCAGTAGGTAGTTATAGTTAGGACCTAGTTTCCATAGGAAATCCGCAACATTCTATTGGAAATAACTTTGGCCCCGGTGGACGAATCTTTGCGAATTTCTCAAAGAAGATGGCTCGGTCCTCCGCGGTCCTTCTGTGAACGTTTTGGGGGGATTTGTCAAGTGGGGGCTGAGATAAAAGGGGGTCCCAAAACGTGTTTTTCCCATGTTATTTTCCATAGGACGTTTAAACACGGCTACAGCTCGAACGGCTGAATGGATTTATAAGAAATTTGGTAGAACGGTAGAGTCCGGCTCGCAGATCACGCTTTTGTTTAAATTGTGTAAATCCGTCCAGTAGTTGCTGAGAAAATTAAAGTTGAAATCAATTATATATCTGTAAGCGCGCACGGGTGCGCGCACATGCGGCTGTGCGCGAGCGGAATTCTGATTTGCTGGTTAACGTCTGTCAACATTCGATTCGGAGGAAATCAGGAAGTGTTGACCGCCATTTTCTTAGTGCGAGTGAATATATTGTACAGAACAAAGGGTTAGAACTTGGAAAGGGGAGAAGGTAGAGATTGTCTGTCCGGGTAGGTTTTCTCAGGGGGTGCAGTAAGGACCCTGAACGCGAAAAGAAATTTTTTTTCTTGTGAAAAAAAGTTGCGGGGTGCGCGCACTCGCTTGCGCATCCCTATTCACAAGACTGTGAAAAACTATAGTGGAGAGCATGGAAAGGGAGTAGGGTGGAGACTGTTTGATTTCGTAGGTTTCCTCAGGGGTTTATTAAGGACGCCGAAAGTGTAAAAGTAGCTTTTTTTTTGCAAAAAAGTTGCGGGGTGCATGCACCCGGTCGTGCACGGCGAACAAAAAAAATAAAGAAAGATGGAGATAAATTACAAGTTTGAGTGTTTAGATGTAAGGTGGCTCTTAAAAGAGCCCTTGTGTTAATTGAGTTTTTTCTGCACTTATAAGTAAGTACCGATGCAGAGTCTCATGTTACAGAGGAAGACTCTATTTCCCTCATCCGTGAAATGAACACCATCTCTCCTATAGATGTCTTGCATGTTGTAACGCAAGTTGTTGTTGTATATAGAACCCATGCTATATTTTCTGAGGAAAGCAGAAACAGATTTATTTACATGTTTCCTTGCTTTCTCAATCTGTGGACAACGTTGATTGGACCAATTCCATTTCTGTCTTTGGCATATATTTGAATACACCAAGACAGTTCGAGGAAAAAGTGACATCAATTGACGAAAGGTGTCTTTCAGAAGCATTTCCAGACCTACCCCTGTTAATGTGCCTAGATCATTCCCACCACAGTGCAGAATTATCAGGTTAGGTTCAGGGAGATGCATACAAGTTTTCACCAATGGTATCAATTGGTGACATCTCAATCCTCTTTGGCCAATCCATGTAATGTGCGCATTTGGTAAGTCAAGATTAGAAATTCTTCTGTTTGCAGCATATTTTTCACTCCAGTGAATATAGCTGTGTCCTAAAAGCCAAACCTTCATTTTCAAGGCAGATGCAGTAGTACTCCGATGGGTTCTGGAAGTGGAATGGCAGTTAGAAGGTGAAAGTGAGGATAAAAAAGTGGATGAGGTTTGGTGTTGATGAAAAACTAAAAATGATTGGTTGATTCTTATACCTCAAGATTGAAGACTACGTTGTATGTTACTGTTTTTTTAAAACGAAAACTTCTATTGATCGTGAAAAAAAATGAAATGTAATAAAAATAGTGGATAGGCAGGTGTTTTTGGAGGGAAATGAGCCTTGTTGCTTTGATTTAGAACGTTGAGATATGAACTTTTGACCTGTGCCTTCAGCCAGGTGCAGAATGAGCTGTTACCATGGTAACACCCAGAGAAGGCAGAGGGTGAAGGGTGACCTTTATGTGACTTTGAAAATATTGAAAGGGATAACCAACTGAAATGTTAATTTGATTATGAAATTGTGCAGGAACAAATATGATTGGTTGAAGAGACATATATGAGTGTGTATTGACAGGAAATCTGTGCCATTAATTTTTGGTTGCAGTGATAGAAGCATTATTGAGAGTTCCGTCAAACGACTATCTGTTTTGTGACTATCATTGTTCTACATCTTATAAAGCATTGGTAAAGGTGAGTCTCTAACTGTTTCTATTGTGATGTACGGTAAAATGTGGTTTGGTCACTACAATTGTTTATTTCCCTCACAGTCTCTGAGTAACCACATTTTTGACTTTGGCACTGTTTTCTATTTTCTCAACTACTGTTCCATTTCCTTTTTATCACTCTTTATATACATTATTTATTTGCAATTATTAGTTTTAAATTACGATTAATAAATTTGATTAAGCTCAGTGGACCTCAGTCATGTTCTTATGTTATCCCCTACTGTTAGTTCTTTTAATTCAATGTCAGTCAGAGACGGAACTGCAACGAAATTTCGGGGGCGGGGAGAATTGTTTTGTTTTTTTGTTAAGGGGACATGAACGTTTAATCAGTAGGGGCTCTTAGAATGGGTAAAACAAGTGCAAGGCCTAATTAACATTCAAATGGTTCTTTATAGAAATGTGAAACGTTCAGGTGCAGCTCTGTGTGTATCTGGGATGTATGTTATCTTCGGCTTCCACAGCAGACGGGAGGGGGGAGGGGGCTGAAGTCCTGTGAAGTTAATGGGGGTTGCACAACGTTTTTTCACTTTCTTTCAAGTGTGAATTATAGTTTTGGAAATATTTTTGGTATACTGAATAAATGGTATATAAAATAGGTTAAAATAGACAGTAATTATTTGACTGATTGGGGAGCGTTTCCATATAATCTGTAAAGTTGGTTGAAGATCAAAAAATGGAATTAGCAGAGAGACAGATAATGCAGGTAGAGAGAGAAATGGTAGATTATATGTCATATCGTCGTGTAAAAGTGCTAATGCTTAAGGTATTTATAAACTTTATGTTGGAGGATAAAATTACAGTGTGGTTTGTGGCCGAGGGCTGCACTGGTGGGGGTGGGGTGAGAAGGGGAGGGGGTCGAGTAAAATAATATGAAAACTTGTGACTATGAGGTTGTACACAGGTTCGTGGAGTACATGCCTTCATACATTGAGGTAGCAGACCGAGTACACATAGAGTTCTCTCCCTCCTGCCGTCTGAATCCATTTTCATCTCCCTCCTGCTTTCTGTATCCGTTGCTCTGTGTTATCTTAGTGTGTGTGTGTCTGTCTGTGTCTGCGTTCAGTCTGGGCTGAGGAAGTTTGTTCTGCTGGCAGACACAGATAGTCGCATCAAAGTACTTGGCAGGTTTTCAAAATACTATTTATATAATTGAGATGCTTTTTGGAAGCGCTAGTCAGTGACTGTCTACTTTCAGAATTACCGCTCGGTCGGCTACATAGAGCAAAGGGTTTGTCGTATTTCACTTCTTAGTCCGTTTGGTTTTCCACTTTGTTCTCTGGTGGCTGTCGAAGAAGTGTTTGTTATAGTGGAGATGAAAGGGTGATAATTAGTGAAATAGGACATAGCGTGTGGACTGTAGAAGCGGGGGAGCAGTGATTATCAGTCTGAGTGAAGCGCAACTGCGGCGGTGCTTGGTAACAGTAATAAATTATTTTTTTCTCAGAGGTACGATAGTTTGCATGGTCCGCGACCCGCTAAGAAAGGCTTGACGGGCCGTGACAGGCCAGTGGGTTGCAATATGAGTAACTCAGGTCAACAAAAGAAAACATGAACTTAGTACAGCTGAGATTACGTCGAACACATGAATACACTTTTAGTATACAATAATTTTAGTTCTGAATATGGATTAAAAGAGGGAACGTATATATTTGAAATGTTTATTCACTAATGCACTGCTTTGTAGCGAAGTTTATTATCTAATACGAGTAAAGATATTATAAGAAACAAAGTAATCAGCATAGTTACTAGTCCATAGAACACAAATGGTAGAAGCATAGTATGATGCAAAATGAATAAGGTTTAACAAAACATATTCTACAGCCTCCTAAGCAAATATATTAAATTAAATTAAATCTAAGAAGGTGTCTTTTGATTTTAAGTTCAGTAATCATATATGAAAATGCTAGTGGTTAGACATCATCTCATTAACAATTAGTTGTCTGCATACGAAGCACTATCAAGTTTGTGTTATGGTATTGTGTAAGGAAATACAAAACGCGCCAAAAGCGAGAATTTGGCTGGAGGTGCATGTATGTTATCTGTAGGGACGTTCGAAAATCAGTGTTCAAAACAACTACTGTATTGAGATATCTTTTGAAAGGTTTCAGTACTCGATGTCAGATACAGCTCGATAAGCAAGGGTAATATCAGTGTAACCACATATTTTTCTGTTATGAATCGAAAATATTTCACTAGGCAGAAAAGAAAAGCAGCACATGTGTGTGAGGCGGAAATAAGGAGCAGAAAGGGAAAATGGCGTTTAAACATATAAAAAGTCATTGTAACTTTACACATTTATCACGGTACATTTAACCATATTTTACCCAGCCTTGCTTCGAGAACGTTTCAAATCAGATAAGATAAGATAAGCAAGTGATTTGTTGAAATTAGAGTATAATGAAATGTTTTGAACGAAATCGAGTAGGTGAGGAAAAAAAATTAACTGCACATAAAACACGAAAATCTCACCAGTACGAAATTGTAATGTCCACTGTTAGTAAAGCCAATAGGTTTGTTTATATAAAAAATAAAGTCTAAAAAACGTGAGAAAGATACGGAGGGAAAAAAAACGTAAGACGTCAATGGCTTGCATAAGAGTCATCCTACAACTGAGTAGGCAAAGTAAGCAGCAACCGCTTCTAAAAGGAAGTCAGTGTTATCATCCGAAAACAAGTCAGCCATCCAATTGAAAAGAGGAAATGAACATACATGTTCTTTAATTACCGGAGCCTCTAGTACCATCAGAGGACAACTCAGTGACTTTTCTATGTAGCTGTGTGCCAAGAAATCTTGCGCCGCTGCGAATATATTCCAATGACCCAGAACTCCATGTATCGCTGCAAAGGCCATAATCGCTCCGTCGGAACAAAGCTGTTCATGATCAATTAACGGATTCATGAGATGATTGTAATTCACTTCAGGAGATACCGAGTTGCAGAGACATAAGTCCAGGGCCCACATGAAATCACAGCTCAGGCAATGAAATACAGGCTGCACACAGGTGAAATAGGAAAATCGAAATGATAATCCATATGATGCACTCAAAGTCGCGAGTGGCAGGATGCCATAGTACTCAAGCATCCTGTGGCGAAACAGTTCTAAGTGCTCCAGCTCGTTTGCGAAGACAGGACGGACATCCATTTTGTAAAAAAGAAAATAGGAACAGAAAAGTAGCAGCTACTGGTAGTAGATCAGGAAGTTCACAAAAATAGGTCAGAGAATATGGAGTGAAGAGTAGCAGAATGACCTTAAATAATTTGGGGCAAAGAAATCACAAAACCATTGGTTAGTAGTTGCAAAAAAAAAAGGCCAGCTGTGAAGTGGAGGATACGTTAAAGATTATGGGAGTCACCTCAGGAAATTGTAAAGGAAGGTCACTATTTAATAAGTTATGCAGTTCTCTGCGAGTGTTAGCTAAGTGAAGGAGATATGTTTGTGAACAGATGCTAGGGTAACTTGTTTTTGTGACAATAAGGCTGTTGTTCATGTCTTGGGATGGAACTTTGAATTCAAGGCCGGAATTTGCGGCCAATGGAAACATCAAGGTTCCCATGCGGGGGTGGATAAACTACATTCTTACAGAGAAGCATATGCAGAGTGACTATTACAGACTAAGGTTTGTCGTTTAATAACTCATAGCAATTCTCATTGCTTGAAAATAAATAATCACTGTTGAGTATTAAGGTAAAAGTCGGCTTTATAGGAGGCACCGGTGTACCTTTGAAAAAACACGCAACATTACAGCGGTTCTAGTTAAATAAGTCATGCAATTGGAAGTGCCTGGATGTGAACGACTAATCCCATGTTTCAGTACGCTCATCTCTATACAAATATAATTTTTTGCTGTCTCTAAGGGATTTGTAAGTAAAAGGGAAGGACTTGGTTTCATGTTACTAAGAGGTACTGAGCCGGTGGTATGTATTTTTGTGAAAAAAATCTGTGGAATTTAAACATTGAAAAAGCGCGAAAGATAGAGTAATTAATTTGTGGATTAGGCATGTTGCAGCTGCGGCTTCTAACTAAAAAGGGTAAAGTGTCTAGGCGTTGAATGTGGAACACCGAAAAAGAATCGTGTGTGATGGAAAGGAAACGTGGTTTGAAAATGAAATTTAAAGGTGCAAAGGGAGAGGAGACATTAAGATAGTTTCAGGGCTTTAAGTGTGCCGGGTCTTTTCGGGTCTCATTAGAGGCAGTTTCTTAAAGCTAGGCTGGGTGTGTATCGGGGTGCACTTTTGAGCTCTGGCATAGGTAGACTGTTTTTTTTGCCGGCCTATCATGACAGCATGCTGTTGCAGTACTTCAAGAAAAAGTGGCAGAGCATAAAAGAGAGTGCAGTACAGACAGATTATGTGTGTTATTGATATTAATGCTTATTTAACTTGTGCAGCTATGAATGTGTGTCAAAGGCAATAGTCCACAGTTGCTGTAGGTATCATGTTATCTAGTGTACCATACCCTCATGCTTTGATATGTAGGGCAAAATTTACAGTGTGGTTTGTGGTTCTGGTGGGTGAGAGGTCAGAGGGGAAAGGGGTGGGGCTAAAGGGAAACAAAGAGTTTTGACTATGACGTTATACAGACGTTCCTGCAGCAGATGTCTTCATGCACTAAGTTACTGGAGTTAGCAAACATATATCTGTCTTCCTCTTTCCCTTTTGTAGTGTAGCTCCTATTTTCCCAATAGGCTCTGCGCATTGGAATAGTACCTACAGCAGTAAAGGCCTAGGCCAGACGTTAACTAGGTCTACTACTGTCGATACTAGACTTAATTTTTGGGTTTGCCAGCTAAGCTCAGAGTTCGCTAGAAACTTTCTCGAATGTTCAAGGAAGGATTAACTTCCCTGATTAGACAAGAAGGGATTTAGTTTCTGACAACCATAGAACATGACAACTTTGCTCTCCCCTAATCAAGAGTCAATCTCAAGAGTCGTGTGAGCACAAGGCAAATATTTTACTCAGTCAGTACGTGCATTCTTAGTCTCATCAGAATGTAGAGAAAAGGAAGAGACGGGCGTGTTCAATAAAAGATGTTATTTATTGATCAGTCTCTTTTCTCGTACAAGAGAAATGGATCGATATTATTGCAATACTTATAGTTAAGTAAAGTGCATACATTAGAAGCAATAGTATAAAATAATACTGAAAAAACATTGATATGGTTTCTGAGCCATATGATGTTTAAAAATGATTAAAATATATTTACATACACATATACATTTGACTAAACGTACTCAACTGGTGTTTCTAAATACGCCTACCCCGTGTACCTGACCTAAGTCTAATGCGTGGGCGGGAATAGAAAGTTACAGTTTAAGTTAAGTTTGTTTTTGCCAAGTGAATAACTAAAGAATTCTCTGTGAGGGGTTATTCAGTTCTGTACCTGGAAGTTAGGATGGATGAGGAATGGTATCTCTTTCTCTGCTCTCGATATTCCAGGCTGCCTGCGAGGGCTGCCCAGAAACGCCGGTGCTGGGTCTCTCGGCTTGAGATAGCAGCGCGTCTCTCAGCGCGTCAGGAAGGCGGGGCTGCTGCCAGCGGGGTCTGCTTCTGCTCTCGGCTTCGGCAAGTATGGCTGCTCCGTCTTGTCACCACGCGTGTGTTTGCATAGGGCAAGGTCGGCAATATTTATACCTTAAAGGTGCCGAGATTGACGTAAGGATGGACATAGGTACGTCAATAAAGATGTCATACGACTTGCTCGTTAGCACATTCTTTTGCAAAAGCTCTCTGTGAAATCAAAACAATGGCCGCACGGATTATCCAGGTTGTCATAGGTTTGATTTGTTATGAGAACGTCGTATGCCTTATCAGGGGCTGGAGGAATGTCGCTTGTCTAATTAGATCTCAAGCGTTATGACCTAATCAGATAACACGTTCCTGTGCCGTAGTGTGACTGCGTCAGATAACGGTATCTGTATCATGGGGGATTTCTTGCCTCATGGGCTGACTGTTAGTTAACTTGATAGTTAGTTTAACCAGAATAGGGTCAGGAATAGGGGGACTGATTCAGAACCTATAGAAATACACGACACCCACTCCACGCTAACTATGGTCATATCTACTAATCTATGCATAGTATAACATAGTACAACATACTATAGAGTATAGTGTATACCTTACCACCCCAAAATACATAAATGCATTTCGAAATTTTCAAATATACAGAAAAATTGCAGTCATATATATTGTATGCACTTAAGCTATGAATTAAATGCAAAAGTAAACACGCATTGTTATGCATTATTGCTTTTTGGTATATGAGAAATACACATGAAATGGCTCTTAATATGGCTATACAGAAAGGAAGTCCGAGACCATTTCATCACATAATAAAATATTTGTGAACCTACCAGCGGGCAGCTAAAGTCTATATAAAGTATCTAAAAATAGAAATCTTATTTCTCTAGGAATAGTTTCTTACTTTAAGCAGAAGATCAGTGTCCCGGGAAAAAATATGTAGAAAAATATTTTAAGGGGCATGCTGAAAAAATTGCTGTCCGTGAACTGGATGGTAATTGTTCATGTGACTTTATTTTTAAAGTTGAAGGCCGAATTCAGGGAACGCCGTGTGCGAGTTTACTCAAAAGTCTCTATTTCTGTTCGAAAAAACTGTCAACAGCTTCATGGGAAAGTTCCACTAAGTCGGAAATAGGGGTAACCATGCATTCATGCGCATGATTGTCTCCATTGACATTCTGATTTGCATTGCTGACAGAAGGTCGTACCTGTTCGATGTTGCTTTCATCTTGAACTTCACTACTCTTCAATCGCAGTGGTGAAGATTCCAGGAATGCCGTCATCAGGATTGGCAGCCTTTGAGGGCAGCACAAAGCGTGAACCTTGGTAGGAACCAACAGTGTATCTGCATCCACTGGCGCATCCGATTGTAGCGTCAGACAGGTGTCTAACACGCATTCTTCTCCACATAGCAGACACCTTAGTACAGGTAAAACACACCTTTGCCACATTGGTCGAAATGATAGAAACCAAGTCATGTTTAGGTCTCTAAGCCGGGAAAGTCCCAGGATTTTTGATATCCGGTCCCGGTATCCAATGGCTAGGATCGTATCTTCCATTGTCGCGAGAGTTTGATCTGTGACATGGGTTGCCATAACGAAAAATAAGGACTAGGAATAGGATTCCTGCAATTAGTCCCAGGATCAGGGGAAGTCCGCCAAAAATCGAATGGACGAAATCTGGAAAAATACCCAGTATGGCTTTGAATGGTGTTAATGCCATCGAAAATACTGTCTTAAATACCTTTGAGACCCCAGTGGTATCAGAAATATTTAAGATTTCGCTTAGGATTTCCGCGAAATGTACGGGGGAATTAGTTGATAATAATGTATGTATCTCTGCAGTCGTCCTTGCGACTTGTAGATCATACGTTTCTTTTGATGACGTGAGCCTTGTAGGCGTCTGAAGAAGCACTGTTTTCATTCTGCTTAAAGTGTCTATTCGAATAGAAGTAATTTTCAAACTGGGCCATGCCCTTGCCTCCCTGTCTGGAAAGGAGCTGGGGAATAAAGAACGTCCACAGCACTTGACCTTCGCCGTTGTTGTTACTAGATAAGGAGTCCCGGGCATAAGACTGCAACATCTGCGGTCTACAATAAGAATGTAACTCCCATTATAGAGTCTTTGAAAGAATGGTTCTATTTCAGTTGCAGGTGCGCCTTGCTGGTGACATGAAAGGTTGTAAGAATTCCCTTCACAGGCTCCATGCAAACTAATTCCGTTACACAGAAGCGTGCCGCTTAGTGACATAGCATAATTGTTGCCACTAAGAAACACTTTCTGTCCTTTATTACTGACACATGCATGTGAATAGGGCAGGTTCCAAGTTGTTTTAAGGTACCCCTTTCCCAATTTCTCGTACATGCCAGCCTGTATATATTTTTGGCAGTATTGAAACCTGAAGGTTGAGATTGGAATATTTATTATTCCGTGGATTATCCATTCACTGACAGGTCGTTCTGACATTGTCATTGGTAATCTTTCTAGTTTTTCAATGCTCAAGATTGTATAATCAGCACCCTTTTGCGCCATACCGATTTGTCTATCAGTAAGGTTAAAGATTTGGAATAGTGACGTTGTGTTGATTAAACGCCAAGGCACATAGCCTGAACGCAGATTTTGTAACGTCCAGCCAAGCTGTACAATGGAACGCAATTGTGACTGACCATGTTGTAATAACAGTAAGTCTTGCGATAGTATATCGATTGCTGAAGACACAATGCTGTCCAATGAAAAAATTCTGGAGGACAGAGTCATTAACCCATTGTCCACTACAGAAAGTGATTTTTCCAAATTGATACGGTCAATTTCCCGTATTCTTTCTGCTGTTTCAATTTGAGTAACCTTCCAAGCCTCATTGTATGCTGCATATACAGAGGCTGCTATGAAACGCTTTTGACGCTGTTTGCGTGGTCCCAGTATGAAATCACGCAAGTCAGCACCATCAGTAAGTAAAGTTAGGTGTTGCTTAATTTCAGGCAGTGTGGAAGTCTGTAGCCATTGAAGGCATAATTTGCCCACACTGTAGGTTGTTATTATCCCTGGGTGATGTCTTTGGGGATATCTAGGGTCTGGCCTGGTCATTTTGAAACCCTGTGTTTTATTCAGGAATCTATCTTGACAGTTATTTGTATCTGTGGGCCAGATCAACCATTGTTTCCAATCAGGATGTGTTCTGTTTTGGTTAAGTATATGGTTTATGTCTATTCCTTCATCTGTATCAGAGTTATTGCTAAACATTGTTGGCTTTGGAATAGACGGGTTATTTAAATCTTTGATTTTGGCTAAGCCAAGACAGGTGGTTTGTTGAACAGTGTCATTTAAAAATATCATTTGTTCTGGGATCATGCAGGCTCTAAACAAAGCTTCTAAACCCTGTACTTGCCATTCTTTTGTACCCCAAACACTTTTCAAATCAACATTTTTGTCCCAATAATCAAATCCAAAAGTATTCATTTTTTCAAAGAATGAATCTGAATATATCAATTTTGTGTTGGTTATCATGGTTTTCATCCCTGTCTTGTTTGACAATTTGTAATAAAATGTTTCAGCATTAGTTATGTTAAAACCTGAAAAATATGAATATTTGTCATAAACGGTTCTAGAGCTCCCTTTTGGAGGTGTAGCACAATGTTCCCATTGATTATAATTTAAAACATTTCTAGGTTGTGCAGATTTATGCAAGAAATGGTTACCATAATGGTTATAGCAATACATACTATCATAATTTGTAGAACCTTGCAAATAATCATGTTTTGTAAATTTAGCAGACATTACTAAGTCAGACATCATATTGTTAATACTTTCAAAGTCCCAATCATCAGCAAATGAGTTTGGTTTTGCAAAGTCACTCAAAGAGATCTTGATTTGGTGTGGATATTTCAGGATCTCGACCGGACCATAAATTTCATAGTCAGTGTTGTCCCAGGCTACCCCACCAGGTATCGGATTGGCTGTGAAGTTGGCTGAAGAAAGTTCTGGAGAAAGTTCTCTTTTCTCGACGTGTGAAGATGTGTGTGGTTTGAGGACCAAGTTGATGTTCTGACTTGCTGTGTCCATTTTAGCATATTTTCCCTCAATGAAGCGTCCCAAAGTAAATACCATGATGAGCCAAAGTATGAGGATAAATGCACCAAAACCCACCCAAAATTCAATCCATGGAGAAACCAGATATGTTTCTTTCAGTTGTTTCAAAAGTTCCTTAGCTTTGTCTTTAAAGGATTTTGATGATGGCTGTGTCTTTGGTTCACTGAAGCCTTCAGAGGAATCATCGAAGTTGATGAAGTAACCAGATGCAGTTCTGTCAATTGTTCCAATTGGTTCAGGATTTTTGTTTTTTGCATTGTCACTTGGTACTTCAGTATAGATAGGTGTGTCTCTGCTAAATGTTTTTATTTGGGTTTTCAGAGGTCTTAGTTCTATTGCATTGTTGCATAGTCCTTGTTGTTCTTCTGTAGGCGTTTCGAATGTGATGAGCCTCTTTGATAGGACCTCTGTACTGGTAGCAAACCTTGGTGTTCTGCTACTTATTGGGAGTCCACTTGGCCTACTGTTTGTTATTGGCCACATGTTGTGGTTTTACCAGGTCGATGGATACAACTCGGTTCTCCTTTTTTCCAGCAAGTGGCGGTAGTACAACTGATCTTGTCCCGTTGACAGACAAGACAGGAACTGCTTTTCTGTAAGAAGGCCCAAATTCCTTCTTTACCGCGATCTTCTCCCTGACTAGATCCCCGACTTTTGGAATCCAGACAGGTCTTGCTGGGACAGGTGGTGATTCTTCAGTGGTTGTTGGCTGTTGTTTCAACTGTATGTTGCTCAGGTCTTTTCTTGTTTTGTTTAAGTCCTGCAAAATAGCCAAACGGTCTTTGACATCAAAGGTTTTTTCTATTACCACTGAAGTCTGACTATCAAGGTCAGAGATCAACATCCTAGTTCCGAATAATAATTCGTACGGACTGAATCCCTTCAGAGAATTTCTTGGCAAGTTATTTAGACTACGTTGGACACTTATTAGATGTTTGACCCACCCAGCTCCCGAACCTAATATCCTTTCTATTATAGATTGCTTTCTGCCTTGGTTTTTTCTTTACACCATCCCATACCCTCAGGAAGGAAGTGAGAAGATTCCCGCTGGGCTGTGCTCATTTGGCCATGTTTCCCCCCCAGGCTGGTTTGCCTGAGTGAAAGAAATGGTCGAACGTAGCATGCTCTTAGCGTATATGCCATTTAGACTCGCGAATCTTGTATAATAGTCCGGACGTCAGCCGAGTGCTGGTGATCTACATTATAAGTGGAAACTAGCCTGTATATGTTAATCGCAAGCCATTCTTTTTGCTGGTAATATTATCTGCCTTGATTCGACGAGGTATTAAACTGCTTCTCTCCCCTCTGCGATCTCTGTTGCAGTTTGGGCAGTTTTTTACAAACATGGTGTAGTGCAGGCTCATGCCTGGCCACCAGTACCGTGATTGTAATTCTTCCAGAGAATCTTTTAATTTAAGGTGTCTGTAACCCTCGCCCATGTGTGCGTCTGCGATTAACAAGTTTCTCCTGTCCATGTTTGGAATCACTCTATCCCCCACTCCAGGGATTCGAGCAAAAGGGACGGAGTTTGCATCGATTATGTATGTATAATTGAGTGGATAGTTGATCGGTAGTGCTGAGCAGTCGCAGTTTGATGACGTTTTCACTGCCAGCAATGTTTCACCGTCAATGTATTTTAATGTATGCTTTTTTCGATCTACGGGAGCCGATTTAGTGGCTGCCGCTGCGGCTGTTTCAGCCAATCAATTCCCCACAACGTGAACGCCATCACGTTGATGACTCAGTGAGTGTGTCACGTGAGTCTTTGGTAGTTCTTTTTGTAAAAGAGCTATTTGTTCCCAGAGCAGTCTCTGCTTTATTGGTGCATCTGTGTCATCTTTGTAACCGTTCTGAATCCATGTCTGCAAATCCTTGTTATATGCTTTGACGCAGTAATATGAATCTGACACTATAAGTGTCGGGAATTCGCGATCCGCATTATCTAGCGCCATTTTCAAAGCTATTATTTCAGTTTGTAGTTCTGAATTAGTTTCTACTGAGTGTGATTTTGTTAATAGAGGTTTTAGTTTACCTCCGCGCCACACTTCTTTTGTAATCTCACATGTGGGGTTGTATGCATGTTCTCCCCAAACAGAGGGTTGAGCATGTCCGTCTGTATAGATTACACAGGCGTAATGTCGTAGAGGCAAAATGTCGATTGGCAGAGGATACGTCTTTTCATATTTTAGATTTTTTAATTCTTCTAGTTCTCAAAAAATTGTCAACCAGGCTATACTTGATAATTCATATCCTTCGTATAAAACTTTTAGATGGGCAATTCTGGATTTTTTGAAGTTGAATTTGTAACCCTCTGCAGCGAACCCAAGTATTATGGTGTTCACCCTTTTCAAGTGAGTCTCCAAGTCATCATCTGTTAAGTAAATGTCATCGACATAAGATAATGCTTCATCATCATATAGTTGTAGTAATTCTGTTACTCTCGCTGAGAATACCCCTGGGCTGTTCTTGTACCCCTGGGCTAACCGACAGAATTGTTTTTGAGTGCCATTTACTGAGAATGCAGTTAAAGATCTGCTCTCTGGTGCTATGTTTTGACAAAAGAATCCATTGGAGATGTCCAAGGTTGTTTTGTATTTTTTGCGCACTATGTTATTCATTAGTGCAGGACTGTGTGAGTTTTGCACTGCAAAGGTTTTGCAACATGTGTTAAGGTGTCGGTAATCCAAAACTAGACGGTACGAATTGTCTGGTTTGGAGACCGGAAACAAAGGATTGTTCATTTGTGAGGTGCAAGTTTCAATCACCCCCTGGTATTCTAGCTGATCTAGTATTTCATTTACTTGTTTTTTAGCTTCTTGCTTAATTGGGTACTGCCTTTGTGCAGTTGGTTGTGATTTTAACTGGATTTTGTGAGGAGGAGAATCCTCATCCCATCCTACATGATTTTTATATAAAGCAGGTGCTAAGGCCACTGCCCACTTTCTAGCAAGTGTGTATTTTTTATGAATCGGTATTTGATTCGAGAAGGCAGGCATAATTACTTCTTCGCCATGAGGGCATTCCCTGACAAACTCTGGTGGCCAGTCTTTTTCAGCTAGAAGGATGTCATAGCCTTTGGAGAGGTTATCCCAAAATAGTCCCCTTATTTTCCTAGTCTTATCTCCCTCTATACGTAATGTTATCTCGTATATCTTGTGGGGCTTGCTAACTCTGGTGTCTGCAGTTTCCACTTGAAGGTATTCATTCGTGTCCACTGTCTCCAGATGATTCATAAGGACTTTGCGAGCTATGCTCACCTCTGCTGCGCTGTCTAGCATTGTCTGAGCCCATTCTCCGTTTTTCAGTTGTGTCCTCAGTATTCTCGGCATTTTTAACTACCTTGATACTGGCTACCTTCTTTTTTGGAAATTGTAATTTCTTTTTAAGTTGAGCAGGTTCCTTGTCTTTGGACTTGGCGTGCTCTTCTGATCGTCCTCTTCTTTCCGATTTCTGCGAGGAATTCTGAAAAGATTGAGAGGGACGTGTATCAATGTCTTGATATCTATCAGGTTTTTTAATATTATCCCTATTTCTAAGGTTATATCTATTCCCAGAGGGGTCACTCTGCGGTGACCTCTGTCTTTGGTTTGGAGATTTCTCTCTTCGCCTAGGAGACCTTCCTCTGGACTGGAATTTCTTTTCTTTAGGATTGGATTGTTTGTTTCCATCCCAGTTCTTTTTTGGTGAATTATTATTATTAAAAAATATTTTTTCTGGACTTGTAGTCAGTTGCGGTTTTACTGGTATTCCACCTAGACTATCTCTGCCTAGTTCTTCATAGGATTTTTCTATGATTCTGGCAATTTCAGCTGGTTGGTCTGCTATATCTGTCTCTTTTAACCTCTGGCGGATCGCCACGTTTGCTGCTTCACCTTTTATGTTGGCTAGTAATATAGCCGAAACCTGTTTGAAGTCTTTTAGTAATTTCATACCAAGAGTTAAAGCAGGTTCTGGACCGTATTCATCTTGAATTTGTTTTAGCACATCTGGTATCACCGAAATGGATGGGACACCGTGCGTTTTTGTGTAGATGGAAGCAAAGACTGTACCCCAAGTGTCACAGTCCTCAATGTGTGGTGCGATTCCCATTGGGAGACATATAGTCAGAATCCTGTGTTTTTCTAATGGGGTGGTGTCAGGAAACACCGCCTCTATTTGGGTAATTTTCTGTGCCAACCAGAATGGTATCTGTTCCCGTTTAGCTGGAACTTTACCTAGGCAGGATTGGATGTTCTGTGGTGTAATTTTGTTTGTGTTCCCCTGGTGAGGGGTCAGCTGTGGAAGTTTAATCGCTGGCTGAATTGTTGAAGTCCGCATTACATACTGAACTAATTGTCTATGAATTTTTAGTAGTTGTTTTAGCTGTAATAATAGCTCTGCTGCAGGCATTCTTTCGATGTCTGGATGTGGTGTGTATCCGGCTAAGACCGGCCACGTTGCTCCTGGTCTTCCTAAAGGACCGAGCCTTGTAATGTGATTGTTATGTTTTAGGGCGCCATCAAATAAGAGCAAATGCTCTTGGAATTTGAGTGGTACTTCCACCTCCTCGAAAGGAGTGTACGTTTCAGGAGGTTCCTCTACTTTGTAATAGTGGAAGTACTTTGTTACAGCATTTGCTGCTGGAAAATGTATCCATGAATAGTATACCTCTGTCTGCCGATATTCGTGTGCCTCAATTACGAATATGACTGTGCCACCTCTAGGTGTCAGTCCATTTTCTATAAGTTTTAAGGTTATAGATCTCCTTTTAATGACCGGAATGAGTATTATATCCGCGTCTGCTGCTTGCATGGTAGCATCAGCATCTGCGAGTTCAGTTGCTAATCTAACTGCCTCTCTTTCTTCATCACTTTCTGACATTTTACTGTCAGGATGGTATTATGTTTGTTTGCAGATCAGGTTTCTTTATGGAACAAAGATAAGATGCACAATATTTCGGAACTGTTTTATCCTTCAACGTTGACTTGACCAAGAACCATACATAGGAGTTCCCTCCTGCGAGGTTTTGGAGGATATAACCTTTCACCCACTCCAGACGTCTTTGGAGTATTCGGGAAAAGGGGTCTGAGTGAGAAAGCACGACTGAGTTACTCTAAATGTCTTACGTTAGTTTTATCGCCCTTTCCAAACGCGTTGGGCGCCATGTAGTGTAGCTCCTATTTTCCCAATAGGCTCTGCGCATTGGAATAGTACCTACAGCAGTAAAGGCCTAGGCCAGACGTTAACTAGGTCTACTACTGTCGATACTAGACTTAATTTTTGGGTTTGCCAGCTAAGCTCAGAGTTCGCTAGAAACTTTCTCGAATGTTCAAGGAAGGATTAACTTCCCTGATTAGACAAGAAGGGATTTAGTTTCTGACAACCATAGAACATGACAACTTTGCTCTCCCCTAATCAAGAGTCAATCTCAAGAGTCGTGTGAGCACAAGGCAATTATTTTACTCAGTCAGTACGTGCATTCTTAGTCTCATCAGAATGTAGAGAAAAGGAAGAGACGGGCGTGTTCAATAAAAGATGTTATTTATTGATCAGTCTCTTTTCTCGTACAAGAGAAATGGATCGATATTATTGCAATACTTATAGTTAAGTAAAGTGCATACATTAGAAGCAATAGTATAAAATAATACTGAAAAAACATTGATATGGTTTCTGAGCCATATGATGTTTAAAAATGATTAAAATATATTTACATACACATATACATTTGACTAAACGTACTCAACTGGTGTTTCTAAATACGCCTACCCCGTGTACCTGACCTAAGTCTAATGCGTGGGCGGGAATAGAAAGTTACAGTTTAAGTTAAGTTTGTTTTTGCCAAGTGAATAACTAAAGAATTCTCTGTGAGGGGTTATTCAGTTCTGTACCTGGAAGTTAGGATGGATGAGGAATGGTATCTCTTTCTCTGCTCTCGATATTCCAGGCTGCCTGCGAGGGCTGCCCAGAAACGCCGGTGCTGGGTCTCTCGGCTTGAGATAGCAGCGCGTCTCTCAGCGCGTCAGGAAGGCGGGGCTGCTGCCAGCGGGGTCTGCTTCTGCTCTCGGCTTCGGCAAGTATGGCTGCTCCGTCTTGTCACCACGCGTGTGTTTGCATAGGGCAAGGTCGGCAATATTTATACCTTAAAGGTGCCGAGATTGACGTAAGGATGGACATAGGTACGTCAATAAAGATGTCATACGACTTGCTCGTTAGCACATTCTTTTGCAAAAGTTCTCTGTGAAATCAAAACAATGGCCGCACGGATTATCCAGGTTGTCATAGGTTTGATTTGTTATGAGAACGTCGTATGCCTTATCAGGGGCTGGAGGAATGTCGCTTGTCTAATTAGATCTCAAGCGTTATGACCTAATCAGATAACACGTTCCTGTGCCGTAGTGTGACTGCGTCAGATAACGGTATCTGTATCATGGGGGATTTCTTGCCTCATGGGCTGACTGTTAGTTAACTTGATAGTTAGTTTAACCAGAATAGGGTCAGGAATAGGGGGACTGATTCAGAACCTATAGAAATACACGACACTTTTCTCAATATCTCTATCTTTGTGCTGGTTCCTTCATATATTTCAGTGTGTCCGGCTAGTTCTCTGTATCTCTGTCTATTGTGAAGTTTTACTTCATGTTGTGTACTCTGTGAATTCTACCCTTCTTGTCTCTCATGTATTTTCTCTCTATCCTGTTTTTGTTCTCCCTCACTGTTTATTGTATTCTTTCTGTTTCTCTTGTTGTCCTTCTCTTTGTTGTCGTTTTTACTATTCTTTTTTTCCCATCTGTCCTTCTTTTACTTTGTGGCTTGAATTATGCCCTTGCTTTCCCTCTCCCTTGTGATCTCTCACTGCTTTCAATGGTCGTTTTTGTATGTTTCTCTATCTCCTGCTTTCAGTCTTTCTCCTGCATTATCTCTATGGTGGTGTTTCTCTCTCTGTCTCTTCTATTCAGCCTCCTTCTCTCCATCTCTCTCTCCCTTCTGCTCTTCTTGTCCATCTCTGCGTTCCTTATGCTCTCTTTCTCCCTATTGTGCTGTTTGCCTGGTGTCCTCTATTTCCATGTGCCTCCTGGCGTTTGTTTATTTTGTGCCCTGTCTGTTGTTTCTAGTCTGTCACACCCTGTCTATGTTCATCTTTTTGTTTTTTGTACCTTCCCTCTTTTTGTTCACTATTCTCTGCTTTCTGTTATTTTTCTTTTTCTCTATTTGTGCTTTCAAAGCTGGTCTCTCTCTGCATGTTCGTGTCCCTGGTACTGTGTGTCTGTCTCCTGTGGTCTGTGTCCTTTCTATTCTGTGTCTCTTTCGTATTGTATATCTCTCTGTATCTTTGTCATTAGTTTTGTGCAACTAGTGATTATGAAAATGTAGGAAAGAAAACGAATCAGTATAATTACCAGAATTCAAATATAAAACTCAAAAGCAAATTATTCACCCAAAATTATGTAAAAAGAAGCTTTATTCACAGTGTGATGTTGATGTTTCATGCTGATTTATTTTGCCAAGTAAGATGGGTAACAGATATACTAAGTAAGATTGTGTAACAGTGCATATCATAAATATTGCATGTAGTATCCTGGCAATGTGTGGGAGATTACACTGTAAATGAAGTTTGATTTTTAAAAAATCTGGGTGAAAAATGTGGTTATTGGATGTGTTTAAAAAACAAATATTAAACTTAGGTAGGCTTTAGGATATATAAAGGAGAGAAAATTAGGGAATGTATCTGTTAGGCTTGTTATTTGGCACAATGGGTGTATGTTGTGTAATAAATATGTCTGTAATATGTTAACTAAAATTCAGTTGTTTATTTTTTTTTTATAGAGGTTTTGGTGCTGAAAAGCAACAACCTGTAGTCAACGTGATAGAGTTTACAACGATCAAATTCTTTTTTCCAGGTGAGTTGGTATTTTTTAAAGGCAATTTATGTTTGTACAGATTAAAATAATAAGCAAGATTTTTTAGAATGTTTGCACTGCTTCTCTTTTGCTGGAGGATTTTATGTTCTATTTTTACCATGTCTGTACCTGCTTGCACTACATATGTATTTTGAGATAGGTTTCCACTGTCTGTTGGCACTATCTTTTTATGGGCCGGGTCCATGTGTTATTTTCTATGCAGTTCTGGTTCATCTATTCTTTGACTGCAAGAGTTTGCTCTTTACTTGGATTAATTCTTGCTAAGTTATCATTATCTCTGTAACTCATGCTGTATCATTTGTGTACAGTCGTTTTTCTTGATTTATAGAGGTGTATTATGATATGGCTGTTGGCGTGATGGCCATTTTTTGTGCATATCTGTGACTGTACTATCTATTTGCACCCTATTATATGCATTTGCAGAGGTCTATTATGATGTGGTTCCTCATGGTTAGCATGAAATGTTCTACATTCGATGAAATTCACATGTTGAGTATGCTGTTGAAAGGTAAAAGCAACTGTCTCTGTGGGAAGTAGTAATCTGTTTAGTGAATGTTTTAATTGGTATATTGTGAGTCCCCCCTTCAGTCTGCATACAGTTTGAATCGTAGTTTGTAGTGGTGAACTCAGAAAATAGATCCCTAAAAATAAATTAGAAAGTCTATCAACAGTTCTACAGTCCAGAAATCCTAAAAACAAATCTCACAGTAAGATGTGTTTTTACAGCACACTTTACTTAAAAAAATTGAAAGGGATAGTGTTAATGTCTAGGATCATAGTGTCAGTTTTTTTCAAAACAAGAGGAAGGTGCTATTTTAATATTTGTAGTTAATGTGTTAAAAAGTATGAAAATGTATGTAGTTTAAAAATTAGTAAAGGTAATTTTTGGTTGTCTATTCATGAAAAAGATATAATTTAGTCTTTACATTTTTTTAAAAGGACACAGAAGACAGAAAAGGAATACTAAAATGGAAAATTATTCCGAAAACATAAATTTACATTTTGAAATTGCAAATGAATTTATAGAAGAATTTCTAGATGCAGTATTTGAGGAGGAAAATGACACCGAAAATGTGGACTTTATGGACCGCACTTTTGACAGTGCTTATTTAGAAATGGTGGAAGGGGAAGAAGAGAATTTGGAAGAAGAAAATTATAATAATGAAGAAGTCCCAGATGAAATTATGCTACAAGTGATTTTACAATATGAATTATTAAATGAATAAAATTATTTATATTAAAAAAAAATCTTGAAGGTAGTTTTCTTGTACTATTCATCGTTGATCTGCTTTATGAGAATGAGAATAAAAGTTTTCATGAACTGTATAAGAGATTAAAGTTAAAAAAAATAAAAGCGCGAGGAACACCTACAGTGCTTGAAAATTAGTATAGTGTTCATATGCCTGAAAAATTAGAATCATAAAATACGTCTATAATGGTGACACAGCTATGGACTGTTATAAATTTAGAACCAATATTCACTACAGGATTTCCTACTCTGTTCAGAGACTGTTTCTTTGTCTTTAATCTAGTTATAAAATAAAGCAGTGGTTATAATTTGTATGTTTTATGCTAGTAGAGGTCTATAATATTTTTTAACTTTTTTCCAAACAGATTGTCATTTTTATCACAAACATCAATCAGTATGCCGACCAGAAATGAAAAAAGAAAGCTGTATAAACGGACATACCATTTGAAGAGGAAAGAAGGACGAGAATTACATAATCAACAAAGGACGGAGAAAAACAAGAGTGCTCCTGGTAAGAGCAGCAAGGATTTTATAAAAAAGTTGTGTCAAAGGAAAAGTAAATTGGATAATGTTCAAAAGATAAAATAGTTGTCAGTATCTACAAGGAGAAATGCAAGAAAAAAGAAAAATGTGTCTGAAATCAGCGGTGAGGAAAATATGTACAGTAAAAGACGTACTAATCAGTTTGCGGAAATCAGGAAGCGTATGTTTCATAACAGAGTAGTTTCGAATTTATTAAAAAAGGAAAAAGTTTCTAAAAGGAAATCTGCTTTTTATAAGAAGAAAAAATATATAGAGGATGTTGTTGAACACGCGTTTGAGACACATTTTTTATTATTTTCTTTAGTACTTAATAGAATAAATACACTAAATAAGGCAATCAGAGTTTTAAACGCTAAGAGTAAATGGAAGAGACACATAAATAGAACTAATTTTTGTAAAGTCTTTTCTGGGAAATGGATGCATACTTAAAATTCTGAGCCATTTTTAATGAAGAGAGTTACTTTCAAAGTAACGATTTGTTGCATGCAGTTGACACCAGTGGTCGAGCGTATGAGGTGAAGGATGGTTGTCCTATTGAGAAAGAGAAAATTGAGGTTAGAAATCCAGAAGGGGTAATAGGTGGAGAAGTTTTAGAGGGACGTGTTCATGCTCCTGTTTATAGTTGGAATTGTAGCAGTATTTGCAGTGTACGACAGGATTCAATTGATTTCTTTCACAATTTCTTATGTAAGTACACTAAGGAAAGTCTAAAAAAAAAATTGTAATGTTGCAAGAATTAGATCGTTGCAGAGTGAGAGAAAAAACAGGTTTGCAAGGCCATTCTCTGGCTTGTCTTTCTAAAAAAAATATGCCAGAGTGTTTTTCATCACTTCAGGATGTTAGCAGTGCATCATACCAAAATGAGAAAATTAGTGAGAAAGTTGTATTATGCAAAAAGTCCAGCAATTAAACTTAAACAGTTAAATAGTGCTCTTTTGCTTGGATGTGCATTAGATGTGAAGAACATTTGTGCAGAAATTGAGGTAAGTTATTTTGGTCGAGATGAAGACAATGCAGAAACTGATATAGTTATAGAAGGACATGTGTTAGAAAATGTTGGACATTTTAATACTGAAGATTTTGAACAGGAAATAACAAAGTTTAAGGTCATTGCAGGTGAAAAACCAAATTTTACTTGTGTGTGTTGTCGACGCATTCATTACAAAAGTCAAACTAGGTTAGTTGATTTATATTTAAAAAGTGAAGATGAAGATAATACTCATTGGAAAGAGGTTGCGACTTATTTGTTGGTAGAAAACTATTTTGATTTGGGTTTTGAGCAATGTATTTGTAAATATTGTTATAATAAATTAAATGAGAATAGAATGCCTTCTAGAGCTGTATATAATAATCTTGAGTTGATAAATATTCCATCGGAACTGAAGGATTTAACTACTTATGAGACTATTCTGATTCAATGTGTACATCCTTTTCAGGCTATTGTTCGTATGGAGCCTAAGACTGGGAAATTAAATCCTTCAGATTTACAAAGAGGATTAAAGGGTAGAGTTGTATATTTGCCACTTGATTTAAAAAAAATAAGGAGACAATTGGTATTGGAAATGTAGAAGAGGAACCTCTAGGTATTCTAGTTAATGGTGTACCTACAAAGAGTAAGAACATCTGGCAAGATTTAGTGGATGTTAGGAAAGTCAAAAAGGCAACGTTGTATTTAGTCAAAAATAATAAATACTATAAAAATGTGTACGTAGAAGAAGAGGATGTAAGTGAAGAAGAGGATAATGATTTGTCTATTGGACAAATTGAAAAAGTCGATTTGTCCAGAAGTGAAGAAATTTATGAACATTATAGTGTTCATCCACTGCATTTGAAAGAAGCAATGGGGAATGCTATTGAGTTATTTCAGATGAAAAAAGCAGAAGGAAGTCCTATTAGTGTATGGGAAGAAAGTTTGGAAGGTCGTTGTTTCCCACAGTTATTCCCAACAGGTGAAGGTGCGCGATATGATGATCGACCTATGCAGATTCCTGCATCTGAGTACCGGACAACAAGATTATATGCAGAAGATCCGAGATTTCGTCAATGTATTCCATATTTGTTTCATCTTCTGTTTGAGAGTGACTTATCTGGTCTTTCTTATGCAGTAAACCATATCTTAAAAAGTGGAGTGCATCTGCAAAACGTTTCAGCAAAGGAATTTATGGATAAAGTGCAACAGAAAGACAGTGTTTTGGATTCTCACCTAATTAATTTAATGGCATGTCAGCGTGGTACTAATGAGTATTGGTACCATCGTCATGGAGATTTAAAATGCATGCTAAGAAACTTAGGAACACCTACATGGTTTTTAACTCTAAGCTGTGCAGAGTATGCTTGGGAAAATTTACTTGAATTTCTTCGAGAGGCGAATGCAAATATTGAAAATATAAACTACAAGACACCTGGAGAATTGTGTTCGTTGGATCCGGTTAATGTTTGCAGATATTTTAATCATAGATTTGAAGCTATGATGTCTTTTATTACAAACAAGAAAAATCCACCTCTTGGTGAAGTTCTGGATTTCTTCTGGAGAAAAGAGTATCAAGCAAGAGGTGCTCCTCATATTCATATGCTATTATGGATCAAGGATGCTCCCAAATTTGGAACAGACTCGGATGACACTGTACTGTCTTTTATTGAACAATATGCCACTTGTGACATACCTAACAGTACAACTGATAAGGACTTAAGAGGAAAAGTGTTACGCTTTCAAAGACATCGTTGTGGAAAATATTGTCTGCGAAAATTCAACTCAAAGGATAAATTCTATACTAAATGTCGTTTTGGATTTGCACGACCTGTGCTTTCAAAAGGAAGAGTCAACAATTTGATGTCATCTTTGCGACATAATATCACAAGAAGATCACCCAAAAATACCTACAATTTAAGAAGAGGTGAAGAGTCCAAATATATAAATGACTATAACCCAGTCATTTTGTCCATGTGGAATGCTAACATAGATATACAATATGTTGCGGACAACTCTATTGCTGTGGCTCGATATGTAACGTCTTACATCACGAAATCTGAAAAGACGGAACTGAAGGAGATGTGGGAAGATATTTCTCATGAAATTGTATACGTACAGTTTGAAGATGTTATCTCATCGAGAAATTGGAGCATATGAATGTTGTGATCGATTATCATCAGCAAGTCTTTATGTGAAATCTAGAAGTATCCTGTGGGTGAGTTTAGGTCTTGCAGGAACACGAAACCGTGTTTTGAAAACTGTGCAAGAAATTGAATATTTAGCACAGAAAGAACCAAACAGTACAGACATTCTGAAAACAAATATGTTGGATACATACTATCCAAATAGAAGTACTCTGCTTGAAAACATTTGTCTGTATGAAGTACTTGAAAAATACATTTTTAAAAGGAATATTAGAGAGAATATTGAAAAAGGTGTATACGCTGTAATTGGACAGGAAGGATGTCTGGTCAAACAAAGAAAAGGACACTTGATTAATCACCGAAAACTGAGTTGCGAAAGTCCTGACAAAAGAGAATTTTACTATTTAGCTCTTTTGCAACTCTTTAAACAATGGCGTACAGAAGAGTAACTACTTGGTGACTTTCATAGTTATGAAGATTCATTTAACACATCTAAAACGTAGTATAGAATGTTCTGTTTTTAGTAATTATCTCAAAATGTTGAACGACGAAATAGAGCAAGAAGCAACAATTGCAGCGGAGATTGCTAGAGAAAGTTCTCAAGACACTCAAAGTTCTGCATCGTTGAGTCAGGATCCACTGGGACAACCAATTATCCGAAATGAAGCAGCCACTGCCATGGAGGAGGTGGAAAGAGCAATGCAGCAAGCTCAAGAGGATATAATAAACTTAGAAGAATTGGAGAAGGAACTTAATCTTGAGCAAAGACAGATATATGATGAAGTGACAGAGCACATTGAGCATGGTTTTCGTCATGACAAAAAAGAATGCTCATGTATGTCATTTGAACCTATTCGACTATATGTAAGTGGAGAAGCTGGAACTGGTAAAAGTTTTCTAATTAAAGGAATTACTACATATCTACAGCAAAGAACTCAGTCACCACTGTCTTGTGTTGTTACTGCTACAACTGGATTGGCAGCACATAATATTAAAGGTATTACTTTACATCGTTTACTGATGCTGCCAGTTGAACATGAAAATAAATTACAATATCACGAGCTAACTGGAGACGCTTGTTGTGAAGTTTCTAGAGTCCTTAAAGAAATGAAACTTCTCATTATTGATGAGGTAAGCATGGTATCCAATTTAATGCTTGCTTTTGTGCATTTAAGAATGCAACAGATACTTAAAACAGACTATGATGTGTTATTTGGAGGCAAACATGTCATAGTTTTTGGAGATCTACTGCAACTAACTCCTGTGAAAGGACAACCTGTATTTCAAACTGTTACACATGAAGACACCAGAAAGTGCCTGGGCAGTATTGGAAATGTTAATATATGGTCACATTTCAAATATACTGAACTGATTCAAAATATGCGACAGGCAAAGGATACTAAATATGGAAATATTCTTCAAGATATAAGGATTGGAAAACTAACTGAAGATGCGAAAGAAACTCTACGAACACGATTACTTTCTAAGTTGTTTCCCAATGAAGATAATGTACCTTAGAAAATATATAGTAAAGAGGTAGAAGATAAGTCAGTCATATGCTTGATGCCAACTCTAAAAGAATGCTCTGTTTTCAATGAAAAAATGTTGAAGTTGGAAAATCAAGAAATTAAGAAACTGGAAGCTAAAGATAAAATAGAGCATGAAGGAAGTACTATTGTTTTGTCTGAAAAATTGAAGTTAATATTGGATTCTCTTCAGAAATCTATATCTAAAACTGCTGGCTTAGAAAAGAATCTGTATGTATGTTTAAATTGTCGGATTATTTTACGGAGAAATTTACATGTAGAAAGAGGTTTGGTGAATGGAGCAATGGGTAATATTGTCGGTTTTGTAAATTACCCAAATAGAGATGAGATTGAATTTATACGAATAAAATTTGATGGAATTGAGGAAGTTCAACAATTCAGTCGCTGTTCAACTCGTTTTTTGCTTGTGAAAGACTTATATGTCCGTCGGAAGCAATTTCCAATTTGTTTGGCATATGCAGTGACTATTCACAAATCTCAAGGTTTAAGTGTAGATTGTGCTTTGGTAAATATTGGAAGCACTGTATTCAAAGAGGGTATGGCATATGTTGCTTTATCTCGAGTTAGAACTTTATCTGGACTTTATCTAATTGATTTTGATAAGACAAAGATTAGTGCAGATTTAAAATGTGTGAAGGAGTATAATAGGTTAAGAAGAGAATATGCTCCAAGTTTACCTCAATATCCTTTAATTAAAAACAGTATGGTTGGTCAGAAAAGGAGAAATGAGGAAAAATGTAGTGAAGTAGTAGAGAAACGAAGAAAAAAGATGAGGCTGTCATTGGTAGCAGTAAGAAAAAGGTTAGTATTGAAGAGATTGTTGGATTTAAATTTGAAAACAGGTCTGGTGTCAACTGCTATGCAAATGTAGTGGTTAATGTTGTTTTTTTTCTAAAAAAATTTACAGCAACAGATTGTACAAAATCAGGAGCAAACATTTTGTTGTTCCTTAAATTCTGTCTTAGAAAAATGTAGCAGTGGTAATAGTGAAGTAGCAAGTGTTTCAGAAGTAAGCAATGTTTTAGACGTATGTGCAGGACTAAATCAATTTTCTCAGAATATTCAGCAAGATTGTCAGGAATTTATTATGTATATGCTTACAGTTTTGGAAGTAAAAGGTGTAGATATTGATAGTCTTTTTGGCCTTTCTTATAAATGGGAACATACTTGCGATAATTGTTCATTTTCAAGTAGTACTGACATACACACAGAAAGATTTATATATTTAACATTACCAGATTGTAAAACAGTGTCCTTTAATAAACTAGTTAAAGATGCGTATCAGAACATGGTCTGCTCTCAATGTAACTCAGAAATGTTATCAACATTATTTATCCACAGATATGGACAGTATGTAATTTTAATGCTTCAACGATGCAGAGCTGATGGAAGTAAATTGTCAACTTCATTTAAAAATGTTGTGGCTTCTCAAATATCTATTTCTAGAAGAACATTTGTAACTAGCAATTATTTTTCATGAAGGGCCATCAATATCATCAGGACATTACATAGCTTATTTGAAGTCTCCAACAGGTTGGACGCTCTGCAATGATAGTCAATTGAGTTTTAAGAAACATTTGCCTTTTGACTTAACAAATTCTTATCTGATATTTTTGCAACCTAAATTTCAGTAAAATTACTTGGTGTAGTAAGAATAATACTGTAAAGATATGAAACTGTGTTGTTTAGAAATATCATGTGATTGAGGGTGTTCAGATCTAGAAATGAAACTTTTATGTGGCATAGTGATAGTATCAGGTAAGGTTTCCTTAATGTTTAATGGTACAGAACACGTTGAAATTAACTCATACTATTTGGCCACGCGGAAAAGAATGAGATATCAAAATGTGGACTTGAGATAAATGTTTTTAGAACATACTTGCTCGGAAGTTTGTTGAGAGGTACTCAAAAAATAACGAATTAACTCATTCTATTTGGCCACGCGGAAAAGAATGAGATATCAAAATGTGGACTTGAGATGAATGTTTTTAGAACATAGTTGCACGGATATTTGTTGAGAGGTATTTAAAAGTAAGTGGTATAGTTTAATTAGTTTGTAACTGTGGAGTATGTGCTGTGCTTACTCAAGAAATTGCGAATTAGAGAAAAACATTTAAACATGTTTTTTTCAGGTATTTATATTATGTATAGAGATCTTGTACGGGTTTTTTAAACACAATCATTTTGATTGTGGTTTTTTTCCCCGCTGTTACATGATGATTACTATTGAAATCACTGTTTATAGGGAAAATCAATTTATCTGAGGACAGCAAAAATAAACCATTTAATATGTTGTCTACGGTATTTTGTTACATTGGATTAAGAAATATGTATTATAACAGATTTCTTTATTGTCTTCCACAGATATTACATTTATAAGGTAAGTACAACTAATCATATCTGAGAGTTTCGTGTACCTCTCTCTTATCCTTATTTCTTTTATCCTCTTCCTTTGTTAGTGGTGTTTAGTCTTGGTTATTCCCTTTAACTCATGCACATTTTGCATTTTTTAATTTTCTATCCTGTTTCTCTTACATCTTTTCTGTTAGTATTCTATTCAGTCTATCTAACTCTTCAGTTTGTTACTTACGTTGTTTTATGCTGACTCACCTTTATTGACCCTGTATCACCTTTGTTTCCTGAATCTTAATTTCTTTGTCTTACTGTACTTTACAATTTGTTCCCTTACTCTGCTTTCATTAATTATGCTCAATTTCCAAACTTAAATCTATAGTTTAGTTCTCTTACCCTACTTCATTTCTCTTTATCTCTCTCTCTTACACTCCTTGTCTGTTTCTATTCCATTCATCTTCTGTTACTCATCCTTTTTCACTCTGTTTCTGTTAGTGTTCTTCCTTTATTTTATCTATCTCTTTAAGACATTTCGGTACTCTTAGTCTGTTTATATTAGAGACTGTTTGTTTCGTGTGTTATCACTGATCATACTCTCATTTTCTCTCTCACTTTACTTTCCTTTAGACAGTCATTCTTTCAGTGCTATTATTTCTTTCAATTAATTCTTTTATTTATTGATTTATATACTAGATATTCTATCTCGGTCTCTTTCTGTTCCTCAGTCTTCTTTTCTTTCACTTTCTGTTTCAATCACTTCTACTTTGTTTTGTTTTATGAAATGACATTATAACCTTATTTTTACTTATCTTCCACAGATACCATGTTTTTTTAAAGATTTTAAGTTTTTCTTTATTACTATTTCTTAGGTAAGTATAAAAAATAAAAATACTTTTTCATCACTGTGTCATTTCTTTGAGTATCCTGGTCATACCAGTGTCGTGTTTTATGTGATCACTTCCACGGAGGATTGGCTGCAGTGTCGCAAGGAGCCCCTTAAAAATTAATTTAAGAAATCAGCAACATTTCACTGAGTCAGTTCACTAATGCTGATGTGTCAAAACATTGCAGGTAAATGATGTGTGTTAAAGAACTTTGGGGCATATTATCAAGGGGGTTTTACTCTGCTTTTGTGGATTTAAAAGCCAAGAAAGCGGAGATAAAATTATCTCTCTAGTACGTAGCTGATGCTAACACCAGTTAGCGACATCTAATAGCAGATAACGACCATCTTGTGACCCGCTTTGTTTGTCTGTAATATTTATCACTATTGACATGCAAAGTTAGCGTTGCAAGATGTTAGTGACTAGAAACAGTTCCTAACATTGCTATCTCCTTTTACCCACTTTTGAACATATTTGTGCTAAGGTCGAAAATGTCCAAAACCTAATAGCTGCCCCATAGCAGTTCTTAGCTATGTCATGTAATGGTAGGTAGATAACATGACTAAGACCAATAGCTCGGTAATGCATGAATATTGCTGACTTTACAACAATATTTATGTATTTGGACCGATTTTTATTACTTAGGACGGTGGTTCGCAAACTTTGTTGACCTGTGGTTTCCTTGACCTACTCAGCAGTTTACAGTGGCTCCCCACCATTTTTAACGGTGGGCAGGTGGTATGTACGTCCTGTTATCTTCCTTAAAGTAATTGGGACACATTCTTTCACTCATCCAATCATCCGTTCACTGATCCAGCCATCAGCTCTCTTATCCATCCACCCTTTTACTTCACTGATGTATCCATGCTTTTGTACATCTACCCCCTTTCACTTACTAATTAATCTTTATAATCACCCTTTCACTTATCCATTCTTTTACCATTTCACTTATCAATTTATCCATCCACGCATTCACTTGCCCATCATCTACCCTTTCATTCATTCATCTATCTATCCTTTCACACATCCATCCACTAAATCACTGATCCATCAGGTGCTCTTTTACTCATGCATCCATCCTTTAACACATCTATCCATCCTTTTAGCCATTTATGCACCCTTCCAGCAATACATCCATCTATTTATCTTTTCTCTCATCTATACTTCCACTCATTCATTTATTCATCCATCTTTTCTTTGATTATCTAACCATTCATTTGAATTCTTTATTCGATGATTAAAAATCACCATAAAAGTGCAAACAGTCATTATGCATTGAATTCATTTCTTTAAAAACAATAAATCAAATTAGCATATAGCCCAATATGAATACAGCAACAAAATCCCCATAAAATTAATAAACATTATGATCCATTAAAACCAACCATTGAGTTTTCATCATCATCGGCCCCCCCTCCTCTAGTTACTCTTAATCGTACAGCTACTTTGATAAAATTTATTATACAGCACAATGTTAGTTGGTCCGCAGCTTGTTGTAAAAAAATCAAGGCATCTTTTGCACCTTTAATATTTGATCTTTTTAGAATATCTACCAAAAATCTGCGTCTGGGTTCTGAATAAAATGGGCATATTAATACAAAATGAAGGGAATCCTGCGGAGACCTATTGTCGCAGCCGCAGGTTCCCCTCTGCTCAATAGTAGGTAGGTACCCTAGTGGTGATCCCAATAAATAAGGTAAAAAATTGAGCCTAAAACGGGTCATAAAGAACCTTTCCTGTGCATTATGTAGCAAATATAAATAGGGCTCCATTCCTTCTGTTTTCTTTACAAGGTTGTATGCGCCCACCGTGGTTTTAGCCAATTCTTGTTCTACTCTTTGTTCGGCTCTGTGCGCAAAGAACGCCTCTTTTACAGTTGTTTTGTGCTGGGGGATGATCGCAGTGGGGTCATCAAAAAGATTCCCTAGGCCCAAAGTTACCAATACAGATTTTACGTAACTGAACCACGGGATTCGTGACCATTTGTCTCTGCCCAAACAATCCTTCAATATTTCCCTACTTAGGGACGCCTCTTGATTCGTCCAGATCTTGAGCCACGCTAAAATTGGCTTAACCTTTATCAGGTCTTCAAGATAGACGATCCCTAACTCTCTGTGTACTATTGAAGCAGTTACGCTGTGTGGGACTTTCAGGATGGATCGTAGATGTTTATTCTCCTCCCGCTGCAGATGACCAACATTTGTAAAGCCCCACACCCCTGCCCCATAGGTCACTTTAGAGCAACATATTGAGTTATATAGGATCATTGCCTGTTCGGGGCACCATCTCCCCAACCTTCTACCATAACCGGCTATTGCTCCATTGGCCATAATCAATTTACGACTGCGCTCCTCTATCAGGGCATTAAAGTTTAATAGCCCATCAAACAGAACGCCTAAATATGAAAATGACTCAACTTTCTCAACCTTATGACTCCCTATTGTAAAAGCACATTTCTTAGAGGGTTTTTTCCCCGCCGTTAAAACATAAGATTTACTTAGATTAACAGAAAGGTCTAAAGAACCCATAAAAGAAACAAACCCATCAATTAAAACATGCAGACTCTTTGGTGTACGCCCGAGTAGGACTGCGTCGTCCGCATACAATAACACAGGGACATGTCGCAGCCCTACTCGTGGACAGTCGGCTCCCAACTGTAAAAGATGCTGTTCAAGGTTGTTGATATAAAGAGAAAATAAAAAGGGCGCCAGAATACAACCCTGGCGGACCCCACTATTACATTCGAAGGGGTCTGTGCATTCTCCATCGGTATTATACCTGACTTGTGCAGATGTATTTCTATGCAATTCCCTCAATATGTTAATGAGACCAGGCTCTATCCCCAAGGAAATCATCATATTCCAGAGCTTGCCTCTATTAACATGATCAAAGGCGGCAGCCAAGTCCATAAACCCCAAATAGATGGATTCATCACTAGCCATGGTGTATTTAGCTACTAGCATGTAGAGGTTCACACATTGGTCACTCATAGAACGACCCCTCCTAAAACCGTACTGCATGTCTGAGATGATATTATTGGTTTCTGTCCACTCGGACAGCCGGTTTAATATCCCCCTTCCCAGAATTTTAGCAGAGACGTCAATTAGTGAAATGGGGCGATAACATTGTGGGTCGTCCCTATTACCCTTTTTAAAAATAGGGACGATGGTGGCCGTGGACCAAGAAGGCGGTAGACCACTGCGGATTGCAATATTAATAACTCTCGTCAATATAGGGGACCACTGCGGATTGCAATATTAATAACTCTCGTCAATAACCATTCTCTTTTCATTCATCCATTCATCCTTTCAGTAATTGATCCAGCCATTTAGACATTCCATACTTATTTACTCACCCAGCTTTGTACTTTATGACCTGAGTCTTTGTCTGAAGAGTTGTAGGGAGAAGAGGCCTATGAAGAACAAACTACAGCAAGGGGTGGGGTGCGGTGGGGGAGAGTTCACAATGCCTCCGTACATAGGCAGACTGAAAACGTAGAAGTTATCAGTCACACATGATGTACAGTAACAGGATGTGAGGTTACTGTAAAATGGTGTTGTTTCCAGGGCTTTAAGCAGTGTTAATAAAAATGGAGGGGTCTTTTCAAAGGGGGTGTTGGATGTAATTCCGAGGGCAGTTTAAAACACCTAAGCTACAAATATGCGTTTAGCATAGTGTTGTGCTCGACTGGTGTTATGTTGTATCTGTCATTGCATGCAGATATATAAAACAGCAAGTATCTTTACACCAACAACAAGCAAGGACTATTGGCTTTGTCAATGGTTGCTAGTTCCTTTAAGTACAAAAGCAGTAACCATGGCATTGTTGAATATAATATTGAAAACACTTCTGTTAAAAAATGATGAGAGAATGAAAGAACGTTAATCTGTTTTTTTAAACTTATTTCATAGCCTTCTTTAAAGGAAGTGTTTTCTATCATTGCAGCGTGGGCGTTTTACTTTTTTTTATCTAACAGAATCCCTTCTGTACGTTGAGGCAGGAGGAGCGCTATGTGCTTGAACAACCTTGACTGCCATATTCTCATTCAGTAAGTGGCAATGAGGTCCATAGAGAATTTCAATGGGCGGGAGGGGCTGCTCCTGTGCTCCTGGAGGAGTGCGAGGCCGATCCAGCAGCGGGGGTGAGGCCTCTCGCAGGGGAGCAGCGCTGCTCCCTGTGATGGCTACAATTATAGATAACAGGGTAGGGACGTCCGTGGAATTTACGGACGGTTGGTTAGCCTAATGTGCGCCGCGCCCTTGGCACCTCATTATGGTGTACCGGGGAGCCGCGGTGCACAGTTTGTGAATCACAGGCTTAGGAAATAAACCTTGATAATAGCAAGACTCCTAAGCGATAAAAATCGCCGCAGCTCGACGAAAAAAATATCGCAACTAAACCAACATAGTGATAATTATCGCTAGTTGTTTAGGGTAACCAGCTTTTTAAAGCCAAAAACCGGGACATTTCAGAAAAATAGAAGAAGGACTACGATTTTACTTCAAGCGATGAGAGTGCTCGTTAGCAGAGAATTACAGAAGAGGCAGTAAGAACATAAATAAAATGTAATTTTTAAACCGTGTACCTTGCCTGTCAATTACATTGCATTGTAGAAACAACAGGTAAATTTAACTGCTTTGTAAAACATAAAAAAGATTTCTCCCCGTTTTCAGTCGACCCTCTGTAAAAACGGGGACATGAGTAATATTTCTTGAAATTTGCTGGGATAGCTGGTTAAAAACGGGGATCGTCCTGCAAAACGGGGACGCCTGGTGAACCTATAGTTGTTGTTAATATGCCCCGAACATCGTACATTTGACTTTCGCCGGCTATCGCCAGAATTTTGCACAGTGTAACTGCGTTATTATCAATTCGAATACATATGTGATAGTAAATCCTGTAACAGCCGGCGGCAGTTAACATTACCGCGTGAAAACAAGCGTTTATTCCAACTGTTTTTCTCGCAGTGGCTGTGTTCGTGATAGTCTTTTCCCCTCCAACCACATATTGCTTGTGGTTTGACGTACGCCTAGTATGCATGTCATTAACTTTCTGTGTGACAGACATGCAAAGTGCTCTTACGGCAGGCGCTGTTATGACATTTTCACAACGGTGCTGAGGACTATATACAAGGATAGGCAAAACATTATCGCCGCTCTTAACGGCCGGAAACTGCCGACATAGGGGCAAAAACGGCCATCATAATATGCTCTATGAATTGCAATCGAACGTAATGATAGATAAAAAGACATCTAACATACGTTTCGATTGGAATTTATAGAACATATTATGAAGGCGATTATCGTTGCTTTATTAGCAGTGTCCTGCCGATAAAAGCGACGATAACGTATCACGTCTTCTTCATAAGTATCGCCGCTTTTTTGAAAAATTGTGCTGAAAAAGCGGCGAAACTTCAGTTTATGAATAGAGCAATTTTTGGTACAATGAGTTAGTTCTGAAAAGAACTTTTTTTTTTGGTTTTGTAGTTTTTTTATTTTTTTTATTTTTGGGAAGTTTTATATTGTTTTTGATTTTTTAAACTGGAGCCGAATTTTTGAACTGTGAAACTGTGAAACAGGAACAAAAGAAATTGTTAAAAAATTATCTTCTGTCGTAGCATTCATGTTCATTAATTCTTTTTTCTATAAGAGTGAAGCTCTGCTCTCCATAGACAATCATGGCTGAACACTTGTTGCATTTCATATGCACTGACGACAAATATGGTCTCAAGTCCAACTGTGCAGTAGATGGAGATGCAGGTCGTCTTCTAGATGAAGTACTGGCCACAGCTGGTGGTAGTTGTGTTGCCAGAGCTCTTGTAGATGCCTGTGCATATTGCACAGGATGAACTTGCCTCACATGCCTCTTCATCGTATGTATCGAAAACGAATACTTTTTCGAAGGATTTCCTCTTGAAAGCACTGCGTCACAAATTGTGCAAGTAACTTTCGGGGCATTTACTTTCTTTTGACCCTGAGGATAAGTAAAAAATTGCCAGATGAAAGATTCATTCCTTTTTTTTAAAGGTACTCGATAATTTTCCTCAGATTCCGAAGATGAATTGCGTGCGGCAGCCATTTCACCAAACTGTTCGGAAAGATGTGAAAGGTTCTTCTCCCTTGAGAGGAAAAAAGATAGTGAGGGAAGTGGGTGGTTTCTGGAAAATTTCAGACTAGAAACTACTATGAACCAATAGGAAGTGTTCTTATCAAGTCACATGATTTAACATGCGCGCATTAGGACGTATACGCGATGACACCATCCGGTCACGTACGTCATTTGGAAGTATCGGTTTAATTTAATGAAGTTTCAAAACGTGAAAAGGAGGAACGGTAGATAATCCCTGATGTTGTACACCTTCATATGGGGCTTCAAGAAGAATACTGATAAACTATAAAACCTTTTTTAATCTTTAAAAATACCGGGGTGCGCGATGTCACTGACCATGTCATGAGTGATGTAATATGTGATGTCATCAGCAGTGCATTGCAGGCGCGCAAGTTATAGTGAGTCCAACTAACTATAACGTGGGAATTTCAATGGTTTTATGCGAGTAAAATTTCCAGCTAACTATAACTGGTGTGAAACCTATGGTTTTTTCAGTGAATTTAATAGGTTTTTAAATGCTAATTCCTAACTATAACTGGTGTGAAACCTATGGTTTTTTCAGTGAATTTCAATGTTTTTTTAATAGCAAATCTCTATAGGTATAAAAAGTAAAAAAAATTATAACGAATTTTATATTGTATAATTATGTTTTTTTCATTTTTTTTTTTTGCCCTGGGGCGCTCCCGGGGCGCCTACCGGTGAACGCATGGGTAAGCGCAATGTTACGGCGCGCCCCGGGGCGCGTACCGGGGAGCATCCCGTTAGCGCTATTCTCGCGAACGAAAACAACATCGTGACGTTTCGCGTAACCGCGTGATGCGTCATATGACGCACTGCGTAAGCGCACCCGGAAGCACGCGAGCGCATACGATAGCGCAACGTCCTGACTCGCTTACGCTACGCACCACCGGGCGCGCCCTGGAGCGCGATTATGGGCGCGCCCCGGGGCGCGTAGCGTAAGCGCGTCGGGTCATGTGATCTGAAAATAACAATTTTCATTGGTGCAGATCAGTTTTGGTTTCCAAATGATGAAAGCCCGGATCATGTGACTTGAAAATAACACTTTTCATTGGTCAAAAACAGTTCTGTTTTCCTAATGATGAAAGACTCCACCTTTTTTCCTTATTCTGACTTTGTCCTTTGACTGAGGAAGACCTGTTTCAACAACAAAGAGAATTATTTTGTACTTTAAAATGGCTACAGTAGCAGCAGCAGCTGGAGCATCTGCACCACCACCACCACCACCACCACCACCACCAAGAGGACCACCACAACAGTACATTGGTGGTCAAGAAGAGGAGGAGGAGGAAGAGGAAGAGGAGGAGAGGAGAAGATGGCTGGCTGAAGACAATACCCCATACCAGCCAAGGCCACACATTGTATGGGAGTTTTTTTCAATCCCAGAGGGCAAGAAAAAAGTCAATGCGGCCAAGGTAACTTGCCTAATCTGTGGCTCAGAACTCTCAAGGGGCAACCCAAACAAAAAATATTCCTTTGGTAATAATACCATGATTAGACATATGACCCGCAAGCATCCAAACAACTTTCTCGTGCAGAGATGAGGGAACTGGCCAGAAACCTCCCCCAGTCTTCAAGGACCACCTCCAAAAGAATGCAACCCACTCCATCGGGACCAGAAACAACGGAGACGATGCCTTGCATTCAACAACGATTTGAAGATTTTAGAGTAACAGGTATTTACTGTGGTAAGCTCATCTCCTATGGTCAAAAGAGCGTAAAGCTCATCGTCTTTGCTGGTGACAACCACAATTGCCCCAAAAAACCCTAATTTTTTCAATTTTTTGTTTTTTGCTCCAGTTGAGCCATTTTCAATTCCCTTTTTTTTGTTTCTCCCCATAAAAAATACAAAAAAATATAAAACTGTTCAGAAAAGCCAAAAAACTACAAAATGTTCAAAAAAACATAAAAAAATATATAAAACAACAAAAAGAAGAAAAAAAACAGTTCTTTTTAGAACTACCTTTAATTTATAAAAAATAAACCTATATTTTTAAAGAATCTCTGTCAATTTTTTTTCCTCAGGGTACGCGCACCGGGGGGCGTACCCCAAAAAAAGAAAAAAAAATGAATGAAGGAGTTAGCATGAGGGAAGAACACAAAGAGAGTAATGTTAAGAGAAAGAGAGCTAGGCTAGAGGGAGAAACACAGAGGGATTGTTTATTACATAGTAAAAAACAGAGAAGGTGTAATAGGGTGAAAGTGAGAAAAGTAAAATGAATAAGGGAGCGAAAGAAGGGAAGAGAGAGGAAGAAGACTAAAGTAGAAATAGTGGGAGAATGTGAGTGGGTGTTGAAAGAAAAAGAAAGGACAGTAAAAATGGGGAATGAAGGGTATTAACGGAACCGGGATAAAGGAACAACGGTGAGGCAGGGTGAGAAAAGAGCAGTGAGTGTAAGAAAAGAGAGGTGAAAGAGGGTGAAAAATTGAATTAGGATAAGACATGGGGAGTGACAAAGAGAAAGGACAGAGAGAGTAAAGGAAACAATGCCTGAATGGGTGTAAGTGAAACAGCAAAGAAAGGTAAGTAAGTGTGTGGAGTAGTGTGGCTCACTGGTTAGAGGCGGCAGACCCGGGAGCAGAAGTAGGCCTGGGACCAGGGTTCAATTCCCGACGCGGCAGGGTCATGGACTTGGGTCAGCGGACTCGATAATTCTCGCTTCGGTGCTTAATCTAATCAGGGGTTCCACTCGGCAACTCTGGGCATTAGCTTGCCTAATCTCCACAACGGCCCCATCAATTCCGGGGATGCCTGGCTCCACCTTGGGGACTCCCAGCAGGGACCATCCCACAGGGAAAGCCAGGACGGGTTCCCCAGAGTTATACAGCGCCAGGAAACCTACGGACGGGTAGCAGTGCGCTTTACAAGTTCAAATACATTTACATTTACAATGCAGTGTGTGTGACTTATAGGTCAGTGAGTGTAGATCGGGGTGTCGGTGTGTAAGGTGTGTCTGTGGGTGTGGGTGTGTGGGGTGTTTCGGTGTGGGTGGAGGTGAGGGTGTGTGAGATATGTGTGGGGGATGTGTGGGGGTGGGGGTTATATGTGTGGGATGTATGTGTGTGTATGGAATGTGTGTGTGTGTGTGTGAGGAGTGGGTGTGTGTGTGTATGAGGTGTGTGTGTGGTGTGTGTGTGGGGTGTATGTCAGAGGTGTGTGTATGTGTTGGGAGGGGGATGAGGTGTGTGTGTAGGAGTAAGGTAAATAATTAAGAAAAACAGAATGAGTGAAGAAGCAAAGGAAGGGAACAGAGGGTAAGTGAAGTAAAGAATAGGGACTGAAAGAAGTTGAATATGAGAGGGGAAATAGGGAAATTGGAGTAAACATGGAGAATAAGTGAGGGAAGCAGAGTAAAGAAACAGGAGTGAGGTTGGTTGAGAAAATATTAGTGAGCTTAAAGCAAAGGGTGATGACAAACTACATTTTTTTAGTCACACTTACCGTATAATAAATGTAACTTTAATTACATTTTTTTACTACACTTTGTATCTGTGAAAGAGAGAAGAAAAAATAAGTTATAATTAGTAAACTATGTATTTTAAATTAAAAGATACAAATGAAGAGGTTAAAAAGCATAACAGTGTATTTAGAAATAAAGTAAGAGTGAAGGACATAGAAAGGGAAATAAAGTAAGGTAGAAGGACAAAAAGAGAGAAAAAGAAATAGAAGGATAGCAAATTAGTAAGAGTAAGGCATATAGATTCACTGACAGAGAGGAAGAGAAGAACAGAGAAATGAACTGTAGGTAAGAAAGATACTAAAACAATGTGAGTTAGCAAAACTAAGTCAGGAAACAGTAGTAAGTAAAAAGATAATGACAGTGACGGAAAAGAGTCTAATTAAGGATGCATTTAGAAGAATGAGGAATAGAAGATAACTGAGAGTAAGTGAAGAACAGTCATAGAGTGAAGGGATGAAGGGAGAGAGGATAATATACAATGATTGTGGGAAATGGAGTGAGGAAGTTAGTAGACAGACACACTAAGAGAAAAACTGAGTGAGGTGGAGTACAATGAGTAAGCAAAGGAAATGAGTAAGGGAGCAAAAAAAGGAAACAGAGGAGAAGACGACTAAAACAGTGGTACTGAGAGAAAATAATTTGGTGATGAAAGTAAAGAGAAGGACATTGAAAGAAAGGAAATGAGGGATAGTAATGGAACCAGACTAAAAGAAATGAGATGAAGAACGATGAGAGAGGAGCAGTGAAGTTGTTATAAAAGAAATGATAGAAGGTAGATAAACACAAGTGAACATAACACAAGGAGAGTGAGGCACTGAGGACATAGAGGTAGTGAACGAAAAATAGAGAGAAGAGGTCAAAAGAAAAGAGCAAACAAAGATAAGCGAGGGAGAGTGGGTGATTTATAGTGATAGAGTGCGACAATACTGCTGAGTGAGTAAAGAGGAATTACTAAAAGAGCAAAGGAGGAAAATACGGAAAAGGGAAGTAAAGCAGAGAGACTGAAAGCTGAAAAGTCATGCAAGGGAGAGAGGGGATGCAGACAGTTGAAATGGGAATGAGGGGTTGTGAAAGAAGTGGAGTAAAGGAACGGGGGTTACAAAAAGTGAGAGAAAGACATTATAAGTGAGTAAAAAGAGATGAAAGAGGATAGAAAAAGGAAAGTGAGTGTCAGCCAATGGGAATACAATTTAATTTACACAATCCAAAGTATAGAATAACTTGTACAACATGTTACATAGTTTATTTTTGCTGTTGTCAGAATATATTGAATTTCACTTAAAACAGTGAGTTCAAATTACTCATCATATGACAGCGGGAAAAAAAAAACACAATCTAAAAGATTGTGTTTTTAAAAAAAAACTTAGATACTGACAAATGACAAATGTACACTAATCTTTGATTCACTTACTTTTCCTTTAGGCCAAATAGTATATCATGAAGGTCCTTTTCTCGTTGGAAAGTACTCTGCTGTTCTCTCAATGCCTCTTCAGCACCCGAACTACTTTCAGCGGTATAATCAGCCCTATCACCTAATAGCAATGTATCAACTGTAAAAAGACGTAAAAAAAGAGGCTCACGGCGTTCTGTGGTGAAAGACAGTGATGCGTATCAGGAGGATCCCAAAGTGAATAGTGGGACCATGTTAAACGCTGAGTTGGAGGATGGTACAGGGATTACAGGGAGCAAAACTACAATGAGTCTTGAGGTTGGAGATAATGGGAACACTCTTGAAACAAATACAGAAGTCACTCTAACTATGATATATAAAACAATGATGGCTCATCGTGCTGAGAGTAAATCAGAAAATTTGCGTACTCAAGCTACTTGCTTGAAAATGAAGAATGCTATCCGCCGAGCAATCAAAGTATGTACTGAAACAGCAGACAGGGTGACTGAGACTGAAGCAAGGATTTTGGCCTTGGAAGAAGAGTCGATCTCTCAGAAACAAGAACTTGAGACTGTTAAAGCTCATAGGGACGATCTTTCATATAAATTAACGGGCTTAGAAAATCAAGCCCGTAGAAATAATCTACGTTTCTTAGGTATTCCTGAGAAAAGTGAAGGGGTAAATGTAAGACAATTTGTAGTTGAATTACTAACAGAGGCTTTCGCGGAGGTGACGTCCTGGGACTGGGCGAAAGAAGTACAAAGGGCACATCGTTTCCCTTTCTCTATTAAGAAAAATCGGCAGGGTGGAGATGAATACCCCCGGGCAATCCTAGTGGGTTTTAATAATTTCCTCCATAGAGAAGAGATTTATGCCTTAGCTAGACCCGAGAAAAAAGCAGTAGCCAAGCAATGCTCGTTTTTTGTTAGGCCGGACTTTTGTCAGGCAACAGTGGCCAAACGTTGGCATCTCAGACAGTTAATTTCTGATTTTCAGAAGAAAGGGGCCACTGTTTATCTGCAAAATCCGGCCAAACTTAAAGTCATCTGGAAAGGGCAGACCACATTTTTCTTATCAGAAATAAAAGCTAAGGAATTTCTAGAATCTTTATGAACTATGAGTATGAGTTAGAGTCTGAACGATTATTATCATCGAATAAAGGGGTATGGATCAGGTAGGATTGTTACCTATTAATTTTTAGTTGCCCTTCTAATATATTATATTTACAACAAGGGGTGGTGAGGGACAGAGTCTCTGAATTAAGCAGAATACTCTCACCCTGTCAAGAGATCAGGGCTAGATCCAACACCGTTTTTTAGCTCACTGCACCATCCCAGTTTCAGAACCTGGCTGTATGCAAATTAGTCTGTTCCTGTCCCAGTGCATGATGGGAACAGGGCAGCCAGGTTCTGAAACTGGGATGGTGCAATGAGCTAAAAAACGGTGTTGGATCTAGCCCTGATCTCTTGACTGGGTGAGAGTACTCTGCTTAATTCAGAGACTCTGTCCATCACCACCCCTTGTTGTAAATAATTTTGTCCACCCTAAGCGTGGAAGGGTATACTCAGATGTGAGTCCCTTGCTCATTGCACCATCAGGATTCAAGCAAGCCGGGCCGAAGACGCCTGAAATGGCAGAAACCGGTCCCCGGAAGCTTGTTTCCTTCCCAGTGTAAGAATTGGCTTTTGTAGTCTGGTCTGCCCTGTTCCCATGATGCACTGGGCCAGGGACAGACTAATTTGCATACAGCCAGGTTCTGAAACTGGGATGGTGCAATGAGCTAAAAAACGGTGTTGGATCTAGCCCTGATCTCTTGACTGGGTGAGAGTACTCTGCTTAATTCAGAGACTCTGTCCATCACCACCCCTTGTTGTAAATAATTTTGTCCACCCTAAGCGTGGAAGGGTATACTCCGATGTGAGTCCCTTGCTCATTGCACCATCAGGATTCAAGCAAGCCGGGCCGAAGACGCCTGAAATGGCAGAAACCGGTCCCCGGAAGCTTGTTTCCTTCCCAGTGTAAGAATTGGCTTTTGTAGTCTGGTCTGCCCTGTTCCCATGATGCACTGGGCCAGGGACAGACTAATTTGCATACAGCCAGGTTCTGAAACTGGGATGGTGCAATGAGCTAAAAAACGGTGTTGGATCTAGCCCTGATCTCTTGACTGGGTGAGAGTACTCTGCTTAATTCAGAGACTCTGTCCATCACCACCCCTTGTTGTAAATAATTTTGTCCACCCTAAGCGTGGAAGGGTATACTCAGATGTGAGTCCCTTGCTCATTGCACCATCAGGATTCAAGCAAGCCGGGCCGAAGACGCCTGAAATGGCAGAAACCGGTCCCCGGAAGCTTGTTTCCTTCCCAGTGTAAGAATTGGCTTTTGTAGTCTGGTCTGCCCTGTTCCCATGATGCACTGGGCCAGGGACAGACTAATTTGCATACAGCCAGGTTCTGAAACTGGGATGGTGCAATGAGCTAAAAAAACGGTGTTGGATCTAGCCCTGATCTCTTGACTGGGTGAGAGTACTCTGCTTAATTCAGAGACTCTGTCCATCACCACCCCTTGTTGTAAATAATTTTGTCCACCCTAAGCGTGGAAGGGTATACTCAGATGTGAGTCCCTTGCTCATTGCACCATCAGGATTCAAGCAAGCCGGGCCAAAGACGCCTGAAATGGCAGAAACCGGTCCCCGGAAGCTTGTTTCCTTCCCAGTGTAAGAATTGGCTTTTGTAGTCTGGTCTGCCCTGTTCCCATGATGCACTGGGCCAGGGACAGACTAATTTGCATACAGCCAGGTTCTGAAACTGGGATGGTGCAATGAGCTAAAAAACGGTGTTGGATCTAGCCCTGATCTCTTGACTGGGTGAGAGTACTCTGCTTAATTCAGAGACTTTGTCCATCACCACCCCTTGTTGTAAATACTTCTAATATATTAGGCTTCTCTTTTTTCCCCGTCCAGGGTTCTCGGAGTTGGGGGGACACGGTACTCCATACTTTACAGGAACTGAGAGTTCCTGAGCCTCATGTGTTGGGGAGAGGGGTGGGGGTTGGTCACTGACCAGGGGTTGGTGGTGGTCTGGGTGGTGGTGGTGGGTTTCAGGGTATAAGACAGCGGTAGTTAACTTAGAACGTTCAGCAGCACAGTTGAATTTGGTATTTATATGTCAATGGGCGAGTAAGAACCATAACTCTGATGTTTTAGCAATACTAATGATGAAAACTACAAAATGGATAAAAAAATAAAAATATGTACTCTAAATATTCATGGTTTGAATAATTATAAGAAGGTAGGGGCATTATATAAACGAATTCAATTACTACAAATTGAAATATTGTGCCTGCAAGAGACGCATGTCTCTTGGGATAAGCGGAACATACTGAAAAAATTGGGTCTGGAACTTCTAATTTGCTCTAAGCAGTCTGGTGTTAAGAGAGGAGTTGCCATCCTAATGAAACCAAAACTTGGAAAATGTACTAGAACTCTAGCTGACAAATGGGGAAGATGGGGGCTAGTCGAAGTTGTCATAGAAGGCAAGAAGTATACTGTCTGTTCTATATATGGTCCGAATTTAGACGACAATGAAGCATTAAATGTAATTAATTTAGAGCTGGCCACCTGGCCTCAACCGATGATTTTTTGTGGTGACCTAAATATTCATATTGATGCAGATTTTGATATAAGGAATACATGGAACTACAAAGGCCGAAAGATTAAGACTTTTAGAGCCCTCAGGGAACTAATATTAGGAAATGGGCTAACAGATGTGTGGAACAAATTAAGACCTACTGATCCCGGTGTCACGTTTTTTTCAGCTCCACACCTAAAGTCCGTTCGTTTAGATTATTTTTTTTATTTCTACTACTTTGCTGGAGAAAACTAATATTGATATCTTACCACAGGTTGTTTCTGACCACAACCCTATGATATTAGAATTGTCGCTAATTTCACAGGATCAACTTTGGAATAAGCAGTGGTCGTTTCAAAGAGATTTGCTGTTAAATCAAGACTATCTCTCTCACATGGCTAAAATTATCGATGAATTTTTTGCATTTAATAATGAAACTGCCTCTATTCAGACTGTTTGGGACGCTTTCAAATCTGTAATAAGGGGGGAAACTAAGAGTTATGCTAGTTTTCATCGGAAAAAGAAACAGAATGAGTTTAAATTAGCACTAGAGAAGATAATACAGGCAGAATTAAAGTTAGCTGACAGCATTAAATCTGGTCAGGATATTGAAGAGGCACAACGTCTTTTGATTAGTGAACGCTCTACCGTATATTCATTTATTTATTTTTTTTTAAACCTTTATTGGTATTAAAAGCAGTTACAGTCGTGGGCCTACAACCCTGACGGCCGGCCATTACGTAAGAAGCGTATAAAGCAATCAATCATGTCATAGGAACGCAACAATACGCACCCAAAACGCCCCAATGCAACACAGGACAGTGCTTGTAACAGGATAATATCAGGATTAAAGAGGTTTCTTTTATAATTATAAAACGAAAAGGATCTGGTGTCACACAATCGAGCAGTAGTAGAGCAGATGGTTAACAGAAACAGGATATTAACAAGCAGGATAGGCGTAGGCAGGACATTGGCGCTAACGCGCAGTAATCAGGATAAACAATAAGCAAACAATTCACCCACCAGTACAGTATGAGCCCGCTATAACGTAAAGCTTCAGAAAGACATCCACCCTCGTAAGTCGAGCCTATAGAACATACATAGAACAACCTATTACTCGAGACCCAGAAAAAGAAGAAGAAAGTAAAGGACAGCCGAGAGAAACAAAAGAGAAAAAAGAGGCCCTAGAAACAGAAAAAGGTGAAAAACAAGAATACCCTTCCCCAATCCCCCCACCCCGCACCCCTGCCTACGGCTACGGCCTCCCCCTTAGCAGTGTGCCTGTCGCCCCGTGAAGAACCCGAAATATAGAAGAGAGAGAAAGTGGAAAGGAAAAGAATATAATGAGGGGTCTCCAGTCTAGGTCCCCCCTCCAGTGCTCAGCTTGCAATTATAGCGGCGCTAATGCAAAATTTCCAGGACACCGACCAAGATAGAACAGCGATTACCACATCAATCCACCCAGTCACCCACCCTCTTCGAAGGCCCCTCCCCGTCAAAAAGCAAAGAGAACGACCACCATCTTGGGATCCAGACCCACCCAGCCATAATCTAAGGCGCGGCACAGTCAATACGGATGTAAAAACAATCAATCAGAGTGGCAACAGTACTAAAGACAATATGTCCAGGGGAACAATAAACAGTGTACCACACGATGACTCAACACACTCCAAGGCTATTCACAACCCACAACCAGTCCCCGAGCAGCAAAATTAGGTCCAGGTTCAGAAATTGTCAGCAGGTCATTTGGCTACGTTACATGACGACATCAGCCATCGGAAAAAGGGAGGGTGCAACAGTTGAAACTCCACAGCATCACTTCCGATGGAATGTCCGACCTCCCCTTGAATCCGTGGGTCAGGCACCATTGCGACAAGTCACTTTGAAACGACCAAAAAATCCCACGCACATATTCCCACTTATCCAAAACAGGCAGGGTCGTGTAGAGACATCCATTCGGGCCTTACCAGAAATGCGCAGAGAGAGTCACCAAACCAAAGTCACATGAAAAAGCGCCGGGAGCAGGCTCTCTCATATTTCCACGCGTGCCAGGGTCTGATCACCTTATAAACCCAATCCATACTGTACGTTACCAGTACACAGGGGGGGGCATCCGATCCGCGCGCTCTGGTTGAGGTGTGCGTCGCAATCCCTACGGATGGGTGCTACTCCCCGGGATGATGATTCCAAGCGGGGTCCATTTCAGAAGTGCCGCCGGGGCTCACATCAAGCCGCCATCTTAGGTGTCGTCCGAGCGTCTCCCCGGTCGCACACGATGAGGCAGCCACCTCCACTCCCCCACCGCTGATCTCATCCATGCCCCCCAATGCCCACAGGCAATGCCAAAGCAGCGTATATCAACTTGTTCCGATCCCCAGGAGTGTAAGGGACAGATAGCTGCAAGCGAGTCACTCGAGCAACATCAGGGGGGAGAAAGAGCGGCTTCGCATGTTCTTATTCCGCAGGGCAGCAATCAAAAAGGGGGGGTGGAGGGGGCCCTCCATTCATCTTTGGGAAACAACTCGCAGCAGCGAAAGTTGGGGTCGCGTCCAGAGCGGGTTAGGATGCCTCGGCGGGTGACCGGCATGCTCTGGGTCCCTCCGGCCGCTGCAATCACACTCGCTCCAGCAACAACAGCACGCGAGGACCAGGCTGCGGGACTCGCGCAGGCCATCCCGGCCGGGGGGGCATATCTCCGTCGTCTGAGCTCGGAGAGCCTCCGAGGTCACTCTCAGCGGGTCGGGTCCCCTTCCGTCATCCAAAAAAGTGTCGGCAGCGCCGCCTCGACGACCGGAACCCACAGTAGGGGGAGAAGGTCGACGGAGCCGGGAGCCAGGTCGACCATCTTGGTCGCCGACCTGGCTCCGCCCCCCCGTATATTCATTTTTGACTGACCAGGTCGCACTGAAACACAAGCAATACAAAAAGGAATGTTACGAATTGAATGAGCAAACAGGTAGAATTTTGGCGCAAAGGTTAAGGCAGACAGCTGCTCTAAACGACATAACTAAAATTATTGATTTAGAAGGAACAACTCAAGTATCTAGATTAGGTATATTGAATGCTTTTCGTGAATTTTATCAATTACTTTATAACAAATCAAATGATGGTACTAGTATCAACAGTAATGCAGCAAGTTATTTAATGAATATGGACAATCTTCCCCTCACGGATATAGAAAAAGATTTGTTAGCAGACCCGGTCACATGGGAAGAAATCGAAATGGCTATCCTTGGGTTAGCCTCGGGCAAAGCGATGGGACCCGACAATATTCCTTTGGAATTTTATCGGACCTTTCGGAATATGCTTAAACCAGAACTCATTAAGATTTTTCAGCAGGCATTTCAAGGTCATCCTCCTGCTTCTTGGTCGCTGGCGACTATAGTTGTATTCCAAAAGAAAGGAAAAGAAGCCACGGATTTAGGGTCATATAGACCAATTTCTCTTATTACTGCAGACAGTAAGATATTTTCAAAGATCTTAGCAAACAGAATGAATGATATTATGCCTAAATTGGTCTCTAAAATTCAACATGGCTTTATTAAAAAAAGAGACACAACAGATCATGTTAGGAGAGTTATCACTCTCCTGGACTTGGCGCAGGCCACGGGATCCCCAGTTGGTGTGGCCCTGTTGGATGCCGAAAAGGCATTCGACAGGGTCGACTGGGGGTTCCTATGGTCTGTGCTGGTCTGGAAGGGTTTTCCTGCTGAATTTATCAGAGCAATGCGAGGGATGTATATTAATCCCAAAGCTGTAATAAGGGTGGGTAATGAGACTTCTGCTTCTCTGTCGATCACAAGGGGGACAAGGCAAGGTTGTCCCTGTTCCCCCTTGATGTTCGCCTTATATATAGAACCGTATCTACAAGGACTTATTAAAGAAACTGGCATTCCGCCTGTCAAAATTCATCAAGAAACGTATAAAATATTCGCGTATGCTGACGATGTGGCGATTGTAACTTCAGATATAAAAATTGCACTTCCTAAAATTGTAGAATTAGCACACGATTTTGGGAAATTTTCGGGATACAAATTAAATATCTCAAAAACACAAGTGATTCACTCTACTGCCGGGATACCGGATGGAGTGGCTTTATCATCTATAGCTGTATATCTAGGAGTTAAATTATCTGCTAAGGTAGACGATATACTTGGGCTTAATTTAGATCCTCTACTCGCCTCTACTACTAGGACCCTTGAAAGGTTAAATAACCTGCATCTATCCCTATATGGTTGTACTAATGCAGTGAAGATGATTATATTCCCCAAATTTTTTTACTTTTTTCGTACTATACCGTTACTGTTTCCTTCTATTTTTTTAATTAAATTAGATAGGATTATTTCTAGGTTTTTGTGGGGGTACAGGAGAGCTAGAAGATCCCTTAAATGGTGTACACTTCCTAGATTAAGGGGAGGCTGGGGGATGCCAAATTTTCGGTTGTACTATTGGGCAGTATCGTTAAGATTAATGGGCATTTTAATTTTCCAAGATTTTGTAATAGATGATTCAATCTGTCCTTCAATATATGAGATGGTTCTTGGGGCAGAAGCGCGACAATGTTTAGTTAGGTTCATTGAACCAAGTTATTATTAAAAAACTAAATTTAAAATCATCTCTACGGTGCACCAAATCTGGAAACAATTTAAGAAAAGGTTTCGCTGCTGCGAAGAATTAAATTATTATACACCTTTACTTAACAATCCAATGCTGCCAGCAATATTTAGAGACTCTGTGATGCAGCGTTGGCAAAGATCCGAGCTGTGTTTATTAGGAGACCTCTATCAGGAAGAATATCTTGTTTCATATGCACATCTGCAGCAAAAATATAGACTTACTAAAGGGGACTTTTTTAAATAACTTCAAATACACCGTTTTTTAGAGAGTAAAAATCTATTAAATACCAGTAAAATTAATGAATTTGATGTTTTGGAATGTTGTAGAAAAAAAACAAAATTGGGGTGATTTATCAGACAATGTTAAATCGAATTGAAGATAATCTAGAAGCGTTTGTAAACAAATGGCAAAAAGAATTAGGAATGAAAAATGTTGATATATCTAGGTCATTAGAACTGGCAAATTTGGTCTTGTGTAATGGATCACTTAAAAGCCAACATTTTATGAGTATATTTGATTTGTGTTACACCCCTGCGAAGTTATTGAAATGGAAAGCCAACAGAGGTACCAAATGTAACAGATGTGGGTATCTCGGCGCAGATTCAATTCATATGTTTTTTCATTGTATTAGATAAGCTCAATTTATTGATGAAATACAATTTTTTTTAAACAACATTTTAAGTATGTCACTGGTACTGTCTGCTGAATTAGTAATATTAGGCATTCAATGTGATCAAACTGTTATCAAAACAGATGCTGAAGAAGGCTTTTTGTTTATCTCGATGTCAGTATTTAGATATTGCATAACTTCTCATTGGTTAGACGCAGACCCCCCCACGTTTCGTCAATGGCAAACCAAATTATTAAGCATTTATCAATTGGAGAAAGCGATATATAATTTAAAGGGAAAGAGAAAGAAAGTATTTGGCCAAAAGCTCTGGGCACCTATTTGTAATTGGATATAATATGGCTATCGTATCGATTGTTAAAAATACTGTTCTGCTGATGTTCATTTATTTGTACTTTTTTTAACGAGATTTTGTTTTAACTACTTGCTGTCATAAAACTCAATAAATAAAAAAAATTTTAAAAAGGAAAGTACTCTGCTGTTCACTAAAAAATCCATTTAATCAACTTTCTAGAAGAAAAGCTCCAAGAACATCTGAAATATTTTCATTATTTTCAAATACTCCTTTTTTCAGTCATAACTCTTTACTCATTCCTTCACCATTCCTTAAGGCCAAATAGTGTCAGATGTATCAGTATATTTTCAAATTACTTAAAACAAACTCTAAAATTACCGTTTTTCCGACGTTCTGAAAGAAAGACTCAAACAACATTTTCACAATATTTCAATTTTTGTAATTCTATCTCTGACTCACTCATGTTCATCATTTCCTATAATACTGATATTACTTACTATGAGATCCACTTACAGTACCTATATGACAACTCAATTTTTTATATTATCTTGATCATTTTTACTCAAAATATAATTTTAAACAGCAAACTAACCTTTATTAACTGCTCCCGTCTTCATAGGCCAATTACCTTTACTTAATTTTTGGTTGTAAAAACACTAGATATAAATTTTTTAAGTCAAAAGGCAAACGTTGTTTTAAAGTCAAATCAGTGTCATTACAAAGGGTCCAACCTTTACAACTTTTTAAATAGCATGTGTAATGCCCTGATGTTGTTGAAGGACCATCATGATAAATAATAGCTACAGTTGCAAACGTTCTTCCTGAAATTGATAATTGAGAAGCCACAAAAATTTTAATAGAAGTTGTCAATTTCGTTCCATCAGGTCTACATCGTTGGAACATTAAAATGACATAGTGACCATAACTTCGTAGAAATAATGTGGACAGCATTGCAGACTTACATTGGGTACACACCATATTGTGATCAGCTGCTTTAAGGAGATTATTAAAAGGCACTGATTTGCAGTCTGGTAAACTCAAATATATAAATCTTTCAGTGTCTATTCTAGTACTACTTGATAAAGTACAGTTATCACAGTCATGCTGCCATTGATAAGAAAGGTTAAAAAGATTTTTTTATATCTACCCCTTCATCTTTCAATACATCAAACATATACATTAAAAATTCCTGACAATCCTGCTGAATTATCTGTGAAAATTGATTTTGACCAGAACATATGTCTAGAAGATTTCTAATTTCTGAAACACTTTCTATTTTTGCTCTATCACTGCTACATTTCTCAAACACAGAATTCAATAAACATCAGAATGTTTGATCCCGATTTTGAACAATCTGTTCTTGTAAATTTTGAAGAAAAAAAACAACATTAACTACTACATTAGCATAGCAGTTGACACCAGAACTGTGTTCAAACTGAAATCCAACAACATCTTCGACAGAATCCTTTTTCTTTCTGCTTACAATTACAGTTTCATCTACTTTTTGTCTTTTTGCTAGTACCTCACTGCAATTATTCTCATTTCTTCTTTTTCGGCCTACCACACGTTTTTCAAACAGAGGATATTGAGGCAAATGTGGAGCATACTCTCTTCTTAACCTATTGTATTCTTTAACACAATCTAGATCAGCACAAATCTTTGTTTCATCACACTCAATCAAGTAAAATCCCGATAAAGTTCTGACTCGTGATAATGCCACATATGCCATACCCTCTTTAAACACAGAACTTCCAATGTTCACCAAAGCACTATCTACACTTAAACCTTGAGATTTATAAATTGTCACTGCATATGCCAAACAAACAGGAAACTGTTTTCAGTGAACATATAAGTCTTTCACAAGCAAAAATCTAGCTGAACAACGACAAATTTGTTCTATTTCGTCAATGCCATCAAATTTAATTTTTAAAATTTCAATTCCATCTCTATTTTTGTAATTCACAAAACCAACCACATGACCCATTGCTCCATTTACCAGACCTCTTTCAACATTTAAATTCCTTCTCAAAATGATACGACAATTTAAACACACATTCAGAGTCTTTTCAAAACCAGCAGTTTTAGATATAGTCTTCTCTAATGAATCCAATTTTGATTTCAAATTTTCTGACAAAATAATTGTTGCTCCCATATGCTCTATTTTATCTATAGCTTCCAGTTTCACTATCTCTTCATTTTCTAACTTTAACATTTTGTTGTTGAACATGGAACATTCTTTCAGAGTAGGCATCAAACATATGCCAAATTTCTTCTCGTTAATTTTCTTAAAAATAGTCTCTGGAAGAATGTTTTCATTTGGGTACAAATTTGAAATTAATCGTCCATGTAAAGCTTCTTTCCCATGCTGACTTATTTTTCCGATTCTTACATCGTGTAGAATATTTTTATAATCTTCATCCTTTGCCTGCCGCATATTTTGGAGTAGTTCTGCATATTTGAAATGTAACCATATATTAACGTTTCCAATGCTTCCTAGGCACTTCCTGGTATCTTCATGCATGACCATTTTAAACACTGGTTGACCTTTCACCGGAGTCAACTGCAGTAGATCTCCAAAAACAATAATGTGTTTTCCTCCAAATAAGACATCATAGTGTGTTCTAAAAATGTCTTGCATTCTCAAATGCACAAAAGCAAGCATTAGATTTGAGACCATGCTTACTTCATCAATGATAAGAAGTTTCATTTTCTTCAGGACTCTGGAAACTTCAGAACACGCATCTCCAGATAGCTTGTGGTATTGCAATTTGTTATCATGCTCCACTGGCAGCATCAGTAAACGATGTAAAGTAATCCCTTTAATATTATGTGCTGCCAGCCCAGTTGGAGCGGTAACAACACAAGACAGCGGTGATTCAGTCCTTTTCTGCAGATAAGTTGCAATTGCTTTAATCAGAAAACTTTTTCCAGTTCCCGCTTCTCCACTCACGTACAGTCGGACAGGCTTAAATGATGTACATGAGCACTCTTTCTTCTCATGACTCAATCCATGTTCAACCTGTTCTGTGACTTCTTCATATATCTGTTTCTGCTCAAGGTTTAATTGTTTCACCAAATCTTCTAAATTAATTACATCCTCTTGAGCTTGCTCCATAGGTCTTTCCACCTCATTCATGGCAGTGGCAGCTTCATTTTGTATAATTGGTCCTCCTAGTGGATCCTGACTCAATGAAGCAGAACTCTGACTGTCTTGAGAACTGTCTCTCACAATCTCTGCAACAATTGTTGCTTCTTGCTCTATTTCTTCCTTCAACATTTGCAGATAATTTGGAAAAACAGGACATTCTATGGTATCCTTTGTTGCATTAAAAGAGTCTTCATAACAGAGAAAATCTCCAAGTAGTTCCTCTTCTGTACGCCATGGTTTAAAGAGTTGCAAAAGAGCCAAAGTCAAAGTCAAAAACTTTATTCGGAAACATGTAAATCATGTCCATAAAAGTAGTAAAATTCTCTTTTGTCTGGATTTTCACAACTCAATTTTCGATGATTATTCAAATGACCTTTTCTCTGTTTCACTAGACATCCTTCACATCCAATGACAGCATATATTTCATTATTGATATCTTCTCTGATGTTCCTCTTATAAATATAGCTTTGAAGAACTTCATAGAGACAAGAGTTCTCAAGGTGAGCACTTCTATTTGGATAGTATCCAACATGTTTGTCTTCAAAATATCTGTACTTTCTGGTTCTTTCTCCGCCAAATACTCTATCTCTGGTACAGATTTCAAAACTAGGTTTCGTGTTGCAGCAAGACCTAGACTTATCCAAATGATGGTTCTAGATTTGGCATAGAGACTTGCTGATGACAATCGATCAGAACATTCATATGCTCCAATTTCTCGATGCGACAACATCTTCAGACTGTAACTGTATAATTTCTTGCTTAGACTCTTTTCATGTGAAATGTCCTCCCACATTTCCTTCAGTTCTGTCTTTTCTTTTTTTTGTGATGTAAAACGTCACATATCGAGCCACAGCAATAGAGTTGTCAGCAACAAATTGAATATCCATGTTAGCATTCCACATGGACAAAATCACTGGGTTGTAGTCGTTGATGTACTTGGACTCTTCGTTTCTTTTTAAATTGTATGTATTTTTGGGTGATTTCCTCGTCACAGTATGTCGTAGAGAAGACATCAAATTATTGACTCTTCCTTTAGAAATCACTGGTCGTGGAAAGCCGAAACGACATTTTGTGTAGAACTTGTCCTTGTTTCTGAATTTTCGACGACAGTGCTTTCCACAACGATGGGATTGAAAGCGTAAAACTTGTTGCCTTAAACTGTTTTCTTCGGTAGTTTTCGGAACAGCACATGTTGTATACTCTTCAATGATGCTCATCATTGTCTCATCCGAATCTGTTCCAAATTTGGGTGCGTCTTTAATCCACAACAACATATGTATATGAGGAGCACCTCTCGCTTGATACTCCTTTCTCCAAAAGAAATCCAAAACCTCTCCAAGGGGAGGATTTTTTTTGTTGGTAATAAAAGACATCATAGCTTCAAATCTATGATTAAAATATCTGCATACATTCACCGGATCCAAAGAACACAGTTCTCCAGCTGTTTTGAATTCTATATTTTGTATATTTGCATTTGCCTCTCGAAGAAATTGAAGTAAGTCGTCCCATGCATACTCGGCACAGCTAAGAGTGAGGAACCATGTAGGAGTTCCTAAGTTTCTTAGCATACATTTCAATTCCCCATGACGACGGTACCAATACTCGTTTGTACCACGCTGACAAGATTGATTAAATGAGATTCCAAAATATTATCTTGCAGATTCACTTTCTCCATAAAGTCCCTCGCCGAAACATTTTGCAGATGTGCTCCACTTTTCAGTATATGGTTTACTGCAAGAAAGCCCAGACAAGTCAGTTTCATACAGTAGATGAAACAAATAAGGAATGCATTGACGAAACCTTGGATCTACAGCATATAATCTTACAGTTCGATATTCAGATGCAGGAATTTGAAGTGGTCGATCGTCATATCGTCCACCTCGACCTGTTGGAAATAAATGTGGAAAACGACGAGCTTCCAAACTTTCTTCCCATACACTAATGGGACTTCCTTTTGCTGCTTTCATTTGAAACAAGTCAATTGCATTCCCCACCACTTCTTTGGAATGCAAAGGATGAACAGTATAATGTTCATATATTTCTTCACTTCTGCTTCAACACATACATGTTTGTAGTACTCATTGTTTTTGACCAAATACAACGTTGCCTTTTTGACTTTCTTAACATCCACTAAATCTTGCCAGATTTTCTTACTCTTTGTCGGAACCCCATTAACTAGAATAACCAAAGGTTCCTCTTCCACTTTCTCTACACCAATGGTATCAATATGTTTCTTGAAATCTAGAGGCAAATAAACAACTCTTCCCTTTAATCCTCTCTGTAAATCTGAAGGAGGCAATTTCCCTATCTTAGGCTCCATGCGAACAATAGCCTGAAAAGGATGGACACATTGAATCAAAATAGACTCATATGTATTTAAATCCATCAATTCAGGAGGAATGTCTACCAACTCCAGATTATTATGAACAGCTCTAGCAGGCATTCTGTTTTGATTTAATTTATCATAACAATATTTACAAATACGCTGATCAGAACTCAAATCAAAACAATTCTCCACCCACAAATAAGTTGCAAAATCCTTCCACTCATAATTATTTATCTTTTCACTTTTTACGTATAAATCAACTAATCTAGTTTGATGCTTATAATGAGTTTGTCGACAACACACACAAGTAAAATTCGGCCTTTCACTTGATTTCACCTTAAACCTGGTAATTTCCTGGTCAAACTTTTCTGTACTTGAAATCTGTACATTGTCTTCCTCATTACCTTGAATTTCTGTCTCAATTTCTACACTGTCCTCTTTTTCACCAAAATAACAAATCTCAATTTCTTCACAAACCTTCTTCACATCTAATTCAGTTCCATGCAAAAGAGCACTGTTTAATTGTTTAAGCTTAAGTGCTGGACTTTTTGCATAACCAACATTCTCACTAATTTCCTCATTTTGGTATGATGCACTGCCAACATCCTAAAATGATGAAAAACACTCTGACAGACTTTTCTAGAAAGACAAGCCAGTGAATGCCCTTGCAAACCTGTGTTTTCTCTCACTCTGCAAGGATCTAAGTTTTGCAACAACTTCATTTTCTGCTTTAGACTTTTCTTACTATATGTACGTAAGAAATTACAAAACAAATCAATTGATTCCTGTCGCACACTACAAATACTACTACACTACCAAGTGTACACTGGACCCTTAGTACGTCTCCCTAAAACTTCATCAGTTAACACCTCTTCTCGTTCTCTAGGCACAAGTTTCTCTTTTTCAATCGGACAACCGTCTTTCACCTCATATGCTCGACCACTGGTGTCAACTGCATGCACTAAATCATTCTCCTGGAAGTAACTCTCCTCATTAAAAAATGGCTCACAACTTGAACTGTGCATCCATTCTCCTGAAAAAACTTTACAAAAATTAGTCCGATTAATTACTCTTTTCCATCTACTGTTTGATTTGAAAACATCAATTGTCTTGTTAAGTGTCCTAATTCTATTGATTATTAAAATAAATAATTTTTTCTTAACTTCAAAAGCCTGATCAACAATCTTCTCTACACTTTTCTTTTTCTTATAAAAAGCAGAATGACCGAAGAAGAGCATCCCCCCTCGGGCGCCGCCGGGGGATGCTCTTCTTCGGTCATTCTGCTTTTTATAAGAAAAAGAAAAGTGTAGAGAAGATTGTTGATTGTTGGTCATTCTGCTTTTACTTTCACATCCGCCAGGCTCCCGCGGCCGCCGACGACCCGAACTTGCTGCAGGCCCGACAGGAACCGTGATAAGATTTATACTTTGAAAAATCGAATGATTGTTGGCAACCAGCATAATAATGAGGAAGAACTACAATGAGTAGACTTATATGAAAATAGCCTTGAAAAAGCCCTGGCGCGAATCGCCACAGGGGGCGAAACACGTGTCGGCTGTTCATGTTTTTATCTGAACCAATAAAGATCTCTTTTCTATATAAAAAATGAACTTTTGACTCAATCTATATGAGCAAGGATTCAGCCTGATGATACGAAGAACTGCTGTAAGCACACTCACCACCCCCTTTAAGACTGTAATTGTTCAAAACTCAAGAGGTCCAGAGTTTTTTGTAGACTCTTACACACAGGCTTCACCACCTATGCTTCCCAGGAAAGGCCTCTCTCCCACTACAGTCTTGAACATAGGCCTCACCTCCTCTGTCCCTCTGGACATGCCTCACCTCATCTGCACAATCTACTTCCTAATCTGAAGTAACACAGGTGACATTATTGTGAAAGGATGAAATATATGTATTTAATCATGCAGACACTATTTATTCCTTCTCAAAAATCTAAAACTCATTAATTTACACCAAAATCGTTTTTTAAATAACATTTTAGACACACACTGCAGGTCCTATGTATAAGCATTCAGTGTCCATGAGTACAGTGGAGAGGACTGACCTCCTCTCACCCTTGGACAAGCCTTACCTCATCTGTGTCCTCTGGACAGGCCTCAATGTAGTGAGTATAATTGATGGTAACTGGGTGCAGATGAGGTGACGCATGTCCAAGGGTGTAAATAAGTTGAGGCCTGTCTAAGGATACAGATTAGTTAAAGTCTATTCAGGGTTGCAGATGAGGTGAGGATTATCTAGGGGTGCAGAAGAGGTGAGGCCTGTATTGAAGAGTGTAGTGGAAGAGAGGTCTGTCCACGGGTACAAAGAAGGTGAGACCTGTGTCTAGGAGTGCAGTGGAGGACAGGCTTCATAAAGCCTAGTCCACCGCACTCTTAGACACAGGCCTCACCACCTACGCTCTCCAGAAAAGGCCTCTCTCCCACTACAGTCTTGAACACAGGCCTCACCTCCTCTGTCCCTCTGGACATTCCTCACCTCATCTGCATAATCTACTTCCTAATCTCAGGTAACACAGGTCACATTATTGTGAAAGGATGAAATATATATATTTAATCATGCAGACACTATTTATTCCTTCTCAAAAATCTAAAACTCATTGATTTGCACCAAAATCGTTTTTTAAATAACATTTTAGACACACACTGCAGGTTCTATGTACAAGCATTCAGTGTCCATGAGTACAGTGGAGAGGACTGACCTCCTCTGACCCATGGACAAGCCTTACCTCCTCTGTGTCCTCTGGACAGGCCTCAATGTATTGAGTATAAATGATGGTAACTGGGTGCAGATGAGGTGATGCATGTCCAAAGGTGTAAATAAGCTGAGGCCTGTCTAAGGATACAGATTAGTTGAATTCTATTCAGGGTTGCAGATAAGGTGAGGATTGTCTAGGGGTGCAGGAGAGGGGAGGTCTGTATTGAAGAGTGTAGTGGAAGAGAGGTCTGTCCACAGGTACAAAGAAGGTGAGACCTGTGTTTAAGAGTGCAGTGGGGGATAGGCTTCATAAAGTCTAGTCCACTGCACTCTTAAACACAAGCCTCACCACCTATACTCCCCAGGAAAGGCCTCTCTCCCACTACAGTCTTGAACACAGACCTCACCTCCTCTGTCCCTCTGGACATGCCTCACCCCAACTGCACAATCTACTTCCTAATCTGAGGTAACACAGGTGACATTATTGTGAAAGGTTGAAATATATTTTTTTAATCATGCAGACACTATGTATTCCTTCTCAAAAATCTAAAAGTCATTCATTTTCCCCAAAATCGTTTTTGACATCACATTTAAGAAACACAGCACAGCACCTATGTACAAGCATTCCATGTCACTACTAAAACTTCACAATTTTACAAAATACATTTCCTCTATGCAATGAAACTCAATGTGCTTCCTACACTGCGTTAACACAGGTAACATCTTTCTGAAAAGGTCAAATTTATTTCTTTCAGCATGCAAACACTATTTATTCCATCTCAAAAATGTAAAAGCCATTCATTTTCCCCAAAATCGTTTTTGACTTCACATTTAAGAAACACAGCACAGGTCCTATGTACAAGCATTCCATGTCATTACTGAAACCTCACTATTTTACAAAATACAATTCCTCTATGCAAAGAAACTCAATGTGCTTCCTACACTGAGTTAACACACGTAACATCATTGTGAAAAGGTCAAATTTATTTCTTTAAGCATGCAGACACTATTTATTCCTACTCAAAAGTGTAAAAGCCATTCATTTTCCCCAAAATCGTTTTTGACATCACATTTAAGAAACACAGCACTGGTCCTATGTACAAGCATTCAATTTCACTACTGAAATTCAACCATTATCAAAAAAAATGACACAAACCAACAGCAAAGAAACTCAATGTGCTTCCTACTCTGAGTTAACACAGGTAACATCATTGTGAAAGGGTCACATTTTTTTCTTTAAGCATGCAGACACTCTTTATTGCTTCTCAAAAATGTAAAAGCCATTCATTTTCCCCAAAATCGTTTTTGACATCACATTTAAGAAACACAGCAACGGTCCCATGTACAAGCATTCCATGTCACTACTGAAACTTCACAATTTTACAAAATACAATTCCTCTATGCAAAGAAACTCAATGTGCTTCCTACACTGAGTTAACACAGGTAACATCATTGTGAAAAGGTCAAATGTATTTCTTTAAGCATGCACACATTATTTATTCCTTCTAAAAAATGTAAAAGCCATTCATTTTCCCCAAAATCGTTTTTGACATCACATTTAAGAAACACAGCACAGGTCCTATGTACAAGAATTCCATGTCACTACTGAAACTTCACAATTTTACAAAATACAATTCCTCTATGCAGTAAAAACTTTTTACCAAGCATTATCAAAAAGCATGACACAAAGCAACATTAAAAAAACACAATTTGCTTCCAAATCTTCTCCATAGAGTATACAAGTCTCTATGTATATTAAATGAATCATTACTCACCTTTACAAATGCTTTAGGAGATTGAGAACAGTGTCAGACACACACACCAATATTTCTTTAGCAGAGCAAAAGGTATGTACTCTAGGCACTGCAACCATGAATGGCACAGAGAACCTCTAATTCTACACACATATTGCACATGGTAACCAATCAAAACTCTTCCCTCTCTATTTTCAAACCAACACCCTCCCCCCCCCCTCAGCCTTTTCTACCTGTTACCATAGCAACTCCCTCCTCACTGAGCTCTCAGGGTTAAAAGTTTATTCTACAATGTTGCAAATGAACTAAGCAAGGATGTTTGACCTCTCAATACACCAGCTTATCCGCTGCAATCTTTCTTTAAATGACTTTTTCTTAACCATTCAAATTGCTTCTTTTACAGAACAGAACCATGCACCCTAACTTCCAGTTTTCAACTATCTGAATCCACCAATCATTGCTTGTGATTGAAGAGCACTGAAACTCCACAGTTTTTTTTTTTGCAAACTCATACTGTTCCAACTGCCACTTCATTCCCACACTTCATCTGACTGCACCAGAACCTCCTCTTACCATGTATTATGTCTGGATTATTGGACATAGCTACATCCACTGGGCTCAAAGGTATGCAGCTACCAGAAATTTTCAAAACCTTGATTTACCAAATGTAGACATAAAATGGATTGGCCAAAGAGGATTAAGATGTCATCAATTGATACCATTGGTGAAAACCTTTTTGCATCTGCCACACCCTAACCTCATAATTCTGCACTGTGGTGGAAATGACTTAGGCACTTTGACTGGGGTAGGTCTGGAAATGCTTTTAAAGGACACCTTTGAGCAATTGATGGCACTTTTTCCTCAAACTGCCTTGGTATATTCCAATATATGCCAAAGACAGAAATGGAAGTGGTCCAACCAATTTTGTCCACAATTTGAGAAAGCACGGAAACATGTGAATAAATCTGTTTCTGCTTACATGGGAGACTATGGAATGGGTTCAATATACAACAACAACTTGCGTTACAACATGCAAGATATCTACAGAGGAGATGGTGTGCACTTCTCAGATGAGGGGAATAGAATATTTCTCCTGAATATAAGACTGTGCATTGGAACCTACTTGTAGGTACCTAAATCAGCCACAGAACCCAAAAGCTCTTTTCAGAGCTACCCTTCCTATGATTACTCAAAATGATTATTTTACTCTAACTTTTTTCACTGTTTTTCACCAAAGTACGCTCCCCGGTACGCTTCCCGGTGCGCGTACCGGGTGCTCCCCCCGCGAAAATTAAAAAAAAAAAAATTTTTTGGGCCTATATGGGCCTCCTAAGCCCCCCTCGGAAAACCTAGGGGGTCAGGGAGTGTCTACCGTGCCCCCTTTTACCCATTCCCAACGTTGTTTGTCCTCCATCTTGTGTCTCAAATCTACCAAAACACAAGATGGAGGACTCCAGTAGCGTTGCCGGTACGCGTACCGGGGCGCACACCGTGAAGTGCTCCCAAAATATTTTAAGAGTTAATTTACATAAAAACCACTGGAGACACTTTCAACAAATATAGAATAGGCCCTACTACATACCAATCCCTACCATTTTCCCAAATTTAGTGGAATTCCATTGAGCCATTTCAGCTGTAGCATTGTCTAAATATCCTGAGGTAAATTACATGACAAAAACACATCTGAAGTGTTAGAATTTACAACCAATTAAAATGTTACTTTCATTTTCTACTTTTTTTCCTGACATTTGATTGGTTATGTACATGAATATAAATGAAAAATGAGAGGGAAACACGGCCATTTTGACTGAGGTACATCTTGAAAGGATTTTCGCATGTTGTCTTCTTCACCTCTCTGTAAAGTAAGTTGATAATTTGTAAGGGGCACTTTAAGTTAATTTATAAAAACGTTTTCTGATAGTTATTTACTGTCCCTCTGCTATAGTTATACTTAGAGATAGGCTCCTCTGTTATATTTATGGATTGACTTAGGCTTCTCTGCTATAATTATGAATTTACTTACGCTTCTTCACAGGCACTTTTTTTATATTTCTACTTCCTGCCTGTTACCATACACTGCCCAAAGTTAACTTCACTGTTAAAAAATCTGAACTATCTGTCTGAACTTAAACCCAACAGTGCCCTAACTCTACTGATATAGTTATTTTTTATGCAATTTACAGCAAAAAAATGGAAGGGGAGCAAGAAAACATCAATCTTTCCTTCGAGATTACATATGAGGAGATTCTTAATGAAGATTTTGTTGAAGAAGATTTTATGGATCAGTCTTTGGATCAACAATTTATTGAATGTTTACAAGATATAGAAACATGCATTTTTGAGGAGATTCCAGATGATCTAATGCTGGAAGTTTTATTTAACTATGAACATTCTAACCAATAAATTTGTATTTAATAATTAAAAATTGTTTGAGACATTATTCATTTTTATATCTAATTCATGAAGTACTACCAAAATGATTATGTTTATATTATAGTATAAAGTGAAACTTACAGTATACTGTGCAATTTTAAAACATCATAAGGGAGCAGGGTAGACTACCCATGATCCCCTAGGTCTTCTCAGGGAGTACTTAAAGGATTTATATTTATATTATAGTATAAAGTGAAACTTACAGTATACTGTGCAATTTTAAAACATCATAAGGGAGCAGGGTAGACTACCCATGATCCCCTAGGTCTTCTCAGGGAGTACTTAAAGATCTGTTTCTGCTTTCCTGACAGACTATGGTATGGATTCCATATACCACAATAACTTCTTTAACAACATGCAAGATATCTACAGAAAAAAAGGTGTACATTGAATTTAAGACTCTGTTGGTACCTACATGTTGGTACTTAAATCACCCACACAACACAACAACTCTATTCAGAGCTACCCTACCTCTAAGCACTTTAAATTATTATTTTACTGTTTCACTGAGTTTTCCCCATGTGTGGGGGGGGGAGGTGTGGGGGGGGATGGTGGGGTGTGTCTGTGAGGTGTGTGTGTGTGTGTCTGGGGGGGGTGAGGTGTATAGGTGTGTGTGTAGGTGTGTGGGGTATGTGGGTATGGGTGGGGTGTGGGTGTGTAAGGTGTGTGTGTGGGTGTGGGTGTGTGGGGTGTTTGAGTGTAGGTGGAGGTGTGGGTGTGTGAGGTGTGTGTGGGAGGTGTGTGGGTGTTGGGGGTATGTGTGTAGGATGTGTGTGTATGTGTGGGATGTGTTGGTGTGTCTGTGAGGTGTGTGTGTGAGGGGGGAGGGAGGTGTGTGTGTGGGATGTGTGGGGTGTGTCTGTGAGGTATCTGTGTGTGCATGTGTGTGTGTGTGTGTGTGTGTTGGGGGGTGAGGTGTGTGTGGGTGTGTGGGGTGTGTGGGTGTGGGTGTGGATGTGTAAGGTGTCGGTGTGGGGGTGTGGGGTGTTTGGGTGTAGGTGGAGGTGTGCGTGTGTGAGGTATGTGTGGGGTGTGTGTGGCTGTGGGGGTGTGGGGTTGTGTGCATGTGGGTGTGTATGGGACGTGCTTGTAGGTACCTAAAACAGCCACAGAACCCAAAAGCTCTTTTCAGAGCTACCTTACCTCTAATCACTCAAAATGATTTTTTTACACTACTATTTTCACTATTTTTCCCCAAAGTACGCTCCCTGGTACGCTCCCCGGTGCGCGTACCGGGCGCTCCCCCCGCGAAAATCAAAAAAAAAATTTTACAAAAATTTCACCCGCGGGACCCTTTTATGGCCCCCACATCAAACCTAGGGGGTCAGGGGGTTCTACCCTGCCCCCTTTTGGTTATTTCCCCCTTTGTTTTTGCCACCTCTTGTGTCTCGATCCTACCGAGACACAAGATGGCGGCCGCTCCGGACTGTTTGGAATGTTTACAGACACCCGAGAGCCAATCAGCTTTCCGTGCCCAAGTCGCGTGGCGCGCCCGGAGCGCTCCGCAGTGCGCGTACCGGGGCGCGGCTATAGATATATATATTTTTTTTACCTAAATTACTCAAAATCCACTGGAGCACATATCTTGAGACATAGCAAAGGCACATCGGGCTACCAGTCCCTACAATTTTGCCAAGTTTCGTGGAAAACCATTCAGCCGTTCGGGCTAAAAGTGAGTCCAACCGCCCTATGGAAATTAACATGGGGAAAACACGTTTTGGGACCCCCCTTTTATCTCGGACCCCGCTTGACGAATGCCCCCCCAACTTTCAGGGAAGAAGCGGAGAGCCGCAAGACAAATTTGAGGAAAATTTCAGGCAGATTCCTCAACCGGCGCCAAAGTTATTCCCAATAGAATGTTGCGATTTCCCTATGGAAAACAATCCTAACTATAACTACCTACTGGCGACCGCCAGTAGGTAATATATATATATATATATATTTATATATATATATATATATATATATATATATATATATATATATATATATATATATATATATATATTACCTACTGGCGGTCGCCAGTAGGTATATATAGTTAGGATTTTTTCCCTATGGGATTTTTGAAAATTCTATGTCTAATAACTTTGGCGTTTGTGGACGGAATTGGCTGAAATTTTCTGGAAAATGGAACATTTTGTTTCTGAGCAGCCCTTGGAAATTTGGGGGGGTTTCGTCAAGGGGGGGCCGAGAAAAAAGGGGGGTCCCAAAACGTGTTTTTAACATTGAGTTTTCCATAGGGCGGTTGGCCTCACTTTTAGCCCGAACGGCTGAATGGATTTCCATGAAACTTGGCAAAATTGTAGGGACTGGTAGCCCGATGTGCCTTTTCTAGGTCTCAATATATGTGCTCCAGTGGATTTTGAGAAATTAACGTTTAAAAAAAGATATATATCTGTAAGCGCGCTCCGGGCAGCGCTCCGGTCCGCGGACCTTAAGCGTACCGGAACTTCGCGTAGCTAAGCTGATTGGCTCTCCGGTGTCTGTCAACATTCTAAACAGTCCGGAGCGGCCGCCATCTTGTCTCTCGGTAGGATTGAGAGACAAGAGGAGGCCAAAACAAAGGCGAAAATGACCATAAGGGGGCATACTAGATCCTCCCTGACCCCCTAGGTTTAATGTGGAGGTTTTAAAAGGGCCCCGCGGGGCAAAAAAAACAACAACAAAAAATTTGTTTTTTTTGCGTGGGGAGCGCCCGGTCCGCGAACCGGGAAGCGTTCTGGGCAGCGTACTGCAATGAAAAATGAATGATAGACTTTTCAAATGCTGTATATTAATTGATTGTTGTTTTTGTTGATTATTTTTTATTTTCTTTATTTTTTAAGCCTTTTTTTTTAATGTGATTGTGTTTCATAATTTATTAAACTTTCTAACATTTCATTGTCAGAAATTTCATAATTATCATGGAATATACATTGTAGTCTCTGAGGGTGTAAAATGTCCTCATTTGCAAGGAGGTTATCTACTGCTTGTACACATTGCAGTAGTTCATTGTCCCAAGTTTCATCGAAAAATTCAATGTCAATTTGATCAATTGTATCAATCAATTCTTGGCTGCTCTCTTGCAGGTCCATTTCAAAAGAAACTTGGTTTTCGCCTTCCATTTTGCCTGAAATTTGGATTAAAAAAATATATATTAGTAGAGATAGGGCAATGTTGGGAATAATTTTAGATAGGCATTTTTTATCAGTGAATTTATCTTTGGGCAGTGTATAGTATCAGAGTGGAAGTAGGAATATAAAAAAGTGTATGTGATTTAACGTAAGTAAATTCATAATTATACAAGAGAAGCCTAACTCCATCCATAACTATAACAGAGAAGTCTCTCTAAATCTATAACTACTACAGAGGGATAGTATATATCTATCAGAAAAAGTTTACCATATTAACTTATAGTGCACAATATACTTCAGTTTTAAAAATAAAAACTTACCTTTAGAAAGAAGTTGAAGGAATTAGTGAAAATACTATTGAAATGTACAGCAAGAAGTAGTAGTCAAAATGGCTGTGTTTTCTTCTCTTCCTTTATATATATTCAGGTATATAACCAATGAAATGTCAGGTAAAAAAAATAGAAAATGAAAGTAACATTTTCATTGGTTGTCAATTCCAACACTTCAGATGTGTTTTGTGAAGTAATTTACCTCAGGGTATTTAGAGAGGTCTACAGGCTAAATGACTAAATGGAATTCCAATCAAATTTGTGAAAATGGTAGGGATTGGTATGTAGTATGAGCTAATCTATATTTGGTGAAATTGTCTCCAGTGGCTTTTCTGTGAACTACTTTCCCACCTTTTTTGATGGTGCGCTTCCCAGAGAGCGACCCGGTACGCGAACCGTTGAGCGCCCCGGTTCGCGAACCTTAAGCGTTCCGGGAGTCCACCATTTTGTGTTTCGGTCGAATTAAGATACAAGATGGAGGGCAAATAATGTTCAGAATGGGTAGAAGGGGGCACGGTAGAGTTATCTTGACCCCCTAGGTTTTCTGAGGGTGGCTGAGGAGGCTTATATGTGCGAAAAAAAAACATTTAAAAAAAAATTTCGCGAGGTTAGCTCCCGGTTCGCGTACCGGGTAGCGCCCCAGGGAGCGTACTTTGTTGGAAATTAGTGAAAAATGTTAGAGTAAAATAATAATTGTGAGTGATCAGATGTAGGGTAGCTCTGAGAAGAGCTTTTGGGTTTATGGTACATTTAGGTACTTATAAGTAGGTACCAATGCACATTCTTAAATTCAGAGTGAAAACTCTGTTGCCCTCATCTGAGAAGTGAACTCCATCTCCTCTGTAGATATCTTGCATGTAGTAACGCAAGTTATTGTTGTACAGGGAGCCCATTCCATGGTCTCTCATGTAAGCTGAAACAGATTTGTTTACATGCTTCCTCGACTTCTCAATTTGTGGACAAAATTGGTTTGACCACCTCCATTTCTGTCTTTGGCATATATTTGAATATACCAAGGCAGTCTGAGGAAAAAGTGCCATTAATTGCTCAAAGGTGTCCTTTAAAAGCATTTCCAGACCTACACCAGTCAAAGTGCCCAAGTCATTACCTCCACAGTGCACAATTAACAGGTCAGGTTTGGGCAAATGCATAAAGGTTTTCACCAATGGTATCAATTGGTGACATTTTAATCCTCTGTGGCCAAACCACTTAATTTCCACATCTTGTAAATTGAGGTTAGGTAATTTCCTGTTTTCAACGTACCTTTGAGCCCAGTGAATATAACTATGTCCAACAATCCAGACAGAAAACATGGTGAGAGAAGGTTCTCCTGCAGTCAGATGAAGTGTGGCAATGAAATGGCAGTTGAAAAAATGAGAGTTTAAAATGAAAAAAACTGTGGAGTTTCTGTGTTCATGAAGCAGTAACAGTGATTGGTGGATTTTGATTGCTGAAAACAGAAAGTTAGGGTGCACGGATGTGTTCTTTGAAAGATGTATTTTGAATGGTCAATAAAAAATCATTAAATGAAAGAATGCACTGGATATGCAGGTGCACTGAGAGTTCAGAGTTCAATTGCAACAAAGTTGTGTGAACTTGCAAACACCAGAAGTCTTCCAAGAGGTGGTTGCCATGCAGAAAAGACAGAAAGGGCAGAGGGGGGAAGGGTTTTCATTTGAAAAAAAGTGAGGGAAGAGTTTTGATTGGGTGACATGAGAAATATGTGTGAAGAATTACAGCATTTCTGTGCTTTTGATAGCTGCAGACTCTGGAGTGCATACCTTTTGCTCTGCTGAAGACAAATTGGTGTGTTTCTGAGACTGTTTTCAAACTCAAAGTATTTGCTAAGGTGAGAAAATATTTCTTTAATTTAGAGAATAGTGTGCTTTAAGGAGAAAATTATGAATTATGTGGCGCAAATTGCTTGTAAATATGCTCCCACCTGTGCATGGAAAATTTAGATTTTGAATGTTTGTGTTACATAGCCATGTTAAAAGTGACCCAACCATGCAGGAAAGGCAATCAAAAAACGCTTTTATGTGTCTTAAGGACATTTTAAGTAATTTTCCCATGTGCAGTGTTTTGAAATTATGATTTGAAAATCGTTTTTGAGGTAAAGGAATTGTTTTTAAATTTATGACAAGGACATAATGGTGTATGCTTCTTTATAAGGCAATTGACTGTCCCTGACTTTTCTCTGTGGCGCAAATTGCTTGTAAATATGCTCCCACCTGTGCATGGTAAATTTAGATTTTAAATGTTTGTGTTACATAGCCATGTTAAAAGTGACCCAACCATGCTGGAAAGGCAATCAAAAAACGCTTTCATGTGTCTTAAGGACATTTTAAGTCATTTTCCCATGTGCAGTGTTTTGAAATTATGATTTGAAAATCGTTTTTGGGGAAAAGGAATTGTTTTTAAATTTATGACAAGGACATAATGGTGTATGCTTCTTTATAAGGCAATTGACTGTCCCTGATGTTATTTTTCCCATTTTAGTGTAAGACCTTTGTCTGTGGCGCAAATTGCTTGTAAATATGCTCCCACCTGTGCATGGCAAATTTAGATTTTGAATGTTTGTGTTACATAGCCATGTTAAAAGTGATACAAACATGCTGCAAAGGCAATCAAAAAACGCTTTTATGTGTCTTAAGGACATTTTAAGTAATTTTCCCATGTGCAGTGTTTTGAAATTATGATTTGAAAATCGTTTTTGAGGTAAAGGAATGTTGTTAAAATTTATGTGCGCCATATGCCCCCAAATTTCTTTTTCAGGGGTGCAGCAGGGTGTTATTGAGACACCCCTGCAGCTTTGGAAAAATTCCTAATTTGCGATGAGCAAATTGTTAATCGCAAATTGCACCTTCATTTATATGAGCCTCCTAGCCCATGGAAATGAATGGGTAATTTGCAATTAGCAATTTGCTCATCGCAAATTTGGAATGGTAAAGAATCGCTATTTATTCCTTAAAATTCGCTATTTTGGAAATGCAAAATAGTTATATGATACATATGGCGGTTGATGTCTAAGAAGATAAGAAGCTTAGGGATACATTTATGATGACTGGCGCAATGAAGTTGACATCACTTACTTCATTGGTAGAGCTTTACATGTATTATGTCCTCTGTATTCTTCATCAAGCGTAACTTTAATCTGCAATCCTGAGTAGGCCTCACCTTAAACAAACCTCTGGATAGGCCACATCTTATTGTCATCCTGAATTAATCATTTAAAATGCTAGGGACAGATTTATGATAGGTGTATGCCTCTTTTGCGCCACTTAGAAAACACTGTCCATGGGGAAATGACTTAAAATGTCCTTAAGACACATGAATGTGTTTTTTTAAAACGTTTGCAATTTTTTGGGGTCACTTTTAACATGGTTATGTGACTCAAACAGTCAAAATCTAAATTCGCCATGCTCAGGTGGGAGCATATTTACAAGGAATGTGCTCCATGGGGAAAGGTCTTATAATGTAATATGGGAAAAATGACATCAGAGACACTGAAATGCCTTATAGAGAAGCATACACCATTATGTCCTTGTCATAAATTTGCAAACCATTACTTTTCCCCAAAAACGATTTTCAAATCATAATTTCAAAACACTGCACATATGGAAATGACTTAAAATGTCCTTAATTCAAAATTTGCTATTCCTTATTTTGCGATTGCACTGAAGGATTTGCAAATTTTACGATTCCTTAAATGCAATGTATCAAACAAAAAATATGTAAAAAATGATATTAAGGATTTGGAAACTACCACCAACTTCTAGTTTGTGGTAATTTGCGAATTCTTTTCAAAAAGCATTTTTTTCCAAAAAACAAAAGGTCCCATATGACGCCCATACATGCCCTTAGGGCATGTAGGTGTGCCATATGCCCCCAAATTTATTTTTCAGGGGTGCAGCAGGGTGTTCTTGAGATACCCCTGCACGCTTGAAAAAATTCCTATTTTGTGATGAGCTAATTGCTAATCGCAAATTGCAACCTTCATTCCTATGAGCCTCCTAGCCCATGGAAATGAATGGGTAATTTGCAATTAGCAATTTGCTCATTGCAAATTAGGAATAGTAAAGAATTGCTATTTATTCCTTAAAATTTGCTATTTAGGAAATGCAAAATAGTTTGATGGTACATATGGTGGTTCATCTGTAACAAGATAAGAAGCTTAGGGATACATTTATGATGACTGGCGCAATAAAGTGGACATTACTTACTTCATTGGTAGGCCTTTACATGTATTATCTCCTCTGTATTCTTCATCAAGCGTAACTTTAATCTGCAATCCTGAGTAGGCCTCAACTTATACAAACCTTTGGATAGGCCACACCTTATTGTCATCCTGGATTAATCATTTAAAATGGTAGGGACAGATTTATGATAGGTGTATGCCTCTTTTGTGCCACTGTGCGTCACTTTTATGATGCAACGGCGGTGCTAATTTGCAATTAGCAATTTGCTCATTGCAAATTATGAATGGTAAAGAATTGCTATTTATTCCTTAAAATTTGCTATTTAGGAAATGCAAAATAGTTTGATGGTACATATGGTGGTTCATCTGTAACAAGATAAGAAGCTTAGGGATACATTTATGATGACTGGCGCAATAAAGTGCACATTACTTACTTCATTGGTAGGCCTTTACATGTATTATCTCCTCTGTATTCTTCATCAAGCGTAACTTTAATCTGCAATCCTGAGTAGGCCTCACCTTAAACAAACCTCTGGATAGGCCACACTTTATCGTCATCCTGGATTAATCATTTAAAATGCTAGGGACAGATTTATGATAGGTGTATGCCTCTTTTGTGCCACTGTGCGTCACTTTTATGATGCAGCGGTGGTGCAAAAGATTTGCTATGAGGCGACAACATTACAAATTGATGCATTTAGGCAGATATGTCATGGTGTAAAAAAAACGTACCACATGAAACCGATGCAGCAGTGATGCAAAAGATGCATCATGTCGTAAGACAGGCCTCACTTGGGGCCATATGTATCAAGCTAATTAGCATTCGCAAAGATCAAAATTCTACGAATTTTGGCCTTTGCGAATGTTAATTAGACAAATGGTATGTATCAAACAAGTTTGATGCAAAATAAGGAGTAGCAAAATTTGCTATTCCTTATTTTGCAATTGCACTGAAGGATTTGCAAATTTTGTGACTACTTAAATGCAATGTATCAAACAAAAAATATGTAAAAAATGACATTAAGGATTTGGAAACTATTGTGGTAAATTGGTGGTAATTTGTGAATTCTTTTCAAAAAGCTTTTTTTAAAAAAAACAAAAGGTCCCATATGACGCCAACACATGCCCTTAGGGCATGTATGTGTGCCATATGCCCCCAAATTTCTTTTTCAGGGGTGCAGCAGGGTGTTGTTGAGACACCCCTGCACCCTTGGAAAAATTCCTAATTTGTGATGAGCAAATTGCTAATCGCAAATTAAACCTTCATTCCTATGAGCCTCCTAGCCCATGGAAATGAATGGGTAACTTGCAATTAGCAATTTGCTCATCGCAAATTAGGAATGGTAAAGAATCGCTATTTATTCCTTAAAATTCGCTATTTAGGAAATGCAAAATATTTTGATGATACATATGGAAGTTCATCTCTAACAAGATAAGAAGCTTAGGGATAGATTTATGATGACTGGCGCATCACCAGGGATGTGCCAGTCATCTTGCGCCGCTGTTCCGCCACCCATGGTGTGCTGCATTTACAATGCGGCGCAGCATGGGGCAAAAACGGCACAGATGCTTGACGCATCTGTGCCGTTAAGGTGGCGCATTGCTGGAGTTGTATCGCAAGTGCGATGCAGCTCCAGCAAGGCTCAGGGGTGCACCATCTCCACAATGTTGCGTCAAGACCTATGCCTGCTTCAAGCAGGCGCAGGGTTTTGACGCAGGTTTCTCCTATCTGATTGTAAATGCGGCACACCATGGGTGGCAGAGCAGTGGTGCACGTTAACTGGTGCATGCCTGGGGATGTGCCATTTAACATAAATCTGCCCCTTTACATTTAAGTATGTGCAGGGGACACAGAGTCGGTGAGGCTTATCCAAGGTTAAGAAGAGATGAGTCCTGTTCAGTGAAAAATTAGACATAGGCTTCACCTGCTCAGCATCGCTGGACATGGCTAAATAATAGCTGCAAAATGTTACTCTTGTTAAACAATTTTACTATTATAATCTGTGAGATTTGTCTCTTACTCTGCAACATCTCATTGTTGTTATCTTTCTTTAAAGATAAAGACAACCTCAACATGAGCGACAATCTGCAATCAGTTGATTTTGACCTCATCATTGAACTTGTAATTGAAACATCAGTGGATGTTGATCCCTTGGATGATTTAAATCCTGAGGATGAAGAAGAGCGTGATGAGGATGCAGATTTGTCCGAATTATATGATATAGGATGGGAAGCTGACCTGCTTGAGCCTTTGGAAATATAAACATTTATTTTTAAAATTTATAATTAATAAAAAGTAAAAAGGTAAACCGTTTAATTTAAAAATAAAGACACCTTCAAAAGCAGGTTATGTGTAGTGTCTTCAATAAAATATTAAAATATGCTCATAAAATTAGATCAGATTCACATATAAAATAGCATAGGTAACATAAATATAAATGTCATTTCTTTTCTGGTATTTCTGTATTGTAAATTTGCCAACGACTAAAAAATCTTCTAATTAAAATGTCAAGTAGTGTGTTAAGTTTTTGATCAGTGTTACTGATTTACTGTTTGGTAATAATGGTTAATAACATTATTTATTATATTTTTCCACAGATTCAACTGCAGATCATTTCAAGATTTCACCATGCCTACAATAGAAAGACAGATAAAGGCTGCAAAACGTCAAAGACAGCAGGTGAAAAAAATACGCAGCAGTCCTCTAACAAAAAGATTTGTCAAGTCACGAAGAAAGCACCGGGTAAGAGCACAAAACAATTTATAAGAAATATGTGTAGTAAAAAAAATATTACTACAGAAAATGTTTCAGTCCATAAAACGAGAAGGAAATCAAATGGAAAGGAAAGGCCAATGAAAAATGTTACTGCTAGAGCAAGAGATAACTCTGTGCATGATAGTAGAAGGAAACAACAGTTTAGGGAGATTCGTAAACGAATGTTCCGGAACAGGATAATTGGCAATTTGTTAAAAAATATTACGAAAGGTCAACAGAAACTGGTTTTTTATAAGACAAAAAAAAAAGTTGAGAAAGTTATTGATCAGGCATTTGAAATTAAACGTAAGTTATTTATTTTGATAATCAATAGAATTAGGAAGCTAAACAAGGCAATTTTTGATTTCAAAAGAAATAGTAGATGGAAGAGAATAGTTAATCGTAGTAATTTTTGTGAAGTTTTTTCTGGAGAATGGATGCATAGTTCAAGCTGTGAGGCATTTTTTAATGAGGAGAGTTATTTCCAGGATAATGATTTGGTGCATGCAGTTGACACCAGTGGTCGTGCTTATGAAGTGAAAGATGGTTGTCCAGTTGAAAAAGAAAAACTTGTGACAACAGAGGCAGAAGAGGTGTTAGGTAATGAGGTTTTAGGAAGACGTGCTAAGGGTCCTGTGTACACCTGGAAGTGTAGTAGTATTTGCAGTGTGCGACAGGATTCCATCAATTTGCTTTGTGATTTTGTACGGTCATTTAATAAGAAAAGTTTGAAGCAGAAAATGATGTTGTTGCAAGAATTAGATCCTTGCAGAGTAAGAGAAGTGACAGGTTTGCATGGACATTCACTGGCTTGTCTTTCCAGGAGAGTATGCCAGAGTGTTTTTCATCATTTCAGGATGCTAGCAGTGCATCATAACAAAGTGAGGAAATTAGTTAGAATGTTGTATTATGCTAAGAGTCCAGCAATTATGCTTAAACAATTATGCGCTGCTCTTTTGCATGGTTCTGAAATAGATGTGAAGAATATATGTGAAGAAATTGAGTTTTGTTACTTTGGAAGTAAAGAGGAGAATGTTGAAATTGAGCAAGAAGAAGAGGGTCATGTGGAAGATAGTGTACAGGTTTCCAGTACAGATAATTTCCAGAGGGAAATTGCGACGTTTGAGGTGAAATCAAGTGAGAGGCCTAATTTCACTTGTGTGTGTTGTCGACGCACTTATTATAAGAATCAGACTAAGTTAGTGGATTTATATGCAAAAAGTGAAAGGGAAAATAATAGTGAATGGAAGGATTTTGCAACATACTTGATGGTAGAAAATTGTTTTGATTTGGGATTGGATCAACGTGTGTGTACTTATTGTTCTTGCAAATTAAATCAAAACCAGATGCCTGCTAGAGCAGTTCATAATAATCTGGAATTGGTTGAGATTCCTTCTGAATTGAAGGATTTAAATACTTATGAATCTATTTTGATTCAAAGTATCCATCCCTTTCAGGCTATTGTAAGAATGGAGCCAAAGACAGGGAAATTGCCTCCATCAGATTTACAGAGAGGATTAAAGGGAAGAGTTGTTTATTTGCCTCTAGATTTGAAGAAAAACATTAACACAATTGGAGTAGAAAAAGTGGAAGAGGAACCTCTGGTTATCTTAGTTAATGGGGTTCCGACAAAGAATAAGAAAATATGGCAAGATTTAGTAGATGTTAGGAAAGTTAAAAAGGCAACATTGTATTTGAAAAAAAATAATAAATACTATAAGAATGTATATGTTGCAGAAGAGGAAGTAAGTGAGGAAGAGGATAGCGATTTGTGTGCTGGTCAAATTGAGAAAGTAGAACCCTCTACTAGTGAAGAAATATATGAACATTATAGTGTTCATCCTTTGCATTCCAAGGAAGTCATGGGGAATGCTATTGAGTTGTTTCAAATGAAACAAGCCAAAGGGAGTCCCATTAGTGTTTGGGAGGAAAGTTTGGAAGCTCGGTGTTTACCACAGCTTTTTCCAACAGGTCAGGGAGGAAGATATGATGAGCGACCTCATCAAATTCCTGCTTCTGAATACCGGACTTTGCGATTGTATGCAGGAGATGCTAGGTTTCGACAATGCATTCCTTATTTGTTTCATCTCCTGTTTGAAAGCGATCTGTCTGGACTGTCATATGCAGTGAACCACATCTTGAAAAGTGGTATACACATGCAAAACATCTCGGCAAGTGACTTTATGGATAAAGTCAATGTCCAAGATAGTATTTTGGATTCTCACCTGATTAATCTCATGGCGTGTCAGCGTGGTACTAATGAGTACTGGTACCGTCGTCATGGTGATTTAAAATGTATGCTGAGGAACTTAGGTACTCCCACATGGTTCCTCACTCTGAGCTGTGCCGAGTATGGCTGGGAAGACTTACTTGAATTTCTACGAGAGGCAAATGCTAACGTAGATAACATCGAATTCAAGACACCCGGAGAACTGTGCTCTTTGGATCCAGTCAATGTATGTAGGTACTTCAATCATAGATTTGAAGCTATGATGTCTTTCATCATGAATAAGAAGAATCCACCTCTTGGAGAGGTGTTGGATTTCTTCTGGAGAAAAGAGTACCAAGCAAGAGGTGCTCCTCATATACATATGTTGCTGTGGATCAAGGATGCACCTAAATTTGGAACGGATCCAGAAGACTCAGTGATGAGTTTCATCCAACAGTATTCTACGTGTGCTGTTCCAAACGCAAAGGAGAAGAAAAGCCTAAGAGAAAAAGTTCTGCGTTTCCAAAGCCATCGATGTGGAAAGTACTGCCGTCGTAAATTCCGAAACAAAGACAAGTTCTACACTAAATGTCGTTTCGGCTTTCCACGACCGGTGATTTCTAAAGGAAGAGTAAACAGTTTGATGTCTTCGCTGCGACACAATGTCATGAAGAAATCACCTAAAAACACTTACAATTTGAAGAGGAACGAAGAGTCCAAGTACATCAACGACTACAACCCGGTGATTTTGTCCATGTGGAATGCTAACATGGATATACAGTTTGTGGCTGATAACTGTATGGCTGTGGCTCGGTATGTGACGTCTTACATCACCAAAAAAGAGAAGACAGAATTGAAGGATATGTGGGAGGACATTTCCCATGAAAAGAGCCTCAGCAAGACGTTGTACAGTTTCAGTCTGAAGATGTTGTCGCATCGAGAAATCGGAGCGTACGAATGTTCTGACCGGTTGTCTTCAGCAAGTCTCTATGCCAAGTCCAGGAGTATCGTTTGGGCGAGTCTTGGTCTTGCTGCAACGCGTAATCGAGTTCTCAAACCTGTGCGGGAAATTGAGTATTTGGCGGAAAAGGAGCCAAACAGTACCGACATTTTGAAGACAAACATGTTGGATACATATTATCCAAATCGAAGCAGTCACCTCGAGAATGTTTGTCTGTATGAGGTTCTGCAAAATTACATATTCAAGAGGAACATCAAAGAAGATACTGAGAAAGGAGTGTATGCTGTAATAGGAAGTGAGGGATGTCTGGTCAAGCAAAGAAAATGCCACTTGGTAAACCATCGAAAATTGAGTGGCGAATCTCCTGAAAAAAAGGAGTTTTTCTATTTAGCACTTTTGCAACTTTTCAAGCCTTGGCGTGCAGAAGAGGAACTGCTTGGAGATTTCCTCTGTTACGAAGACTCTTTCAATGCTGCCAAGGAGACCATAGAATGTCCTGCTTTTCCCAAATATGTAGAAATGTTGAATGCGGAAATTGAGCAGGAAGCAACAATTGCAGCCGAGATTGCCAGAGACAGTTCTCAGGACAGTCAGAGTTCTGCTTCATTGAGTCAGGATCCACTAGGAGGACCTGTTATCGAAAATGAAGCTGCCACTGCTATGAATGAAGTGGAAAGACCCATGGCACATGCTCAGGAGGATGCGGTTAACTTAGAAGAGTTGGAAAGACAACTCAACGTTGAGCAGAGGAAAATATATGACGAAGTTACCATGCAAATTGATCATGGATTAAGTCATGATAAGAAAGAGTGCTCATGTACGTCGTTGAAGCCTGTCCGACTGTACGTGAGTGGAGAAGCGGGAACTGGAAAAAGTTTCCTCATTAAAGCAATTTCATGCTATTTGCAGGAAAGGACAGAGTCATCGCTGTCTTGTGTTGTCACTGCTCCAACTGGACTGGCAGCACATAATATTAAAGGGATTACTTTACATCGTTTACTGATGCTGCCAGTGGAGCATGACAACAAATTACAATATCACAAGCTATCTGGAGATGCTTGTTTTGAAGTTTCAAGAATCTTGAGGAAAATGAAACTTCTTATCATTGACGAAGTAAGCATGGTTTCCAATGTCATGCTTGCCTTTGTGCATTTGAGGATGCAAGAAGTTCTCAAAACAGAGTATGATGTGTTAGTTGGTGGCAAACACATCATTGTTTTCGGAGATCTTTTGCAGCTGACACCAGTGAAAGGGCAACCTGTGTTCAAAATGCTCACGCATGAAGATACCAGGAAGTGCCTAGGCAGCATTGGCAACGTCAATATATGGTTAAACTTCAATTATGCTGAACTGCATGAAAATATGCGTCAGGCGAAGGATGAAGTTTACAAGACTATTCTACAAGATGTTAGAATTGGAAAAGTGACCGAGCATGGGAAAGAAGCTTTACATGCACGATTACTGTCAAATTTATATCCAGAACAAGATGTTGTGCCTGAGAATATTTTTCAGAAAATTACTGAGAAGAAATCTGGAATATGTTTGATGCCAACTCTTGCAGAATGTGCCAAATTTAACAACAAAATGTTGCATTTAGAAAAGCAAGAGATTGTGAAACTGGAAGCTATTGATAGAGTAGAGCATATGGGATCAACAATTATTTTGTCTGAGAATCTGAAAACAAAATTGGATTCATTAGAGAAGAGTATATCTAAAACTGCAGGTTTTGAAAAGACTCTGAATGTGTGCTTGAACTGCCGTATAATTTTAAGAAGGAATTTACATGTTGAAAGAGGTCTGGTAAATGGATCAATGGGTAATGTTGTTGATTTTGTGAAATACAGAAATAGAGATGGAATTGAATTTTTAAAAATTAAATTTGATGGCATTGAGGAAGTACAGCTAATTGGTCGTTGTTCTGCTAGATTTTTGCTTGTAAAAGACTTATATGTTCGCCGTAAGCAGTTTCCTGTTTGCTTGGCATATGCGGTGACAATCCATAAATCGCAAGGTTTAAGTGTAGACAGTGCATTGGTGAATATTGGCAGTTCTGTGTTCAAGGAGGGTATGGCATATGTGGCATTGTCACGAGTTAGAACTTTATCGGGATTGTACTTGATTGAGTGTGATGTCACAAACATTTGTGCGGATCTAGATTGTGTTAAGGAATACAATAGGTTAAGAAGAGAGTATGCGCCACATTTGCCTCAGTATCCTTTGTTTGAGAAACATGTGGTAGGCCGGAAACGAAGAAATGAGAACAATACTGGGGAGGTTGTAGCAAAAAGACAAAAAGTCAATGAACCTAAAATTACAAGCAGAAACAAAAAGGATTCTGTTGAAGATGTTGTTGGTTTTCAGTTTGAAAACAGTTCTGGTGTCAACTGCTATGCTAATGTAGTGGTTAATGTTTTGTTTTCTCTAGAAAATGTAAAAGAAGAGATTGTGGTCAATTCTGATCAAAGATTTTGCAGTTTGTTAAATTCTGTGTTAGAGAAATGTAGCACTGATAGAAGAAACATAGAAAGTGTGTCTGAAATTCGAAATCTGTTAGACAGATGTTCAGGCCAAACACAATTCTCTCAAAATATTCAGCAAGATTGTCAGGAGTTTTTAATGTACATGCTTGATGTATTACATGCTGAAGGTGTAGATGTAGATCAGCTGTTTGGGCTTTCTTATCAATGGCAGCATGACTGCGAGAACTGTATGGTATCAAGTACTACTAGTGTAGACTCAGAAAGATTTATATATTTAACTTTGCCAGACAGTAAATCAGTCTCCTTTAATAAGCTAGTAAAAGCAGCTGATCACAACATGGAGTGTAGCCAATGTAAATCTGAAATGATGTCCACATTATTTATACGAACATATGGCCAGTACGTCATTTTAATGTTCCAACGATGTAGGCCTGATGGAACAAAATTGACAACTTTAATTAAACATTTTGTAGCTTCGCAGTTGTCAATATCAGGAAGGACTTTTGTAACTGCAGCAATTATATATCATGACGGCCCTTCAATAACATCAGGACATTACACAGCTTATTTAAAGTCTAGAAATGGCTGGTCATTCTGCAATGATTCTGTTTTAATTTTCAAAAAAAAATTGCCGTATGACCTTAAAAACTCTTACCTGGTGTTTTTAAAACCAAAATTTTAGGGAAATAATCTCGGGATGTGCTCTGTGGAATTTCAAGAAGTTCTAATGGCTCCTACACAATTTGGCCTTGAGGATAAGTGTAGTTCAGAGACATAACTTCTAACCATAGGACTGGACGTCATGGAGAAATATGTGCACTTTGAATGAGTTCAGAAAAACTGTTTCTTTTTATAAGCTAATTGAAGCAGCCAATCAAAACATGGAGTAGAGGGAATGTAAGTCTGCAAGGCTGTCTACTGTTTTACATTGCTTTGTGATTAAAAGTGATGTAGAGAATTAAATAATTGTAGTAGTCATAGAGGTAGTGTAAGTCTGCTTCATAGTAAGCAGTATCAGTGTCATAGGAAATGTAGAACATGACTGAGCAAGAAGGGGAAGATATTACTATTCCAGGATTGTGAAAATGATCTTCAACATTTTAATTCTGAAAGTTGCGGAAATTCCAAATGACGGGATTGGCTTACAAGAAATCCAAGAGTTATAAATGGCTCTGACCAGATTTGGCCTTGAGGAAACTTGTGGTAGAGAGCAAGAAGTCATTTATTCGATGTAACGTGTTTTTAAAAACGATGGAGATTTTCTTTCAGAAAGTGGCGGGCTGAAAGTAATAACAGCACAAAAGAGTGTAAGCTGTTCATAGGACATCCTTGGACGTCATGGAAAGTAAGTTAACTTTAAGGAGTTCTGAATTCTGATTTCTGATGTTGTATGGGTTTTTTAAACACAATCATTTTGATTGTGTTTTTTTTTCCCCGCTGTTATATGATGAATACCTTTAAGTCACTGTTTTTAGTGAATTTTGATACATTCTGAGAACAGCAAAAATAAACCATTTAACATGTATAATTAATTCTGTACTGTTTGCATTTATGATGTACATGTAGAACTGTGTAGGAGGCATGGAGAAGGTGAGGCTTCTGTAAGTGTCAAAGGTGTTGCATACAGTGCTGCACTTCTGCGTATTCTTTCATATGCTAGACTACATCTGCACAATGAGATACCTAAGCAAAGGAAACGCAAGTGATGTGATTGAGAAATGAGCAAAATAAATTGCACGTATTTCAATTACATCACCTGTGTTTCCTATCATTACGAATCACATTGTGCAGATCAAGTTTAGGTCTGTCCAGGGAAACATAGGAGGTTTGTACTTTGTTGAAGAGTGCAGTGGACATGACTCACTTCATTGGTAGACTTTCACAGATATTATCTCCTCTGTACACTTCAACAAGTGTAAATCTCATCTTGAACTCTGAGTAGGCCTCACCTCAAACAAACCTCTGGATAGGAGACATGTTATTGGCATCCTGAAGCGACACTTTTCTGAAACAAGAGCAATGCAAAAGATGCACCATGTTTTAAGATAGGCCTCACTTCATCTGCATCAAGATACTGTTAGTTTAAAATGTATATCTTTAGGACTGTGTAGGGGGCCTGGAGAAGCAGAAGCTTCTGTCAGTGTCAAAGTTGTTGAAAAACTATTTGTCCTTCAATCTTTTCCCTTGTCTTTTGTAATTTTTAAATACATGTTTTAATATTTTTCAAATGTTGGTTCTCTCTTTCACAGATTGAAAGTATAAAAACAAAAAGTGAGTAATTTAACGGCAATTATAAGGTAAATATTTTGTACTCTTTTCGTTACATTTCTATCACATTCACCTACTATTAGTTCCACTGCTTCACTTCTTTAACCCTCAGTTTCCTGCCTTTGCTACTTTCCTCATTCCTTTCTCTATTACCTACTTACTCAACTCCTTCCACTCTTTTTCTCAGTCCCTCTCTTCTCATAGTTCCTCAGTCTTGTTCACTCACTCCGTCTCTATTACTCTTAGTGTCTGTGAATTACTTTCCCACCTTTTTTTTTGGACCGCTTCCCGGGAAGTGGCCCGGTTCGCAAACCAGCAGCGTTACGGGAGTCCACCATTTTGTGTTTCGGTCGAATCAAGATACAAGATGGAGGGCAAATAATGTTCAGAATGGGTAGAAGGGGGCACGGTAGATGTATCTTGACCCCCTTGGTTTTCTGAGGGTGGCTGAGGAGGACCATAGTTCTTCACTCTTGTTCACTCTCTCTGTTTCTATTAATGTCACTGTTTCTGACTGATCAAAATTTTTTTTAAAAAAAAAGAACAGTAACTATAAGGGAAGGAAACAGACAGTTATGTTAAAAAAAAAACAGCTATAGGGAGTAAACTAAGGATACTGTTACCCGCAATCCACTGCTGATGATGTTACTGACCATGTCATGAATGATGTAATATGTGACATCATCAGCAGTGGATTGTGGGTAACAGTATCTCTTGTTTACTCCCTAGAGCTGTCTTTCTTTTCACATAACTGTCTGTTTCCTTCCCTTATACTTACTGTTCTTTTTTTAAAAAAATAATTTTTTTGGTTAGCTTCCGGTTCGCGTACCGGGTAGCGCTCCGGGGAGCGAACTAAGAGAAATAGAGGTTGGCAGAGTTCCAAATATTCTACCAATTTTTTTATAACGGGGAGGTAGTTCTGAAAAGAACTTTTTTTTTAATGTTTTTGTTGTTTTATATTTTTTTTAGTATTTTTTGAACATTTTTTTACTTTTTTTGTATTTTCTGAACGTTTTTATATTTTTTTTGTTTTTTTTTGGGGGGGGAAACAAAAACGATCCATTGTAAAGGGCTCAACAGGAGCAACAAAAAAAAAAGAATTTATTTTTTGGGGCGTTTCGGACAAACATTAACATGATTCTGAATAGCTCTCATAATCAAAATGATGCTACTTTCCCTGTAGCAAATGAAATCGCCGCAGTGCACGCACACTTGCTTCACGTGCCCAAACAACATTTGAATGTTTGGGATCATCTCCCTCGCCTCTGGTCCCGACACCTCTGGAACAACCGATCTTCTTGCCATCGGAAGGGGATTTTGTTGCTCATCACGTAGCTGGGCAGCACTATAATTATTAGGATGCCACCTACTCATATGCCGATGCATAGTGTGATTGCCGTAACTGTATTTTTTTTCAGTTCCCCTTGACAGTCTATCACCGCATATACGGCAAAACACGTAGCGTGCATTTACTTTTTTTTGCCCCTCAGGAAATTTATAGAATTGCCAAATGTAGTTCTCTTTTCGATTATACCTCCTGGGCTCCTCTGGCAAAAACCTTGGCTCTTCCTCCTCTTCCTCCTCTTCCTGTTCTTCCTCTTCTTGTTGTAAAATTACTTCAGCAGGTGGTCCTCTCTTCTTTGGATTTGGTGGAGGTGGTGGGTTAGAACCAGCTGAAGCTACTAATGAAGCCATGTCACAATGTAAATAAAGGGTCTTTCTCTCACCAAGATGAAAGTCAGAGTGAGGAAAGAAGGAGGGGTTTTCATCATTTGGGAAAAGCAAAAGTTCTAAACCAATGAAAAGTGTTCATTTTAGATCACATGACCTAGTATTACATCATTAGGAAACCAAAAGTGAAATGAACCAATGAAAAGTGTTATTACCGAGTCACATGACCTGCTGTGTTTACGTTACGCGGTCGGCGCCGCGCCGCGCATCGCTTCCGGTTCGCGTACCGCTGCGCTTCCGGGTACGCTAACGTAGCACGTCATATGACGTATCACGCGAGAACGCGAAACGTCATGCTGACGCGACGCGTCACGATGTTGTTTTCTAACGCGACAGTTGCGCAAACGGAACGTTTACCGGTTCGCGGACCGGGTCGCGGCTCCGAATTGAGCTAACGGGAAGCTAACCGGTTCGCGTACCGGGAGCGAAACAATAAAAATAATTTAAAAAAAATTGTATTAAAAACATGTAAAAAATATTTTTCGATTTAAAGAAGAATACATTGTAAAGGTTTTGATATTTGCTATTAAAAAACCATTGAAATTCACTGAAAAAACCATAGGTTATAGACCATATATAGTTAGGAATTAGCATTTACAAAACCTTGAAAATTCACTGAAAAAACCATAGGTTATAGACCATATATAGTTAGGGATTAGCATTTACAAAACCTTATTTTACTCACACAAAACCATTGAAATTCCATATATAGTTAGTTGTACTAACTATATATCGCGCACCCGCAATCCACTGCTGATCATGTCACATATTACATCATTCATGACATGGTCAGTGACATCACTGATGACATCACTGATGACATCTCAAATGACATCACTGATGACATCACTGATGACATCTCAATGACATGACTGAACAAATTTAGACACCATTATTGGGCGATGTGTTTACGAAGACTCTTCGGGTGCACCACATAGAAAATAAAAAGCCTGCCACCAAGTAAACTATAGGGCCCTAAGTGTACCTAATATGTATGTAGGTGTGTAGCCAAGAATCCCTCTAGGATAAAGTCAACCCCATTACCTGAAGTGAGAGACTGTGCGACCCCATTTTTATCTCAAGATGGACACCCGCAAGGGATGTCAGACCACTGTGAGCTGGAGTGTCTGTGTGCAGGAACCTCAGCGTCTCACGTCAGTGTGTCGGCATGGAAGTCCTTTTCTCCTCTGACTACCTGATATGGTGTTTATATGCCCAAAGTGGTATCCTCAGGGGTTCTACCTTGCTGTGTCAGGTCGGAGTTAGGATGACAGAAGGAATGACCATTACACATAGTTGTTATGCAGGAGATTGTAGTCCTGCTGAGTTTCCAAGAATCCTCATCCATAATGAAAACCCCATGTCCAGTAAGCAGTACCGTAACTAGGTAAAAGGTCAGTCCCTTGAACCATTATGTAGTGTAATGGTATGAGAGAATATAGGTGAAAGGTCAGGTGACTACCGGAGCCTATATTGGGGTACCTATATGAAACAATACACAAATCACAAGGATGCATTCTATTATAAATATTAGCAGAGGAGGTACTTCAGCAGATACCAAGCGTCCCTGCATGCTGAGACTTCACCGTGCAGCGATTTTACATTTCTGTGAGGGGTGTCCAGTATGTGTCCAAGACAGAATCCTGCCAAGTAATGGGCTTGGATTATCCCTTGGAGGAATTCTTGGCTCCACACCGACACACACTCTAGGTACACTCAAGGTAAGGTTCCATAGTAGGAATTCACCTGATACTGTCATGTTTATATGCCCACATATATACCCTGTTTTAGCACCATGGTAGAACTATATCCACTATTCACTTTTCTGTGCTTGTAATCACTTTAATCTGCTTCTTTCTACTGATTATCGCATGCACATGTATTCTATACAAGAATAACGTTGGTTCAATAAATATATTGAATATGTCCCGGTGTGTATTCTCTGTGTATTTCTCTGAGCACAAGTAAGCACGAGTGACTGAACAAAATGTTCTGAGGGGTCAGGGTTGTCATGTTCAGTGGTTGCCAGAAACTGTTCCCTCCTGTGAGATGAGTAAGGACATTAATAGCACAATACCTCGGCATCTCGAACGCCCCGGGCCAAACATTTTGAAATCCCCGCGAAGTCTCCAGGACTACCATCCAAAGCAGTCGAGGATAACCCCGGCCCCTTGTCATGCGTCCTTACAGGAACCAATCTCGAAGCCGGAGTCAGCAAAAGGGGACGGAAATGACCCCGGAACTAGAAACCCGAGGCCGGTAAATGGAACCTGAAAGTGGACAGACAGGGTCATGTCTGCAGAGAGCGAGGAGGTCGGGCAGGAGAGCCAGAGCGGAGAGGAGATGGAGAAGAGTGCGAGCCCAGCAGAGGTAGCGGACAACCCAGGAGAGGAGACAGAGAAGAGCGTGAGCCCAGCACAGGAAGCGGACAACCCAGGAGAAGACAAAGAGTGGAGCGAAGACTGGTGGAGCACACCGGAGGATGCTGGAGAGCGACCGCAACTCTGGAGAGTTGTGGCGGAGCCGGTGAGTCCCCCAGAAGAAAAGTATGGGTAGTGGGAACCAGGGAGGGTGGAGGGGAACGCATACCAGTGGTGGGTTAGGGAGCGTTGGGGTCTACAACACTAAAAAGACACAAGCACTGCATTGTTTTACGCCATCGCGCACACTACCTTCTCAGCACCCGAAACAAACCCGCCCTTACTTCCTCTCACCTTGCCGCTAGGATACCGACGATTTCGCGATCACATCTCTTCTCCCCTTTTACCTGTTGCACCTTCCTCCCTGTTCTTTGTGTTCCACCTCATTTCACCTACCGGGTGTGGTGACGGCTAGCACTAGCTACTGATTGCCATAAGAGACAACAGTTGACGGCTCCTTCTTGTTTCTTTCCTCTTGTATGAGCCTCTGCAAACCCATTGCCTTGTCCAAGCCATAATCCGGGAGAAGACCGACCACCGAGACGACCACAGGAGGCCCATCAGAAGGAAAATGAATAGAGAAAGAACCAAGATGTCCTTATCTTCCATAAATGTTACATGTTAAGACTGACTGACTGTTGTCAATAAACCCACTACAAAATTGCTCACTACATCCGGCCTCTGCGTCTGTGTATCCAGCCCGCACTCCCCACACGCTCACACCTCCCTGGTAAGGTTAGGGTGGCTTATGGTGGCACTGTGCAGTAGCTGGTCTCTAGGCCAACATATCCAGCGTGGGTGCCTGGAATCAGTCTAGTAAGCTCACCCAAAGTTTATGTTGTCCAACAAACATGAAGGTTGTACAGATTTGTGGGAATTACACTACAACACTTTGTAGCTGGAGCTGGTATTAAGTGAGGTTGTATTAGTAGTTGCCTAGACAATGAAATAACTCCTGTTTGGCCACCATTGTCTAGGTCAGAGGCCTCTTGCTAGAAGTGAGAGAAGAGTTAATGCGGGAGGAAAGGGCAGAGTGGAATGGGACCAGGGAGAGGAAATACGAATGAAACATAACTTGTGGAATCATATACAAAAGCTTTTTTTTAGCAACCTTCACAGGTAACCAACGAACTGATCTAAGATTGAACAACATGTTACAGTCCTTACTAACCCAACAGAAGCATCCACGTTGCCTTTTCCACTCTGAAATATCACTCCCTACTAATAATGTAATTGTAAGCTGTTTTGGTAGGAAAATCTAGAGGAGCAGGCAGATGCCTCCTCGTGTAAACCAGAAAGAGCATTTGTCTCTTGGATGTATGAAAAAAGTTTTACAAATTCAGGCTGGTGATGGTTTACCAGAAGCGGAGACAATCTGCCTCTCCTCAAAACTGTGTATCTTCAGCATGAAGGCAGAAATGCTTGAAGACAATGTTTCCCTGGTGAAAAAGAAGGGCAAGTGGTGGGAGTGCAGGCAAGGTTGTGAAGTCAATATGGCTCAGTACATCACAGAGAGTTCACATACACTCACTAGACTTTCAGGTTTCCATATCAAGTTACAGAGCACACACAGTTCAATTCTGTAATTATCTTTAACCTGTCCAAGGCCCATACTCAGAATGGTGCTTACCGTAGTTGGGAAGAAGAAGGGCTACAGGTACCAGGAAACACAACTGAAAGGGGAGGAAGCTTCAGTCTAGCAAATCTTCGACCTGAAACTTTGGTAAGTGGACCAAGAAGATGGAGGGATGTCCAAAGTATTGATTAAGATAGGAATGTAGGAAAGCAGTGGAAGGAGATGTTAGAACCATGCCTAAGAGCGGACTGACTGCTGAGGGAATCACCCAAAAAATGAAAAACTCAACAAATATGTGGGAACCCCAAATGGGTGCAATCTTAGATGGAAGTATAGGGAGCCCAACAACCTCTCATGCAAATCATCGTCCTCCATGATTGGTATCCTTTTAACAGGCACTGTCTATCTGAGCTTGGATTTGAAACTAGTTCCTAACCCCGGTGGCTTTGTAGCAACAGCCACAACGGGCTGTCTCATTCTCCAGTTCCGTATGGGTTTGTGCTACTGCAGATATTTGTTAGATAGCTTGGGAAGGAATCCTTACTCGCTGTGGTGACTTTCTGCCATTTTCTAAAGACCTGACCTTTGAATAACTCAAATTTTGAGACTCTTAACTAACAGGCTCATATGAAGACGTGAGGACAAATGGATAATATTGGTGAGCATATTTGGGATTTCAAGGCAGTAAACTGCCACGTGCTTTGTTCTCAGCCATGCTTATGCACCTTGGTTACCTGGCTAGAGTCTGAACAATGATCCCACTAGGGTTCGTCTGACTGGTTCTCATCTGAATTTGAGAACTTTTGTAACATTAGTGATGCTTAGCGCATGAACCTCTGCTAAAAATGTTTACCTTCTTTGGCCAGCAGGTGTAAATGGACTCTGGGCCTCTTGAAAATTGTTTAGTTTCTGCTGAGGCTGCCAACATTAATTGCTCTTCCACTTCATTCCTCGCTCATGAGGGTTTTTTGTCATAAGTACACACTATCCCTGTTTTAAAAAGATGCATGACTACTTTTCACTTTACAAATTCCACTCTTACCAATTCAGAATCAATTATACTCATTTGACTGCATCTTTTAATTGCATATGTTGCCATATTGATTACTGGGCTTGCTAAGATGACCCATTTTTGGTTTAAATGCACACAACACCTTGCTGCCTATGTGACTAGGTTGGTGCTGTGTAACTGCCTATATGTTATTCTCCTTAAACTGGAATAACTATAACAGAGAGCATCCATGTAGATTTCTGACTGTTTACCCTGCCTCTCCTTCATATTATAAATCATAAAACATAATATGGCATCTGCAGAGTAAATTATAACCAATAGCTTGCTGCATAAATCTTTTGGGCACCTATCTTGCTCACCTCCTCTTCCATTACAGTGCTAGACACTGCGCTCCAAAGACAAGATAGGAAACCTTCTTTGGTCAATCTGCATAATACTAAACTGTTTTCTAATTACTATCATATAACAATTACACCTTCCTGCCTACCAAGCATTCCCTCATAGAGTAGCATGCTACCTCACCAAAAATAAGCTTCTACAAATTACAACAGAGTACAGAACATTGCTACCAATAAGTAAAAGGCTCAGCTCCTAAAGGACAGATTTGAGATGGAAAGCCGGTAGGCTCTATCAGTGAACACCACTGCCACCAAGACTTTTCTATTTGAAGTTAAGGGGTTCTAAAGTTACTAGTTGGCAGGGCTCCACATAGCTCAGCTTCTAATACAGCTAACAGCTGGTTGCCAGCGATCTCTGCAAAGAATAGGATCAGCATGATAGGACCAAGTGCGCAATAGTCAGGAGGGTTATCTTTGTATATAGTGTTCAGCCTTGCAGTAGTAGGGATAGTTTATATTTTCACTGAAGTTCCCACTGTTATGCTAGTCACTTGCCTGTACTCCAGTTTGTTTCTCCCCTGATGAGGATTGTCCCCGAATCCCTCTGGGAATTACTAGAACGGCAAGGAAGATGCACGATTGCCAACCCAATAACTCCTCGGTATTATATGACAGAAGTGTGCAAAACACTTTTTATCTCTTGTGTTTTTGCAGTTTTATATAGTGCAGATTGATCAGGCATTGGAGTGCTTTACATGAGCATTGGTACATCACACAAGGACAAATTCATTTTGGTTGTGGACATGGGGAGATAAATTGATTTCACCAGAATCACAGAATGTCCAGCTGAATCATAAACTCCTACCTGGTTCCCCAGTTGCAAAGTCGGCAGCTCTGGAAGTAACACCACATCCTCTCCCCTAAGTGCAACATTTGCTCAAGTGGTCAACTGGATAAAAAAACATAAAGATAACGAATAATTTGAAAGTGCTTTGTCGCTATTTGAAACTCAGAAAATATGTCCTCATTTTAGATTTTTAGAGCACTAACCATAATTTCAATGCAAATAAGACCCTCTCATCTATGTAATTTCTAAAGGAAATGCTCTAGGTATTACAGTTTTGATTACATCAAGATGACGTCAGACGTGCCACACTTTTGTAATACATATAGAATGTTAGCAATCTAGTTGTTCATTAGGATACTGTTGAGAGGCAGAGGCCAGGTGGGAGGGTGCAGAGGTAACAATTTGACCACACTGGGCAGGTAGGAAGGGCAGTGGCAGCACAACAGACTATGGAGGGCAGTAGAAAGGGGGTCAGGGGCAACGAACCAACAATACGGGACAGGCAAGAGAGGCTGTGGCAATATAATAGACCATTGTGGGGAGAAGGAAGAGGCAGTTGTAGTACAACCATACATGCCAACAGACCAGATTTAGCCAGGAAACGGCCAATGTTTTTTTGTTTTTGTTTTTTTAAAAGACCTTTATTGAGAGTAGTTGCAGAGGTGATAAATACAGTTCAGGGCCTACAACCCACCGGGCCGGCCGCTTCAAACATATTCTTCATCAAAATTGTTCGCTTGTACACAGCCTCATGGCCGGCAACCCTGGGGTCCGGCGGCGTACCATAAAATCGTATTCTATATATCACACTCCCATCCGTGTTTAACAGTTGTTAGGTCTATTATTTTATTTTTCCTGTGTCATGAACCATAACTTGAAACTGTGGTCAAGATGAACCTTCACATTCATTAGCTATTTCCATGTCTGCTTCTTCCCCTGGTTAATGCCATTCGTATACCGTGATGTAACCAAGAGCTGCGTCACAAGTATGGTGTAACACTTAGTCCTACTTTTGAGCTATTCCACCCACCCACGCCCTCTAGACACCCTCCTCTTCTTCATCTGAGCACACATTGTCATCTTCCGGCAAGGGGTCACACAACTCTCCTCTGTACACATTCCAGGCGGACCACACTTTGTTCCATTTATGGGGGCAGGCCCTAAGCATATACACCGCCCTCTCCGTGAACATTAATAAGTCCATGTTCCTACTCCACATGGACACCGTGGGTAGTTCTGAGGTGCCCCACTTTTGTGCAATGTCTCTCTTGGCCACCATGACAGCCAAAGTGGCCCATATGAGTCCATACCTAGTCAGATCGTTCGGTTCCCAAATATTTAAAAGGCATTTGCGTGGTTCAGGTAGGAGGGAAATTTGAAGTGTTTGTGAGACAGTGCGCATAACTTTTCGCCAAAATTCCATTATGCGGGGGCAGTCCCAAAGCGTATGGAGCAGCGTACCCTCTTCCCCGCAGCCGCAAAGACAAAAGGGGTGTGGCGCTCTGTGTATCTTGTGGAGCATGCATCGTGTGTAATAAATGCGATGTAGGATTTTGAGTTGTACTAATCTAAATTTCGCCGAGATGCCCACTCCTTTCGGGGATGCTAGCGCCTCATTCCACTCTGAGTCGTCAATATCGCCTACATCTCCCACCCACTTCTCTCGCAACGCCAGCGTGGGGTCTTTCAGATTATTGAGCAATTTCTTGTATGTGAGTGAGGTTGCACCCTGCTGCATGTAATCAGTAAGCAGTCTTTCTTCCAGTGGTGAGGAATCTGGTACTTCGGCGCCCAATGGTATTGCCTGCAGTAGTGCGTGTCTGATTTGAATGTACCTATAGGTTTCGTTTGGGCCTAATCCATATTGTTGCTGAAGCTGGGCGAACATGATCACAGTGTCTTTCTCCCACAGATCTCCCACCGTGGATATACCAATACTGTCCCATTGAGCAAATCCCTTACTGTGTCTCAGGCGCCCTAGGGCTTTCGTGTCCCAGAGAGGGGTTGGCTTGGTGATCTTTCCCTTCCAGCCCAGCCTTGCCTGCACTTCATGCCATAAAGTGGTTGTGTGTTTTGCGGGCCCTACCAGTCGCGAGACTTGTTGTTTATTGTACAGCGTTGACAGCATGCAGCCTGTTCCTAGCTGTGCCCAATCGGCTCTATATGCGGGGTCATCTCTCGGTGCATGTATCCACTGGTTTATAATTTTGAGTTGTGCCGCCCAATAGTATAATTGTATGTCCGGTACGGCGATACCCCCCCCCATACCAACTTTTGGTCAATTTGTCATGTGCAATGCGTGCTGGACCATTACTCCACAGTAAAGTGCAGACCAATGCTTTGATTTGTTTAAAATAACGCGGCGCGACCAGGTATGGTGTATTTTCCAGTGCGTACAAAAATCTTGGGAACGCCATCATTTTATACAGAGCCGCGCGCCCAAGAGGGTCAACGGTAGGGTCGCCCAGTGCTTCACGTCCGCTCGGAGACATTCCAGGGGAGGCCTCAGGTTTTTATCGGAGAAATCTTGGGCGTTATCGGTGATGTGGATGCCCAGATATTTAAAGGAGCCAGATGTCAACGTGAGTGGGCAGTCCGATGCCAGCACAGGCCCCGGCCCTCTCAATTCGTAAATCACTGACTTAGACCAGTTCAATGTATAACCCGACGTCTTCCCGTGTGTGTCATAAAGTGCTAAAAGCGCCGGGATGCCCCTTTCGGGATACGTTAAATAAATCAGCATGTCGTCAGCATAGAGGGACACACGGTCCTCCCATCCCTCCGTCCATCCAATTCCTCTCAGCAGTGGTGTCATTCTGATCAAGATTGCTAGTGGAACCAATACTAGGGCAAAGAGCAAAGGGGACAGAGGGCAGCCCTGTCGGGTTCCCCGTGCCAGCGGAACGTCCGCGAGATGTGACCGTTGGCGGTAACCTGAGCAACAGGATTGGTATAGAGGAGCCGGATCCAAGAAATGTATTTAGGGCCAAAGCCCATACGGGCCAGGACTGCAAATAAGTATTCCCATTCCACCAAATCAAACGCCATTTTGGCATCTAGAGATAGGATCACTGCCGCCTCCGATAGGGAGTGGGCTCGTGCTATTACCCCATGTACCCGCCTAAGATTGAGGGCCGTGCTCCTATGGGGCATAAAGCCCGATTGATCCGGGTGGATCAACAGTTGCAGGTGGTTTATCAGTCTGTTAGCCAGTAGCTTCGCTCGAATTTTCGCTTCCACGTTAAGAAGGGATATGGGGCGATATGAGGAGCATTCTGCCGGTGGCTTGCCCGGTTTCGGTATAGCCACGATCGTCGCGGTACGTTGGTCTAGTGGGAGTTCCGCCCTAGCTAGGCTCTCCACGTACATTGCCAATAGGGGCTTACTAAGGGCTTCGGACATGATTTTATACCACTCTATGGGTATCCCATTGGGGCCCAGAGCCTTATCGGATTGAATCGCCTGGATTGCTCTTTGTATTTCGTCTCCTGTCAGATCCGCCTCAAGTTCCTGTACAGCCTCCGGTGGAAGCGTGGGGATGCCTATGTTATTAAGGGAAGCCATCGCTGCCTGTGCCGTGACCTCCTGTTCCGGAGTATATGCGTCCTGAAAATGCCTCGCCAGGGTGTGTACTATATCCTCTGGGTGTGTCTGCAGCTGTCCCTCTCGGGTATGTAGGTGTTGTATGCCTTTGCTGCCCCCTCCTCTTTTGTCCAGCCATGCCAGCATTTTCCCAGCCTTGTCCCCGATGTCATAGACCCTATGCGCTGTGTTAGATATGCTGTCCACGACTTGCGACTTGAGGTGGTCTTGGTCATGCTGCTGGCGCAATTTCAACGCGTGTGCAGTTTCCATAGTGGAGTTAGTCATGTGTGCCGTGTTTGCCTCTTGGAGCGTCAGTTCCAGCTCTGAGAGTTCTCGCCGATATGCTTGCTTGTGTCCCGAGACCGATGCAGTTGCTCGCCCCCGCAGGACCGTCTTATATGCCTCCCGCAGGACCGAGGGGGAGGACACTGATGTTGTGTTTTCTGCGAAATAATACTTGGTCGTAGACTTAAGGCCTTTTTTAATCTTGGGGATCATGAGATAATTGGGATATATGGAATAAATTCTCATGCGTTTTTTCTTCTTAGTGGAGAGGAATAGCAACACAGGAGAGTGGTCAGAAATTCCTCTTGGCAGTATGTCTATGGTGTCTACATCCCTCATCCCATCACCTAGAAGCAGAAAGTAGTCTATGCGGGATAGACTATTGTGCACCGGAGAGTGATACGTGTATTGCTTTGCTGTGGGGTGGATATGGCGCCAGGCATCGATCAGTCCTAGTGCCTCCATAAAACCGGGGAAGGTAGAGGAGCCCATCGCGCGTGATCTAACGGGAAACGTATCTAGCGCTGGGTCTGCAATGGCATTGAAATCTCCCCCTATGATCGTGTCCCCTGTCGGGAGATTCAGGAGAAACTCCCCTAGCGCAGGCAACGCTATGGATTGTAGTGCTGGAGGAATATATACGGACACCACATTTAGGAGTTTACCCTCCCATTGCCCATGAACAGCCGCAAAGGGGCCCTGATCGTCCACCTGGTGTTGCAAAACAATAAAGGGGGAGGTTTTTTTCACCAGGACACCCGTCCCTTGCGATCCCGCAGTGAACTCCGCGTGCGCCGCCATTTTATAGCCTCGCCTATCGAGTGCACGACATGTTGTCCCCGTGAGGTGCGTCTCCTGCAATAACACCAGCGCGGGGCCCTGGCGTTTGATTGCTTGTAGGACCAACCCTCTTTTTATTTTGTTTCCCAGCCCTATAACATTCCATGTGAGTATTCGAAGGGGGGGCACCGCTATGGACCGCGGCATGTCCTCAGTGGCTGCTGTGTGGGACTGGTGAGCCATCATGTGGTCTTAGGAGCGTGTCTAGTTGTCATAGTAATTGCGGTGACATGTGTTTGTTGCCACCCGTGGACCTGCATGTGTAGGACGTGACATGGTGTGTCATAGTGTGTGAATCTTGAACCAAAACCAACAATACTAAAACTCCCCCCCCCTGCTTCCCTGCTCCATGGACATAACACCGCCCGCTTCCCCAACTTCGCAGAGTGCTTAGTCCCTACCCAAACCATCTTACTTGATTGTGGGGGTAAAGTGTCTCACAATGGCATCGGCTCTGCCCACCCTACTCAGCTTCACCCATTATTGAGTCCCAGGGTCATCTTCCCGGCATCTGAGATATTTCTCCTGGACTTTGTGGAGCAACAGCTTGTCAGGATTCCGGCGGATTCTCACCATCTTCTGATGCCTCTTCGGATGCTCTGTCCTGAGTTGTCGGGCCTTCCGCCCGAGCATCCGCGCTGGATCCGGTACGTTGACCTCCACGTCCCCTGTTGGAGCGGCGAGGTGCCTCCACTCGTCTCCATCCGTCGAGCCAGTCTTGTGCTATCTCAGGCGTGTCGAAGAAACAAGTCTTCCCATCGGCCACAACTCGCAATTTCGCTGGAAACAACATTGAATACGGTAGTTCCTTCGCCCTCAGAGCCTTTTTGACCTCGAAGAAAGTTTTACGGCGCCGGGCCACCTCTGCTGTGTAGTCCGGGAAGAAGGCCAGCGTGGAGTTTTGGATTTTGAGGGGCGGCGACACTCTGGCTGCTTGCAATATTACATCCCTGTCTCTAAATTTGAACAACCGAGCCAGGAGCGGTCGCGGTGCAGCACCCGGCTTTGGCGTTCCGCCGGGTACCCTGTGTGCTCTCTCCACCGAAAAGTACTGTGACAGACCTCTGGGCTGTAGTTTAGTTTTAATGAGGTCTTCGATGTAGAGGTCCATCGCCCTTTTTGCCTCTGTTTCTGGAACGCCCAGGATTCGCACATTGTTGCGTCGTGAACGCCCTTCCTGATCATCCAGTTTCGCTTGCAGTTGTTTGGTCACAGCCTCCATGCGTTCCATTGCTATCTGCAGTTCTGATGTGTCTTCAATGAGCGATTTCGTGACCTCTTCCACCTGCTCCACGCGCTCCGACATTTTATGGAGGTCCGCCCGTAGTAGGTTGACATCTGTGGAGATGGAACCCACCGTGGTCTGGACGTTGGAAAGAGTCTTCATGATGTCTTCCAGCGTTACTTTTTTCCCCCTTCTGTCTCTGGACCCTTACCCGTGGAGGTGCGCCCCTCCGTGTGCGGCGGATGGTGTTTCTCGTAGGCGTACTTATCCAGCTTGGCTTGCGTTGACATGTTTTTGGGCCCTCTGCCCGCCATAATGCACAATGGTACTTGTTCGTGGCGCGAGGCGCCCGGCACCGCAGTGCCTGCGTCTGCGGTTAATCCGTTTGCTTCTGAGCGAGGCGATCAGGTCTGTGTGGGGCCGGTTCCTATGTGAGGAGGTCACACCCGCAAATGCTCGCCGTGATTAAACTTGGTGTCCCTGGAGGTGCTCCGGTCCGCTGTTGGGAAGAGGTATGCGCAGTCTATGTGCACCAGTAGGGTTCCCCGTTATAACTCAGGTTTGTCTGAAGGTCTATTAATCACACCTATTAGGGTGCTGGTCACTCTGTTTCTCTGGGAGTGTTCCGCATTACCATGTCTCACCTCTCGACCAACGCCTCCGGGTCTCCCCTCCGCTGTGGGTGTCAGCGTCTCTGTTAGGTGTGTTGGGGCATCTGTGGTACAGGCTGATCGATCTGTGCGCGTGGGAGTTTCTCACCGTGTCTCTTCCGCGTAACTTTAACTAAGATCTCACCGTTGGTACCTCCTGCAACGTTCACCGGCGTGCTGCCCACCGCTTATGAAGTCGGTGTGTATGCACCCGCCTCTGGCAGTGTCGCCGAAGCCGATCGCCGGATGGTGGTGCCTGTGCCCCCTTGCTGGTTCTTATTTACCGGCACCGGCATCCACAAGGCCCACTGCACGGCGTTGGTTGCCGTTCACAGCCGATAGGGCGCTCGCACTGCTACCGCTGGGGTGGCTGTCCCTCCAAGCTACAGCAGTTGCTCCACTGCCGGGGATCCGCCTCCGTGCCTCCTCACCTCTCCGGGCCAGCAGACCCTTCTCGCTGCACGGTGATGGTGGCTGGGTTTCAATAGGCTGCAGTACCGCGGCGCCAGCTGGATTAGGTATGTTCCGATGAAGTCTCCCTGCCTTGATATCACGCGGCGTCCGGATCTCTTCTCGGGCATTCACTGAGTCCGTTTCTGAAATGCTGCTGGTGCCGGTCACTCCTCCGGAGGTCAGGTGAAATGTGGTCGCCCGCTGCCGGCCAGGTCGCACTTCCGCCGGGGCTTGCTGGAAACTGCAGGCCGGTGTTGCGGCAGTGTCAGTAGGCCTTACTCCGGTTGCGCACGGCTGGACCGGTTCCCGACCCCTGATTTTCCCCGGGGTCGGGTCGAACGATGCCGGTTGCTCACGGAACTCGGGATCCGCTCCTTCAGGAGGGCTTTGTGCGGATAATTAGTGCGGATTGACGAAAAGAGCCGCGATGCCTCAGAGAGCTCTTTTGTTACGCAGCCGCCATGCTTGGCTGCTAGCCACACCCCAACGCCCAATGTTTTTAAGCCCAAATGGGCTTTATTTGATTTGTCTCCTGTCTACAATCTCCTCTTTTTCAATATAAGTCAATGGGGAAAATCAATACCCCAGGTTTTTTTCAAAATCTCCCTCTTATCCTGTTTAAAATGGTAGCATGTATGGTACATTGGATCTTGGAAGGCAGGAGAAATTGGGAGTAGGGACATGAACTCGGATAACAGAGGACAGGAGGGACATGGAGAGGTGCACCAAACTGACCTTACAAGGCAGGCATCAGGGTTTGCAGCAGCACAATACACCACACAGGGCATGCGGGATGGGAGTGCAGCACAACAATCCATAGTAAGCAATAGGGAGGGGACAGGACCATGCGCATGGATAACAAGGAACAGAGGGGAAAGAAGCAATGGCAGCTAGCTGACCATAATGGACAGACAGGAGAGAAAGCTGCAGCATAACGGACCATAAAGGGCAGGAGGGAGGGATCAGGGGCATTACAGTGGAACAGACAGGCCAGGAGGGAGGGAGTAAGGGTCTGCACATGGAAAACAGAGGGCAGGGGGCAAGGGGCAGGGCATGGCAGGAGCAGCAAGATGACCATGGATATCAGGCAGGATGGGCACTAGAAGCAAGACACACCATGGAGAGCAACAGTGAGACTATACTATAATGGCATACATACAGGCCATGGAGGGAAGGTGAGAGGGGGTAAGGGACAGATAGCTGACCACACAGGGAAGGTGGGAGGGGCCGTGGCAGCACAGACCACCATGCATGGCAAGCAGGAGGGTTAGAGGCAGCACAATGGCCATAATTGGCAAGAATTAAGGGCCAGGGGAATGCACAAAGGACCATGGAGGATAGAAGGGAGGGGTAGGAGCTAGGCACAGACAAGAGAGTTCAGGGGAGGGGGCCTTACAACAGACAACGCAGGGCAGTCAGGAGGAGCAGTTGCAGCACAACAAACCAGGGAGGGAAGAAGGGTGTGGCAGTAAAATGGACAATGGAGGACAGGAGGAAGGGGATAGGGGCATGGAAAATGGACAGGCAGGGTGAAGGTGTTAGGGACAGGTTACAGTCATCTGATAATGATAGGCTGGTGGGAGGGGAGTGGCAGCTCAACAGAACACTAGTGGATAGGAGGGGCAGGTCCATGGAACATGGTGGGCAAAAAGGATGGAGCAGGGGCATGCACACAGCCATCAGAGGGCAGTGGGAAGGTGTGAGAAGTTGGCCTGATGTATGATGTCTCCAATTCTGGGGGCACCTTGTATCAGTCCAAACAATCCCTTATGGTGGTGGTTGTAAGTCAACCTTATAGACAAGCTATCCTAGTGGTAGCATGGACTAAGCAGCCTAAAGGCTTAACTCAAGAGGGCATGTGAAGCCAGCTGTTTTACCATATGCAATCCTGTAATATCAAATGAAAGGACACCACACAAGTTATATATTATAAAATATATGTATTTATTACTAGAATAATCCCCTGTACTCTTTATGAGTATGGAAGCACAAGCGTTTAAACAAAAGCACAGTTTAACATAAGAAAGTTGCACGTTTATGGATGAGGCCGGTGGCCACTCAAACCATATATCAAAAAAGTGGTATAAGTATCACTTTACGAACAGTGGTAAGGCCTGGGGCCTTGGGAATCGCTGGGACTACACTGGACTAACAGCAGCTAGGACGGGAGTAGCCCGCAGGACTCGGGTGCAGCGCTAAAAGCACACGCATGCACCAATGCAAAGTCAATGGTGCGTAACAGTTATCGAGTTACAGTTTTAAGAGTCTTCCGACTGGAATAGAATTACCACACTTTAAACTTAGACACTAGAGGTGTAAACCTCTACAGAAGCACCGGTGTTAGATCGTTACGTCACCCACAGGAAGCGGGTGCATAGGTGCCAAAGTGTGTCGGGTTTCGTCGTGTAGATCTATGGAGCCTGGAGATGAAGATGCTGCAGGCGGCCAGGAGAGAAGAGTCCGGTTGGATCCAAGGGTGGCTAAAAGATGTAGAGTACCTGAAAGCAGAGGGGACAGGAGTCTGGGTCACTAGCCAGTGACCAGGATGGAATCAGGAAGGAACCAGGCGATGTCGGGCGCAATCAGGTGCTTGTCGCAAAGCTTGTCTCCGCTGCCACGTGGACTCTGGGGCACCGAGGATGACCTGGAGTGAATCACGAGCTGTCCCACAAAGGCTCGCGGTGTCGGCTTCCGGATCGGAGTTAACAAGCCTTGGCAAGGGGAACCCATGCAGGATTGGAAGATCGCTTCTTGATCGGACCAGCAAGGTCAGATCGGTTGCTCCTTTTCAGGGGAGCGAAGGCCAGTCTGGAGCAACCAGACTAGCAGAGCAAATTCAAAGGTTCGTCAGTACTGGGGCCACTAGCCAATGGGCAAGCGACCGGACCAATGCGTCAAGCAGCAAAATGCCAAAGGGCCCCACGCAGCACTCGGTGAGTGTGGAGGGGAGATCTTCGGTGCAAAAACTGCTCGGGGCTGGGGCTTCTCAAACCCCAATGCATAGCTTCAAGGGAGCCTTGGGAGCTGCACGGTCAGCACTTCGTAGTTTTTCCAAGATGGCCGGCTCCACGCTTCACGTTGCCTCCACGGGTCTCAGATTTGGTGGGACTGTGAATCAAGCTGCTGGAAGTTAGGGAAGCTGGGTCTTGTTGATCTCTGTTGCTTGAGTTTTGCCGGGAACTGCAACAAAGCAAACTGTTGGGAGCTGGATGGTGCCTGTTTGCACAGGGTGGTCACTCCTTGACCACAAGGGAGATTCTTCAGTCTTCTACGTCGAGTAGGATGTCGAAGGGTCCAGAGTTTTGTTTCATAAGTTTCAGTCAGGATAATCTGATGTGCATTGGCACAGGTCCTACCTTTATTCCAAATCAAGGGGCTGGATTACCTGCTAGGTCCCTCCTATGGGTGGGACCCAGGAAGGGGTGGTTACACCCCTTTCCCTTTGTCCAGTTTCGTGCCAGAGCTGGGACTGGAGTGCCCCAGAACCGGTTTGACTGGATTTTGCATGGGACACCTCGTGTGCCCCAGGCAGTGTCTAGTTTCTTTCAACCCTCCCTGCTCCAATCCACTATCTCCTGTCTGGGATGGTGTAGCACCTCCGTATGACAGGAAACTCTTTGTCCAGGCCTCCCCTGCCAGGTTTCGGTCAGCAGCAGGAGGTCAGACTTGTGTCGGGGCAGCAGCATCCATTTTGTGATGCTGAGGCTCTGGTTAGGATTAACCGCGTTTTAAGTAAAGTAACATGTGCTTTCCCTCTAGAAGGGTGGCATGCTACCCCCGTCGCCAGAACTGGCGAGGGGGTAGTATTCCAAAGTGTATGAAACCTTACAGGACATGTTTTGATAAAGCCAAACCAAAGTTAGCAATAACCGCGAGGATTATAATGCACTTAAGAGTATATGGTATGGCAATACCCTGGAACAGCAGTAAGGAAATGGTTCCGAACTCTGCAGACAGGCTCAGCTCATGCTAGAGCACCATCTCACATAAAACCAAGCACTCTGCCTCCAGGATTGTTAAGGCCTGCCATAGGAGTGACTTATAGGTGCATATGTGTTCAGATATAGGTTTAGACATAGATATACTACATCTAAGCAAGGGGTGATTACACCACCTTGCCCCAGCTGTGTGAACAGCCAGTTGTGTCGATTTGCATGGCCAGCCAGGGGTGGCAAAAGATATGTTGCAGCCCTTGGTAGGCCTTGGATGCACCTATGCCCTGGGCACCTAAAGTGCACTGTACAGGGGCTGATAAGGTGTCCAGTACCAAATTGGTGATGTATCTATAGTACATGGATATGAATTTAGAGAGAGAACAGCAGGCTGTGGGTCTGATTAGCAGGCCCACAGCCACATTAAGTCGAAAACCAGTGAAGCAAAAAGCAAAAATTGGGGTGACCATAGGAAAGCAGACCCTACTCTCCTACAGAAGGAGAGTAGGGGCAGCAGGCTAAGCACAGAGGCTAAGCAGGAGGTTAATGATGGGGCATAGAATTGGGCAATGGAGGGCAGGAGGAGTGGACTGGGACATCATGCTAAATGGAGGGCAGTGGCAGCACATCAGACCATGCATTACAGGAGGGAGGAGGCTAGTGCATGGATTCAGACAACAGAGTATGGGGAGGAGGTGGATGGGGCAGCAAGCTAACTGTTCAGAGAAGGTGGGACGGCCAGTGGCAGAACAACAGTCACACAGAGCTGTAATAAAAGAGCAGGGACATGGACTTGGACAATGGATGGCTAGGAGGAGGGAGACAGGAGCAGCAAGTTTGAGTGGGGGCAGCACAATGCCAGGCTAGGCCCTGCTTCCAACCCCCACCATCCATTGTGATAGGCATCTTATTTAACGTTTAAAAAAAACTAGAAATTTGCTGAAAAAAACAAAGTTTACAGGGACGTTATAGTTGAACTCAGATTTCACTAATACACAACCAGTGAAATTCAGCAGTTATAGTTACCTGAGCTAACTATAACTAACGCCCCGTAATGTACTGCTAAAGACCTCAGACATTTAATCATTCATGACATGGTCAGTTACATCACTCATGACATCACTCATGACATCTCAAATGAGCTGTGAATGTAATACAACTATAATCGCTAGAACTTTATTTAGGGATAGTGTGTGTATTAACACCCCTTTTTTTCTTTTCTTTCGTGTAAGAACCATTATAATCCCCAACGTGCCCAGATCAATATGGCCAATAGCCTTTCACTTTTAAGTAATTTGTGTAGTCCATTATTTATGTTGATATTTGCAATCCTAAGTATGTTTATTATTAATAAGTCACGTTGACGAACATACAGGTGTGGTGGTCACGGGGCAAGATATGCTGAAATGGGGGAATTCTACTTGCTGCTTGCACTCGCTCCTGAGGGCCGGGCTTTGCTCCGCTTCATCAGCACGGCCGGGCTTGGCTCCGCCGAGTCCTGCATTCCTGTGGTAGCACCTGTGGGTCGGGCTTTGCTCCGCTCGGTACCTTCTACTCCTGTGACTACACCTCCCAGCAGCCCCACCAGTGGCCAGGACGCCGCGGACGTCACATGGAAGCGCCAGGAGGCGCATAAAGGCTCCATTGGTTCCTCGTCCCGCGGACGTGCGCGGGAGCACGCCGGGAGAAGCCCGGGACAAGGCCTGACCATCTGTGGCCATCACGGTCATGATACATAACTCCCCTGAAATCCAGATTGAATCCCCAGGTATTCCTCGGGACTTACTAGATCATGTTGATTCACCATCTGTTTCAAAAAATAGCCACAGCCAGTCCCTAAACGCCTCTCCTGTGGGGTTGGTTGAAGATATTTTATCTTGCATCTCCTCGCCACCAACCCCGGTCGTGAGACGATGCACCAGGGCTGGGGGGCTGGTACCGCCAGGAAAGGCTAAACAGAGGAGAATGAGCCATGTTATAGCTAGATCAAAACCATCTAAACCCCCACCCCCGATTCCTCAACTTACATTAGAGGATTTAGCTAACACCATACGGGCAAAACTCAAAGATAAGTTAGATCATATCTTAACCCCCATCATGTCACGGCTGTTGAAAATTGAAGATAGGATAACCGCCATAGAGCAAAGAGAAGGTTTGGTAGCTCAGCCCAACATTCCCACAGTAGGGTCAGTACCGCACCAGGCACAGGGAACCCAGCTAGCTACCCTAAAGGGGCAGATAGACGTAGCCCTTTCATCGAAGGGTAATACAACTACGGAGGGAACAGGATCAAGTAACCAAAACCCTGTGAGCATAGATGATGGAAATAACATAAGTGAAACTGCAACCCGGGTTAAAGTGCCCTCAGATACCACTGCTGTAACCAATGATGGAGGCGCCACTACTGATTCGCATGCTGCTCTCCCCTTTGTGAGAGAGTCATTTCAATTTATCCAAGAAGCATTACCTTTAGTACTTGTTTTGGCTAACGCTCCCCACTTAGGAAGTGATCAAGTAGAAACAACAGCCTCCTTAATTGATAAAGCCCTATATTGGTTGACTAATAACATGAGGATATCCCCTAGGGGTAAACAGCAACTGGCAGGGGAAATCATAATGGCCAAAAGGGTATCATGGCTTGGGGATCACCGGAAAAAATACAAAGGTGATTGCATAGCAGTGAACTTCTCGAGCCCCCAGGTTTTGAAAGAAGTATTGGCTAACTTACATCCTCCCTAATAAGGAACTCACAAGTCATTCCATTAACATTAGAGTTCTTCTATGACAGAAGGTGGTGGGCTACAAATTTAACAAGATCTGGACCGAGCCGCCACCACCCAATAAGGAGGCTTGAGAGAGTTAATACACCAAGGCTGAGTGGTATTCACATGATAAATCGCTATGAGGCTTTGACGGACCTGGAGGAATCTGATTGACTGTGTGGGAATCATACCTATTGTCTGGAAGGAACATTCCTTCATAGTAGACTGTACGATCCACAGGATCAGGGTAGGGTAACCACTAGTACAGAACAGCAACTATCGACAAATCGGCCAGAATTGCTGGAAGTGGCCAGAGGGTCTTCTCATGCTAGTATCCGCCAGCCTGCCAAAAGCTTGTATTCAACTAGGGAGAGTGTGTCTCGCATCATAACTAGTGATACATTGGTGTCCCCCTGTCCTAGACCACTAGAGCAAGTAATCGAGGGAGTGGGTGGTGTTTCAGAAGGGGAGCGTTGTTTAACTCCTACTACCACGCTCCAAAACGAGGAAAGATTGTCCCTGCTCACATGGAATCTAGCGGGAATTGGAAACAAGATATTCTATCCCGAATGGGGCAAGTTCATAGATGACCATGATATCATCCTTTTTCAGGAAACATGGTCAATCACTCCTGTCTTCCGCCTGAGGTTTCTCAATTTTTATGTTCCTGCATTAAAAAAATCTAAAGGCAGGCCTATAGGTGGGCTTATCATTTGGGTGCGCCAGAACATGAGATGTAAAGCGCATCAACTACCACTCTCATCACATGATTTCATGACACTCACTCTGAATTGGCCAAATGGTTTTAGGGTGGCACTCTCAAATGTCTATGCCAGGGGGCAAGAAGAAGGTAAAAAATCTGAAGTAATAGATCTTCTCGATTCTCAGCTCGAAGCCCTACCGAAGCAACTAATATCTATAACGGGTGGTGATTTTAATACAACATTTGAACCACTTGGTTATGAAGAGCAGACCCTTACTGGAGATGAGGATAGCAGATGGGGAATTCCCCTACTGCAAGATCCCAATGTCAAGAAATGGACTGCTGCAGCAATACAATTAAAGGGTATGTGCCTGGGTAGAGGGCTTAGAGCAGCTAACGGAAGAACACCTTCTGATCGTCATAGAGCAACCACCTTCAATAATGGAAGGCATAGCAGCCAAATAGATTACTTGTTAGTGGACATGCGCACATGGCACTATTTGGTAGACATGGTTGTTAAACCTAGGTCGGAGAGTGACCACAATCCCCTTTGTGCTACATTTCAGACTCATGAGAAGGTTAGAGAGGATACCCCAAGGGGGGGGATGGAGACACTAGAAATTGTCCCCTCAAATAACATGCGTCACATTAAATGGGGTAAATTTATTGAGAATACCACGAAATTAGAGGCACTTAAATTTGAGGTGGTTAGTGAGTTAGCCCTTTTGACACCACAAATCCGTAGTTTGAACTTCCCTAAAATTATGCTAGAGACTCACTCAAAGCTTTTTTCTAGACTAAAAGCCTTTTTTAGTAAAACTGCAAAAATGGTTAAGGGAGGGAACAGGTTGTACACGGCCAGTTGGTATAACGAAGCATGTAAGTTAGCCCGTAGGAACCTGAGTGTAGAACTCAGGTCGAAAAATCCCTGTAGAGTAAGAAAGGCAAGGGACCTATACAGACGTACACAAAGCGCTGCGAAAAGACAATGGGATGAAGACAGATGGCGGGATCTGAAGTCCGCATGCTCTGCAAAAGATTCTAAGAAGTTCTGGGATATTATAAAATGGGATAGGGGAGGAATAGCTGAACCCCCGCAAAATAATGTCGCTAAATCCGAGTGGGTGGACGTCTTTAAACCTCAATATGCCCGTAGAGAAATGGAAGGAGTTCCTCCACCAGCACCACCCATTGTTTATTATTCCCAGCTTTTTACCTTAAAGGATGTGAGCACAGCGCTAGATTGTGTAACAAATGGTAGAGCCCCGGGCATGGACGGCATTCCTGCCGATGTTTTTCTAAGTGACAGGTTGACTTGGTGTCAATACTTTTTCTTACTAGCTAATGCAGTGGCAATGGGTGCTCCTATCCCTTCTTCTTGGAAAGGAGCTGAAATTATACCAGTCTACAAAAAGGGTGATAAATCCCTCCCAAGTAACTATAGACCAATCAGTCTAATAGACTCAGCCCAAAAACTTATATGGGTAGAGGAGCACAATGTCTTATCCCCATTTTAAGCTGGCTTTCGTCCCAGCACCGGCGCGGTAGATCAGGTTTTTTATTTCATTGCATTATATTGGAGGAACGTTGTTTTATCTAAGGAGTCACATTACAAGTTTTTCATTTACCTTAAATCAGCTTTTGATCTAGTCCCTCGTCCCATGTTGTGGAAGGTCTTGGCTGATCAAGGAATGCCCCCCGAGCTGTTGACCCTTGTTGTCCGGTTGCACGAGAACAATTTTGCAAGAATTAGATGGGGAGGCCAGGGTGAGGTCACTGACGCATTCCCTGTCAAGCGAAGCGTCCGACAGGGATGCGTCTTGGCTCCTACATTATTTTCACTGTACATTAACAGTATAGTGGACCACCTTAGCAGATCTCCCACAGATGCGCCTGTCCCAGTACTTATGTATGCGGACGATACGCTGATCATCTCGCGCACTCCAAGTGAGTTGCAGAATGCTGTTAATATTTTTGGGGCATTCTGTGAATCGCGTGGACTTGAGATTAACACCTCTAAAAACCAAGTTCAAGTCTTTGTAAATTGATACTTGTATAGCGCACTACTCACCCGCATGGGTCTCAAGGCGCTTGTACGAAAACCGCTGTGGAACCCATCCTGGCTTTCCCTGTGACGTGCCCACTCCTGGGCACCCCCAAGGTGGAGGCCAGGCATCCTTAGCGTTGTGGGGGCCGTTGTGGAGATTAAGCAAGCTATTGCCCAGAGTTGCAGAGTGGGACTCCATGATTGGAATAGGCACCGAGGCGAGAATTATCAGGTCCGTGGAATTTTTGAGCCCAAGACCCGCTGAGGCGGGGAATTGAACCCTGGTCCCGGGCTAGACCTCTGCATCAGGGTCTGCCGCTCTAACCATTGAGCCACACTTCTCCACTTCACGGAAAAAATTCAAAGGTAAAATTATCCTTAATAACATCCCCCTAGAGGAAGTGGAGGCTTTTACCTATCTGGGCATCTCACCGCAGAGTAATATGGGGTGGAAATGCCACACAGACATGGCCACCTTGAAATTTCATCAACTTGCGGGAGCCCTAGCATCCAAACACAAAACTTCCTTTACAAAGCCTATCACACCTGTCTTGGAGATTTACCAAACAAAAGTATTAAGCGCCACCTTGTACGGATCAGAGCTTTGGGGATTTTCTAATCTAACCCAATTGGCAATATTAGAGAGGAAATTTCTACGAGGGTTGGTTGGCGCTCCGCAAAGCATCCCCACAGTCCCGCTGATGTTTGATTTAGGCAGGCAAAATGTGGTTGATATAGCGAGACTGAGGCCACTATTGTACTGGAGGCGTATTTGCACCACCCCAGAATTGGCTCATTATGCAATAGCCTTGAGAGATGTAATGAAGGCAGACAGATTCCATGTAATCCAGTGGCTTAATGAACTAAGAATACTTCTAAAAGATTTGGGATTTATCCAGCTATGGGAAGATTCTGGCACAATAACATTCCCATCAAAAAAGCTTTTGAAAGAAAAATATTGGGTAATGGTCTGGGAGAGAGTCCATATGGGTAGTACCAGCACCAACCTAACTGGCCGCTTCCTTGATTTTAAACTACTCCCCCAGTGTGAGGCATATTGGGATATCATTGAAAGGCCTCAAGACCATAAATTGTACTTCCAATTTAGAGTTGGTACACTCACAGTAAAAGCCTTTAGCTCTAAATGGGCATTACTAGGAAGTGATAAATGTCATAACTGTAAAAATAAGGTTGAGACCATAGCACATATATTTTTTGAATGTCCTCTCTACTGTGCCGTGCACCGCAAATGGTTAAAACCCATCTGTTTAAACTTGGGCACACGGAAGCATAAAGATGCCCTAAGAATACTAGAGTCTGACTGTTCACCCTGCATAGCTGTAGCAACTGCCACATTTTTAAAATGGGTGTGGATAATACGCACTCGCACTTTCTTACCTCATGCTGATAGCTAGTAATCTCCTGTGCTTTACATGAAATCTTTTTAATCATGTAGTAATTTTTAAATCAATGTTAACTGATCCATTTTTAAGTAAGATATTCGTATTTTAAGAATGACAGATACAAGGTATTTAATAATTTTTTTACTATGTGATGTCCATGTATTATTTATAGTGTAATGTACAGTGATGTTTTATGTGTTGCTTTTATGACAATCATGTCGAAATAAAGCTTTTGAAATTTGATATGCTGAAATGACATTGTGTGCATATTAACACTTGTTATCTTTTCTTTATTGTATCAATTCCGCAATTTTACATCTTGACCAGGCCAATATGGCCACCAGTTTTTTCGATTAAAGCAATATGTAGTTCTTTGTTAATGTTGGCAACTGGAGGCATTTGTACATTTAAATAAGGAAGCTACAATGACGTCTTGTATCATTATGAAGGTTCAAATGAGCCGAAACTCGTGGTTCGCGTCCTTTGCAGATTAAATACTTCCAAAGTACAACCTGAGTGCTGATTCCTTCCTTGTAAGAGTGAGAGGAGATTAAATACATATATACAAAATTCACTGAAAAAACCACAGGTTTCAGGGACGTTATAGATAGTCTGACATTTCACTCGTACAAAACCAGAGAAATTCAGCCATCATAGTTAGCAGAGCTAACTATAACTCACGCCCCAGCAATACACTGCTGATGACGTCACATATTACATCACTCATGACATGGTCAGTGACATCACTGATGACATCTCAAATGACATCACCGATGATATCACTGATGACATCATCCAGTGACTGTGAGTGTTTCTAAAACGTTTAAGAATGTGATATATATATATATGATGATTCAGTCAGTGTGTGACTGACTGTATAAGTGAGTGATTATATATGTCTGGGTGAATCTATGGGTGAGTGACTATTCTGTGTGAAAGTCTGTATCAGTCTATCAGTTGGTGTATAAGTGGCTGCATGGGTTGGTGAATAGGTACATGAGTGCCTATATGGTTTATTGATTGATTGTCTGAGTACATGTATGGGTGCCTGAGTGTATGTGTGGTGTGGGTGACTACCTGCATGGATGTGTGAGTGAGTGATTCACTGGATGTATGGGTTCATGAGTGCGTCTGCAAGGGGCTGTATGGGTGAGTGAGTGTTCATATGGCTGTGTTGATGAGTGAATGGATGTCTCAGTGGTATATGTGTGAGTAACTGCATATGTGAATGGCAGTATATGTGAGTGTTGGAGTATATAAGTGATTGAATGTGAAAGTGAGTGATTGTGATTGGATGTATCGATGAGTGTGTGCTGGTGTCAGTGATTGTATAAGAGAGTAAGTATATGTTAGTATCTGTGAATAAATGAGGTGGTGTGCGTATAACTGTATAGGTGAGTAAATAGCATTGTGATTGACTCTTTGGGTGACTGACTAGGTGTGTGAGTAACTCTATAGGTGAGTGATGATGTGTGAGTGTCTGTATGGATGTATGAGTGCATATAATAGTGGCTGTATTTATGAGTGACTGCATGTATGGGTGAGTAAGTAGATGTGTGTGTAGACCTTTGAATCAGTGACTGGGTATGTACTAACTGGTATTGGTGTGTCTATGGTTCCGAGAATGATAGTCTGTATTTTAGAGTTGGTGTATAAAAGGTTATATTAGGGTGTGAGTAGGTGCATCAGAGATTAAGTGGATGATGCCATCAGTGATGTCACTGGCCATGTCATGAGTGATGTAATATGTGAATATGTGACATCATCATCAGTGCATCGACGGGGGCGTGAGATATATATATATATTCACTGAAAAAACCATAGGTTATAGACCATATATAGTTAGGAATTAGCATTTAAAAAACCTTATTTTACTCACACAAAACCATTGAAATTCCATATATAGTTAGTTGCACTAACTATGTATCGCGCACCCGCAATCCACTGCTGATGATGTCACATATTACATCATTCATGACATGGTCAGTGACATCACTGATGACATCACTGATGACATCTCAAATGACATCACTGATGACATCACTGATGACATCTCATTTGACATCAATGACCACATCACTGATGATATCATTCATGTGACAATACAATGCATCTCCTCACATTTTAATATAACCTCTGTTTCACCCAGTGTTAAATACAGAGTATAATTTTTGAAACCATTGACACACCAATACTAGTTACTACATACGTACTCACTGATTCCTACGTCTACACACACATTCACTCATTCACCCATACAATCATTCATACATACAATCACTCATCTTTACAACACTATCATATGCACTCATACACCTATACAGACACTCACACTCTGCCACTCATCCATGGAGTTACTCACACACCTAGTCAGTCCTGTAAAGAATCAATCACACTTCCATTTTCTTGTCTATACAGTTAAACATAGAGCACCTTACATTTTCAAACATATAGTAACACATACTTACTTTCTTATACAATCATTGATACAAGTACACATTGATCTGCACAGAGTCACACACCTCCCAGCCAGCCACACACACACTCAGTCTCCCATACAAATACTTGGACAATCAATCAATAACCCATATAGTTAATCATATAGCTACTGATCAACACATGCAGTAGTTTACAGAACAACAGACATAATGATGCACAAATTAAGACAGTTTAGTCACTAACCCATGCACTCAGTGAGACACATTTAATCACTCACTCATACATTCAGTCATGCACCTACTAAATCCTTCGTCCAGACAGTTATACATCTACTCATTCTTCAATATCTAAAACATATTTAAACTTTACAGAAACACACAGTCACTGGATGATGTCATCAGTGATGTCATCAGTGATGTCATTTGAGATGTCATCAGTGATGTCATCAGTGATGTCACTGACCATGTCATGAATGATGTAATATGTGACATCATCAGCAGTGGATTGCGGGTGCGCGATACATAGTTAGTGCAACTAACTATATATGGAATTTCAATGGTTTTGTGTGAGTAAAATAAGGTTTTTTAAATGCTAATTCCTAACTATATATGGTCTATAACCTATGGTTTTTTCAGTGAATTTTCAAGGTTTTGTAAATGCTAATTCCTAACTATATATGGTCTATAACCTATGGTTTTTTCAGTGAATTTCATTGGTTTTTTAATAGCTAATATCAAAACCTTTACAATGTATTATTCTTTAAAAAGAAAAATATTTTTTACATGTTTTTTATACAATTTTTTTTGTATTTTTTTTGTTTCGCTCCCAGTACGCGTACCGGTTAGCTTCCCGTTAGCTCAATCCGGAGGCGCGACCCGGTACGCGAACTGGTAAACGTTCCTTTTGCGCACCTCTCGCGTTACAAAACAACATGGTGACGCTTCGCGTCAGCATGACGTTTCGCGTTCTCGCGTAATACGTCATATTACGTGCTACGTTTGCGTACCCGGAAGCGCACCGGTACGCGAACCGGAAGCGATCCGCGGCGCGGCGCCGACCGCGTAATGTAAACATAGCAGGTCATGTGACTCGATAATAACACTTTTCATTGGTTCATTTCACTTTTGGTTTCCTAATGATGTAATACAAGGTCATGTGATCTAAAATGGACACTTGTCATTGGTTTAGAACTTTTGTTTTTCCCAAATGATGAAAACCCCTCCTTCTTTCATCACTCTGACTTTCATCTTGCTGAGAGAAAGACCCTTTATTGAGACTTTGTGATGGCTTCATTAGTAGCTTCAGCTGGTGCTAGCCCACCACCTCCACCAAATCCAAGAAAGAGAGGACCACCTGCAGAAGTAATTCTGCAAGAAGAGGAAGAACAGGAAGAGGAGGAAGAGCATGAGTTTTTGCCAGAGGAGCCCAGGAGGTACAATCGACAGGAGAATTATATCTGGCAATTCTACAGAATTCCTAAGGGGCAAAAGAAAGTGAATGCTCGTTACGTGTTTTGCCGCATATGCGGTGACAGATTGTCAAGGGGCACCGATAAAAAATATAGTTATGGGAATCATACTATGCATCGGCATATGAGTAGGTGGCACCCAAATAACTATAGTGCTGCCCAGCTACGTGACCAACAACAACATCCCCTCCAAATGGCAAGAAGATCGGTGGTTCCAGAGGTGTCGGGACCAGAGGCGAGGGAGGTGATTGCAAACATCCAAATGTTGTTTGGTCACGTAAAACAAGTGTGCGTGGAATGTGGCGCTTTCATCTGCTACAGAGAAAGTAGCATCACTTTGATTTTGCGAGCAATTCAAAATCATATTAATGTTTGCACAAAACGCACCAAAAAATAAATTCATTTTTTTTTTTTGCTCCTGTTGAGCCCTTTATAATGGATCGTTTTTGTTTCCCCCCCCCCCAAAAAAACCAAAAAATTTTTAAAAACGTTCAGAAAATACAAAAAAAGTAAAAAAATGTTCAAAAAATACTAAAAAAAATATAAAACAACAAAAACATAAAAAAAAAAGTTCTTTTCAGAACTAACTCCCCATTATAAAAAAATTAGTAGAAAATTTGGAACTCTGCCAACCTGTATTTCTCTTAGTTCGCTCCCGGAGCGCTACCCGGTACGCGTACCGGAAGCTAACCAAAAAAATATTTTTTAAAAAAGAACAGTAACTATAAGGGAAGGAAATACACAGTTATGTTAAAAGAAAGACAGCTCTAGGGAGTAAAATAAGGATACTGTTACCTACAATCCACTGTTGATGATTTCACATATTACATCATTCATGACATGGTCAGTAACATCAACAGCAGTGGATTGTAGGTAACAGTATCGTTAGTTTACTCCCTTTAGCTGTCTTTCTTTTAACATAACTGTCTATTTCCTTCCCTTATAGTTACTGTTCTTTTTTAAAAAACATTTTTTTGATCAGTCATAAACAGTGACATTAATAGAAACAGAGAGAGTGAACAAGAGTGAAGAACTATGGTCCTCCTGAGCCACCCTCAGAAAACCAAGGGGGTCAAGATACATCTACCGTGCCCCCTTCTACCTATTCTGAACATTATTTGCCCTCCATCTTGTATCTTGATTCGAACGAAACACAAAATGGTGGACTGCCATAACGCTGCTGGTTTGCGAACCGGGCAACTTCCCAGGAAGCGGTCCCCAAAAAAAAAAAGTTGGGAAAGTAATTCACAGACACTAAGAGTAATAGAGATGGAGTGAGTGAACAAGACTGAGAAACTATGAGAACAGAGGGACTGAGAAAAAGAGTGGAAGGAGTTGAGTAAATAGGTAATAGAGAAAGGAATGAGGAAAGTAGCAAAGGCAGGAAACTGAGGATTAAAGAAGTGAAGCAGTGGATCTAATAGTAGGTGAATGTGATAGAAATGTAACGAAAAGAGTACAACTATTTACCTTGTAATTGCTGTTAAATTAATCACATTTTATTTCTATACTTTCAATCTGTGAAAGAGAGAACCAACATTTAAAAAAAAATTAAAATATGTATTTAAAAATTACAAAAGACAAGGGAAAATATTGAAGGACAAATAGTTTTTCAACAACTTTGACACTGACAGAAGCTTCTGCTTCTCCAGGTCCTCTACACAATGCTAAAGATATACATTTTAAACTAACAGTATCTTGATGCAGATGAAGTGAGGACTATCTTAAAACATGGTGCATCTTTTGCATTGCTCTTGTTTCAGAAAAGTGTCGCTTCAGTATGCCAATAACATGTCTCCTATCCAGAGATTTGTTTGAGGTGAGGCCTACTCAGAGTTCAAGATGAGATTTACACTTGTTGAAGTGTACAGAGGAGATAATATCTGTGAAAGTCTACTAATGAAGTGAGTCATGTCCACTGCACTCTTCAACAAAGTAGAAACCTCCTATGTTTCCCTGGACAGACCTAAACTTGATCTGCACAATGTGATTCGTAATGATAGGAAACTCAAGTGATGTAATTGAAATATGTGCAATTTATTTTGCTCATTTCACAATCACATCACTTGTGTTTCCTTTGCTTAGGTATCTCATTGTGCAGATGTAGTCCAGCATATGAAAGATTACGTAGAAGTGCAGCACTGCATACAATAAATTTAACACTTACAGAAAACTCACCTTCTCCATGCCTCCTACACAGTTCTACATATACATCATAAATGCAAACAGTACAGAATTAATTATACATGTTAAATGGTTTATTTTTGCTGTTCTCAGAATGTATCAAAATTCACTAAAAACAGTGACTTGAAGGTATTCATCATGTAACAGCGGGGAAAAAAAAACACAATCAAAATGATTGTGTTTAAAAAACCCATACAACATCAGAAAATAAAATTCAGAACTCCTTAAAGTTAACTTACTTTCCATGACGTCCAAGGATGTCCTATAAACAGCTTACACTCTTTTGTGCTGTTATTACTTTCAGCCCGCCACTTTCTGAAAGAAAAGCTCCATCGTTTTTAAAAACACGTTACATGCAATAAATGACTTCTTGCTCTCTACCACTATTTTCCACAAGGCCAAATCTAGTCAGAGATATTTATAACTCTTGGATTTCTTGTAAGCCAATCCCATCATTTGGCATTTCCGCAACTTTCAGAATTAAAATGTTGAAGATCATTTTCACAATCCTGGAATAATAATATCTTCCCCTTCTTGGTCAGTCATGTTCTACATTTCCTATGACACTGATACTGCTTAATATGAAGCAGACTTACACTACCTCTATGAGTACTACAATTATTTAATTCTCTACATCACTTTTAATCACAAAGCAATGTAAAACAGTAGACAGCATTGCAGACTTACATTCCCTCTACTCCATGTTTTGATTGGCTGCTTCAATTAGCTTATGAAAAGAAACAATTTTTCTGAACTCATTTAAAGTGCACATACATCTCCATAATGTCCAATCCTTTGATTAGAAGTTATGTCTCTGAACTACACTTATCCTCAAGGCCAAATTGTGTAGGAGCCATTAGAACTTCTTGAAATTCCACAGATCATATCCCGAGATTATTTTCCTAAAATTTTGGTTTTAAAAACACCAGGTAAGAGTTTTTAAGGTCATACGGCAATTTTTTTTTGAAAATTAAAACAGAATCATTGCAGAATGACCATCCATTTCTAGACTTTAAATAAGCTGTGTAATGTCCTGATGATATTGAAGGGCCGTCATGATATATAATTGCTGTAGTTACAAAAGTCCTTCCTGATATTGACAACTGCGAAGCTACAAATTTTTTTATTAAAGTTGTCAATTTTGTTCCATCAGGCCTACATCGTTGGAACATTAAAATGACGTACTGGCCATATTTTCGTATAAATAATGTGGACATCATTTCAGATTTACATTGGCTACACTCCATGCTGTGATTAGCAGCGTTTACTAGCTTATTAAAGGAGACTGATTTACTGTCTGGCAAAGTTAAATATATAAATCTTTCTGAGTCTACACTAGTAGTACTTGATACCATACAGTTCTCGCAGTCATGCTGCCATTGATAAGAAAGCCCAAACAGCTGATCTACATCTACACCTTCAGCATGTAATACATCAAGCATATACATTAAAAACTCCTGACAATCTTGCTGAATATTTTGAGAGAATTGTGTTTGCCCTGAACATCTGTCTAACAGGTTTCGAATTTCAGACACACTTTCTATTTTTGTTCTATCTGTGCTACATTTCTCTAACACAGAATTCAACAAACTGCAAAATCTTTGATCAGAATTGACCACAATCTCTTCTTTTACATTTTTTAGAGAAAACAAAACATTCATTACTACATTAGCATAGCAGTTGACACCAGAACTGTTTTCAAACTGAAAACCAACAACATCTTCAACAGAATCCTCTTTGTTTCTGCTTGTAATTTTAGGTTCATTCACTTTTTGTCTTTTTGCTACAACCTCCCCAGTATTGTTCTCATTTCTTCGTTTCCGGCCTACCAGACGTTTCTCAAACAAAGGAAACTGAGGCAAATGTGGCGCATACTCTCTTCTTAACCTATTGTATTCCTTAACACAATCTAGATCTGCACAAATGTTTCTGACATCACACTCAATCAAGTACAATCCCGATAAAGTTCTAACTCGTGACAATGCCACATATGCCATACCCTCCTTGAACACAGAACTGCCAATATTCACCAATGCAGTGTCTACACTTAAACCTTGCGATTTATGAATTGTCACCGCATATGCCAAGCAAACAGGGAACTGCTTACGGCGAACATATAAGTCTTTTACAAGCAAAAATCTAGCAGAACAACGAGCAATTAGCTGTACTTCCTCAATGCCATCAAATTTAATTTTTAAAAATTCAATTCCATCTCTATTTCTGTATTTCACAAAATCAACAACATTACCCATTGATCCATTTACCAGACCTCTTTCAACATGTAAATTCCTTCTTAAAATTATACGGCAGTTCAAGCACACATTCAGAGTCTTTTCAAAACCTGCAGTTTTAGATATAGTCTTCTCTAATGAATCCAATTTTGATTTCAGATTCTCAGACAAAATAATTGTTGATCCCATATGCTGTACTCTATCAATAGCTTCCACTTTCACAATCTCTTGCTTTTCTAAATGCAACATTTTGTTGTTAAATTTGGCACATTCTGCAAGAGTTGGCATCAAACATATTCCAGATTTCTTATCAGTAATTTTCTGAAAAATATTCTCAGGCACAACATCTTGTTCTGGATATAAATTTGACAGTAATCGTGCATGTAAAGCTTCTTTTCCATGCTCGGTCACTTTTCCAATTCTAACATCTTGTAGAATAGTCTTGTAAACTTCATCCTTTGCCTGACGCATATTTTCATGCAGTTCAGCATAATTGAAGTTTAACCATATATTGACGTTGCCAATGCTGCCTAGGCACTTCCTGGTATCTTCATGCGTGAGCATTTTGAACACAGGTTGCCCTTTCACTGGTGTCAGCTGCAGAAGATCTCCGAAAACAATGATGTGTTTGCCACCAAATAACACATCATACTCTGTTTTGAGAACTTCTTGCATCCTCAAATGCACAAAGGCAAGCATGACATTGGAAACCATGCTTACTTCGTCAATGATAAGAAGTTTCATTTTCCTCAAGATTCTTGAAACTTCAAAACAAGCATCTCCAGATAGCTTGTGATATTCTAATTTGTTGTCATGCTCCACTGGCAGCATCAGTAAACGATGTAAAGTAATCCCTTTAATATTATGTGCTGCCAGTCCAGTTGGAGCAGTGACAACACAAGACAGCGATGACTCTGTCCTTTCCTGCAAATAGCATGAAATTGCTTTAATGAGGAAACTTTTTCCAGTTCCCGCTTCTCCACTCACGTACAGTCGGACAGGCTTCAACGACGTACATGAGCACTCTTTCTTATCATGACTTAATCCATGATCAATTTGCATGGTAACTTCGTCATATATTTTCCTCTGCTCAACGTTGAGTTGCCTTTCCAACTCTTCTAAGTTAACCACATCCTCTTGAGCATGTGCCATGGCTCTTTCCACCTCATTCATAGCAGTGGCAGCTTCATTTTCAATAAGAGGTCCTCCTAGTGGATCCTGACTCAATGAAGCAGAACTCTGACTGTCCTGAGAACTGTCTCTGGCAATCTCGGCTGCAATTGTTGCTTCCTGCTCAATTTCCGCATTCAACATTTCTACATATTTGGGAAAAGCAGGACATTCTATGGTCTCCTTGGCGGCATTGAAAGAGTCTTCATAACAGAGGAAATCTCCAAGCAGTTCCTCTTCTGCACGCCAAGGCTTGAAAAGTTGCAAAAGTGCTAAATAGAAAAACTCCTTTTTTTCAGGAGATTCGCCACTCAATTTTCGATGGTTTATCAAGTGGCATTTTCTTTGCTTCACCAGACATCCCTCACTTCCTATTACAGCATACACTCCTTTCTCAGTATCTTCTTTGATGTTCCTCTTGAACATGTAATTTTGCAGAACCTCATACAGACAAACATTCTCGAGGTGACTGCTTCGATTTGGATAATATGTATCCAACATGTTGGTCTTCAAAATGTCGGTACTGTTTGGCTCCTTTTCCGCCAAATACTCAATTTCCCGCACAGGTTTGAGAACTCGATTACGCGTTGCAGCAAGACCAAGACTCGCCCAAACGATACTCCTGGACTTGGCATAGAGACTTGCTGAAGACAACCGGTCAGAACATTCGTACGCTCCGATTTCTCGATGCGACAACATCTTCAGACTGAAACTGTACAACTTCTTGCTGAGGCTCTTTTCATGGGAAATGTCCTCCCACATATCCTTCAATTCTGTCTTCTCTTTTTTGGTGATGTAAGACGTCACATACCGAGCCACAGCCATACAGTTATCAGCCACAAACTGTATATCCATGTTAGCATTCCACATGGACAAAATCACCGGGTTGTAGTCGTTGATGTACTTGGACTCTTCGTTCCTCTTCAAATTGTAAGTGTTTTTAGGTGATTTCTTCATGACATTGTGTCGCAGCGAAGACATCAAACTGTTTACTCTTCCTTTAGAAATCACCGGTCGTGGATAGCCGAAACGACATTTAGTGTAGAACTTGTCCTTGTTTCGGAATTTACGACGGCAGTACTTTCCACATCGATGGCTTTGGAAACGCAGAACTTTTTCTCTTAGGCTTTTCTTCTCCTTTGCGTTTGGAACAGCACACGTAGAATACTGTTGGATGAAACTCATCACTGAGTCATCTGGATCCGTTCCAAATTTAGGTGCATCCTTGATCCACAGCAACATATGTATATGAGGAGCACCTCTTGCTTGGTACTCCTTTCTCCAGAAGAAATCCAACACCTCTCCAAGAGGTGGATTCTTCTTATTCATGATGAAAGACATCATAGCTTCAAATCTATGATTGAAGTACCTACATACATTGACTGGATCCAAAGAGCACAGTTCTCCGGGTGTCTTGAATTCGATGTTTTCTACGTTAGCATTTGCCTCTCGTAGAAATTCAAGTAAGTCTTCCCAGCCATACTCGGCACAGCTCAGAGTGAGGAACCATGTGGGAGTACCTAAGTTCCTCAGCATACATTTTAAATCACCATGACGACGGTACCAGTACTCATTAGTACCACGCTGACACGCCATGAGATTAATCAGGTGAGAATCCAAAATACTATCTTGGACATTCACTTTATCCATAAAATCACTTGCCGAGATGTTTTGCATGTGTATACCACTTTTCAAGATGTGGTTCACTGCATATGACAGTCCAGACAGATCGCTTTCAAACAGGAGATGAAACAAATATGGAATGCATTGTCGAAACCTAGCATCTCCTGCATACAATCGCAAAGTCCGGTATTCAGAAGCAGGAATTTGATGAGGTCGCTCATCATATCTTCCTCCCTGACCTGTTGGAAAAAGCTGTGGGAAACACCGAGCTTCCAAACTTTGCTCCCAAACACTAATGGGACTCCCTTTGGCTTGTTTCATTTGAAACAACTCAATAGCATTCCCCATGACTTCCTTTGAATGCAAAGGATGAACACTATAATGTTCATATATTTCCTCACTAGTAGAGAGTTCTACTTTCTCAATTTGACCAGCACACAAATCGCTATCCTCTTCCTCACTTACTTCCTCTTCTTCAACATATACATTCTTATAGTATTTATTATTTTTTTTCAAATACAATGTTGCCTTTTTAACTTTCCTAACATCTACTAAATCTTGCCATATTTTCTTATTCTTTGTCGGAACCCCATTAACTAAGATAACCAGAGGTTCCTCTTCCACTTTTTCTACTCCAATTGTGTTAATGTTTTTCTTCAAATCTAGAGGCAAATAAACAACTCTTCCCTTTAATCCTCTCTGTAAATCTGATGGAGGCAATTTCCCTGTCTTTGGCTCCATTCTTACAATAGCCTGAAAGGGATGGATACTTTGAATCAAAATAGATTCATAAGTATTTAAGTCCTTCAATTCAGAAGGAATCTCAACCAATTCCAGATTATTATGAACTGCTCTAGCAGGCATCTGGTTTTGTTTTAATTTGTTACAACAATAAGTACACACACGTTGATCCAATCCCAAATCAAAACAATTTTCTACCATCAAGTATGTTGCAAAATCCTTCCATTCACTATTATTTTCCCTTTCACTTTTTGCATATAAATCCACTAACTTAGTCTGATTCTTATAATAAGTGCGTCGACAACACACACAAGTGAAATTAGGCCTCTCACTTGATTTCATGTCAAACGTCGCAATTTCCCTCTGGAAATTATCTGTACTGGAAACATGTACAGTATCTTCCAAATGACCCTCTATTTCTTGCTCAATTTCAACATTCTCCTCTTTACTTCCAAAGTAACAAAACTCAATTTCTTCACATATATTCCTCACATCTATTTCAGAACCATGCAGAAGAGCAGCACATAATTGTTTCAGCATAATTGCTGGACTCTTAGCATAATACAACAGTCTAACTAACTTCCTCACTTTGTTATGATGCACTGCTAGCATCCTGAAATGATGAAAAACACTCTGGCATACTCTCCTGGAAAGACAAGCCAGTGAATGACCATGCAAACCTGTCACTTCTCTCACTCTGCAAGGATCTAATTCTTGCAACAACCTCATTTTCTGCTTCAAACTTTTCTTGTTAAATGACCGTACAAAATCACAAAGCAAATTGATAGAATCCTGTCGCACACTGCAAATACTACTACACTTCCAGGTGTACACAGGACCCTTAGCACGTCTTCCTAAAACCTCATTACCTAACAACTCTTCTGCCTCTGTTGTCACAAGTTTTTCTTTTTCAACTGGACAACCATCTTTCACTTCATAAGCACGACCACTGATGTCAACTGCATGCACCAAATCATTATCCTGGAAATAACTCTCTTCATTAAAAAATGCCTCACAGCTTGAACTATGTATCCATTCTCCAGAAAAAACTTCACAAAAATTACTACGATTAACTATTCTCTTCCATCTACTATTTCTTTTGAAATCAAAAATTGCCTTGTTTAGCTTCCTAATTCTATTGATTATCAAAATAAATAACTTACGTTTAATTTCAAAAGCCTGATCAATAACTTTCTCAACTTTTTTTTTTCTCCTATAAAAAACTAATTTCTGTTGACCTTTCTTAATATTTTTTAACAAATTGCCAATTATCCTGTTACGGAACATTCGTTTACGAATCTCCGTAAACTGTTGTTTCCTTCTACTATCATGCACAGATTTATCTCTTGCTCTAGCAGTAACATTTTCATTTGTCCTTTTCTTTCCATTTGATTTACTTGTGTTGTTATGGATTGAAACATTTTCTGTACTAATATTTTTTTTATTTGAAATATTTTTTATGAAATATTTAGAGCTCTTACCCGGTGCTTTCTTCATCGCTTGAGAAATCTTTTTGTTAGAGGACTGCTGCATTTTTTTTTTCTCCTGCTGTCTTTGACGTTTTGCAGCCTTCATCTCTCTTATTTTTGTAGGCATAGTTGAATCTGAGGAAAAATATAATAAAAATGTTAATAAAAAAATATTATCAAACAGTAAATCAGTAATAGTGATCAAAAACATAACACACTACTTGACATTTTAAATAGAAGATTTTTTAGTCCTTGCAAATTTACAATACAGAAGTAGCAGAAAAGAAATGAGATTTATATTTATGTTACCTATGCTATTTTATATGTGAATCTGATCTAATTTTATGAGCATATTTTAATATTTTATTGAAGACACTACACATAACCTGTTTTTGAAGGTGTCTTTATTTTTAAATTAAACGGTTTACCTTTTTACTTTTTATTCATTATAAATTTTAAAAATAAATGTTTATAATTCCAAAGGCTCAAGCAGGTCATCTTCCCATCCTATATCATATAATTCGGACAAATCTGCATCCTCATCACGCTCTTCTTCATCCTCAGGATTTAAATCATCCAATGGATCAACATCCACTGATGTTTCAATTACAAGTTCAATGATGAGGTCAAAATCAACTGATTGCAGATTGTCGCTCATGTTGAGGTTGTCTTTATCTTTAAAGAAAGACAACAACAATGAGATGTTGCAGAGTAAGAGACAAATCTCACAGATTATAATAGTAAAATTATTTAACAAGAGTAACATTTTGCAGCTATTATTTAGCCATGTCCAGCGATGCTGAGCAGGTGAAGCCTATGTCTAATTTTTCACTGGACAGGACTCATCTGTTCTTAACCTTGGATAAGCCTCAACGACTCTGTGTCCCCTGCACATACTCAAATGTTAAAGTGCAGATTTATATTAAATGGCACATCCCCAGGCATGCACCAGTTAATGTGCACCACTGCTTTACCACCCATGGTGTGCCGCATTTACAATCAGATAGGAGAAAGCTGCTTCAAAACCCTGCACCTGCTTGAAGCTGGCATAGGTCTTGACGCAGCATTGTATAGATGGGGCACCCCTGATCCTTGCTGGAGCTGCATCGCACTTACGATACAACTCCAGCAATGCGCCACCTTTACAGCACAGATGCGTCACACATCTGTGCCTTTTTTGCCCCATGCTGCGCCGCATTGTAAATGCAGCACACCATGGGTGGCGGAACAGTGGCGCAGGATGACTGTCACATCCCTGGGGATGCGCCACTCATCATAAATCTATCCCTAAGCTTCTTATCTTGTTACAGATGAACTGCCATATGTATCATCAAAATATTTTACATATTATAAATAGCAAATTTTAAGGAATAAATAGCGATTCTTTACTATTCCTAATTTGCAATGAGCAAATTGCTAATTGCAAATTACCCATTCATTTCCATAGGCTAGGAGGCTCATAGGAATTAATGTTGCAAGTTGTGATTAGCAATTAGCTCATCACAAAATAGGATTTTTTTCAAGCGTGCAGGGGTATCTCAAGAACAACCTGCTGCACCCCTGAAAAAGAAATTTGGGAGCACATGGCACACCTACATGCCCTAATGGCATGTATGGGCGTCATATGGGACCTTTTTTTTTTTAAAAAAAAAATTCTTTTTGAAAAGAATTCGCAAATTACCACAAACTACAAGTTGGTGGTAGTTTCCAAATCCTTAATATCATTTTTTACATATTTTTTTTTTATACATTGCATTTAAGGAATCACAATTTTTGAATTATTGACATTTTAAGTAATTTCCACATGTGCACTGTTTTCTAAATATAATTTGAAAATCGTTTTTGGGGAAAAGTAATGGTTTGCAAATTTATGACAAGGACATAATGGTGTATGCTTCTCTATAAGGCATTTCAGTATCTCTAATGTCATTTTTCCCATATTACATTATAAGACCTTTCCCCATGAAGCACATTCCTTGTAAATATGCTCCCACCAGTGCATTGCAAATTTAGATTTTGACTGTTTCAGACACATACCCATGTTGAAAGTGACCCAAAAAAATTGCAAACGTTTAAAAAAAACACATTCATGTGTCTTAATGACATTTTAATTCATTTCCCCATGGACAATGTTTTCTAAGTGGCACAAAAGAGGTATACACCTATCATAAATCTGTCCCTAGAATTATAAATGATTAAATCAGGATGACAATAAGATGTGGCCTATCCAGAGGTTTGTTTAAGGTGAGGCCTACTCAGGATTGCAGATTAAAGTTATGCTTGATGAAGAATACAGAGGAGATAATTTATTGTAAAGGCCTACCAATGAAGTAAGTGATTTCTACTTCATTGCACCAGTCATCATAAATGTATCCATAAGCTTCTTATCTTGTTAGACATCAACCGCCATATGTATCATATAACTATTTTGCATTTCCAAAAAAGCGAATTTTAAGGAATAAATAGCGATTCTTTACCATTCCAAATTTGCGATGAGAAAATTGCTAATTGCAAATTACCCATTCATTTCCATGGGCTAGGAGGCTCATATAAATGAAGGTGCAATTTGCGATTAACAATTTGCTCATCACAAATTAGGAATTTATTCCAAAAGTGCAGGGGTGTCTCAAGAGCACCCTGCTGCAACCCTGAGAAAGAAATTTGGGGGCATATGGCGAACATAAATTTTAACAACATTCCTTTACCTCAAAAACGATTTTCAAATCATAACTTCAAAACACTACACATGGGAAAATTACTTAAATTGTCCTTAAGACACATAAAAGCGTATTTTGATTGGCTTTCCTGCATGGTAGGGTCACTTTAAACATGGCTATGTAACATAAACATTCAAAATCAAAATTTTCAATGTACAGGTGGGAGCATATTTACAAGCAATTTGCGCCACAAAGAAAGGTCTGACATTAAAATGGGAAAAATAACATCAGGGACAGTCAATTGCCTTATAAAGAACCATACACCATTATGTCCTTCTCTTGAATTTAAAAACAATTCCTTTTTCCCAAAAACGATTTTCAGATCATAATTTCAAAAAACTGCACATGAGAAAATGACTTAAAATGTCATTGAAACACATGAAAGCGTTTTTTTATTGGCTTTCCTGCATGGTTGGTTCACTTTTATCATGGCTATGTAACACAAACATTGATAATTAAAATTTTCATGCACATGTAAGAGCATATTTACAAGCAATTTGCGCCACAGAGAAAGGTCTTACACTAAAATGAGAAAAATAACATCAAGGACAGTCAATTGCCTTATAAATAACCATACACCATTATTTCCTTGTCATGATTTTAAAAACAATTCCTTTTCCACAAAAACGATTTTCAAATCATAATTTCTAAACACTGCACATCAGAAAATGACTTAAAATGTCATTAAAATACATGAAATCATTTTTTGATTGACTTTCCAGCATGGTTGAGTCACTTTTAACATGGCTATATAACAGAAACATTCAAAATCAAAAATTTCCATGCACATGTGAGAGCATATTTACTAGCAAATTGCGCCACATAAATCATAATTTTCTCCTTAAAGCACACTATTCTCTATCTAAAGTAAAGAAATATTTTCTCACCTTAGCAAATACTTTGAGTTTGAAAACAGTCTCAGAAACACACCAATTTGTCTTCAGCAGAGCAAAAGGTATGCACTCCAGAGTCTGCAGCTATCAAAAGCACAGAAATGGTGTAATTCTTCACACATATTTCTCATGTCACCCAATCAAAACTCTTCCCTCACTTTTTTTCAAATGAAAACCCTTCCCCCTCTGCCCTTTCTGCCTATTTTCCATAGCAACCACCTCTTGGAGAAACTCTGGTGTTTGCAAATTCACACAACAATGTTGCAATTGAACTCTGAACTCTCAGTGCACCTGCATATCCAGTGCTTTCTTTCATTTAATGATTTTTTATTGACCACTCAAAATACATCTTTCAAAGAACACATCTCTACACCCTAACTTTCTGTTTTCATCAATCAAAATCCACCAATCACTGTTACTACTTCATGAACACAGAAACTCCACAGTTTTTTTCATTTCAAACTCACATTTTTTCAACTGCCATTTCATTGCCACACTTCATCTGACTGCAGGAGAACCTTCTCTCACCATGTTTTCTGTCTGGATTGTTGGTCATAGTTATATTCACTGGGCTCAAAGGTACGTTGAAAGCAGAAATTTACCTAACCTCAATTTACAAGATGTGGAAATTAAGTGGTTTGGCCAGAGAGGATTAAAATGTCACCAATTGATACCATTGGTGAAAACCTTTATGCATTTGCCAAAACCTGACCTGTTAATTGTGCACTGTGGAGGTAATGACTTGGGCACTTTGACTGGTGTAGGTCTGGAAATGCTTTTAAAGGACACCTTTGAGCAATTAATGGCACTTTTTCCTCAGACTGCCTTGGTATATTCAAATATATGCCAAAGACAGAAATGGAGGTGGTCAAACCAATTTTGTCCACAAATTGAGAAGTCGAGGAAGCATGTAAACAAATCTGTTTCAGCTTACATGAGAGACCATGGAATGGGCTCCCTGTACAACAATAACTTGCGTTACTACATGCAAGATATCTACAGAGGAGATGGAGTTCACTTCTCAGATGAGGGCAACAGAGTTTTCACTCTGAATTTAAGAATGTGCATTGGTACCTACTTATAAGTACCTAAATGTACCATAAACCCAAAAGCTCTTCTCAGAGCTACCCTACATCTAATCACTCACAATTATTTTTTTACTCTAACTATTTTCACTAATTTTCAACAAAATACGCTCCCTGGTGCGCTACCCGGTACGCGTACCGGGAGCTAACCTCGCGAAATTTTTAAAAAAAATGTTTTTTTTTCCGCACATATGGGCCTCCTCAGCCACCCTCACAAAACCTAGGGGGTCAAGATAAGTCTACCGTGCCCCCTTCTACCCATTCTGAACATTATTTGCCCTCCATCTTGTATCATAATTCGACCGAAACACAAAATGGTGGACTCCCGGAACGCTTAAGGTCCGCGAACCGAGGCGCTCAACGGTTCGCGTACCGGGTCGCTTCCTGGGAAGCACACCATCAAAAAAGGTGGGAAAGTAGTTCACAGAAAAGCCACTGGAGACAATTTCACCAAATATAGAATAGCTCATACTACATACCAATCCCTACCATTTTCACAAATTTGATTGGAATTCCATTTAGCCATTTAGCCTGTAGTCCTCTCTAAATACCGTGAGGTAAATTACTTCACAAAACACATCTGAAGTGTTGGAATTGACAACCAATTAAAATGTTACTTTCATTTTCTACTTTTTTTACATGATATTTGATTGGTTATGTACCCGAATATATATAAAGGAAGAGAAGGAAACACAGCCATTTTGACTACTACTTCCTGGTGTACATTTCATTTGGATTTTCATTAATAACTTCAACTTCTTTTTAAAGGTAAGTTGTTATTTTTAAAACTGAAGTATATTGTGCACTTTAAGTTAATATGGCAAACTTTTTCTGTTAGTTATATACTATCCCTCTGTAGTACTTATAAATTTAGATACACTTTTTTATATTCCTACTTCCACTCTGATACTATACACTGCCCAAAGATAAATTCTCTGATAAAAACTGCCTATCTAAAATTAATCCCAACAGTGCCCTACCTCTACTAATATATATTTTTTTTATGCAAATTTCAGGAAAAATGGAAAGTGAACAAAACATTTCATTTGAAATTGTCCTTCCAGAGTCCAACACAGAAATCATTGATCCAAATGAGATTGAATTTATGGATGAAACATGGGACCAAGAACTACTGCAATGTGTGCAAGCAGTAGATAACCTCCTTGCAAATGAGGACATTTTACAACCTCAGAGACTACAATCTATATTCCATGATTATGAAATTTCTGACAATGAAATGTTAGAAAGTTTAATAAATTATGAAACACAATAAAAAAAGTTTAAAAAAAAAAAAAAATAATCAACAAAACCAACAATCAATTAACATACAGCATTTGAAAAGTCTATCATTCATTTTTTATTGTGATACGCTCCCCAGTACGCTTCCCGGTTCGCGTACCGGGCGCTAACCACGAAAAAAAACAAAAAAAAATTTTTTTTTTTTTTGCTTAGCGGGGCCCCTTTAAAGCCTCCACATCAAACCTAGGGGGTCAGGGAGTATCTACTATGCCCCCTTAAGGTCATTTGCCCCTTCGCTTTTGACCTCCTCTTGTCTCTCGATCCTACCGAGAGACAAGATGGCGGCCGCTCCGGACTGTTTAGAATGTTGACAGACACCGGAGAGCCAATCAACTTCGCTACGCGAAGTTCCGTTACGCGTCAAGTACGCGTACCGGGGCGCTGCCTGGTCCGCTGTTACAGATATATATCTTTTTTTGAACGTTAATTTCTCAAAATCCACTGAAGCACATATATTGAGACCTAGAAAAGGCACATCGGGCTACCAGTCCCTACAATTTTGCCAAGTTTCGTGCAAATCCATTCAGCCGTTCGGGCTAAAAGTGAGGCTAACCGCCCTATGGAAAACTCAATGTTAAAAACACGTTTTGGGACCCCCCTTTTTTCTCGGCCCCCCCTGGACCAACTCCCCCCAAATTTCCAGTGGCTGCTCAGAAACAAAATGTTCCATTTTCCAGAAAATTTCAGCCAATTCCGTCCACAAACGCCAAAGTTATTAGACATAGAATTTTCAAAAAACCCATAGAGAAAAAATCCTAACTATATATACCTACTGGCGACCGCCAGTAGGTAATATATATATATATATATATATATATATATATATATATATATCCAAAAGACATCCCTCCAAAAAGAAAGGCGGAGGCCTCAGTGGGTAACAGATGGAGCACACTTTATTTCCAACCAACTTATCGGGCGAATGCATTTCGGCAACCTTTGCCTTCTTCAGTGCCAAGTGGATGCAAGAGAAGAGGTAAGTGTTCACACCTGGGAAATGTCCTGCCGCTGATGAAATAGCTACTCCTCCCATGATAGGTACCGCCTCCTGTAGAGCGCACAATTGGTACACAAACTACGAGACCCAGAATGCAGTAATCCGGCTCTGGGTCTCGAGGCGATGATGAAATGCGGAGTGCCAGTGAGCAGGACAGTGTGTACATTTCTCCCCTGTCCCCACTTGTTAAAAACAAAAGAGTATCCTTCCGTCCCCTTACCGCATCAACCGCTCTGTCCAGGTGTCCTTTTGCGGGGGCAGGCAGCAGTGCAGCGAGCCCAAAGCAGGGAACAATGTCCTTGGCACCGCATCTCTCCAACCTGGGCGTCGTGGTGGGCTCAGACCGTGTCAATACCTTGACTGTCAACCACAAAAATTTAGAAAAAGGGTCCAAGGGATATATAGTTTAAAGACCCACACCTGATTATATCCCCAGCTCCTACTTAGTATATAACACAAGAAACACAGGGGGTCTACCAGCTAAATATTAGAGCTGTACTGTCAAAACCGAGTCCACAAGATCTCAGAGTGTATATATCACGAAGACAGTGTATTTGAGAGAAAAGAAGGAAAAAAGGGTGAACTATACATACATAGAAAAGACCGACACATCATGGGGTATTCATAAATGGCTCACCAGTCCAAAACAATTCAAATAGGGTTTCCATCAAACAGACTTAATGATCAGTTATATCATTTGGCCAAACCCTTGTGCATAAAAGGTTGATCCCTTGATCATAGGGACAAAACCCGCACCTTATCGCTGTTTTAGGATTTGGTCCACCAACATAAACAAAACGTCCATGATGACTGATCTTTTGATGGTAGAATAGACAAGTGCAACAGAACAAATGGTGAAATTAAAATAGGATGGAATGCCCTCCTTCTGACAACTTTATTCTGCGGACAAGACACACCTCCTAATTAAAAACCAGAACAGTGCAAAGAGGACAGTAACAGATATCTGCCTATAGAAGGGCCAACATGTTTCTGCCTGACGGGTACTCTCAAATACACTGTCTTCGTGATATATACACTCTGAGAATTTAGAATTTAAAACATTTGTAGAGCGCAGCGTTCACCATACGGTTTCTTGGCGCTATAATAGTAAGACTAGCAACAGAGGGCGGAGTAACCAAGCGCAAAGGAAAATGGGCGGGTTACAAGGGAAAAGCCTGTCGAAATAAGAACTTTTTAAATCTCTGCGAAAGGATGAATATTGTGTGGCCAAGCGTAGGTGGTCAGGGAGGGAGTTCCAGAAGGTAGGAGCCAGAGTTGAAAAGTTGGCTCCACCCCACTTTTTACGCTTAAAACGTGGAATTTGCAGAAAGGATTTAGAAGAGGAGCGAAGCTCTCTGCTCGGGACATAGTCTTGGATCAGAGATGAAATAAAAGCGGGGGCAGTGCCCTGGCGAGCCTGAAAAACCATACAGCCGGTTTTAAAGAGGGAGCGTTCCTTAACAGGGAGCCAATGAAGCTCCTTTAGGAGGGGTGTGGAGTGGTGAAAGCGGGGGAGACCATATACCAACCGGGCCGCTTGGTTCTGGATCATCTGGAGCTTCCGCAAGCTGTATGCAGGGATGCCGTTGTAAATGGCATTGGCATAGTCCAGCCGAGAGATCACCAGTGCGGACATGATCAGCTTAAGTGCTTGGGGAGAAAAAAAGCGGGAGACAGTACAGATAGTTCAAAGAGTGAGAAAGCAGGAAGAAACAACTGAACTGATATGTGAGTGTAGAGTGAGTTGGTTGTTGATTTTAACACCCAGAGTTTTAACTGTGGAAGAAGGAGTGGGGGAAGTGCCAAAAGAAGAGGGCCAGAAGAGAGAATTCCAGGGACTGGAAGAACCACCAGTGAGAACCAACTCGGTTTTATCCGGGTTCAGTTTGAGATGGTTGTGGTTCATCCAGTCCCTGATGAAAATCATAATAGATTGAAAATTTAAGATAGAAAGGGGTGAGGAGGAGAGATTAAAGATAAGCTGGAGGTCATCCGCGTAATTGTACACGGTGACCTCCAGCTGCTGAAGTGCAAAGATTAGAGGAGAAATATAAAGATTAAACAATAAAGGAGAGAGAGAGGAGCCCTGGGGGACACCACTAGTGACTGGTAGAGGTGTGGTAGTGAAATCCCCCAACCGAACCGCCTGGGTGCGGCCCCTCAGGAAGGAGGAGAGCCAGACCAGGGCTGAGCCCTCTATTTCCGCCGCCCTGACACGTGAAAGTAGGGTGGTATGGTCCACCGTGTCAAAGGCGGCGGAGAGGTCGAGGAGCACCAGCGCCTGACGATTGTCTGAGATCTTGTGGACTCGGTTTTGACAGTACAGCTCTAATATTTAGCTGGTAGACCCCCTGTGTTTCTTGTGTTATATAATACCTTGACTGTACCAAGATGCCGGAGCAATGCCAGAAGCAGTCTAGCCACTTGTGAATGCGGGGGCCTCCCATCACGCCACTGGCAGGCGCGAACAATATCCAAAAAAACATCCCTCCAAAAAGAAAGGCGGAGGCCTCAGTGGGGAACAGATGGAGCACACTTTATTTCCAACCAACTTATCGGGCAAATGCATTTCGGCAACCTTTGCCTTCTTCAGCGCCAAGTGGATGCAAGAGAAGAGGTAAGTGTTCACACCTGGGAAATGTCCTGCCGCTGATGAAATAGCTACTCCTCCCATGATAGGTACCGCCTCCTGTACTTCTCTTCATCTGAAACTTGGGAACTAGCCCTGGTTGCTTCCTCTTTTCTTCTTTTTAAAATAAAATCATTTATGTCTCACACTAAGCCTTAAAGGGCATTTAGTATGTATAGAACGCTCCTTTTATGGCTCAATAGATTATTTAAAAAAATGTTAAATGAAGACAGCCCAAGGTTTAGCTAAATGTCATTTGCGACGATGAAGTCAACTCTACCCCATGTTTTGTGCAATAACTTATTGACATGTTAGGCACAAACTCCCTCTTTAACTTACGGAGCGGCTATCCAATTTTTATTTCCCCCTGTATTTGTAAATGTAAATGTAAATGTGGTTGTACTTGTAAAGCGCACTGCGACTCCATGGAGTATCCTGGCGCTGAAGACTGCTGGGGAACCCGTCCTGGTTTTCCCTGTGAGATGTCCCTTTCTGGGTATCTCCAAGGTGAAACCAGGCATCCCCGGCGTCTGTGGGGGGCCGTTGTAGAGATGAGGCAAGCTTAATGCCCAGAGTTGCCGAGTGTGTTCCCTGGCTAGAGTAGGCACCGAGGCGAGAATTATCGAGTCAGTTTTTTGACCCTGGTCTACGACCCTACCGCGTCGGGAATTGAACCCTGGTCCCGGGCCGTTCTCTGCTTACGGGTCTGCCGCCTCTAACCAGTGAGCCACACCACTCCACTATTTCCGATCCCTTGTACTACTCTGTGGATACTGCTTTCCCTATTCTGTGGATGTTGTTGTTCATTTAAAATGTTTACTTTTTGTAACTTTATTTTCCCCCAAACTCGCAGTAGTTTCGACCGCACCTAAACTCACTGATTTTCCCTGAGCTGCCCCTTTAGTTGGCATGCACCATGTGATACGTGTCACATGGCAACACACCTGCATTATCGGCACATCGTCTCACGCCGCACACTAGCAGCTGCTCGGAGGGACATTACATCTACTAGTATACCATGCAGTTCAATAGAACCCTTCGTATGCTAAGATTGTTAATCATTTTGAAGAAACCATGGCCTACATATATGTGTAACTATGCAACCACACAGTCCAACCAATCCTAGGCAGAGAAGAACGGCCAGCACTCCGGTGTAAAGATGTATTAAAGTGTATTTGTTCTCCAAACCCCCTTCACCCCTGACAGACGCGTTTCGCAGTTAAGCTTCATCAGTGTCAGTTTGTGCAAACATACGAACGCCATTTTAAACCCGTCGCCCTTACTCATTTCATCAACATAGAAGATGTTCCCTCTATCAAAGCGGGGGCCATCTTGTGGTGTACTATTTACAAGGATTTTACAATGGTGCAAAATGGCAAAAAAATAATGAAGTGCTCTAGTGCAATATTAAAATCGTTGATAACAACAAACATTTACATGATTCTTCTGCACACTTGGTTGGTGTATCTGATTAACACAATATCATTTCATTTCATATCTGTACATTTTCAGATTTTGGATAGCTGGATTCGTGTGTGTCACTATGTAGGGTTGTATCCCCCGGTCGCAGATGAAATACATCTCCACTCAAAAATATTACACTTTCCAATGCTTTTCATTATGGGGCCCTATATGGGCTTTAGTCCAAACTTCCTATAATACAGATATTTACATATTAACAAGGCTTGGCCTAGGGATCCTGCAAGTATAAACTGATCTCTTTATCTCAAGGATAAATGCACTCATAATTTTAACCAGTCACGTGTTATAGGTGAACCCACATTTCTGCATCATTATTGAGACCCCCCGGTGTCATCCTTTTGAGGTCCATGATATATCGTGACTCTGTGATGCGAAGTGCTTTTTCCCTATCGCCGCCACGTTCAGATCTTGCGATTTGGTCTAAGCAGTAATATCTGAGTAAGTCCCTATTGCTTCCGTGAAATTGAGCAAAATGACGGGCCACCGGGTAGGTTTTGTCATTGTTCGCGATAGCCCTCATGTGCTCCAGGATTCTCAGCTTGGTGGGTTTTATGGTACTACCTATGTAACGCTTGTTACACGGGCACACCAAACAGTAAACTGTGAATTCTGAGTTGCAGTTCAGATGTTTTGTAATTATCCTATTGGGTTCGTCACCTCCAGATCTACCTGGGTATTCTTTTACTTTTTTGCTATACTTGCAAGTTTTGCAGCGCAAGCACGGGAAAAATCCTGTGATCCTATTGGTGGCCGGGGTTGGTGTAGCTGGGGAGAAGTGGCTGTGTATCAGATGATCTGATACTGACTGGCATCTCCGATAGGTAATATTAGGTCTATCAGAAAGATGTTTCTTCAAGATGTCTGTTTTCAATATGTGCCAGTTTTTCTTAAAAGACTGGACAAGGTCACCTGATTTGATGTTGAATGTGGTGATCATTCTGACCTGATCCTCTCCACTCTGAACCTCCTTCACCAACAGGAGATCCCTCCTGTTGATGGTTTCTGCCTTCTCAGTGGCTTGATTTAATGCCTTCTGTGAGTAGCCCCTAGCTCGAAATCTGTTGTTAGCATCTTTTTGGGCATCTCTAAAGTCTGTTTCGACTGAGCAGTTCCTTTTGAGGCGCAGACATTCTCCGTAGGGTACATTACTGATTAGACTTCTAGGGTGGTGGCTTGCCACGTGTAACACGGCATTCCCCGCTGTAGGTTTCCTATAAAGTCTAGTATGGAGATTGTTATTCTCCACAAATACTTCTAAATCTAGATAACATACGCTACTCTCACTGATGGTACTCGTGAATTTTAGGTTCAGGTCATTCTTGTTGAGCGCGGATACAAACTCCTCAGCCGAGGTTCTATCTCCGCGCCAAACAATAAAGAGATCATCGATGTATCTCGTCCACATCAAAATTCTCTCATTCCAGATCTCATTGTCGCCTCCCCAGGCCTCGTGCTTCTCCCACCAGCCTACGAATAAATTTGCATAGCTGGGAGAGAAGCACGAGCCCATAGATGTACCCCTGATTTGCTTGTACAGCTGGCCTGAAAACATAAAGAAATTGTTATACAGACAAAATCTCATCATACACACAAGCATTTCACTATGTGCCCGAAATTTTTCATGTTTCCTGTCCAGGAACCACTTCGTGGCACTTATCCCTTTTTCATGGTCAATGCACGTGTATAGATTTACAACATCCAATGTTATTAATAACATATCCTTGTCCCAAGTGACACCGTCCATAATGCGGAGGAAATCCTGCGTATCTCTCACATACGACGGTAAATCCTTCACAATCGGAGCCAAATATGTGTCAATGAAGCGAGAAGTATTCTCAAGGAGGCTACCTATTGCCGAGACAATAGGTCTCCCTGGTGGTCTTTTGGCATTTTTGTGGATTTTTGGCAGATGGTAGAAAGTGGGAAGAACAGGGGAATCACAGTGGAGAAAAGAGTATTCATCAGAGCTAAGCATACCATCACTCTTCCATTTGTTCAATAGTGTGTCATATTCTATGGTGCTCTTCACGTATAGTTCTCTCTTTACCATAGCATAACACTCTATATCTCTCAGTTGTCTTAGAGCCTCATGTTCATAATTCTCCTTGGTAAAAATAACAATGTTCCCACCCTTATCTGAGGGCTTAATCTCAATTGATTTATCATTGCGTAGAGATTTTATTGCTTCCCATTCTTTCCTTGTGATGTTTGATGTTTTCATGTCCATTTTTTTATTTGCCATTCTCTCCAAATCTGCCGTTATTGCCTCACTGAAGACATCTATCGCATCGTGAGATGCATTCGGCAATTTCTTTGATCTGTTCTTTAGATTACTTGGGTCTCTAACTTGTGCGATAGATGTCTCGTTGTTGCTCTCCACGTGCTGTTCATCAGTTTGTAATTCCTGCGTGGGAGTTAACAAAATATTCAGGAGATTATCCTCTGTTGTTTTCTCTATGGATATATTTTCTGTCATTATTTGGCTTGTTGATTCCTGCCCTAATTTTGGATGTTGTAAGAAGATTTTTTTAAAACTTCAACTTCCTTATATACCTGAACAAGTCATTTTTAGTGTCCACAAGATTGAACTCACTCGTTGGACAGAAGCTCAAGTCTTTCTTGAGTACCTTGATCTCATCAATCGTCAAGTTCCTTTTCGACAGGTTGATGATATTATTCTCTTCCATTTTGGTCAGACAGACAGACAGACAGAATATCTTTATTCGACTTATTACAAGTCATACAAAGAAACAAAACAATAAAACCCTAAGAAGGGATATATACATAAATGACCCTTCAATGACCTAAAAACATCAAAATAAGTACATATTATATTATAAATACTATATACAAGAATAAATAGAAAATACACTATACAATCCATATCAAGGAAAAGAAAAAACATAACAGCTTTAAAAAAAGTTTAAGGCGACATCTGACCCCCCCTTTTTACCCTCGCAGCGGCCACTAAAAAGTTGGCAATACAAAAAGTTATGCGGGGATTTGTCAGGAGTTGTAAATAAAGCAACGCCGGACGCACCTGAGTAAAGCCTGCTTCTTTCAGGATAGGGAGCAAATATTTTCTTCTCTGCTCATGGTATAGGCTACAAAACATAATAAAATGCATTGTGTCCTGCACAGAAAAATGGTCACAACTGCATGGGGGGGCAAGGTCTGGCTTCTGCCAAGACGTAAAAGAACCTAAGTAAAAATGTAGCAGGTTAAACCTAAATTTAGTTAGTAAAAACCTGTGGTAAGGGACTGTAACAAAAGTGAGATAAGATGCAGGGGAAGATTCGCTCACCAAGAGATTGTGAGCCCTAACTGCTGGCTTCTGCATTTCAGCTTCCTCACGACGCATTTCCTTCATAACCCTGAATGACTGTTTTATAAGGTCTATGTCCAGAGCTCTAATTTTATCTGGGCTTAGAAAGAGTTCTGGGCGGCCCAGATCAGTAAATGATTTAATTAAATAGGCCAACCATGGGATGCTACTATGTTTATCAAGTAATAAGACATCCTTCAATATTATGTGGTTCAAAGGAAGGTCTTCGTTCAACCACATTTTCAGCCACAGAGTTAGAGGTGATAAACTCAATGAGTCTGACAGGTAGGGTAAACCCACCTCTTTATGTATGGAAAAAGTCGGAGTTGACTGGGGGATAGAAAGAAGCGATCTAATAAATCTATTTTCTGCCCTTTGGATGGGGTCAAGATTTACGTACCCCCACAAAGGGGATCCATATAAAGCAATAGCAACAGGTTTGCACTTATAGATTTTTAAGAGGGCTTCCATGGGCCTGGCTCCCAGCTTACCAGCAAAGCCCAAAAGCGCTGAGGAAGATCTTATAACCGCCAGCCTCTTTGCTCTAATCTGTGGCCCCCACGTTCCGTTCTGGTCAAACAAAACACCCAAGTAGGGAAATGTGGTTACCTTGGCAACCAGGGCCCCTCTGCAGAAGAATGATTTATGTTTTTTTTTTAAACGTTCACGGCCCATAACCATAGTGTGTGATTTAGAGACATTAACCCTAAGGTCTAGGTTATCCATGAAGGAGCCAAAAGCGTCCAAGAGGCGCTGCAGACCTACACCAGTGCGAGCAATCAACACGGCGTCATCCGCGTACAGGAGTGCCGGAATGTGGACATCTCCTGCACGTGGCACGTCCGCGTCCTGGTCTCGCAGATATTCCCCCAGGCCGTTGATATAGATGGTAAAAAGCGTGGGCGCTAAGATGCAGCCTTGCCGAACCCCTTTTAAAGATTTAAAAAGGGGTACATCTGCCGTTGTTTGACACTCGGACAGCTGCGAAAAGCTCCTGATGCATGGTGGCCAAGAACGTTACCAAAGCTTCATCAATACCCATCTCCAAAAGAATTGTCCAAAGTTTTGCCCTATTAACAAGGTCAAAGGCCGAGGATAGGTCCATAAATGCCAAAAACACAGAACCCTCCTTGGCCACCGTATACTTAGAGATGAGTAAATGCAGATTAATACATTGTTCGATGGTCCCTTTTCTCTCCCTGAAACCATATTGTAGGTCAGACAACCCGCCACAACCCTCAACATTCTCCCTCAGTCTAGATAAGAGGACTCTGCCCAGAATTTTTATCGTTGAGTCCAAGAGGGATATGGGCCTATAGAACGCGGGGTCGTCCCGCTGACCTTTATTTTTAAAAATGGGGACGATGGTGGATCTGGCCCACGAGGCGGGAGCTGGGTTACAATTAACTGCATTAAACACATTTGACATAACCTCAGCCCACAGTTTAGGAGAGTACATAAAAAAGTCAGCAGGAACTCCATCGGGGCCAGGTGCCTTATGTTTGGTGGTAGCCAAGATAGCTTTCTCCACTTCTTGGGGATTAAAGATGATGGGATGTAGGTCCACATTTGTTAATGGAACATCTTTACAACCGACTTCATCACCCCCATAGACATGATCTGTGATCACGCAGTCCATAGGTGCATTGCTGTCATCAGAGAATATGGGCTGTTTGATAATCTCCCAAAATCTCCTACTGTCCTTCAGCACTGCTGCCGAGAGAAGATTATCCCATGTTTCGCTTTTAATGGTGTCTTTGCGTTTCTTAACGGCTGACTTATAGTTTTTCCTTAAGCTCAAGACTACATCTTTATCCCTTGGAGTGTTTTTTAAAGCTGCCAACAGTTCTCTATGGGCTTTTGAGCATGCAGAATCAAACCATCGCTTATGTCCTTGTACACCCTGGAATGGTTTTGCTAAAAGATCCTTGGATACCTGGTTACAGATTGCCTCATAAGCCGCTACTATGTGAATACCTTGCGTACCCGGATTTTTACAGATCTTCACATTGTCTTTGATTTTAGGAAAACATTTTCCATAAAAATTTTCCGGAATTACTTTAGCCCACTTCACTCGTCGGTCTTGATCAGTGGTCCTCAGGGGATGTGCCGGTTTTAGTTTCATTGGAGGCGCCCCCGTCTGGGCACCCCAGGCCACTTCGAGTAAAACTGGGTTATGGTCACTATAGTGTGTAGCAGCTGTGCGATAAGCCATGGTCCGATTTAAGATCCCTGGTGAGACAAAGATGTAATCGATCACTGTGCCATTTTGGGCGCCGGTAAAGGTTGGCAATCTCAGGCCACTATCCGGTTCATACAAGTCATAATTAGCCAACAGATCTTCAAGCTCCTGGCCCTCCGTAGAATGTTCGAAATGAGGGCCCTGTAAGGCTGCATCATCAAACTCATTTGTACTTCTTCCCTTACATGATAGGTTACATAAATGAATGTTAAAATCGCCTAATAAAATAAACTCAAAAGCTAACTCGGTATTCTGTACTGCTGTGTTTAAAATATTATCCAAACTGGAAATATTGCGACCGCTATATTCAGAATTCCCTGAATTGTAGAAATTTACATATAAAATCCTACATGTTTTGTTAATCACCCTTTCAATCATTAGGATATTGTCAGAGTCAGTGCTAATCTGCCTATAGCTGCCCACTAAATCTAATGCAAACAGAATCACCAATCCACCTTTGGCTCTGCCCGCCCTGCTAGCCACTGCTGGTTTGGTAAAACAGGTGAACCCATCCCACCAAAGATTGCTGGATGTGTCCCATGTTTCTTGCAAGGCGATTATATGGTGCTTAGTGACAAAGCGCGACCAGGAGTTATCCTGGCGTTTTGCAGCCAAGCCTGCTACATTCCAACTAATAATCCTGCAAGAATCAGTGGGTAACCTTAGTTCATTTGCCACTTCTAAATCACCCTCAACTACTAGTTGCAATGATGTGCCTTGGCTGATGTCAACTAGACACGGGCTCTGTATGCCCTCTCCCCCCGTACTCAAATTTACCACAGCCACAGTACGAGATGAAAGCAGTTGCTGTGCAGAATTCATTAACACTTGAGACTCTGATGCCACATTGGGGACAGAATTATTCGAGTACTCAGAAGTAATCAAATCTCCACATTTTACTATTGAGTTGTTCAACACCTCCCTATCCGTGTCAAATCCTGGTACGAGTCAATCGCAAGTATTCAGGTCAGATAGAGGGCCAAACCTGTTTCCTGTGGCAAAGCCCCACTCAAAAGGAGTAGCCACCTGAGCCTGTCCATATAAAGCTGGGTTCCACATAGGTTGTGGGGTAATTGGGCGTGTAAGAAAATGGTCGTTTCTCAACCAATGTGTGGGCCCAAATCCCCGCGCGCTATGTTCATGGCCCGTGAGGCCAGAACCCCAGCCATTAAACCTTGGTTCATGTGCAAGGGCTTGCCTGTTAGTTAACTCTTTCTGGTAGTTAAATCTTCCTGGCTCCCGATATACTGTGGGCTTAAACCAGTCATTAAAATGTTGAGATGTGGTACCCCCACCCCAGCTACTAGGATTAACGTGTCTTTTGTAACTGGGAATTATAGGTATAGTAGCAAACTGAGTCTCATCATAAAAGAACTTTAGAGTAAGAGGAACTATAGAGCCACTACGACGTTGGGGTGGGAAAACATTATTCAAAATTTCTGGGAGGACCTCGGCATTGGCAAAGTTTAGAATAACACAGTCCCCCTGGAACTTTTTGGGCTTACTGCCAATCCAGGCGACCCTCCTAGTCATTACGATATCCCCTGCCAGTTTATCAAGCCCTTGTTGGGCCATATACATATTGTTAGAGAGCCAATGTAATGCTTTATCTTTTAGATCTTGATTGGACTCTTTTTTCCCTTGTGATAGAACCGGGACATTCGCCAGCACCAGCACTACTGGCGAAGCTTCCACTACAAATTGGGCTGAAACATCCTCTTGTTGTATAACCACTGTAGAACCAGTGGTGCTGTTTCGGCCATCTCCATTGTCTACAACAATATCCTGACCAGGAATAGGTACAGAAGGCAACGCTGGCAGAAGCAGCGGCCCTTGCTGCATGGGTTGTAAATTACTTTCGGTTGGGGTAGCCTCCACAACTGTGGGTGTTAGATTTGTGACGAGAGAGGATAAATTCTCTACCTCATCTACTAATTTGATGTGTACCCCACCCAGTTTTTTGACCTCAGATGTTAATTTATCTAATTTCCCGATGAGGGGCTTAATTATTGTCCTGATCTTGATGTCTATCATTTCTTGAATCCTATTAAAAAGATCATCATCGACAGTGCGTTTGGACTCTATGTCAATGTCGGGCTCTACATGTCTCCCCCCCAGCCTAGTGGGTGGTGTGGCGGGTTTTTTCCTTCCTAATTGTTTCCCCCCCCTCTTTGCTGGGAGTCTTCTGCAGGCTCTAACAGCCCGTGTTGAGGGCTGCAAGGATTGTGGGTCTTCCTCCGGGACAGCTGGCTGTTGGTTCACATCAATAAAAACGCTATCTGATAGATCTATTAAATCAGTTCTATCTATTGGCAAGTCAACGTCAGCATCAGCAGCTACCTCAATGCTGTTATTTTGAGGATCTTGTTCTGCGGATACTGACGGCGGTTTTTCAATGAGTGAGTCCGATGTCTCTGTACTTAAGATACTTGTAGAGGGGCTGTCTGTATGCAAAATAGGTGATTGGCTTAGCCCGAGAGATTGCCTTCTCTTATTGTTAATATTGCTGACTACTTGTACCAAATATGAATCGATAGTGTTCACTGCCTCAACCGGGGCAGGAATCAACTTTTTCCCCATGATTGAAAAGGTAATTTTTAAATAATCTTCAAGGCACAAATCTGGTGAGTACAGACAATGTTGGCAGCGATGTACCGTGCAAGTCAGTCAGACATCCAGTAATGGAATGGGAGGCCGATGCCTCTTAATCAAATATGATCAAATAAAAACTAAACTGGAGACAGTACCTTATTGATTATATGGGAGGTGTCAGGGGGGTGGCCTAGCCTGGCCTCCTCGTGCCGCTGAGGGCCGTAGAGGGCCCGCCCTTTGCCCGGGCTTCGCCCCGGGCGTCCCGCTCGCGTCCCGCGAAGCTGGTCCTGCGGCGCTTTATTGCGCCTCCTTGGCGCCCTCGCGTTGTCAGAAACGTGCGCCGCCGCGTAGGCTGCCGGGATTCGTAGTCCCGGAGCGGCAGCGCAACCAAACTGCAGGAAAGCTGACTCTTGGCGGTGGCGGCGTGGACCGTGGCCGTCTGGCAAGCTGCGGCGTGTACAGGTAAGTGTCCGTGTCTCCCCCTGCTCCGCCGGTCCTGCGGCGCTTTATTGCGCCTCCTTGGCGCCATCGCGTTGTCAGAAACGTGCGCCGCCACGTAGGCTGCCGGGATTCGTAGTCCCGGAGCGGCGGCGCGACCAAACTGCAGGAAAGCTGACTCTTGGCGGTGGCGGCGTGGACCGTGGCCGTCTGGCAAGCTGCGGCGTGTACAGGTAAGTGTCCGTGTCTCCCCCTGCTCCGCCGGTCCTGCGGCGCTTTATTGCGCCTCCTTGGCGCCCTCGCATTGTCAGAAACGTGCGCCGCCGCGTAGGCTGCCGGGATTCGTAGTCCCGGAGCGGCGGCGCGACCAAACTGCAGGAAAGCTGACTCTTGGCGGTGGCGGCGTGGACCGTGGCCGTCTGGCAAGCTGCGGCGTGTACAGGTAAGTGTCCGTGTCTCCCCCTGCTCCGCCGGTCCTGCGGCGCTTTATTGCGCCTCCTTGGCGCCCTCGCGTTGTCAGAAACGTGCGCCGCCACGTAGGCTGCCGGGATTCGTAGTCCCGGAGAGGCGGCGCGACCAAACTGCAGGAAAGCTGACTCTTGGCGGTGGCAGCGTGGACCGTGGCCGTCTGGCAAGCTGCGGCGTGTACAGGTAAGTGTCCATGTCTCCCCCTGCTCTGCCGGTCCTGCGGCGCTTTATTGCGCCTCCTTGGCGCCCTCACGTTGTCAGAAACGTGCGCCGCCGCGTAGGCTGCCGGGATTCGTAGTCCCGGAGCGGCGGCGCGACCAAACTGCAGGAAAGCTGACTCTTGGCGGTGGCGGCGTGGACCGTGGCCGTCTGGCAAGCTGCGGCGTGTACAGGTAAGTGTCCGTGTCTCCCCCATGGTCATTGTTTCCTTTGGTTGGAGACACTCCGTGTGACCATCGGGGTGGTGGCACCCTGAGAATCTCCCCTTGTGCTTCTTCCCCCGCCTCGTCCTCCTCTTCGATTTGTTTGGGGGGGATGGTTCCTCAATTGTGGTCTTTGGAGGGTCTCTTTCATCACCTGGTACTCGTCGAAAAAAGGTTTTGCTTTGTCTTTTCCTTTCATGACGGGGGCCGCATTCTGTTCCCCGTCTGATGTTTCTACCTCTGACTCCTCAGTGTCAATTACATTTGTCTGTCCTTTACCTTGAGCGAGTCTCTTTCTTGTGGCATCGTACTTGCGTGCAAAAGTTAAAATCCTGCCCGACAAGTAGTCTTGTTCATCCCTTTGGAATTTTGTCTGTTTTCTCTTACGTATTTCCAGTTCGTATTTCTTGAGTCTTTTTGCCATAGCTGTTCTCAATTCTTCACTGGCCTTAGTATCCTTCTCTTTTGCAATGGTTTCCTCCAGGTCTGTTATATTTTTGATGCATTTTTCACGGTCGCTCCAGGCGTATTTAATGAGCATTCTGACCATTCCCTTTGCTGATTCCGCAGTGTATTCCGCCCAGTCCTTCAAGAGGGCTGGGTCTGGGTTCTCATATGATGGGATTGTGTAAATGCGCAGACCCCTGGGGATCCTATTGCAATCAATATATCTCTCAAGGGAGGTGGCTTCCCACCATTTTCTCACTTCGCGTTCTTGTAGCCTCTCTAATTGTTGGAATAGGCTTTTAAGATTGGTGGTTGCCACTATTGGCATAAGGGTGTCATTTGTGCTCGTCGGTCTTTCTATTGCCGACATAAACATTACGTTGGCAGCTGCCTCCCTTTCACCCGTGAGTTCTCCCATGGTCGCCATTGTTGAAATATCAGAGTGTGCACTCGTGATTTAAACTAGTTTTCGGGGCGGTGTCATTCCACACGTTTTGTACGGGGGTTTGGAGAGTTGGTGTCACACCATTCGGGACAAAGGAAGAGCGTATTCGTTTATATTCAAGCGTTATGGGGGTCAACTGTAGTCACTCACCGCTTTCGCTGTGTAACTATATAGATATTACACACATTAAGAACTGCTACATTCTTTTTGTGGCTGAAGAAAAAAAATATCCCACGGTCAGCATGTGTAGGGGAATAGAAGGCATACCATGCCTGCATCAAAGAAGCAGAAGGCGAAAGACACACCCACACTTTTTGGCGTAGAACTTTTTTTTCAACAGGGGCTTTTAATTATTTTCGATAAAGTTTTTTATTCTACATTTCTGCTTCCATAGTGAATTGGGAGTAGGGTGTGCAATTGGTGTTTTACACACAACTCATTCATTCTTTGCAAAATGTACTTGTGTTTCTTCTAGCTTTTGGTTGTTTTTCTTTCTAACTGTCTTTTTCTTTGTTTCTAAGGTTATTCGCTTCCCACCGGTCTTTCTGTTATCATCTTAGTCTGGTTTCACTCCATTTCCCTTTTATGCTAGCATCTGTCCTTCTGCCATGCACTAGCTGCAAACGTTTTTCAATCTATGTATTATTCTATTTTCCCTCCGCTCTATCTAGAAGCCTGTCTTCCGCTGTTTAAGTCTTTCAACCGACCTATCTTTCCCCCTTTTAGCATCCGCTGCACGTCAGTAGCGCTTGTCTTTTCAACATTTTCTATCTGTTTTTCCTTGTTTTCTCTCTGTCTACCCGACTCTCCCATGTTCAAGCTGTGCATAGCTGCCCAAATGGGTGGTTGCCATTTTCTGTCTGGGGGCCAGATGTAGGTCGCCCAATACAGGTCGGTAACGGTTGAAATTACAGAATTTCGTCCGTTACCGACTGGTATTAGGCTTTTGAGATGTAGGTGGTCATTTTACGGATTCGGTAATTTACCGTATCAGTATTTTAAGGAATCAGTAAATTACCGATTCCTTAAAATACGAATTCGGTAAATGACCGAATCCCTAATGTAGGGAGCACTCAAATGAGTGCTTTTCCCATTTCAGCATTCGTTATTTACCACCAACTACAAGTTGGTGGTAAATATCGAAAACCCTACAAAAAGCAAATTTTTGCAAATTATAACAGTGCCATGTGGCAGACATACATGCCCTTAGAGCATGTATGTGTGCCACATGTGCACCCATGCACTATTCAGGGGTGCAACAGGGTGTCAAAGTGACACCCTGCCACCCTTGAATGTGTTTCCCATTTTACAGAATCGGTATTTACCGATTCAGTAATTCCCATTCATATCTATGGGCCTGGAGGCCCATAGGAATGAATGGGAAATACTGAATCGGTAAATACCGACCGAATCTTACCGATTTGGTAAAATTTACTGAATGAATACCTACATCCCATTTACCGATTCTAAAATACCGAATTGGTAAAATTCAGTATTTTAGATTCGGTAAATCTGGATTACCTACATCTAGCCCTGAGATCCCCTCCGCTTGTCATTCCATTTGTCTTTTGCCGAATGTGTTTCTTACCCTTTTGCGTCTGTGTGCAGTTTGCCCATTATCTGTCCTACTGCTTAATGGTCGTTTTACATTTCAGTCTGTCTTTCAGCATTTTTTTATTCGTCTACCTGCCTGGTTAAACTTAATTTTTGTCTTTTTTCAACTGCCTGTTTTTTTAATGTTATTGTATCTGTCCATTATCCTGCCTTTCTTCATTTCCCCCTCTTGGTTTACTTGTGTGTATCACTTCCTTAACTGTCTGCCTCCCTTGTTGTCATTCTCTGTTTGCTTTTACTTTTTCCATAGCTAGCTTTTCTTTGCCTTTTATCTGCCTTCCTGTGTCTCTTTGCTGTGTGGCACCTGTCCATCTGAATATTCGTTCATCATTTGCCTTTTTTTCTCTCTGCCTGCCTCTGCGTTAGCCATAGCTCACTGTAACTGTCTCTTTGTTGTGATTTTAATTTTTTTATCTGCTTGTTTCCCTTGTTACCTTTGTTTTTGTTTGCCTTTTCTCAATATCTATCTATCTTAATCTTTTCTGCCTGCCTTTTGGGACAGTTGACCACTCTGTCTCTTTTCCCTTCCTGCCCCTCTGCCCATCTTTTCCCATTTTCTATGTGTGCATCTTTCCTGTTTTATACTTTACTTGCCTTTTCTCAAACACTCCAACTGTCAGCCTCCTCACGCCCCCTTGCCTCTTTTATATGTTCCTGTTTTATTCTCATTATATATATATATTTATTTTTTTATTCTCCCGCTTGTTTTGTACCTAACTCTAAACATTTGTGAAGTCATGCCATCTTGTCCCCAAGCTCTTTGGTACAATGCATGTAGATGCTTAGCAAGTGACAGTACTGCCGGACAGGTTTCTGCAAAGGTTTACAAGGCTCACGTCATGGGCCAGAGAGACCCGAAGACAGACCAGCATTTCACAGTGCATATGTGCCCACACAGCGTACCTCTCCACTCCCTGCAGCAAGCAAACCAGTAGTGAACCCTAAGATTCTAGTGAAGCAAATGGTACTACATGGATCAGTATGTCATAAGCCTCTTTTTGCACCTCTGTTGGTTCTTTCTGCACTGCACCTCTTTTAAAAATGTCTGCATCCCTCTTGCCTATTTCTGCACCTTCTTCCTTTTTTGTCCACTTCTCATGCTTCTTTCTGCACTTCTCATGCTTCTTTCTGTACCTCTCTTGTAAATTTCTGTATCCCTCTTGCCTCTTTCTGTACCCCTGCACCCCCTTTCTTAACCTTTCTTGCCTACTTCTGCACTTGTCCTGACTCTTTCTGCACCTCTGTTGCTTCTTTCTGCACTTCTCTTTCTGCACCCCTCTTGTCTCTTTCAGCACCTCTGTTTCGTCTTACTGCAGTTCTCTTGCCTCTTTCTGCACCTCTTTTACTTCATTCTGCACTTCACTTGCCTCTATCTGTACCCCCTTGCCTCGTTTTTCTGCACCTCTGTTATTTCTTTAGGCACTGCTCTTGCTTCTTTCTGCACCTTTATCCCACATTTCTGCACCCCTCTTGCCTCTTTCTGTACCCCTCTTGCCTCTTTCCGCACCCCTCTTCCCTCTTATTGCACTTCTCTTGCCTCAGTCTGCCCACCTGTTCCCTCTTTCGGCGCCCCTTTTGCCTATTTCTGCAACTCTTTTGACTCTTCCTGCAGTTCTCTTGCCTCCGTCTACACCTCACTTGCCTCTTTCTGTACCTCTGTTGGTTCTTATACACTGCTCTTGCTTCTTTCTGCACCTCGCATGCAAATTTCTGCACCTGTCTTGCCTCTTTCTGCACCCCTCTTACCTCTTTCTGCACCTTTCTTGCCTCTATCTGCACCCTGTTCCCTCTTTAAGTACCTCTTTTGCCTGTTTCTGCAAGTCTCTTGCCTCTTTCTGCAGTTCTCTTGCCTCCTTCGGCACCTCTGTTGCTTCTCTCTGCACTTCTTTTGCCTCTATATGCACCCCGTTGCTTAATTCTGCACTTCTCATGCTTTTTCCTGCACCTGTCTTGCTTCTTTCTGCACCCCTGTTGTCTTTTTCTGCACTTGTCTTCCCTCTTTCTGCACCTCTCCAGCCTCTTTCTTTACTTCTCTTGCTTCTTTCAACACCTCTGTTGCTTCTTTCAGCAATTCCCTTGCCTCTTTCTGCACTTCTCTTGCCTTTTTTTTAACCTCTCTTTCTGTACCTCTTCTACATCTTTCTGCACCACTCTTCCCTTTTTCTGCACCCTTCTTCCCTATTTGTGCAATTTTCTTGCCTCTTTCTACACCTTCCTTCCCTCTTTCTGCACCACTCTTGCCTCTTTCTGCACCCTTCGTGCTCTTTCAGCACCTCTATTGCTTCGTTCTGCACTTCTCTTCCTTCATTCTGCACCCCTCCTGCCTTTTTCTATATCTCTCTTGCCTCTTTGTGCACCTCTCCTATCCCTTTCTGCACCCTCTTGCCTCTTTTTGTACCTCTGTTGGTTCTTTCTGCACTGCTCTTGCTTCTTTCTGTACCTCTGTTCCAAATGTCTGGATCCCTCTTGCCTCTTTCTGCAGCCCTCTACCCTCTTTCCGCACCTCTCTTGCCTCAGTCTGCCCACCTGTTCCCTGTTTCTGTACCCCTTTTGCCTGTTTCTGCAACTCACTTCCCTCTTTCTGCACTACTCTTCCCTGTTTTTGCACCTCTCTTGCCTCTTTCTGTACCTCTCCTACCTCTTTATGCACCTCTCTTCCCTTTTTCTGCACCCATCTTCCCTCTTTGTGCAATTCTCTTGCCTCTTTCTACACCTCCCTTCCCTCTTTCTGCACCACTCTTGCATCTTTCTGCACCCTTTGTGCTCTTTCAGCACCTCTATTGCTTCGTTCTGTACTCCTCTTTCTTCTTTCTGCACCCCTCCTGCCTCTTTCTGTACCTCTATTGCCTCTTTGTGCACCTCTCCTATCCCTTTCTGCTCGCTCTTGCCTCTTTTTGTACCTCTGTTGGTTCTTTCTGCACTGCTCTTGCTTCTTTCTGCACCTCTGTTCCAAATGTCTGGATCCCTCTTGCCTCTTTCTGCACCCCTCTACCCTCTTTCCGCAACTCTCTTGCCTCAGTCTGCCCACCTGTTCCCTGTTTCTGCACCCCTTTTGCCTGTTTCTGTAACTCTCTTCCCTCTTTCTGCAGTTCTCTTGTATCCTTCCGTACCACTGTTGCTTCTTTCTGCACCTCTCTTGCAAATTCTGGCACCCCTCTTGCCTCTCTCTGTACCCCTCTTGCCTCCTTCTGTGCCTCTGTTGGTTCTTTCTGCACTGCTCTTGCTTCTTTCTGTACCTCTTTTACCTCTTTTGCCTGTTCCTGTACTTCTCTTGCCGCCTTCTGTACTCAAATGGGACGTGCAAGCTGTCAAGTTTAAAGGTCTGCGTTCTCTCGTGACTGAGATATATGTCTACTAAAATATGTACGTGTTATGCATCTGAAGATTATAGCCTAAACGGCAGGTATCTTCTCAGTTCAGCTCCGTCATTCGGTTGCACAGCAGACATGTCTTTTGTATATATGTGTTATAGAGCACCTTAAATAATTATTGAATACCCATGTGCCCTGTATTGTGAGCAGAAAGAAATGCATACACCTTCTTTTACACAAATTTACAGAGTATGTTGTTTGAAACACAGGTATTCAAGTCTTTGTATGTTTATTTTAATTTAACATGTCACTAGGTAAAAGCATAGACACGCATGCATACCTTCACAATTTTGGTCAGACTTACAGCAGTGTTATGCTTAGGATTGCTGTTTTATATTTGGTAGGCCTAACATTCTGAGCAGTGGATTAACAGTGAACTTTCAAGAGAAAAGTGAGGTTTAAGACATCTTCGGAGAAGGATTAGTGATTAGGGTACTTTGTATGAGTCTGTTGTAAGGTACAGTCAAAGTATGCCTCTTTCTGCACCTCTGTTGGTTCTTTCTGTGCCTTTCGTCATCTTTCTGCACGTCCTACCTATGTAGGCTTATTCAAAAATTAGGATATAAAAAGCCTTACAAAGTCACTGAAAAAAACAGAGGTTTCATGGACATTATAGTTAAGAATTAGTAGTTAATAAACCTTTGAAATTCACAGAAAAAAACAAAGGTTTCAGGGACGTTATAGTTAGAAATTAGCATTTTAAAAACCTCAGAAATGCACTGAAAAAAACACAGGTTTCAGGGACGTTATAGTTAGTTTGACATTTCACTCATACAAAACCAGAGAAATTCAGCTGTTATAGTTAGTTAGGCTAACTATAACTCATGCCCCCGCAATGCACTGCTGATGACATCACATATAACATCACTCATGACATGGTCAGTGACATCACTCATGACATCTCAAATGACATCATCTACGTGCTCAACTGATGCACCTTCTCAAACCCTAATATAACCTTTGATACATCGTCTCTGAAATACAGACTACCATTCTCGAAACCATAGACACACAATACCGGTTAGTACATACCCACTCACTGATTCATAGGTCTACACACACATCCACTCACCCACACAGTCACTCATTAATATAGCCACTGAAATATGCACTCATATACCCGTACAGATACTCACACACTGCTACTCACTCATAGAGTTACACACACACCTCATCAGTCTTGCAAAAAAATCAATCACACTCCCATTTACTCACCTATACAGTTATACACACCACCTTAATTATCATACATATACTAACACATACTTACTCTCTTATACAATCACTGACACAAGCACACACTCATCCATACAGCCACTCTCACAATCACTCACTGTCACATATAGTCATTTATATAGTCCAACACTCACATATACTACATTTCACATATGTAGTAACTAACACATGTACCACTGAGATATCCATTCACTCACCAACACACCCATACAAACACTCACCCACCCATACAGCCCTTCACAGATACACTCTTAAACCCGTACCCCCAGTGAATCACCTACTCACACATCTATGCACAGAGTCACACACCCTCACCGACCCACACAGACAACAAATCAATAACCCATACAGACACTCATGTAGCAACTCACCAATCCATGCAGCTGCTTACACACCAACTGACAGACTGTTACAGACATTCACACAGTTTAGTCACTAACACATGCATTCAGTAAAACATTTAATTACTCACTTATACAGTTAGTCCCGCACCTACTAAATCATCCATTCAGACACTCATACACCCCACTCATTCTTCAATACACCTTGGCATATATATAAAAATATATTTATACTTTACAGAAACACACAGTCACTGGATGATGTCATCAGTGATGTCATTTGAGATGTCATCAGTGATGTCACTAACCATGTCATGAGTGATGTTATATGTGACATCATCAGCAGCCCATTGCGGGGGCACGAGTTATAGTTAGCCCAACTAATTAAAACAGCCGATAATATATTGGGAGAGAGGAAGTATCTATGAGCAAAATTACTATGTAACATAAAAAAGTTGCACAGTATACTATAAGTCTGACTTTACATTATAATCAATTTGGTACTAGTTTAAGAATTACATATAAAAATGAATAATGTCTCAAACAATTTTAGAATTATTAAATATACATTTATTTTTCAGATTCTTTTTCAAAATTTGATAGAACTTCTAATATTTGACTGTCAGAAATGTCCTCATTTTGAATCAGCAAATCTACTGATTCTACACATTGAAGTAGTTCATAGTCCCGTGATTCATCCATGAATTCCAAGTTATCATTGGGTACAATAATTTCTTCATTGTTGCTCTCCAGAACAATTTCAAAGGAAATGTTTTGCTCTCCTTCCATTTTCGTGCTGTAATTTGCATAAAAAATAAATATATCAGTAGGGATAGGGCACTGTTGGGTTTAAGTTCAGGCAGGTAGTTTGGATTTTTTAACAGTGAATTTATCTTTGGGCAGTGTATGGTATCAGACTGGAAGTAGAAATATAAAAAAGTGTATGTGATGAAGCCTAAGTAAATTCATAATTATACAAGACAAGCCTAACTCCATCCATAACTATAATAGAGAAGTCTATCTCAATCTATAACTATTACAGAGGGATAGTATATAACTATCAGAAAAAGTTTTCCAAATTAACTTAAAGTGCACAACATACTTCAGTTTTCAAAATAATAACTTACCTTTGAGAAAGCAGTTGAAGTTGTCAGTGAAAATGCTCTTGAAATGTACTTCAGGAAGTAGTAGTCAAAATGGCTGTGTTTCCCTCTCTTTCTTTATATATATTCAGGTACATAACCAATCAAATGTCATGAAATAATAGTAGAAAATGAAAGTAATATTTTAATTGGTTGTCAATTCTAACACTTCAGATGTGTTTTTGTGAAGTAATTTACCTCAGGATATTTAGAGAGGTCTACAGGCTAAATGGCTCAATGGAATTCCACCAAATTTGGGAAAATGGTAGGGATTAGTATGTAGTATGAGCTATTCTATATTTGGTGAAAGTGTGTCCAGTGGTTTTTATGTAAATTAACTTTTCACATTTTTTGGGAGCGCTTCCCGGTGCACGCCCCGGTACGCGTACCGGCAGTGCTACGGGAGTCCTCCATTTTGTGTTTCGTTAGATTTGAGACAGAAAATGGAGGACAAACAACGTTGGGAATGGGTATAAGGGGGCACGGTAGGCACTCCCTGACCCCCTAGGTTTTCTGAGGGGGTGTTAGGAGGCCAATATAGACCAAAAAAATATATATATTTTTACATTTTCGCGGGGGTAGCGCCCGGTACGCGCACTGGGAAGCGTACCGGGGAGCGTACTTTGGTGAAAAATAGTGAAAAAAGTTAGAAAAAGATAATCATTTGGAGTGATCAGAGGTAGGGTAGCTCTGAAAAGAGCTTTTGGGTTCTGTGGCTGATTTAGGTACCTACAAGTAGGTACCAATGCACAGTCTTAAATTCAGGAGGAATATTCTATTCCCCTCATCTGAGAAGTGCACACCATCTCCTCTGTAGATATCTTGCATGTTGTAACGCAAGTTGTTGTTGTATATTGAACCCATTCCATAGTCTCTCATGTAAGCAGAAACTGATTTATTCACATGTTTCCGTGCTTTCTCAAATTGTGGACAAAATTGGTTGGACCAGGTCCATTTCTGCCTTTGGCATATATTGGAAAATACCAAGGCAGTTTGAGGAAAAAGTGCCATCAATTGTTCAAAGGTGTTCTTAAAAAGCATTTCCAGACCTATCCCAGTCAAAGTGCCTAAGTCATTTCCACCACAGTGCAGAATTATGAGGTTAGGGTGTGGCAAATGCAAAAAGGTTTTCACCAATGGTATCAATTGGTGACATCTCAATCCTCTCTGGCCAATCCATTTAATGTTCACATTTGGTAAATCAAGGTTGTGAAAAGTTCTGGTAGCTGCATACCTTTGAGCCCAGTGGATATAGCTATGTCCAATAATCCAGACAGAATACATGGTAGAGAAGGTTCTGGTGCAGTCAGATGAAGTGTAGGAATAAAATGGCAGTTGGAACAGTAGGAGTTTGCAAAAAAAACCTGTGGAGTTTCAGTGCTCTTGAATCACAAGCAATGATTGGTAGATTGAGATAGTTGAAAACTGAAAGTTAGGGTGCATGGTTGTGTTCTGTGTAAGAAGTAATTTGAATAGTTAAAAAAAAAAGTCATTTAAAGAAACATTGCAACAGATAAGCTGGTGTATTCGCAGGTCAAACATCCTTGCTGAGGTGATTTGCAACATTGTAGAATAAACTTTTAAACCTAAGAGCTCAGTGAGGAGGGAGTTGCTATGGTAACAGGTAGAAAGGGCTGAGGGGGGGAAGGGTGTTGGTTTGAAAATACAGAGGGAAGAGTTTTGATTGGTTACCATGAGCAATATGTGTGTAGGAACAGAGGTTTTCTGTGCCATTAATGGTTGCAGTGCCTGGAGAACATACCTTTTGCTTTGCTAAAGAAATATTGGTGTGTGTATCTGACACTGTTCTGAATCTCCTAGAGCATTTGTAAAGGTGAGTTATGATTCATTTAATATACATAGAGACTTGTATACTCTATGGAGAAGATTTGGAAGCAAATTGTGTTTTTTTAATGTTGCTTTGTGTCATGCTTTTTGATAATGCTTGTTAAAAAGTTTTCACTGCATAGAGGAATTGTATTTTGTAAAATTGTGAAGTTTTAGTAGTGACATGGAATGCTTGTACATAGGACCTGTGCTGTGTTTCTTAAATGTGATGTCAAAAACGATTTTGGGAAAAATGAATGGCTTTTACATTTTTTAGAAGGAATAAAGAATGTGTGCATGTTTAAAGAAATAAATTTGACTCTTTACAATGATGTTACCTGTGTTAACTCAGTGTAGGAAGCATATTGAGTTTGTTTGCATAGAGGAATTGTATTTTGTAAAATAGTGAGGTTTCAGTAATGAGATGGAATGCTTGTACATAGGACCTGTGCTGTGTTTCCTAAATGTGATGTCAAAAACGATTTTGGGGAAAATGAATGGCTTTTACATTTTTGAGTATAATGTGGCGCAGAGGTTTAAAAAGTGACGCATCTACCTACATGCGTCACTTTTTAAATATGGCGCAAAAAGGTACATGTTTGGGCTTTCCTGGGGAGCGTAGGTGGTGAGGCTTGTGTCTAAGAGTGCAGTGGACTAGGCTTCATGAAGCCTATCCCCGACTGCACTCTTAGACACAGGCGTCAATTCGACTCTTTATAATGATGTTACCTGTGTTAACTCAGTGTAGGAAGCATATTGAGTTTGTTTGCATAGAGGAATTGTATTTTGTAAAATAGTGAGGTTTCAGTAATGACATGGAATGCTTGTACATAGGACCTGTGCTGTGTTTCCTAAATGTGATGTCAAAAACGATTTTGGGGAAAATGAATGGCTTTTACATTTTTGAGTATAATGTGGCGCAGAGGTTTAAAAAGTGACGCATCTGCCTACATGCGTCACTTTTTAAATATGGCGCAAAAAGGTACATGTTTTATGCCGCTGATGCGTCACAAAAAGTGACGCATCAGCAGTGCAAAACTGACGCAGGGCCTCATAAATGAGGTTCTTTTTTTTTGCACACTACTCCAGTTTAGTCCTGTCCACTGCACTCTTGGACACAAGCCTCACTTTTTGTGCTCTCCTGGACAGTCTTCATCTCATCTGCACTCCTGCTTAGGTGTCAGAATCCTATCACATGGGGAAAGCCCCATGTGAAAGCGTTTGCCTCAGTCTTATCCCTGCTGTGAGGCAGGTGCAAGATTTTGACGTAACAGTGTCCTAAAAGTGACGCAGTGAAATCTCATAGATTTCACTGTGTCATTATTACGAGGCTTTTTGCGGAGAAATGACCCCTCTGTGTACATTACACTTGACAGAGGTATAATGTGGTGCAGAGGTTTAAAAAATGATGCATCTACCTACATGCGTCACTTTTTAAATATGGTGCAACAAGGCACATGTTTTATGCGCCAATGCGTCACAAAAAGTGACGCATCAGTAGCGCAAAACTGACGCATGGCTTTATAAATGAGGCTCATCTTTTTCTTGCACACTACTCCAGTTTAGTCCTGTCCACTGCACTCTTGGAAACAAGCCTCACGTTTTGTGCTCCCCTGGACAGTCTTCATCTCATCTGCACTCCTGCTTAGGTGTGAGAATCGTATCACATGGGGAAAGCCCCATGTGAAAGCGTTTGCCTCAGTCTTATCCCTGCTGTGAGGCAGGTGCAAGATTTTGACGTAACAGTGTCCTAAAAGTGACGCAGTGAAATCTCATAGATTTCACTGTGTCATTATTACGGGGCTTTTTGCGGAGAAATGACCTCTCTCTGTACATTACACGTGATAGAGGTATAATGTGGCGCAAAAGGTTTAAAAAATGACGCATCTACCTACATGCGTCACTTTTTAAATATGGTGCAACAAGGCACATGTTTTATGCCGCCAATGCGTCACAAAAAGTGACGCATCAGTAGCGCAAAACTGACGCAGGGCTTTATAAATTAGGCTTATTTTTTTCTTGCACACTACTCCAGTTTAGTCCTGTCCACTGCACTCTTGGACACAAGCCTCACGTTTTGTGCTTCCCTGGACAGGCTTCATCACATGAGTATTCCTGCTTAGGCCTTATTTTGTTTTAGAATAACATTTGAAAAACAATGAAAAGGTCATATGTATAAGCTTTTCATTACACTACTAAAATATTTTTGCTGCAAATTAATGAGTTTTACATTTTTGAGAAAGTTTAAATAGTAGGACCTGCACTGTGTTTCTAAAATGTTATTGAAAAATCGATTTTGGCACTAATCAATGAATTCTACATTTTTGATAAAGAATAAATAGTGTGTGCATGATTACATAAAATTTTTTGACCTTTTCACAAGTATGTCACCTGTGTTACCTGAGATTAGGAAGTAGATTGTGCAGATGAGGTGAGACATGTGCAGAGGGACAGAGGAGGTGAGGTTTATAATCAAGACTGTAGTGGGAGAGAGGCCTTTCCCGGGAAGCATAGGTGGTGAAGCCTGTGTATAAGAGTGCAGTGGACTAGACTTTATGAAGTCTATCCCCTACTGGACTCTTAGACACAGGTCTCATCTTCTTTGTACCTGTGGACAGAGCTGTCTTCCACTATACTCTTCAATACAGGCCTCACCTTTTGTGCACCCCTGGAGAATCCTCACCTGATCTGTAACCCTGAATAGATCGTTTGCATTTTGTCATTGCTTTGTTAATAGTGGTCTATAATGTGCTATTTTTTTTAACACAGATTGAAATCAAGATTTCAAGAGTAAGCAAAAATGCCCTCAAGGGAAAGGAGAAGAAAACAACATAACCGCCAAAAAACAAAAACAGCAACGGAATTACAGCACTATTCCACAACAAATACTTCAAAAAACAGGAACCAAGCTCCTGGTAAGAGAACCAAGTCTTTTTTACGGAACATATGTACTTCAAAAAACTATTGTTGGACAGCATGTAGAAAAAGAGAATGAGAGAGTAAATTTGAAAAGGAAGGAGAGAACCTCAAAGAATCCTACAACTGGAGCAGGAGAGAATAATATGTATAGGAATAGAAGGCAGAATCAGTTTAGAGACATTCGTAAATGAATGTTTCGCAATAGGGTGGTTTTAAATTTGCTAAAAAACATTAGGAAAGGTAAACAGAGAGCTGCTTTTTATAAGAAAAAGAAAAGTGTAGAGAAGATTGTTGATCAGGCTTTTGAAGTTAAGAAAAAAATATTTATTTTAATAATCAATAGAATTAGGACACTTAACAAGACAATTGATGTTTTCAAATCAAACAGTAGATGGAAAAGAGTAATTATTCGGACTAATTTTTGTAAAGTTTTTTCTGGAGAATGGATGCACAGTTCAAGTTCTGAGCCATTTTTTAATGAGGAGAGTTACTTCCAGGAGAATGATTTAGTGCATGCAGTTGACACCAGTGGTCGAGCGTATGAAGGGAAAGACGGTTGTCCGATTGAAAAAGAGAAACTTGTGCCTAGAGAACCAGAAGAGGTGTTAACTGATGAAGTTTTAGGGAGACGTACTAAGGGTCCAGTGTACACTTGGAAGTGTAGTCGTATTTGTAGTGTGCGACAGGAATCAATTGATTTGTTTTGTAATTTCTTACGTACATATAGTAAGAAAAGTCTAAAGCAGAAAGTGAAGTTGTTGCAAGACTTAGATCCTTGCAGAGTGAGAGAAAACACAGGTTTGCAAGGGCATTCACTGGCTTGTCTTTCTAGAAAAGTCTGTCAGAGTGGTTTTCATCATTTTAGGATGTTAGCAGTGCATCATACCAAAATGAGGAAATTAGTGAGAATGTTGTATTATGCAAAAAGTCCAGCACTTAAGCTTAAACAATTAAACAGTGCTCTTTTGCATGGAACTGAATTAGATGTGAAGAAGATTTGTGAAGAAATTGAGATTTGTTATTTTGGTGAAAAAGAGGATAGTGTAGAAATTGACACAGCAATTCAAGGTAATGTGGAAGACAATGTAAAGATTTCAAGTACAGAAAAGTTTGAGCAGGAAATTACCAGGTTTAAGGTGAAATCAAGTTAAAGGCCGAATTTTACTTGTGTGTGTTGTTGACGAAGTCATTATAAGCATCAAACTAGATTAGTTGATTTATACTAAAAAAGTGAAAAGATGAATAATTATGAGTGGAAGGATTTTGCAACTTATTTGTGGGTGGAGAATTGTTTTGATTTGAGTTCTGATCAGCGTATTTGTAAATATTGTTATGATAAATTAAATCAAAACAGAATGCCTGCTAGAGGTGTTCATAATAATCTGGAGTTGGTAGACATTCCCCGTGAATTGATGGATTTAAATACATATGAGTCTATTTTGATTCAATGTGTCCATCCTTTTCAGGCAATTGTTCGCATGGAGCCTAAGATAGGGAAATTGCCTCCTACAGATTTGCAGAGAGGATTAAAGGGAAGAGTTGTTTATTTGCCTCTTGATTTGAAAAAAAATATTGATACAATTGGTATAGAAAAAGTAGAAGAGGAACCTTTAGTTATTCTAGTTAATGGGGTTCCGACAAAGAGTAAGAAAATCTGGCAAGATTTAGTGGATGTTAGGAAAGTCAAAAAGGCAACGTTGTATTTAGTAAAAAACAATGAGTATTACAAAGATGTATGTGTTGCAGCAGAGGAAACAGCTGCAGATGAAGACAGTGATTGTTCAGGCGGCCAAATTGAAAAAGTTGATGTGTCTAGAAGTGAAGAAATATATGAACATTATACTGTTCATCCTTTGCATTCCAAAGAAGTAATGGGGAATGCAATTGAATTGTTTCAAATGAAAGCAGCAAAAGGAAGTCCCATTAGTGTATGGGAAGAAAGTTTGGAAGCTCGTTGTTTTCCACAGCTATTTCCAACAGGTCGAGGTGGACGATATGATGATCGTCCACTTCAAATTCCTGCATCTGAATATCGAACTGTAAGATTATATGCTGAAGATCCAAGGTTCCATCAATGCATTCCCTATTTGTTTCATCTACTGTATGAAAGTGACTTGTCTGGGCTTTCTTATGCAGTAAACCATATACTGAAAAGTGGAGCACATCTGCAAAATGTTTCGGCGAGGGACTTTATGGAGAAAGTGAATCTGCAAAATAATATTTTGGAATCTCATCTAATCAATCTCATGGCATGTCAGCGTGGTACAAATGAGTATTGGTACTGTCGTCATGGGGAATTGAAATGTATGCTAAGAAACTTAGGAACTCCGACTAAGCATGGGCGTAAAATCCGCTCCGCTCGCGTATTTTTCGGATTTTCGGCAAATTCGCAATCCGCGAACTCTCGCGAATTTGTCGAAAATCCGTGAATCCGCTCGCGGCGGATTTTTTGCTTGGTTGCGGCGCGCGGCGTGGTGCACAGCGTTCACTTTCCGTCATTAAGCGTTTGCCCAGTTGTTTTTCTCGATCATATTTTGCGAGTGCCGCGCCATTTTGGATCTTGCTGCGTGATCCCGCGGGAGTTTGGCGCCCGCGAATACGTAATCGCGGCTTGCCACCTTGCACAGCACACCTCGCGAGAGTTCGCAATTGCGAACACGTAGTTGCGGCGGAAAGGAACAATCTCGCACTCGCGAAATAGAGATTTTGCAATTCTGCACAAGAAATCCACCAGCAAACAGGATAAACCTTCAGAAAATGATGATTTTTATCAGAATCACTCCTCAGGTTGACATTTGCATGGCCTTTTTTTTGCAAGGAGTCCATTTTTTGGGGGGGGAGGGAGGGAAGGAAGTGCCCCACAGTCTCCAACTTCCTGTTCCTGTCCAGCAGGCTCCTCCCAGTGCTTTGTCCATCTCCTGGTCACTTTCATTTGGATCTGGAGCTGGAAGGATTACTTTTTGTGGGTGCTGCTGGATATTTGGATTTGAGGCCTTTTTGACTTTCTTTGGATCACTTTTGGATTAGAAATCAACTTTCACAAGTAAGTTTGTTTGGGGCATTACAGTTGCTGCAACTACAATTTTGGAACTTTTTCAGAACATTAAATAAATTATATTGTGGGTAGCCACAGTATCCAGTAGGACCAGGGTTGGTTATGGGTGCATGATACAACTGTTTTGTTGAATTTAAACACCATTGAGGCCATGGATGGGCTGGGATTGTGCTGATTTTTGTTGTTTTTGTCGTTTTTTTGGGGCTGCTGGTGGGGCCCTTTGCCCAGGGGTGGTGAGTGTTGCATGGGCCTAGTCTTTCTGTGGGGTGTCTTCTTGAATTTAAACATCATTGAGGCCATGGATGGGCTGGGATTGTGCTTATTTTATTGTTTTTTGTCGTTTTTTTGGGGCTGCTGGTGTGGCCTTTTGCCCAGGGGTGGTGGTGCATGGACTGAGTGTGCCTGTGGTGTGGTCTCACTCTCTTTAATGTAAACATCATGGATGGCATTGGATTGTGGTGATTTCTGGATGTTTTTCTGTTTTTTGGGGTGTACTGTTGATGTGGACTGGCCATGTGGGTGGTGGTGGTGGCCATCTTGAGTGCTGGCTGGTACAGGCAACATGTCCTTGGGGTGCAAGGGGCCATTTTGAAGAGAGGCAGTGTCTGAGGCCTGCACTTATTTTGCCTACTTTTCATCCATTATGCCCAGGGGTAGTGAGTGTTGCATGGGCCTAGTGTTTCTGAGGGGTGTCTTCTTGAATTTAAACACCATTGAGGCCATGGATGGGCTGGGATTGTGCTGATTTTATTGTTTTTTGTCGTTTTTTTGGGGCTGCTGGTGGGGCCCTTTGCCCAGGGGTGGTGAGTGTTGCATGGGCCTAGTCTTTCTGTGGGGTGTCCTCTTGAATTTAAACACCATTGAGGCCATGGATGGGCTGGGATTGTGTTGTTTTTTGTTGTTTTTGTCGTTTTTTTGGGGCTGCTGGTGTGGCCTTTTGCCTAGGGGTAGTGGTGCATGGACTGAGTGTGCCTGTAGTGTGGTCTCACTCTCTTTAATGTAAACATCCTGGATGGCATTGGATTGTGGTGATTTTTGGCTGTTTTTCTGTTTTTTTGGGGTGTACTGTTGATGTGGACTGGCTTGGGGTGTAAGGGGCCATTTTGAAGAGAGGCAGTGTCTGAGGCCTGCACTTATTTTGCCTACTTTTCATCCATTATGCCCAGGGGTAGTGAGTGTTGCATGGGCCTAGTCTTTCTGTGGGGTGTCTTCTTGAATTTAAACACCATTGAGGCCATGGATGGGCTGGGATTGTGCTGAATTTTGTCGTTTTTTGGGGCTGCTGGTGGGGCCCTTTGACCAGGGGTGGTGAGTGTTGCATGGGCCTAGTCTTTCTGTGGGGTGTCCTCTTGAATTTAAACACCATTGAGGCCATGGATGGGCTGGGATTGTGCTGTTTTTTGTTGTTTTTGTCGGTTTTTTGGGGCTGCTGGTGTGGCCTTTTGCCCAGGGGTAGTGGTGCATGGACTGAGTGTGCCTGTAGTGTGGTCTCACTCTCTTTAATGTAAACATCCTGGATGGCATTGGATTGTGGTGATTTTTGGCTGTTTTTCAGTTTTTTGGTGTGTACTGTTGATGTGGACTGGCTTGGGGTGTAAGGGGCCATTTTGAAGAGAGGCAGTGTCTGAGGCCTGCACTTATTTTGCCTACTTTTCATCCATTATGCCCAGGGGTAGTGAGTGTTGCATGGGCCTAGTGTTTCTGAGGGGTGTCTTCTTGAATTTAAACACCATTGAGGCCATGGATGGGCTGGGATTGTGCTGATTTTATTGTTTTTTGTCGTTTTTTTGGGGCTGCTGGTGGGGCCCTTTGCCCAGGGGTGGTGAGTGTTGCATGGGCCTAGTCTTTCTGTGGGGTGTCCTCTTGAATTTAAACACCATTGAGGCCATGGATGGGCTGGGATTGTGTTGTTTTTTGTTGTTTTTGTCGTTTTTTTGGGGCTGCTGGTGTGGCCTTTAGCCTAGGGGTAGTGGTGCATGGACTGAGTGTGCCTGTAGTGTGGTCTCACTCTCTTTAATGTAAACATCCTGGATGGCATTGGATTGTGGTGATTTTTGGCTGTTTTTCTGTTTTTTTGGGGTGTACTGTTGATGTGGACTGGCTTGAGGTGTAAGGGGCCATTTTGAAGAGAGGCAGTGTCTGAGGCCTGCACTTATTTTGCCTACTTTTCATCCATTATGCCCAGGGGTAGTGAGTGTTGCATGGGCCTAGTCTTTCTGTGGGGTGTCTTCTTGAATTTAAACACCATTGAGGCCATGGATGGGCTGGGATTGTGCTGTTTTTTGTTGTTTTTGTCGTTTTTTTGGGGCTGCTGGTGTGGCCTTTTGCCTAGGGGTAGTGGTGCATGGACTGAGTGTGCCTGTAGTGTGGTCTCACTCTCTTTAATGTAAACATCCTGGATGGCATTGGATTGTGGTGATTTTTGGCTGTTTTTCTGTTTTTTTGGGGTGTACTGTTGATGTGGACTGGCTTGGGGTGTAAGGGGCCATTTTGAAGAGAGGCAGTGTCTGAGGCCTGCACTTATTTTGCCTACTTTTCATCCATTATGCCCAGGGGTAGTGAGTGTTGCATACTTGCATGGCCCTAGTCTTTCTGTGGGGTGTCTTCAATGTAAACATCATGGATGGCATGGGATTGTGCTGATTTTTCTGTGTTTTGTCGATTTTTTGGGGTGTATAACTGAACTGATGTTCCTCTGTCTTCCATTGCTTTTAGGTGCACAAGACTCAAGAGAACCACCAGTGCCAGGAAGAAGTCCTGCAGCGGTGTGTGTGTGCAGCATAACGTCACGCGACGTCACGTCTGGACACAGACAACTCTGCAACTCGTGCAACTGCTGCCTGCTGTTCTGACCTGCTCTGAAGAAGATGGCCCCAAAAAAAGTTACCCGTAGCTCCTCTAGCAAGAAAGGTGCCAGTAAGGAGCAGAAGAAGCAAGTTACCAAGGAGACTGGTGTGCCGGCCGCCCCTTTTTTTGGGAGTAAAAAAAAAAAGTATGCCTGCAGCAGAAGCGGGATCTGCTGGGGACCAAGCTGGGAGCAGCACCCCCGCTCCATTGGGCTCAGTGCCACCACCACCACCACGCCAACTTAAGTCCAAGCCCTTGAGTGCTGCAGAGGCAGCCAGTATAGTTGTTCAATCACCATCGACCAGTGATGTTGGCTCATCGCAAGAAAGCATCAGCAATGTCCCTCAATCAACACAGGTTGTTGTAGCTCATCTGACGAGTGTTGAACAACCACAGCCGCAACAACTATCACATGTGCAAGTACAAGCCCAAGTACATGTGGAAGGAGAGGCAGCGCAAGGAGATGCGCAAGCAGAGGTGCATGGAGGGTCACAAGTGCCCACAATAGTTGTTCCTCCCGAAGTAGGGGCACATCAGGAAATCGACAATCAAGGCGAGGTATCATTTGAGGAAGACACTCCTCCTGATGATCATTCATTGTCTTCCACAAAACAAAACAAATAGGCATAGTAGCAAGCAAGGCTACTGAGAAGGAGAGCAGTGCACCTGAAATGCATAGAAGATTTTGAAATATAATTTACCTAATGTAATCGGCAGCATTATTGCTCTTGGTAAAGAACAAACATTTGCAAATAACAGAGCCGGATAAAACAGATTAGTGATGAAATAACTAGAAATGGCTACTACTACTCACCAAGCCCGGGGACCTCTACGCCGAGCGCGTCCAGCAAGTCCCGTTCCCGGTCCATGACATCCGTCCAGCGGTGGGTGGCCTGGTTATAGGTGCGCCAGACCCCAGAGAGCTTAAACATGGCCCGGCACACCTTCTCCCACCGCTTCCGGCGCTCCCGGATGCCATAGCCGGTTGCGATCTTGCCGCCTCCCAGGATCGTCTTGGGGAGGCGGCGCTGGACGTGGAAGATGAGTGCGGCCACCTCCTCCGCGCTAAAGATCTCCCGTGGCATCACTTGCTCCCCCCTCAAACGCCCGCACGGGAGCCGGGCACGGGGTGCGGGACTCTTCCCCTTCTCAGGGTGCTTCCCGGCTCCCTTTACCATGGTCTGGGCAGAAATGAGTTAAATAATAAAGAAGAAATAGAATAGGGAAGAAGAAAATAAAAGAGTTTAAAAAAGTAGTTTAAAATTAACAAAAAGTAGCAGAAAACACAAAAATATAGAGCTAGAAAAATAGAGGGATAGATAATAAGTAAAATAGATCAAATAAACTTCAAAAAAGCAAAGGATGGCAGAGATTCAGAGAGGATACAGAAAGCATGCCCAGAACCATAGCAATGAATGAGAAACAAGATGGCCGCGCCCATTCACGACCGCGTGGGTAAGTTCGCGTGAGATTTTCCTCGCGATCACGCGCGAAATTGTACTAGCGAGCAGCACACTTAGCGAGATTACACATAGCGGCCGGAAACGGAATTACGTCACGCAAACAAGATGGCCGCGCCCGTGTACGACCGCTAGGGTAACTTCGCAAACGTATAGCTACAAGCGCCTTGCGAACACGCAAAAAATCACGCGAACATACACGCCGCAAAAAAAAATTGTATTCGCACGGATTCGCGCCCCGCAAATGGCGCGAAATTGCAGAAAAACGATTTTTGCTAAACTGAAAGCAATCAGCAGGTGCAAAAGTTCAAACTTAACATTAGTAACCATTCACTCTGGTGCTTCCTGAGGGGCCCCTCCAGAGTTCAGTTGCCTATTTGCAACTATTCCATGACCCTGCTATGACCCAAACAGCAGGCTCATAGAAAAGCTACAAGTAGACCATAAAGGTCCTGTGAAAAAAAATTGCACTGCAACAGAAAGCAAATTACAGATAAGGAAGGAAGCAGGTGCCAGCCAGACTGGAAGTTTCAAAATTACTGACACATTAATCACCCCCAAATTAATTCATGGCAGTTGAAGAAGGGCAGGTGTGCTTGCTTTCACTGCAACAGAAAGCAAATTACAGATAAGGAAGGAAGCAGGTGCCAGCCAGACTGGAATTTTCAAAATCACTGACACAATAATCAACCCCAAATTTATTCATGGCAGTTGAAGCAGGGCAGGTGTGCTTGCTTTTTTTCACCCCCATAATCTACAGTGATAAACAAACCTAATGGGTGGCAGTGAGGATGTACCAGAGGGTGGCATGGGTGTACCAGAGGGTGGCAGTGGTGAAACAGAGGGTGCTGTGAACCTGTGATCATAAACCAGACGTAGAAACAACATAGTCGCGGCCGTTGCGAGCCGAAAAGTAAGTTCGCAATTGCGAAATGGTCCACAAATCCTCGCGAACGCTCGCCAACACAAAAAACTTAAAAATCCGCAAATCCGCGAGAGTTCGCGTATTTTGGTGGATTGCGAATCCGTAAATTCGCAAATTCGCGTACGCGAGATACGCTAGATCCGCCCATGCTTAACTCCGACATGGTTCCTCACTCTTAGCTGTGCCGAGTATGCATGGGACGACTTACTTCAATTTCTACGAGAGGCAAATGCAAATATACAAAATATAGAATTCAAAACACCTGGAGAGCTGTGTTCTTTGGATCCAGTGAATGTATGCAGATATTTCAATCATAGATTTGAAGCTATGATATCTTTTATTACCAACAAAAAAAATGGATATTCAGTTCGTTGCTGACAACTCTATTGCTGTGGCTCGATATGTGACATCTTACATCACAAAAAAAGAAAAGACAGAACTGAAGGAAATGTGGGAGGACATTTCACATGAAAAGAGTCTAAGAAATTATACAGTTACAGTCTGAAGATGTTGTCGCATCGAGAAATTGGAGCATATGAATGTTCTGATCGATTGTCGTCAGCAAGTCTCTATTCCAAATCTAGAACCATCATTTGGGTGAGTCTAGGCCTTGCTGCAACACGAAACCGAGTTTTGAAATCTGTACAAGAAATAGAGTATTTGGCGGAGAAAGAACCAGAAAGTACAGATATTTTGAAGACAAACATGTTGGATACATACTATCCAAATAGAAGTAGTCATCTTGAGAACAGTTGTTTGTATGAAGTTCTGCAAAACTATATTTATAAGAGAACCATCAGAGAAGATATCAACAATGGAATATATGCTATCATTGGGTGTGAAGGATGTCTAGTGAGACAGAAAAAAGGCCATTTGATTAATCATCGAAAATTGAGTTGCGAAAATCCAGAGAAAAGGGAATTTTACTATTTAGCTCTTTTGCAACTCTTTAAGCCATGGCTTACAGAAGAGGAACTACTTGGAGATTTTCTGTGTTACGAAGATTCTTTTAATGCAATCAAGGATACCATAGAATGCCCTGTTTTTCTAAATTATCTGCAAATGTTGAACGAAGAAATAGAGCAAGAAGCCACAATTGCTGCAGAGATTGCTAGAGACAGTTCTCAAGACAGTCAGAGTTCTGCTTCATTGAGTCAGGATCCACTTGGAGGACCAATTATACAAAATGAAGCTGCCACTGCCATGGATGAGGTGGAAAGAGCTATGGAACAAGCTCAAGATGATGTAGTTAACTTAGAAGATTTGGTGAAACAACTGAACCTTGAGCAGAAACAGATATATGACGAAGTCACAGAACAGATTGAACATGGATTCAGTCATGAGAAGAAAGAGTGCTCATGTGCATCATTTAAGCCTGTCCAACTGTACGTGATTGGAGAAGCAGGAACTGGAAAACGTTTTTCTGATTAAAGCAATTGCAACTTATCTGCAGAAAAGGACTGAATCACCGCTGTCTTGTGTTGTTACCGCTCCAACTGGGCTGGCTGCACATAACATTAAAGGGATTACTTTACATCGTTTACTGATGCTGCCAGTGGAGCATGATAACAAATTGGAGTACCACAAGCTATCTGGAGATGCGTGTTCCGAAGTTTCGAGAGTCCTGAAGAAAATGAAACTTCTTATCATTGATGAAGTAAGCATGGTGTCAAATATAATGCTTGCTTTTGTGCATTTGAGAATGCAAGAAATTCTTAGAACAGACTATGATGTCTTATTTGGAGGAAAACACATTATTGTTTTTGGAGATCTACTGCAGTTGACTCCAGTGAAAGGACAACCTGTGTTCAAAATGCTCACGCATGAAGATACCAGGAAGTGCTTAGGAAGTATTGGAAACGTTAATATATGGTTAAACTTCAAATATGCAGAACTGCTTCAAAATATGCGGCAGGCAAAGGATGAAGATTATAAAAATATTTTACAAGATGTAAGAATCAGAAAACTAAGTCAGCAAGGGAAAGAAGCTTTACATGGACGATTAATTTCAAATTTGTACCCAAATGAAAACATTCTTCCAGAGAATATTTTTAAGAAAATTAACGAGAAGAAATGTGGCATATGTTTGATGCCAACTCTGAAAGAATGTTCCATATTCAACAACAAAATGTTACAGTTAGAAAATGAAGAGATAGTGAAACTGGAAGCTACAGATAAAATAGAGCATATGGGAGCAACAATTATTTTGTCTGAAAATTTGAAATCAAAATTGGATTCATTAGAGAAGACTATATCTAATACTGCTGGTTTTGAAAAGACTCTGAATGTGTGTTTAAATTGTCGTATCATTTTGAGAAGGAATTTAAATGTTGAAAGAGGTCTGGTAAATGGAGCAATGGGTCATGTTGTTGGTTTTGTGAATTACAAAAATAGAGATGCAATTGAAATTTTAAAAATTTAATTTGATGGCATTGATGAAATAGAACAAATTTGTCGTTGGTCAGCTAGATTTTTGCTCGTGAAAGACTTATATGTTCGGCAAAAACAGTTTCCTAGTTGTTTGGCATATGCGGTGACAATTCATAAGTCTCAAGGTTTAAGTGTAGATAGCGCTTTGGTGAACATTGGAAGTTCTGTGTTTAAAGAGGGTATGGCATATGGGGCATTATCACGAGTCAGAACTTTATCAGGATTGTACTTGATTGAGTGTGATGAAACAAAGATTTGTGCAGATCTACATTGTGTTAAAGAATACAATAGGTTAAGAAGAGAGTATGCTCCACATTTGCCTCAATATCCTCTGATTGAAAAATGTGTGGTAGGCCGAAAAAGAAGAAATGAGAGTAATTGCAGTGAGGTAGTAGCAAAAAGACAAAAAGTAGACGAAACTGTAATTGTAAGCAGAAGGAAAAAAGATTCTGTTGAAGATGTTGTTGGATTTCAGTTTGAAAACAGTTCTGGTGTCAACTGCTATGCTAATGTAGGGGTTAATGTTGTTTTTTTTCTTCAAAATATACAAGAACAGATTGTTGAAAATCGGGATCAAACATTCTGCTGTTTTTTGAATTCCGTGTTTGAGAAATGTACCAGTGATAGAGCAAAAATAGAAAGTGTTTCAGAAATTTGAAATCTTCTAGACATATCTACTGGTCAAAATCAATTTTCACAGAATATTCAGCAGGATTGCCAAGAATTTTTAATGTATATGTTTGATGTATTGGAAGATGAAGGTGTAAATATTAAAAATCTTTTTAGCCTTTCTTATCAGTGGCAGCATGACTGCGACAACTGTACTTTATCAAGTACTACTAGAATAGACACTGAAAGATGTATATATTTGACTTTACCAGACTGCAAATCAGTGCCTTTTAATAATCTAGTTAAAGCAGCGGATCACAATATGGTGTGTCCCCAATGTAAGTCTACAATGCTGTCCACATTATTTCTACAAAATTATGGTCAGTATGTCATTTTAATGTTCCAACGATGTAGACCTGATGGAACTAAATTGACAACTTCTATTAAAAATTTCGTGGCTTCACAGTTATCGATATCAGGAAGAACCTTTGCAACTGCAGCTATTATTTTTCATGATGGTCCTTCTACAACATCAGGGCATTACACATGCTATTTAAAAAGTTGTAAAGGTTCGACCCAATGTAACGACACTCATTTGACTTTCAAACAATGTTTGCCTTTTGGCTTTAAAAATTCATACCTAGTGTTTTTACAACCAAAATTTAGGTAAAGGTAATTGGCCTATGAAGACGGGAGCAGTTAATAAAGGTTATTTTGCTGTTTAAATATATATTCTGAGTAAAAGTGATCCAGGTAATATAAAAAATTGACTTGTCATATAGGTACTGTAAGTGGATCTCATACGAAGTGATATTAGTATTATACAAAATGATGAACATGAGTGAGTCAGAGATGCTTTTACAAATACTTAAATATTGTGAAAATGTTGTAGAGCCTTTCTTTCAGAACGTCGGAAAAAAGATCATTTCAGAGTTTCTTTGAATTAATTTGAAAATATACTCATACATCTGACACTATTTGGCCAAAAGGAAAGGTACAGGAATGAGTAAAGAGTCATGACTGAAACAAAGGAGTATATGAAAATAATGAAAATATTTCAGATGTTCTTGTAGCTTTTCTTGTAGAAAGTCGATGAAATGGATTTTTTACTGAACAGCAAAGTACTTTGCAACGAGAAAAGGACCTCCATGATATACTATTTGGCCTCAAGGAAAAGTAAGTCAATCGAAGATTAGTGTACATTTGTCATTTGTCAGTATCTAAGGTTTTTTTTTTAACACAATCTCTGACACTCACTTTCCTTTTTCCATCCTCTTTCAGCTCTTTTTACTCACTTATAATGTCTTTCTCTCATTCTCTGTAACCCCCGTTCCTTTACTCCACTTCTTTGACAACCCCTCATTCTCATTTCAACTGTGTGCATCCCCTCTCTCCCTTGCATAACTTTTCAGCTTTCAGTCTCTCTGCTTTACTTCCCTTTTCCGTATTTTCCTCCTTTGCTCTTTTAGTAATTCCTGTTTACTCACTCAGCAGTATTATTGCATTCTATCACTATAAATCACCCACTCTCCCTCGCTTATCTTTGTTTGCTCCTTACTTTTGACCTCTTCTCTCTATTTTTTGTTCACTACTTCTATGTCCTCAGTGCCTCACTCTCCTTGTGTTATGTTCAGTTGTGTTTATCTACCTTCTATCACTTCTTTTACAATAACTTCACTGCTCCTCTCTCATCGTTTTTCATCCCATTTCTTTTACTCTGGTTCCATTACTATCCCTCATTTCCTTTCTTTCAATGTCCTTCTCTTTACTTTCATCACCAAATTATTTTCTTTCAGTACCACTGTTTTAGTCGTCTTCTCCTCTCTTTCCTTTTTTTGCTCTCTTACTCATTTCCTTTTCTCACTCATTGTACTCCACCTCACTCAGTTTTTCTCTAGTGTGTCTGCCTACTAACTTCCTCAGTCCATTTCCCTCAATCGTTGTATATTATCCTCTCTCCCTTCATCCTTTCACTCTATGACTGTTCTTCACTTACTCTCAGTTATCTTCTATTCCTCATTCTTCTAAATGCATCCTTAATTAGACTGTTTTCTGTCTCAGTCATTATCTTTTTACTTACTTCTGTTTCCTGATTTAGTTTTGCTAACTCACATTGTTTTAGTATCTTTCTTACCTTCAGTTCATTTATCTGTTCTTCTCTCTCTCTTTGTCAGTGAATCTATATGCCTTAATCTTTGTAATTTGCTCTCCTTCTATTTCTTTTTCTCTCTTTTTGTCCTTCTACCTTATTTTATTTCCCTTTCTGTGTCCTTCACTCTTACTTTATTTCTAAATAGAGTGTTATGATTTTAACCTCTTCATTTGTATCTTTTAATTTAAAATACATATTTCATTAATTATAACTTATTTTTCTTCTCTCTTTCACAGATACAAACTGTAGTAAAAAAAAAATTAATTAAAGTTACATTTATTATATGGTAAGTATAACTAAAAAATGTAGTTTGTCATCACCCTTTGCTTTAAGCTCACTAACATTTTCTCAATCAACCTCACTCCTGTGTCTTTACTCTGCTTCCCTTACTTATTCTTATTCTACATGTTTACTCCCCTTTCCATATTTTCCCTCTCATATTCAACTTCTTTCAATCCCTATTCTTTACTTCACTTACCCTCTGTTCCCTTCCTTTGCTTCTTCACTCATTCTCTTTTTCTTAATTATTTACCTTACTCCTACACATACAGCTCATCCCCCTCCCAACACATACACAAACCTCTAACATACACCCCACACACACACACCACACACACACCTCATACACACAAAAAAATCCTCCCACACACACACCTCAAACACACACACACATTCCATACACACACATACATTGAACACATATACACCCCACACTCATACACTCCTCACACATATTTCACACACCCTCACCTCCACCCACACCGAAACACCCCACACAGCCACACCCACAGACACACCTTACACACCTACACCCACTGACTCCCTATAAGTCACACACAATGCATTACTTATCTTTCTTTGCTGTTTCACTCAAGCCCATTCAGGTACTGTTTCCTTTACTCTCTTTGTCCTTTCTCTTTCTCACTCCCCATGTCTTATCCTAATTCAATTTTTCCCCCTCTTTCACCCCTCTTTACTTATACTACCTGGTCTTTTCTCACTTTCCCTCATTGTTCTTCATTTATCCCGGTTCCGCCACTACCCTTCATTCCCCATTTTTTACTGTCCTTTCTTTTTCTTTTAACAGCCAGTCACATACTCCCACTATCTCTACTTTAGTGTTCTTCCTCTCTCTTCCTTTCTTTTGCTCCTTTAGTCATTTTACTTTTCTCACTTTCACCCTATTACACCTTCTCTGTTTTTTACTATGTAATAAACAATCCCTCTGTGTTCATCCTGTAGCTCTCTTTCTCTTAACATTACTCTCTTTGTGTTCTTCCCTCATGCTAACTCCTTCATTAAATTTTTTTTCTATTTTTTTGGGGGGCGTGTCCTGGTACGCGTACCCTTAGAAAAAAAAATTGACAGAGTGTCATTAAAAATATAGGTTTATTTTTATAAATGAAAGGTAGTTCTAAAAAGAACTGTTTTGTTTCTTCTTTTTGTTGTTTTATATTTTTTTAATGTTTTTTTGAACATTTTGTACTTTTTTTGGCTTTCCAAAACAGTTTTATATTGTTTTTGTATTTTTTATGGGGAGAAACAAAAAACAGGGAATTGTAAATGGCTCAACAGGAGCAAAAAACAAAAAACGGAAAAAATTACTGTTTTTTGGGGCATTTGTGATTGTCACCAGCAAGGACGACGAGCTTCATGCTCTTTTCACCATAGGCGATGAGCTTGCCACATGCAATACAGGTGATTCTAAAATCACCAAATCGTTCCTGGATACAAGGCATCACCTCTGATGTTTCTGGTCCCGATTGAGTGGGTTGCTTTCCTTTGGAGCTGGTCCTTGAACACTGGGGGAGGTGACTGGCCAGTTCCCTGATCTCTGCACGAGAATAGTTAGCAGGATGCTTCCGGGTCATATGCCGAATCATGGTATTATTACCAAATGAATATTTTTTATCTGGATTGCCCCTTGAGAGTTCTGCACCACAGATTCGACATGTTACCTTGGCCGCATTAACTTTTTTCTTGCCCTCTGGAAGTGAAAAAAACTCCCATACAATGTGTTCTTTTGGCTTGTATGGGGTATTTTGTTCAGGCAGCCATCTGCTCCCCTCCTCCTCTTCCTCTTCCTCCTCCTCCTCTTCTTCACCACCAATGTATTGTTGTGGTGGTCCTCTTGGTGGTTGTGGTGGTGTTGGTGGTGCAGATGCTCCAGCTGTTGCTGCTACAGTAGCCATTTCAAAGTACAAAAGAATTGTCTCTGTAGATGAAACAGGTCTTCCTCAGTCAAAGGACAAAGTCAGAGTAAGGAAGAAAGGTGTTTTTTTTTATCATTTGGGAAAAAAACTGTGCTGAACCAATCAGAAGTGTTATTTTCAGGTCACAAGACCAAGGCTTTACTCATTTGGAAACCAAAACTGTTCTGCACCAATAGAAAGTGTTATTTTCAGGTCACAAGACCCAGGCTGGTCACAAGACCCAGGCATTACTCATTTAGAAACCAAAACTGTTCTGCACCAATAGAAAGTGTTATTTTCAAGTCACATGACCCGACGCTCCGGGGCGCCCCCGCGGGTGCGTAGCGTAAGCGCGTCAGGACGTTTCGCGATCGTATGCGATCGCGTGCTTTCGGTTGCGATTACGCTGGGCGTCATATGACGCATCACGCGTGTACGCGATACGTCACGATGTTGTTTTCGTTCGCGGCAATAGCGCTCCCGGGACGCTCCCCGGTCCGCGCCCCGGGGCGCGCCGTAATATTGCGCTTACCCGTGCGTTCACCGGTACGCGCCCCGGGAGTGCCCCCGGGTTAAAAATAATTTTTTTTTTTTTTTTACATATTTATACAATATAAAATTCGTTTTAAAATTTTTCACTTTCTATACCTATAAAGATTTGCTATTAAAAAACCATTGAAATTCACTGAAAAAACCATAGGTTTCACACCAGTTATAGTTAGGAATTAGCATTTAAAAAACCTATTAAATTCACTGAAAAAACCATAGGTTTTACACCAGTTATAGTTAGCTGGAAATTTTACTCGCATAAAACCATTGAAATTCCCACGTTATAGTTAGTTGGACTCACTATAACTTGCGCGTGCAATGCACTGCTGATGACGTCACATATTACATCACTCATGACATGGTCAGTGACATCACTCATGACATCACTGATGACACCATCCTTGTGACAGAGTGACAGACCTCCTTTCACTGTAATGTAACCCTTGAAACAAATATTCAAAAATAGAAACTAAAATTTACAAAAAAATGGAGATATCCATACCAGTTACAACAACCAATTCAATAATTCCACCATCTATATACACATGCACTCATTCACCAACAGTTCAATATAGTCACTCATACATATACTGACTCATCATATGTAGTGATACACCTATACATCCTGTTACACACCGACAGTCATCCAAAAGTTACTCACACACATACTCACACATGCAAATTAACTATTCAACATCCATTTATTTGCATATACAGCTATACACACACTACCACTTTACTTCTAAGGAAACTTACACATACTTACTCTCTTAAACAATCACTTATAGAAACACATACTAATTTAAATAGGAACTCTTACAATCTCTTACTCTCAGATATACTCACTTATATACATCAATATTCACATACACTAGATTAAAACATATGTAGTTACTGATAAAGAAACTAGTGAGACACTCATTCACTCAGTAACACACACATATACACAGTCATCCACCCATACAGTCCTGCACATATGCTGTCTTCAAAACACATACAAAGAGAGAGTCAGTCATTCATGCATCTATGTGCTAAGTAATACCTCCACCAAACCATACAAACATTCATACTGATACTAAGAAAAACATCTAATAACCTATATGCATACACATGTACCTACTCACCAAACCATGCAGCCACTTATACACAAAGTGAAACACTACTACATATATTTAAATATTTAAACATTACTCTCTAATATATGTATTCACTAAGATACACTTAATAAACCAGTTAACCAATCAATTAAAAAAAAAACCATCCATATAAACACTTATTTAAACATGTATTCTTCCATCAACTTTTACATATACATATATAACACATATTTATTTTTCAGAAAGACACACATTCACTGGATGGTGTCATCAGTGATGTCATGAGTGATGTCACTGACCATGTCATGAGTGATGTAATATGTGACGTCATCAGCAGTGCATTGCACGCGCAAGTTATAGTGAGTCCAACTAACTATAACGTGGGAATTTCAATGGTTTTATGCGAGTAAAATTTCCAGCTAACTATAACTGGTGTAAAACCTATGTTTTTTTCAGTGAATTTAATAGGTTTTTTAAATGCTAATTCCTAACTATGACTGGTGTGAAACCTATGTTTTTTCAGTGAATATATATATATATATATATATATATATATATATATATTACCTACTGGCGGTCGCCAGTAGGTATATATAGTTAGGACTTTTTCTCTATGGGATTTTTGAAAATTCTATGTCTAATAACTTTGGCGTTTGTGGACGGAATTGGCTGAAATTTTCAGGAAAATGGCACATTTTGTTTCTGAGCAGCCCCTGAATTTGGGGGGGTTTCTTCAAGGGGGGGCCGAGAAAAAAGGGGGTCCCAAAACGCGTTTTTCCCATTCATTTTTCCATAGGGCGGTTGGTCTCACTTTTAGCTCGAACGGCTGAATGTATTTACATGAAACTTGGCAAAATTGTAGATATTGTTTGCCCGATGTGCCTTTGCTAGGTCTCAATATATGTGCTCCAGAGGATTTTGAGAAATGAACGTTCAAAAAAATATATATATCTGTAACAGCGCTCCCGTTAGCGCCCCGGTTCGCGTACCTGACGCGTAACGGAACTTCGCGAAGCGAAGCTGATTGGCTCTCCGGTGTCTGTCAACATTCTAAACAGTCCGGAGCGGCCGCCATCTTGTCTCTCGGTAGGATCGAGAGACAAGAGGAGGCCAAAACAAAGGGGGAAATGACCATAAGGGGGCATAGTAGATCCTCCCTGACCCCCTAGGTTTGATGTGGAGGCTTTAAAAGGGCCCCGCGGGGCAAGAAAAAAAAATGTTTTCGTTTTTTTTGCGTGGGGAGCGCCCGGTACGCGCACCGGGAAGCGGTCCGGGGAGAGTACTATGAGGAAAAAAGAATGATAGACTTTTCAAATATTGTATGTTTATTGATTGTTCGTTTTGTTGGTTTTTTTTTTTTTTTTTTTATTTAAGTAGCAATATGTAGGTACCAATGCAGAGTTAAAAAATTAATATACACCGTCTCCTTTGTAGATATCTTGCATGTTGTTTCAGAAGTTATTGTGGAATATGGAATTCATACCATAGTGTGTCAGGAAAGGAGAAACAATATGGAGGCAGGAGATGATAAAGAGATGTTAAATACACATTGGAGATAATACAGTTGGAGACAGGAAGTAACTATGAGCAAAATTACTATGTAACATAAAAAAGTTGCACAGTATACTATAAGTCTGAATTTACATTATAATCAATTTGGTACTAGTTTATGAATTACATATAAAAATGATTAAAGTCTCGAACAATTTTTGATTATTAAATATAAATTTATTTTTGTGATTGTTTTTCAAAATTTAATAGAACGTCTAACATTTGACTGTCCGAAATGTCGTCATTTTCAGTGAACATAACTTGCAACATTTGAGTGTCTGAAATGTCCTCATTTTGAAGGGGAAATCTACAGATTGTACACATTGTAGTAGTTCATGGTCCTGTGATTCATCCATGAATTCAATGTCATTTGGTTCAATGTTTTCTTGATTGGTCTCTTCAAGGACAATTTCAAATGACACTTTTTGTTCTCCTTCCATTTTGCCTGAAATTTGCATAAAAAAATATATATATCAGTAGAGATAGGGCACTGTTGGGATTAATTTAACAGTGAATTTATCTTTGGGCAGTGTATGGTATCAGACTGGTAGTAGAAATATAAAAAAGTGTATGTGATGAAACCTTAGTGAATTCATAATTATACAAGACAAGCCTAAATCCATCCATAACTATAACAGAGAAGTCTATCTAAATCTATAACTATTACAGAGGGATAGTATATAACTATCAGAAAACGTTTTCCATATTAACTTAAAGTGCACAATATACTTCAGTTTTCAAAATAACATCTTACCTTTTAAAAACAAGTTTAAGTTGTCAGTGAAAATGCTCTTGCAATGTACTTCAGGAAGTAGTAGTCAAAATGGCTGTGTTTCTCTCTCTTTCTTTATATATATTCAGGTACATAACCAATCAAATGTCAGGTAAAAAAAGTAGAAAATGAAAGTAACATTTTAATTGGTTGTCAATTCCAACACTTCAGATGTGTTTTGTGAAGTAGTTTACCTCAGGGTATTTAGAGAGGTCTACAGGCTAAATGGCTAAATGGAATTCCAATCAAATTTGTGAAAATGGTAGGGATTGGTATGTAGTATGAGCTAATCTATATTTGGTGAAAGTGTCTCCAGTGGTTTTTCTGTGAATTACTTTCTCACCTTTTTTAAGCGAGCGCTTCCCGGTGCGCGCCCCGGTACGCGAACAGGCAGCGTTACGGGAGTCCTCCATTTTGTGTTTCGGTAGAATTGAGATACAAAATGGAGGGCAAATAATGTTCAGAATGGGTAGAAGGGGGCACGGTAGACATATCCTGACCCCCTAGGTTTTCTGAGGGTGGCTGAGGAGGCCCATATGTGCGAAAAAAAAACATTTTTTTTTCAAATTTTTGCACGGTTAGCGTCCGGTGCGCGTACCGGGTAGCGCTCCGGAAATCGTAAATCGTGAAAATTAGTAAAAAAAAAGTTACATTTAAAATTTGTTTAGAGTGATCATAGTTAGGGTAGCTCTGAGAAGAGCTTTTGGGTATGTGGTAGATTTAGGTACTTATAAGTAGGTACCAATACATAGTCTTAAATTCAGGATGAAAACTCTGTTCTCCTCATCTGAGAAGTGAACTCCATCTCCTCTGTAGATATCTTGCATGTAGTAACGCAAGTTATTGTTGTAGATGGAGCCCATTCCATGGTCTCTCATGTAAGCTGAAACAGACTTATTTACATGCTTCCTCGATTTCTCAATTTGTGGACAAAATTGGTTGGACCACCTCCATTTCTGTCTTTGGCATATATTTGAATTTACCAAGGCAGTTTGAGGAAAAAGTGCCATCAATTGCTCAAAGGTGTCCTTTAAAAGCATTTCCAGACCTACCCCAGTCAAAGTACCCAAGTCATTTCCTCCTCAGTGCACAATTAACAGGTCAGGGTTTGGCAAATGCAAAAAGGTTTTCACCAATGGTATCAATTGGTGACATCTTAATCCTCTGTGACCAATCCAGTTGATTTCCACATTTTGTAAATTGAGGTTGTGTAAATTTCTGTTATCAGCATACCTTTGAGCCCAGTGGATGTAACTATGTCCAACAATCCAGACAGAAAACATGGTGAGAGGAGGTTCTGCTGCAGTCAGATGAAGTGTGGGAATGAAATGGCAGTTGAAATAGTAGGAGTATGTAATGAAAAAAACTGTGGAGTTTCTGTGCTAATGATTCAGTAGCAGTGATTGGTGGATTTTGATTGCTGAAAACAGAAAGTTAGGGTGCATGGATGAGTTCTTTGAAAGATGTAATTTGAATGGTCAAGAAAAAATCATTTTATGAAAGATTGCACTGGATACGCAGGTGTACTGAGAGTTCAGAGTTCAATTGAAACATTGTTGTGTGAACTTGTAAACATGACAGGTCTTTCAGGAGGTGGTTGCTATGGAAAAAAGACAGAAAGGGCAGAGGGGGGAAGGGTGTTGATTTGAAAAAAGTGAGGGAAGAGTTTTGATTGGGTGACATGAGAGATATGTGTTATGAATTACAGCATTTCTGTGCCATTGTTGGTTGCAGCCTCTGGAGTGCATACCCTTTGCTCTGCTAAAGAAAAATTGGTGTGTGTCTGAGACTGTTTTGAAACTCAAAAAGTATTTGCTAAGGTGAGAAAAGATTCATTTAATTTAGATAGAGAATAGTATGCTTTAGGGATAAATTTATGAAGAAAGTTGTGTATTTAAAATGTTGCTTTGTGTCAAGTGTTTTACAAATAGATTTAGTTTCTTTGAGTTTCATAGCCATGTTAAAAGTGACGCAAAAGTGGTGAAAGGGCCTTATAAATACGCTTTCATGTGTGTTAGGGCATTTTAAGTCACTTCCCCATGAATGTGGGTAAATAAGTGATTTACTTGATGTGTTTAAAAACGTTTTTTGAAATCAATTAGGTTTCTTGATATGTACTGCTAGAGTTTCATAGGCTGCTTGAGGCATATTTACAAGGCCTTTGAGTCACTTTGATGTTATTTTCCCCATTTTAATTTAAGACATTTCCCCGTGGTGCAAAGTCCTTGTAAATACGCCGCCATGTGTGCTTGGCAAATTTAGACTTTGTTTCTTTGAGTTACATAGCCATGTTAAAAGTGACGCAAAAATGGTGCAAGGGCCTTAAAAATACGCTTTCATGTGTGTTAGGACATTTTAAGTCACTTCCTCATGAATGTGGGAAAATAATTGGTTCATTTGATGTGTTTAAAAACGTTTTTTGAAGTCAATTAGGTTTCTTGATATGTACTGCTAGAGTTTCATAGGCTGCTTGGGGCATATTTACAAGGCTTTTGAGTCACTTTGATGTTATTTTCCCCATTTTAATTTAAGTCATTTTCCCATGGTCCAAGGGCCTTGTAAATACGCCCCCATGTGTCATTGGCAAATTTAGATTTTGTTTCTTTGAGTTACATAGCCATGTTAAAAGTGACGCAAAAATGGTGCAAGTCCCTTAAAAATACGCTTTCATGTGTGTTAGGGCATTTTAAGTCACTTCCCCATGAATGTGGGTGAATAATTAGTTTACTTGATGTGTTTAAAAACGTTTCTTGAAGTCAATTAGGTTTCTTGAAATGTACTGATAGAGTTTCATAGGCTGCTTGGGGCATATTTACAAGGCCTTTGAGTCACTTTGACGTTATTTTCCCCATTTTAATTTAAGTCATTTCCCCGTGGTGCAAGGTCCTTGTAAATACGCCCCCATGTGTGCTTGGCAAATTTAAGTACTGACAGGGTGTGCTTCTACATAGGAGCTGTGTTGTGTTTTCAAATTATGACCAGAAAATCGTTTTTAAAAAAAAAAGAAATGCTTTATTGTGAGTAATGTACATTGCTCTGTTGCATACAGTCCTCATCTTCTGCGTACTCTTGGATATGCTAGACTACATCTGCACAATGAGATACCTAACCTGAGGAAACACAGGTGATGTGATTGTGAATTGAGCATAAATATTTGCACGTTTTTCAATTACATCACCTGTGTTTTCTAACATTACGAATCACATTGTGCAGATGAGGTTTAGGTCTGTCCAGGGAGACAGAGGAGGTCTGGCCTTTGTTCAAGAGTGCAGTGGACATGACTCACTTCATTGGTAGGCCTGCACATGTATTATCTCCTCTGTACTCTTCAACAAGCCTAAATTTCATCTGCAACCCTGAGTAGGCCTCACCTCAAACAAACCTCTGGATAGGCCACACCTTATCGTCATCCTGAATCAATCATTTAAAATGTTGGGGGCAAATTTTTGATGGCCGTGCGCCTCTTTTGCGCCGCTGTTGTGTCACTTTTGTGGCGCAGCAGTGGTGCAAAAGATGCACCATGTTGCAAGATAGGCCTCACTTAATCTGCAACAAGATACCGTCACTTTAAACTGTATACATTTAGGACTGTGTAGGGGGCATGGAGAAGCTGAATCTTCTGTAAGTGTCAAAATTGTTGCATACAGTGCTCACCTTCTGCGTACTCTTTGATATGCTAGACTACATCTGCACAATGAGATACCTAAGCAAAGGAAACACAAGTGATGTGATTGTGAAATGAGCAAAAAAAATTGCACGTTTTTCAATTACATCATCCTTTGTTTCCTAACATTACGAATCACATTGTGGAGGTCAGGTTTAGGCCTGTCCAGGGAGACAGAGGAGGTGTGGCCTTTGTTAAAGAGTGCAGTGGACATGGCTCACTTCATTGGTAGGCATGCACATGTATTATCTCCTCTGTACTCTTCAACAAGCAAAATGTCATCTGTAACCCTGAGTAGGCCTCACGTCAAACAAACCCCTGGATAGGCCACACCTTATCGGCATCCTGAACCAATCATTTAAAATGTTAGGGGCAGATTTATGATGGCCGTGTGCCTCTTTTGCGCCGCTGTTGCGTCATTTTTGTGACGCAGCGGCGGCGCAAAAGATGCGCTATGTTGAGACATATTTACAACTTGATGCATCTAGGCAGATGTGTCACGGTGTAAAGTCCTGTGCCACATGAAACCTGCGTCAGGTTTCATGTGGGCGTTTTGTTGCAGGGTGGGCATTCATTTTCATGAAAGCCCTGTAAAACTAACACGGTGAAATTTAGAAGATTTCACTGAGTCAGCTTTATGGCATTGCTGAATCAAATCCTTACGCCTGTTTGAAACAGGCATAAGGAGTGATGCACCATGCAATGTGTGGCTTGCCCCTGTGCATTGTAGTAGACATGTCGCACTTACGACGTGATTCCTGCAATGCGCCGCTTTTGCGGCACAGATGCGTGACGCATCTGTGCTATTTTTGCTCAATGGTGCTCCACATTGTAAATGCGGCACATCATGGGTGGCAGAGCAGCAGCGCACATTAACTGTTGCATCCCTGGGGATGCGCCAGTTAACATAAATCTGCCCCTTTACATTTAAGTATGAGCAGGGGACACAGAGTTGGAGAGGCTTATCCAAGGTTAAGAAGAGATGAGTCCTGTTCACTGAAAACTTGGACATAGGCCTCACTTCCTCAGCATCGCTGGACATGGTTAAATAATATCTGCAAAATGTTACTCTTGTTAAACAATTTTACTATTATAGTCTCTGAGATGTGTCTCTTACTCTGCAACATCTCATTGTTGTTCTCTTTTTTTAAAGATAACGACAACATCAAGCATGAGTGATAATGAGCAAACTGTTGATCTCGATATTATCATTGAACTTGTCATTGAAACATCAGTGGAAGTAGTTTCCTTGGATGATTTAAATCCTGAGGATGATGAAGAACATGATGAGGATGCCGATTTGTCAGAATTGTATGATATAGGGTGGGAAGCTGACCTGCTCGAGCCTATGGAACTATAAAGAGTTATTTTTAAAAGTTACTGGAAATGAAAAGTAACCATGTTAACCGTTTCATTTAAAATTAAACACAACTTCAAAAACAGCTTGTGTGAAGTGTCTTTAATAAAATAGTGAAATATGCTAATAAAATTAGTTCAGATTCACATATAAAAGAGCACAGGTCAAATGTAGAAGCATTCCATTTCTTTGCTACTATTTGTGAGTTTTAAATTTGCCAATGCACTAAAAATTATTGTATGTAGAATTGACAAGTAGTGTGTTAATTTTTTGACGACTGTTATTGATTTACTGTTTGGTAATAGTGGTTAATAAAATTTTTTATTATATTTTACCACAGATTCAACTGCAGATCATTTCAAAATCACATAATGCCTTCGAAGCAAAGAAGGAGAAAGGCTACAAAACGTCAAACACAGCAGCTTACTACATGCTTGCAGCAGTTCTCTACAATAAAAACTTGTCAAGTCACCAAAAAAGGTCCGGGTAAGAGAATGAAATCTTTCCTAAGAAACATTTCCAGAAAAAAAAGTATCACTACAGAACATATTTTAGTCCAGAAAAAGAGAGCCAATTTAAACGGAAAGGAAAGGCCACTCAAAAATGTTACTGCTAGAGCAGGAGATAACTCTGTGGATGGTAGTAGAAGGAAAAATCAGTTTAGGGACATTCGTAGACGAATGTTCCGCAACAGGATAATTGGCAATTTGTTAAAAAATGTTAAGAAACGTCAACAGAAAGTGGCTTTTTATAAGAGAAAGAGAAACATTGAGAAAATTATTGATCAGGCATTCGAAATTAAGCGAAAGTTATTTATTTTGATAATCAATAGAATTAGGAAACTAAACAAGGTAATTTATGATTTCAAAACAAATAGTAGATGGAAGAGAACAGTTAATCGTAGTAATTTTTGTGAAGTTTTTTCAGGAGAATGGATGCATAGTTCAAGTTGTGAGGCATTTTTTAATGAGGAGAGTTATTCCCAGGATAATGATTTGGTGCATGCAGTTGACACCAGTGGTCGAGCATATGAGGTGAAAGATGGCTGTCCGGTTGAAAAAGAAAAACTTGTGTCAACAGAGGCAGAAGAGGTGTTAGGTAATGAGGTTTTAGGAAGACGTCCTAAGGGACCAGTGTACACCTGGAAGTGTAGTAGTATTTGCAGTGTGCGACAGGATTCCATCAATTTGCTTTGTGATTTTGTACGGACATTTAATAAGAAAAGTTTAAAACAGAAAATGAAGTTGTTGCAAGAATTAGATCCTTGCAGAGTGAGAGAAGTGACAGGTTTGCATGGTCATTCACTGGCTTGTCTATCCAGGGGAGTATGCCAGAGTGTTTTTCATCATTTCAGGATGCTAGCAGTGCATCATAATGAAGTGAGGAAATTAGTTAGAATGTTGTATTATGCTAAGAGTCCAGCAATTATGCTTAAACAATTATGCACTGCTCTTTTGCATGGTTCTGAAGTAGATGTGAAGAATATTTGTGAAGAAATTGAGTTTTGTTACTTTGCAAGTAAAGAGAAGAATGTTGAAATTGACCCAGAAGAAGAAGGTAATGTGGAAGAGAGTGTACAGGTTTCCAGTACAGATAATTTTCAGAAGGAAATTGCCACGTTTCAGGTGAAATCAAGTGAGAGGCCTAATTTCACTTGTGTGTGTTGTCGACGCACTTATTATAAGAATCCGACTAAGTTAGTAGATTTATATGCAAAATGTGAAAGGGAAAATAATAGTGAATGGAAGGATTTCGCAACATACTTGATGGTAGAAAATTGTTTTGATTTGGGATCGGATCACCGTGTGTGTACTTATTGTTGTAACAAATTAAATCAAAACCAGATGCCTGCTAGAGCGGTTCATAATAATCTGGAATTGGTTGACATTCCTTCTGAATTGAAGGATTTAAATACTTATGAATCTATTTTGATTCAAAGTGTCCATCCCTTTCAGGCTATTGTACGAATGGAGCCAAAGACAGGGAAATTGCCTCCATCAGATTTACAGAGAGGATTAAAGGGAAGAGTTGTTTATTTGCCTCTAGATTTGAAGAAAAACATTAATACAATTGGAGTAGAGAAAGTGGAAGAGGAACCTCTGGTTATCTTAGTTAATGGGGTTCCGACAAAGAGTAAGAAAATCTGGCAAGATTTAGTGGATGTTAGGAAAGTCAAAAAGGCAACATTGTATTTGAAGAAAAACAATAAGTACTACAAGAATGTATATGTTGCAGAAGAGGAAGTAAGTGAAGAAGAGGACAGCGATTTGTGTGCTGGACAAATTGAGAAAGTAGAAGCCTCTAAAAATGAAGAAATATATGAACATTATAGTGTTCATCCTTTGCATTCCAAGGAAGTCATGGGGAATGCTATTGAGTTGTTTCAAATGAAACAAGCCAAAGAGAGTCCCATTAGTGTTTGGGAGGAAAGTTTGGAAGCTCGGTGTTTCCCACAACTATTTCCAACAGGTCAAGGAGGAAGATATGATGAGCGACCTGATCAAATTCCTGCTTCTGAATACCGGACTTTACGATTGTATGCAGAAGATCCTAGGTTTCATCAATGCATTCCCTATTTGTTTCATCTACTGTTTGAAAGCGATCTGTCTGGACTATCATATGCAGTGAACCACATCTTGAAAAGTGGTATACAGATGCAAAATATCTCAGCAAGGGACTTTATGGATAAAGTCGATGTGCAAGACAGTATTTTGGATTCTCACCTGATTAATCTCATGGCATGCCAGCGTGGTACTAATGAGTACTGGTACCGTCGACATGGAGATTTAAAATGTATGCTGAGGAACTTAGGAACTCCCACATGGTTCCTCACTCTCAGCTGTGCCGAGTATGGCTGAGAAGACTTACTTGAATTTCTACGAGAGGCAAATGGAAACATTGAAAATATCGAATTCAAGACACCCGGAGAACTGTGCTCTTTGGATCCAGTGAATGTATGCAGGTACTTCAATCATAGATTTGAAGCTATGATGTCTTTCATCATGAACAAGAAAAATCCACCTCTTGGAGAGGTGTTGGATTTCTTCTGGAGAAAGAAGTACCAAGCAAGAGGTGCTCCTCATATACATATGCTGATATGGATCAAAGATGCACCCAAATTTGGAACAGATCCGGATGACTTAGTGATGAGTTTCATAGAACAGTATTCTACATGTGCTGTTCCAAAGACAAAGGAAGACAAAAGCCTAAGAGAACAAGTTTTACGCTTCCAAAGCCATCGTTGTGGAAAGTACTGTCGTCGTAAATTCAGAAACAAGGACAAGTTCTACACAAAATGTCGTTTCAGCTTTCCACGACCGGTGATTTCTAAAGGAAGAGTGAACAGTTTGATGTCTTCGCTGCGACATAATGTGACGAGGAAATCACCCAAAAATACATACAATTTGAAAAGAAACGAAGAGTCCAAGTACATCAACGACTACAACCCAGTGATTTTGTCCATGTGGAATGCTAACATGGATATACAGTTTGTGGCTGATAACTGTATGGCTGTGGCTCGGTATGTGACATCTTACATCACATAAAAAGAAAAGACAGAATTGAAGGATATGTGGGAGGACATTTCCCATGAAAAGAGCCTCAGTAAGAAGTTGTACAGTTTCAGTCTGAAGATGTTGTCGCATCGAGAAATCGGAGCTTACGAATGTTCTGACCGGTTATCTTCAGCAAGTCTCTATGCCAAATCTAGGAGTATCATTTGGGCGAGTCTTGGTCTTGCTGCAACGCATAATCGAGTTCTGAAACCTGTACGGGAAATTGAGTATTTGGCGGAAAAGGAGCCAAACAGTACAGATATTTTGAAGACCAACATGTTGGATACATATTATCCAAATAAAAGCAGTCACCTCGACAATGTTTGTCTGTATGAGGTTCTACAAAATTACATATTCAAGAGGAACATCAAAGAAGATATTGATAAAGGAGTGTATGCTGTAATTGGAAGTGAGGGATGTCTGGTCAAGCAAAGAAAATGCCAATTGGTAAATCATCGAAAATTGAGTGGCGAATCTCCTGAAAGAAAAGAGTTTTTCTATTTAGCTCTCTTGCAACTTTTCAAGCCTTGGCGTGCAGAAGAGGAACTGCATGGATATTTCCTCTGTTACGAAGACTCTTTCAATGCAGCCAAGTAGACTATAGAATGTCCTGTTTTTCCAAAATATCTAGAAATGTTGAATGTGGAAATCGAGCAGGAAGCAACAATTGCAGCCGAGATTGCTAGAGACAGTTCTCAGGACAGTCAGAGTTCTGTTTCATTCAGTCAGGATCCACTAGGAGGACCAGTTATCGAAAATGAAGCTGCCACTGCCATGATTGAAGTGGAAAGAGCCATGGCACATGCTCAGGAGGATGCGGTTAACTTAGAAGATTTGAAAAGACAACTCAACGTTGAGCAGAGGAAAATATATGACGAAGTTACCAACCAAATTGATCATGGATTAAGTCATGAGAAGAAAGAGTGCTCATGTATGTCGTTGAAGCCTGTCCGACTGTACGTGAGTGTTCCTCATTAAAGCAATTTCATGTTATTTGCAGAAAAGGACTGAGTCATCGCTGTCTTGTGTTGTCACCGCTCCAACTGGACTGGCAGCACATAACATTAAAGGTATTACTTTGCATCGTCTAATGATGCTGCCAGTGGAGCATGATAACAAATTACAATACCACAAGTTATCTGGAGATGCTTGTTGTGAAGTTTCAAGAGTCTTGAGGAAAATGAAACTTCTTATCATTGACGAAGTAAGCATGGTTTCCAATGTCATGCTTGCCTTTGTGCATTTGAGAATGCAGGAAGTTCTTAAAACAGAGTATGATGTGTTATTTGGTGGCAAACACATCATTGTTTTTGGTGATCTTCTGCAGCTGACACCAGTGAAAGGACAACCAGTGTTTAAACTACTTACACATGAAGATACCAGGAAGTGCCTAGGGAGCATTGGCAACGTTAATATATGGTTAAACTTTAATTATGCTGAACTGCGTGAAAATATGCGTCAAGCGAAGGATGAAGATTATAAGAATATTCTACAAGATGTTAGAGTCGGAAAAGTGACCGAGCATGGGAAAGAAGCTTTACATGCACGATTACTGTCAAATTTGTATCCAGAAGAAGACGTTCTGCCAGAGAATATTTTTCGGAAAATTACTGAGAAGAAATCTGGAATATGTTTGATGCCAACTCTTGCAGAATGTGCCATCTTCAATAACAAAATGTTGAATTTAGAAAACCAAGAGATTGTGAAACTGGAAGCTATTGACAGAATAGAGCATATGGGAGCAACAATTATTTTGTCTGAGAATTTGAAATCAAAATTGGATTCATTAGAGAAGAGTATATCTAAAACTGTTGGTTTTGAAAAGACTCTGAATGTGTGCTTAAATTGCCGTATCATTTTGAGAAGGAATTTAGATGTTGAAAGAGGTCTGGTAAATGGATCAATGGGTAATGTTGTTGATTTTGAGAAATACAGAAATAGAGATAGAATTGAAGTTTTTAAAAATTAAATTTGATGGCATTGAGGAAGTACAGTTAATTGGTCGTTGCTCTGCTAGATTTTTGCTTGTGAAAGACTTATATGTTCGCCGTAAGCAGTTTCCTGTTTGCTTGGCATATGCGGTGACAATCCATAAATCGCAAGGTTTAAGTGTAGACAGTGCATTGGTGAATATTGGCAGTTCTGTGTTCAAGGAGGGAATGGCATATGTGGCATTGTCACGAGTCAGAACTTTATCGGGATTATACTTGATTGACTGTGATGTCACAAACATTTGTGCGGATCTAGATTGTGTTAAGGAATACAATAGGTTAAGAAGAGAGTATGCGCCACATTTGCCTCAATATCCTTTGTTTGAGAAACGTGTGGTAAGCCGGAAACGAAGAAATGTGACCAATAGTAGGGAGGTTGTAGCAAAAAGACGAAAAGTCGATGAACCCGAAATTATAAGCAGAAAGAAAATGGATTCTGTTGAAGATGTTGTTGGTTTTCAATTTGAAAATAGTTCTGGTGTCAACTGCTATGCTAATGTAGTGGTTAATGTTGTCTTTTCTCTAGAAACTTTAAAACAACAGATTGTGATCAATTCGGATCAAAGTTTTTGCTGTTTACTGAACTCTGTGTTAGAGAAATGTAGCACTGATAGAACAAAAATAGAAAGTGTGTCTGAAATTCGAAATCTGTTAGACAAATGTTCAGGTGAAACGCAATTCTCTCAAAATATTCAGCAAGATTGTCAGGAGTTTTTAATGTATATTCTTGATGTATTGCAAGATGAAGGTGTAGATGTAGATCATCTGTTTGGCCTTTCTTATCAATGGCAGCATGACTGTGAGAACTGTAGGGTATCAAGTACTACTAGTGTAGACTCAGAAAGATTTATATATTTAACTTTGCCAGACAGTAAATCAGTGTCCTTTAGTAAGCTAGTAAACGCAGCCGATCACAACATGGAGTGTAGCCAATGTAAGTCTGCAATGTTGTCCACATTATTTATACGAACATATGGCCAGTATGTCATTTTAATGTTCCAACGATGTAGGCCTGATGGAACAAAATTGACAACTTTAATTAAAAATGTTGTGGCTTCGCAGTTGTCAATATCAGGAAGGATTTTTGTAACTACATCAATTATATATCATGAAGGTCCTTCAACAACATCAGGACATTACACAGCCTATTTGAAGTCTAGAAACGGCTGGTCATTCTGCAATCATTCTGTTTTAAGTTTAAAAAAAAAAATGCCTTTTGACCTTAAAAATTCTTATCTGGTGTTTTTACAACCAAAATTTTAGGGAAAGAATCTCGGGATTTGCTCTGAGGATTTTCAAGAGGTTGCAATGGCTCCTACACTATTTGGCCTTGAGGATAAGTGTAGTACAGAGTAAAAAGTTATTTTTGAGTTTTAAGTAGTTCCTGAAAAAAAAGAAGGTTTTCTTACAGAAAGTGGTGGGCACGGATTAGTTAAAGGACAACAGAGTATTTCCCAAAGCAAACGGTGTTCTTACCATAACACTTGACGTCATGGAAAAATAACTGCACTTTGAATGAGTTCAGAAAAACTGTTTCTTTTAATAAGCTAATTCAAGCAGCCAATCAAAACACGGAGTAGAGGTAATGTACGTCTGCAATGCTGTACACATTATTTGTACAAACTTTTGGTTATAATGTCATTTTAAAATTCCAACTATATAAACCTGATGAAAGTAAGTTTTCAACTTTAATTACAAATGTTGTGGCTACACAGTCGTTGATTTTAGGAAGAGCATTTGTAACTGCAGCTATTATATGACATAATGGACCTTTGACAACATCCGCTTATTACACAGCTTATTTAAAATGTAAAAAAAGCTGATGCTTCGGAAATGATTCACATTTGACTATGAAACAATGTTGCCTTTTGACTTAAAAATATTCTTACTTTCTGTTTTCAGAAGAGAGAATTTTGGGTAGGTAACTGGCCTATAATGATTCTAGGAGTTGATATAATTTTATGTACTGTTTTAAATTGTTTTGTGATTAAAACTAATGTAGAGAATTAAATAATTGTAGTAGTCATAGAGGTAGTGTAAGTGTGCCTCATAGTAAGCAGTATCAGTGTCATAGTAAATGTGGAACATGAGTGAGCAAGAAGGGTGAGATATTACTAGTACATGATTGTGAAAGTGATCTTCAACGTTTTCTTTCTGAAAGTTGCGGAAAAAGAAAATGACGGGATTTGCTTAGAAGAATTCCAAGAGTTATAAATGGCTCTTACACGATTTGGCCTTGAGGAGAAGTGTGGTAGAGAGCGAGAAGTCATTTATTGTATGTAACATATTTGTCAAAACGATGGAGCTTTTCTTTCAGAAAGTGGCAGGCTGAAAATAATAACAGCACAACAGAGTATAAGCTGTTCATAGGACATCCTTCGACGTCATGGAAAGTAAGTTACTTTTAAGGAGTTCCGATTTCTGATTGGTTATGTTATATGTTTTTTTTTAAACACAATCATTTTGATTGTGTTTTTTTTTTCCGCTGTTATATGATGAATACCTTCAACTCACTGTTTTTAGTGAAATTTGATAAATTCTGAGAACAGCAAAAATAAACCATTTAACATGTATAATTAATTCTGTACTTTGTATAGTGAATTTTTATTTGTACTCGTCTTATCTCATGCTCACTCATCTTTTACTACCTTCTATCAATCCTCCTTACATACTCACATTGCCTTTTGTTTTATTCTCTTTCACCCTTGCTATCTAATTCCACTTATCTTTCAACCTTTGTTTCCCTAATCCAACTCTGCTTTTTTCTTTTCTCCCTTGCACCATTTTTCAGCTTTTAGACCTTGTGCTTCGCTTGTCTTTTCCATCTTTCCTCCCTTTGTTTTCTAAATTAAATATTTTTGGGTTCTCCTTTTTTGGTGCAATCAGTTAGTATAACTCACCCTCACTCATTTATCTTTCTTTGTTGCCTCACTCAGTCTGTATCTGACACTCTTTCCTTCACTTCCTCTGTCTCCTCTCTCCCTCACTCTCTTTTCCTTATTCACCCTTTCCTTATATAGTTTACCTTACTCACTTTCTTTTAGTAGCTTACACAACTTCAATTTAGTTTTCTCTTTTATCCTTCTTTTCTGTCACTGAAAGTATCTTCCTTTTTTTCTCTTAGTAATTTACTCTATTACAATTTCTTTTTGTCTCTGACTGTCTATCACCATTTCTTTCTCTTTTTTTCTGCATGTTTATCTCTAACTTTATTTCTTTGTAAAATTGGATGATTTTCAATCTTTTCCCTTGTCTTTTCTAATTTTTAAATACATGTTTTAATATTTTTCAAATTTTTGTTCTTTCTTTCACAGATTGAAAATATAAAAATAACAAGTGACTAAGTTAACGACAATTATAAGGTAAGTGTTTTGTACTCTTTTCGTTACATTTCTATCACATTTAACTTCTATTAGTTCCACTGCTTCATTTCTTTAACCCTCAGTTTCCTGCCTTTGCTACTTCCCTCATTCCTTTCTCTATTACTTACTTACTCTACTCCTTCCACTCCTTTTCTCAGTCCCTCTGTTCTCATAGTTCCTCACTCCTGTTCACTCACTCCGTCTCTATTACTCTTACTGTCTCTGACTGATCACTCTTTCACTACTTGTTCATTATGCTTTCTCCCTGTAGTTCAAGCACACTATGTTATTTACATTTCTTTGCTGTTTCAATTATTCCTTTTCTCTCACTTCTGCTTTTCTGCTTTCTGTTTTTTCTCTCTGTTATTCCACATGTTTTAACCTTAGTCACTGTCATACATCTTGTTTTATTCCTATTTACTTTCACTCACTCTTTTCTTAACACTTTCCCTCAGGGTTGTTCTTTTAGTCCGGTTCTATCCCTACCTCTCATTCCACATCCTTTACTGTTTTTCTTCTTAATTTGAACATTCACTCATATTCTCCAAGAAACTCTTGTTTATTATTCTTCTACTCTCCTTTTTTTCTTTCACTTCCTTATCTATTTTGTGTTTCTCAATTATACCCTCTTACATCTTTTCTTTGGTAAATAGATGTACTAAACAGTATCTCTGTGTTACTCCCTCTAGCTGTCTGTCTTTTAACATTACTCTCTGTTTCCTTCCCTTATACTCACTCTTCCTTTTTTTTTAAAAAAAAATTTATTTCGCTTCCGGTTCGCGTACCGGCGCGCGAAACGGGAAGCGAATCAAAAGAAATAGAGGTTGCCAGAGTGCTAAACATTCTAGCATTTTTTTATAAAGGGGAGGTAGTTCTGAAAATAACTTTTTTTTAAATTATTTTTGTTGTTTTATATTTTTTTTATTATTTTTCTGAACATTTCTTTACTTTTTTTGTATTTTTTGAACGGTTTTATATATTTTTTGTTTTTTTGGGGGGGGGGGAAACGAAAATGATTCATTATAAAGGGCTCAACAGGAGCAACAAAAAAAAAAGATAATTTATTTTCTGGGGCGTTTTGGACAATTATGATTGTCAATAGCAACATTGATAAAATTTATGCTACTTTCTCTGTAGCAAATCAATTGGCCGCAATAAACGCACACTTGTTTCACATTCCCAAACTTCAGCTGGATATTTGAGACCGTCTCCCTCGCCTCTGGTCCTGTCACTGCCTCTTCATTTGATGTTCTGGCCACAGGAGGGGGGTTATCCTGCAGGTGACGTACCTGCGCAGCACTATAATTAATAGGGTGCCACCTCTCCATGTGGCGATGCATGGTGAAATTGCCATAACTATATTTCTTATCAGTCCCTCTGGACAAATCTTTTTTGCAGATAAGACAAGTAACATAGCGGGCATTTACTTTCTTTTGGCCCCGGGGAAATGAATAAAATGGCCAGATGTAATCCTCTTTTACATGGAACCTCCTTGGTTCTTCAGGCAAAAAGTGCCTCTCCACTTGATCCTCTTCCTCTTCTTCCTCTTCTTCCTCCTCTTGCTGAAGGATAACCTGAGGAGGTGGTCCTCTCTTCCTAGGAGGTGGTGGTGGGGGTGGGGGTGCACCAGCTGCAGCTACTACTGAAGCCATTTGTTAGTAAGCAAAATAGGTCTTCCTCTCACAAAGTTGAAAGTCAGAGTGAGAAAAAAGGTGTAGGCTTTCATCATTTTGGAAAAAAAATAGTTCTAAACCAATGAAAAGTGTTATTTTTAGGTCACATGACCTAGCCTTACATCATTAGGAAACCAAAAGTGAAATGAACCAATGAAAAGTTTTGATAACAAGTTACATGACCTGTTACGCTTACGTTACGCGCTGCGCGCCGCGCCCCGGATCGCTTCCGGGGCGCTGCGCTTCGCGCCTCTGTTCGCGCTCCGGAGCACTTCCGGGTGCGCTAACGCGGCGCGTCATAAGACGCATTACGCGAGAACGCCATACGTCGCGATTACGCGATGCATCACGATGTTGTTTTCTAACGCGGCAGTTGCGCAAACGGAACGTTTACCGGTTCGCGGCACCAAATTGAGCTAACGGGAAGCTACCCGGTTCGCGGACCGGGAGCGAAACAAAAAAAAATACATAATTTTTTTTTATTAAAAACATATAAAATATATTTTTCGAATTAAAGAAGAATACATTTTAAAGCTTTTGATATTTGCTATTAAAAAACCATTGAAATTCACTGAAAAAACCATAGGTTATAGACCATATATAGTTAGGAATTAGCATTTACAAAACCTTATTTTACTCACACAAAACCATTGAAATACGCATATATAGTTAGTTGTACTAACTATATGTCGCGCACCCGCAATCCACTGCTGATCATGTCACATATTACATCATTCATGACATGGTCAGTGACATCACTGATGGCATCACTGATGACATCTCAAATGACATCACTGATGACATCACTGATGACATCTCAAATGACATCACTGATGACATCACTGATGACATTACTGAGCACATCACTGATGACATTATTCATGTGATAATACGATGAACCTCTTCAGACTCTAATATAACCTTAGATACACTCAGCGTAAACAGACACTCACAGACTGTCACTCATCCATGGAGTTACTCACACACCTACTCAGTCATGCAAAGAATCAATCACACCTCCATTTTCTCAACTACACAGTTATACACACCTTACTTATTCAAACATATACTAACACATATTTCCTCTCTTATACAATCCCTGCTACAAGTTCACAATGATCCATACAGCCCCTCACACATTCACTAGCTCTTATGCACAGTTATTTATATATGTCAACTTTCACATGTACTGTGTTTTACATATGTACTTACTTTGACATGTAGCACTGAGATATCCATTCACTCACCAATACACTCATGCACACAGTCAACCGCCCATACAGCTGTTTCCACATGCACTTTTGAACCCATACATCTAGTGAATCAACTGCTCACTCATCTATGCACAGAGTCATATACCTCCCAGCCACCCACACACACACTCAGTCTCCCATACAAATACTTGGGCAACCAATCAATAACCCATATAGTTACTCATATAGCTACTGATCAACACATGCAGCAGTTTACAGAACAACAGACATAATGATGCACAAATTAAGACACTTTAGTCAATAAGCCATGCACTCAGAGAGACACATTTAATCACTCACTCATACAGTCAGTCATGCACCTACTAAATCCTTCATCCAGACACTTATACATCCACTCATTCTTCAATATGTAAGACATATTTTAACTTTACAGAAATACACAGTCACTGGATGTTGTCATCAGTGATGTCATCAGTGATGTCATTTGAGATGTCATCAGTGATGTCATCAGTGATGTCACTGACCATGTCATGAATGATGTAATATGTGACATGATCAGCAGTGGATTGTGGGTGCGCGATATATAGTTAGTACAACTAACTATATATGCGAATTTCAATGGTTTTGTGTGAGTAAAATAAGGTTTTGTAAATGCTAATTCCTAACTATATATGGTCTATAACCTATGGTTTTTTCAGTGAATTTTCAAGGTTTTGTAAATGCTAATTCCTAACTATATATGGTCTATAACCTATGGTTTTTTCAGTGAATATATATATATATATATATATATATATATATTCACTGAAAAAACCATAGGTTATAGACCATATATAGTTAGGAATTAGCATTTAAAAAACCTTATTTTACTCACACAAAACCATTGAAATTCCATATATAGTTAGTTGCACTAACTATATATCGCGCACCCGTAATCCACTGCTGATGATGTCACATATTACATCATTCATGACATGGTCAGTGACATCACTGATGACATCACTGATGACATCTCAAATGACATCACTGATGACAACATCCAGTGATTATGTGTTTCTGTAAAGTTTAAATATGTTTTACATATTGAAGAATGAGTGGATGTATAAGTGTCTCAATGAAGGTTTTAGTAGGTGCGTGATTGACTGTATGAGTGAGTGATTAAATGCGTCTTACTAAATGCACGGGTTAGTGACTAAACTGTCTGAAAGTGTGCATCAGCATGTCTGTTGTTGTGCAAGCTGCTGCATGTGTTGATCAGTAGCTATATAAGTAGCTATATGGGTTATTGATTGGTTGCACAAGTATTTGTATGGGAGACTGAGTGTGTGTATGACTGGCTGGGAGGTGTGTGACTCTGTGCAGATCAATGTGTACTTGTATCAGTGATTCTATAAGAGAGTAAGTATGTGTTAGTATATGTTTTAAAATGTAAGGTACTCTATGTTTAACTGTGTAGATTAGAAAATGGAACTGTGATTGATTCTTTACAGGACTGACTAGGTGTGTGAGTAACTCCATGGATGAGTGGCAGAGTGTGAGTGTCTGTATAGGTGTATGAGTGCATATGATAGTGTTGTAAAGATGAGTGATTGTATGTATGAATGATTGTATGGGTGAATGAGTGAATGTGTGTGTAGACGTAGGAATCAGTGAGTGGGTATGTAGTAACTAGTATTGGTGTGTCAATGGTTTCAAAAATTATACTCTGTATTTAACACTGGGTGTAACAGAGGTTATATTAAAGTGTGAGGAGATGCATTGTATTGTCACATTAATGATATCATCATTGATGTGACCATTGATGTCAAATGAGATATCATCAGTGATGTCATTTGAGATGTCATCAGTGATGTCATCAGTGATGTCACTGACCATGTCATGAATGATGTAATATGTGACATCATCAGCAGTGGATTACGGGTGCGCGATATATAGTTAGTGCAACTAACTATATATGGAATTTCAATGGTTTTGTGTGAGTAAAATAAGGTTTTTTAAATGCTAATTCCTAACTATATATGGTCTATAACCTATGGTTTTTTCAGTGAATTTTCAAGGTTTTGTAAATGCTAATTCCTAACTATATATGGTCTATAACCTATGGTTTTTTCTGTGAATTTCATTGGTTTTTTAACAGCTAATATCTGTAGCTGTAAAATGTATTCTTCTTTAAATCCAAAAATATATTTTATATGTTTATGAATAATTTTTTTTTTTAAATATTTTTTTTTCTTCGTTCCCGCTTCGCGAATCGGGAAGCTTCCCGTTAGCTGACCTTGATGCCGCGAAATAGACCGCGAGCCGGTAAACGTTTCTTTACCGCAACTGCCGCGTTAGAAAACAACATCGTGACGCCTCCCGTCCGCATGACGTTTCGCATTGTCGCGTGATACGTCATATGACGTGCTACGTTAGCGAACTCGTACGCTTACCGAGTCGCAAAGCACAGGTTTCTGGAAGCAAACCGGGAGGCCCTGCAAAGCGCGTAACGTAAACACAGCAGGTCATGTGACTTGGTAATAACACTTTTCATTGGTTCATTTCACTTTCGGTTTCCTAATGATGTAAGACTAGGTCATATGATCTAAAATGAACACTTTTCATTGGTTGAGAACTATTTTTTTTCCCAAATGGTGAAAATCCCTCCTTCTTTCCTCACTCTGACTTTCATCATTGTGAGAGAAAGACCCTTTGTTACCAGTGAGCAATGGCTTCTTTACTAGCTTCAGCTGGTGCTTCCCCACCACCTCCACCACATCCAAGGAAGAGTGGACCACCTGCTAAAGTTATAATTCAGCAAGAAGAGGAAGAAGAGGAACAGGACGACCTAGATAATCTCCCTATTATGGCCAGAAGATCTGTTGTACCGGAAGTAACGGGACCAGAGGGCAGGGAGATGGTGCCAAATATACAAACGAGATTTCGTGAAGTAAAACAAGTCTGCGTACATTGCAGTGGAATCATTTGCTACGCAGAAAGTAGCATCACTCTGATCAACAGAGCTATTAACAATCATGCTCATGTTTGTCCGAAACTCCCCAAACAATAAATTCTTTTTTTTGTTTTCTTCCTCCTGTTGAGCCCTTTACAATGAATCGTTTTCGTTGCCCCCTCCGAAAAAAAAACAAAAAAAATATAAAACTGTTCAGAAAAATTCAAAAAAAGTAAAAAAAATGTTCAGAAAAATAATAAAAAAAATATAAAACAACAAAAACAATTTAAAAAAAAGTTCTTTTCAGAACTACCTCCCCGTTATAAAAAAATTGGTACAATATTTGCAACTGTGCCAACCTCTATTTCTCTTAGTTCGCTTCCCAGTTCGCTCCCCGGTACGCGAACCGGAAGCGAACCAAAAAATTTTTTTATAAAAAAGAACAGTAAGTATAAGGGAAGGAAACAGACAGTTATGTTAAAAGAAAGACAGCTATAGGGGAGTAAACTAGAGATACTATTACCCGTAATCCACTGCTGATGATGTCACATATTACATCATTCATGACATGCTCAGTGACATCATCAGCAGAGGATTGCGGGTAACAGTATCCCTAGTTTATTCCCTATAGCTGTGTTTCTTTTAACATAACTGTCTGTTTCCTTCCCTTATACTTACTGTTCTTTTAAAAAAATTTTTTTTAGATCTGTCAGAAACAGTGAAAGTAATGAAATATAAAAGACTACGTAGAATATGAGCACTGTATGCAACAACTTTGACACTGACAGAAGCCTCACCTTCTCCATGCCTCCTACACAGTTCTACATGTACATCATAAATGCAAACAGAACAGAATTAATTATACATGTTAAATGGTTTATTTTTGCTGTTCTCAGAATGTATCAAATTTCACTAAAACAGTGACTTGAAGGTATTCATCATATAACAGCGGGGGAAAAAAAACACAATCAAAATGATTGTGTTTAAAAAACCCATACATTACAAATCAGAATTCAGAACTCCTTAAAGTTAACTTACTTTCCATGACGGCCAAGGATGTCCTATGAACAGCTTACACTCTGTTGTGCTGTTATTACTTTCAACCCGCCACTTTCTGAAAGAAAACCTCCATCGTTTTCAAAAACATGTTACATACAATAAATGACTTCTCGCTCTCTACCACACGATTCCACAAGGCCAAATCGTGTCAGAGCCATGTATAACTCTTGGATTTCTTGTAAGCCAATCCCGTCTTTTCGCATTTCCGCAACTTTCAGAATTAAAATGTTGAAGATCATTTACACAATCCTGGACTAGTAATATCTTCCCCTTCTTGCTCAATCATGTTCTACATTTCCTATCACACTGATACTGCTTACTATGAAGCAGACTTACACTACCTTTATGACTAGTACAATTATTTAATTCTCTACATCACTTTTAATCACAAAGCAATGTAAAACAGTAGACAGCATTGCAGACTTACATTCCCTCTACTCCATGTTTTGATTCGCTGCTTCAATTAGCTTATAAAAAGAAATAGTTTTTCTGAACTCATTCAAAGTGCACGTATTTCTCAATAACGTCCAGTGTTTTGGTAAAAAGTTATGTCTCTGTACTACACTTATCCTCAAGGCCAAATAGTGTAGGAGCCATAAGAACTTCTTGAAATTCCTCAGAGCACATCCCGAGATTCTTTCCCTAAAATTTTGGTTTTAAAAACACCAGGTAAGAGTTTTTAAGGTCATATGGCAATTTTTTTTTGAAAATTAAAACAGAATCATTGCAGAATGACCAGCCATTTCTACACTTTAAATAAGCTGTATAATGTCCTGATGTTATTGAAGGACCATCATGATATATAATTGCTACAGTTACAAAAGTCCTTCCTGATATTGACAACTGTGAAGCCACAAAATTTTTAATTAAAGTTGTCAATTTTGTTCCATCAGGCCTACATCGTTGGAACATTAAAATGACATACTGGCCATATGTTCGTATAAATAAAGTGGACATCATTTCAGATTTACATTGGCTACACTCCATGTTGTGATCAGCTGCTTTTACTAGCTTATTAAAAGAGACTGATTTACTGTCTGGCAAAGTTAAATATATAAATCTTTCTGAGTCTACACTAGTAGTAGCTGATACCCTACAGTTCTCGCAGTCATGCTGCCATTGATAAGAAAGCCCAAACAGGTGATCTACATCTACACCTTCATCATGCAATACATCAAGCATATACATTAAAAACTCCTGACAATCTTGCTGACTATTTTGAGAGAATTGTGTTTGGCCTGAACATCTGTCTAACAGATTTCGAATTTCAGACACACTTTCTATGTTTGTTCTATCAGTGCTACATTTCTCTAACACAGAATTTAACAAACTGCAAAATCTTTGATCCGAATTGACCACAATCTGTTCTTTTAAAGTTTCTAGAGAAAAGACAACATTAACCACTACATTAGCATAGCAGTTGACACCAGAACTGTTTTCAAATTGAAAACCAACAACATCTTCAACAGAATCCTTTTTGTTTCTGCTTATAATTTCAGGTTCATCAACTTTTCGTCTTTTTGCTACAACCTCCCCAGTATTGGTCACATTTCTTCGTTTCCGGCCTACCACACGTTTCTCAAACAAAGGATACTGAGGCAAATGTGGCGCATACTCTCTTCTCAACCTATTGTATTCCTTAACACAATCTAGATCCGCACAAATGTTTGTGACATCACACTCAATCAAGTACAATCCCGATAAAGTCCTAACTCGTGACAATGCCACATATGCCATACCCTCCTTGAACACAGAACTGCCAATATTCACCAATGCACAGTCTACACTTAAACCTTGCGATTTATGGATTGTCACCGCATATGCCAAGCAAACAGGAAACTGCTTACGACGAACATATAAGTCTTTTACAAGCAAAAATCTAGCAGAACAACGAGCAATTAGCTGTACTTCCTCAATGCCATCAAATTTAATTTTTAAAAATTCAATTCCATCTCTATTTCTGTATTTCACAAAATCAACAACATTACCCATTGATCCATTTACCAGACCTCTTTCAACATGTAAATTCCTTCTTAAAATTATACGGCAGTTCAAGCACACATTCAGAGTCTTTTCAAAACCCGCAGTTTTAGATATACTCTTCTCTAATGAATCCAATTTTGTTTTCAGATTCTCAGACAAAATAATTGTTGATCCCATATGCTCTACTCTGTCAATAGCTTCCAATTTCACAATCTCTTGCTTTTCTAAATGCAACATTTTGTTGTTGAATTTGGCACATTCTGCAAGAGTTGGCATCAAACATATTCCAGATTTTTTCTCAGTAACTTTCTGAAAAATATTCTCAGGCACAACATCTTCGTCTGGATATAAATTTGTCAGTAATCGTGCATGTAAAGCTTCTTTCCCATGCTCGGTCACTTTTCCAATTCTAACATCTTGTAGAATAGTCTTGTAAACTTCATCCTTTGCCTGACGCATATTTTCATGCAGTTCAGCATAATTGAAGTTTAACCATATATTGACGTTGCCAATACTCCCTAAGCACTTCCTGGTATCTTCATGCGTGAGCATTTTGAACACAGGTTGCCCTTTCACTGGTGTCAGCTGCAGAAGATCTCCAAAAACAATGATGTGTTTGCCACCAAATAACACATCATACTCTGTTTTGAGAACTTCTTGCATTCTCAAATGCACAAAGGCAAGCATAACATTGGAAACCATGCTTACTTCGTCAATGATAAGAAGTTTCATTTTCCTCAAGACTCTTGAAACTTCAAAACAAGCATCTCCAGATAGCTTGTGATATTCTAATTTGTTGTCATGCTCCACTGGCAGCATCAGTAAACGATGTAAAGTAATCCCTTTAATGTTATGTGCTGCCAGTCCAGTTGGAGCGGTGACAACACAAGACAGCGATGACTCTGTCCTTTCCTGCAAATAACATGAAATTGCTTTAATAAGGAAACTTTTTCCAGTTCCCGCTTCTCCACTCACGTACAGTCGGACAGGCTTCAACGACGTACATGAGCACTCTTTCTTATCATGACTTAATCCATGATCAATTTGCATGGTAAGTTCGTCATATATTTTCCTCTGCTCAACGTTGAGTTGTCTTTCCAACTCTTCTAAGTTAACCGCATCCTCCTGAGCATGTGCCATGGCTCTTTCCACTTCATTCATAGCAGTGGCAGCTTCATTTTCGATAAGAGGTCCTCCTAGTGGATCCTGACTCAATGAAGCAGAACTCTGACTGTCCTGAGAACTGTCTCTGGCAATCTCGGCTGCAATCGTTGCTTCCTGCTCAATTTCCACATTCAACATTTCTACATATTTGGGAAAAGCAGGACATTCTATGGTCTCCTTGGCAGCATTGAAAGAGTCTTCGTAACAGAGGAAATCTCCAAGCAGTTCCTCTTCTGCACGCCAAGGCTTAAAAAGTTGCAAAAGTGCTAAATAGAAAAACTCCTTTTTTTCAGGAGATTCGCCACTCAATTTTCGATGGTTTATCAAGTGGCATTTTCTTTGCTTGACCAGACATCCCTCACTTCCTATTACAGCATACACTCCTTTCTCAGTATCTTCTTTGATGTTCCTCTTGAATATGTAATTTTGCAGAACCTCATACAGACAAACATTCTCGAGGTGACTGCTTCGATTTGGATAATATGTATCCAACATGTTGCTCTTCAAAATGTCGGTACTGTTTGGCTCCTTTTCCGCCAAATACTCAATTTCCCGCACAGGTTTCAGAACTCGATTACGCGTTGCAGCAAGACCAACACTCGCCCAAACGATACTCCTGGACTTGGCATAGAGACTTGCTGAAGACAACCGGTCAGAACATTCGTAAGCTCCGATTTCTCGATGCGACAACATCTTCAGACTGAAACTGTACAACTTCTTGCTGAGGCTCTTTTCATGGGAAATGTCCTCCCACATATCCTTCAATTCTGTCTTCTCTTTTTTGGTGATGTAAGATGTCACATACCTAGCCACAGCCATACAGTTATCAGCCACAAACTGTATATCCATGTTAGCATTCCACATGGACAAAATCACCGGGTTGTAGTCGTTGATGTACTTAGACTCTTCGTTCCTCTTCAAATTGTATGTGTTTTTAGGTGATTTCTTCATCACATTATGTCGCAGCGAAGACATCAAACTGTTCACTCTTCCTTTAGAAATCACCGATCGTGGAAAGCCGAAACGACATTTGGTGTAGAACTTGTCTTTGTTCCGGAATTTACGACGACAGTACTTTCCACATCGATGGCTTTGGAAACGTAGAACTTTTTCTCTTAGGCTTTTTTTCTCCTTTGCGTTTGGAACAGCACACGTAGAATACTGTTCTATGAAACTCATCACTGAGTCGTCTGCATCCGTTCCAAATTTAGGTGCATCCTTGATCCACAGCAACATATGTATATGAGGAGCACCTCTTGCTTGGTACTCCTTCCTCCAGAAGAAATCCAACACCTCTCCAAGAGGTGGATTCTTCTTATTCATGATGAAAGACATCATACCTTCAAATCTATGATTGAAGTACCTACATACATTGACTGGATCCAAAGAGCACAGTTCTCCGGGTGTCTTGAATTCGATGTTTTCTACGTTAGCATTTGCCTCTCGTAGAAATTCAAGTAAGTCTTCCCAGCCATACTCAGCACAGCTCAAAGTGAGGAACCATGTGGGAGTTCCTAAGTTCCTCAGCATACATTTTAAATCACCATGACGACGGTACCAGTACTCATTAGTACCACGCTGACACGCCATGAGATTAATCAGGTGAGAATCCAAAATACTGTCTTGGACATTGACTTTATCCATAAAGTCACTTGCCGAGATGTTTTGCATGTGTATACCACTTTTCAAGATGTGGTTCACTGCATATGACAGTCCAGACAGATCGCTTTCAAACAGGAGATGAAACAAATAAGGAATGCATTGTCGAAACCTAGGATCTCCTGCATACAATCGCAAAGTCCGGTATTCAGAAGCAGGAATTTGATGAGGTCGCTCATCATATCTTCCTCCCTGACCTGTTGGAAAAAGCTGTGGGAAACACCGAGCTTCCAAACTTTCCTCCCAAACACTAATGGGACTCCCTTTCGCTTGTTTCATTTGAAACAACTCAATAGCATTCCCCATGACTTCCTTGGAATGCAAAGGATGAACACTATAATGTTCATATATTTCTTCACTAGTACAGGGTTCTACTTTCTCAATTTGACCAGCACACAAATCGCTATCCTCTTCCTCACTTACTTCCTCTTCTGCAACATATACATTTTTATAGTATTTATTATATTTTTTCAAATACAATGTTGCCCTTTTGACTTTCCTAACATCTACTAAATCTTGCCATATTTTCTTATTCTTTGTCGGAACCCCATTAACTAAGATAACCAGAGGTTCCTCTTCCACTTTTTCTACTCCAATTGTGTTAATGTTTTTCTTCAAATCTAGAGGCAAATAAACAACTCTTCCCTTTAATCCTCTCTGTAAATCTGATGGAGGCAATTTCCCTGTCTTTGGCTCCATTCTTACAATAGCCTGAAAGGGATGGATACTTTGAATCAAAATAGATTCATAAGTATTTAAATCCTTCAATTCAGAAGGAATTTCAACCAATTCCAGATTATTATGAACTGCTCTAGCAGGCATCTGGTTTTGATTTAATTTGTTACAACAATAAGTACACACACGTTGATCCAATCCCAAATCAAAACAATTTTCTACCATCAAGTATGTTGTAAAATCCTTCCATTCACTATTATTTTCCCTTTCACTTTTTCCATATAAATCCACTAACTTAGTCTGATTCTTATAATAAGTGCGTCGACAACACACACAAGTGAAATTTGGCCTCTCACTTGATTTCACCTCAAACGTCGCAATTTCCCTCTGGAAATTATCTGTACTGGAAACCTGTACACTATCTTCCACATTACTCTCTTCTTCTTGGTCAATTTCAACATTCTCCTCTTTACTTCCAAAGTAACAAAACTCAATTTCTTCACATATATTTTTCACATCTATTTCAGAACCATGCAAAAGAGCAGCGCATAATTGTTTTAGCATAATTGCTGGACTCTTAGCATAATACAACATTCTAACTAATTTCCTCACTTTATTATGATGCACTGCTAGCATCCTGAAATGATGAAAAACACTCTGGCATACTCTCCTGGAAAGACAAGCCAGTGAATGACCATGCAAACCTATCACTTCTCTCACTCTGCAAGGATCTAATTCTTGCAACAACTTCATTTTCTGCTTCAAACTTTTCTTACTAAATGACCGTATAAAATCACAAAGCAAATTGATGGAATCCTGTCGTACACTGCAAATACTACTACACTTCCAGGTGTACACAGGACCCTTAGGACGTCTCCCTAAAACCTCATTACCTAACACCTCTTCTATCTCTGTTCTCACAAGTTTTTCTTTTTCAACTGGACAACCATCTTTCACTTCATAAGCTCGACCACTGGTGTCAACTGCATGCACCAAATCATTATCCTGGAAATAACTCTCCTCATTAAAAAATGCCTCAGAGCTTGAACTATGCATCCATTCTCCAGAAAAAACTTCACAAAAATTACTACGATTAACTATTCTCTTCCATCTACTATTTCTTTTGAAATCATAAATTACCTTGTTTAGCTTCCTAATTCTATTGATTGTCAAAATAAATAACTTACGTTTAATTTCAAAGGCCTGATCAATAACTTTCTCAACTATTTTTTTTCTCTTATAAAAAACCACTTTCTGCTGACCTTTCTTAATATTTTTTAACAAATTCCCAATTATCCTGTTGCGGAACATTCGTTTACGAATATCCCTAAACTGTTGTTTCCTTCTACTTTCATGCATAGAGTTATCTCTTACTCTAGCAGTAACATTTCTCATTGGCCTTTCCTTACCATTTGAATTCGGTCTCCTTTTCTGGAGTGAAACATTTTCTGTAGTAATATTTTTTTTACTACACATATTTCTTATGACTGTTTTTCGACTCTTACCCGGTGCTTTCTTGGTGACTTGACAAATCTTTTTGTTAGAGGACTGCTGCAATATTCCATGCTCCTGCTGTCTTTGACGTTTTCCAGCCTTTCTTACTCTTTCTTTGCTAGGCATCCTAAAATCTTGAAATAATGTGCAGTTGAATCTGTGGTAAAATATAATAAAAAATGTTATTAACCACTATTACCCAACAGTAAATTAATAACAGTCATCAAAAACTTAACACACTACTTAAGTATATAATATACTGAAGCCTATCTTCAATTTTTCACTGAACAGGACTCATCTCTTCTTAACCTTGGATAAACCTCACCTACTCTGTGTCCCCTGCACATAATTAAATGTAAAGGGGCAGATTTATATTAACTAGCACATCCCCAGGGATGCACCAGTTAACGTGCACCGCTGCTCTGCCACCCACGGTGTGCCGCATTTACAATCAGATAGGACAAAGCTACATCAAAACCCTGCGCCTGCTTGAAGCAGGCATAGATCTTGACGCAGGTAGGCTGAAAGCTAAAGCAACAACTAAGTGTCGTGTGCAGAAGTTACAAAAAAGGAAAAATGGCGTTTAAACCAGTAATGAGACCATGCTAACGTAATACAGAGTAAAAATATCCAGGATCTACATCAGTTTGGGGTTCACGAACCTGGCAGGTACAAGGCACTGAGGCTTTCCACCGTGCATGTCTCATCCCAAAACATATGTTGTTTGTGAATGAAACAATTTCCCAGACCAAATGCTTTGGATTGGCTACTTCTAAAAAATTAAACACCCCTACTATCCCGGAGTTAGAGGAATACGATGGTTGGAGTAATTTTACTCGTTGTCTATTAAAGATTTACAGGCCCTACTCCGTAATTCTTCCTTTAACATTTCCAGTATAAATCCAAAAGGTTGACTGCTTTGGCAACGTGCCTTATCCACGGTTTAATAACGCTGCCTTTTGCTTTATATAAGTTTTCAAATTGTATGAAATATATACCAATAGGTCGTTATTAACCTTTAGGTAGTGGTTTTCTTCATCAAGTCTGGTCGCTTCCATACACATACAGATTTTCAAAGATGATCAAGAACTTTATCTGAATGGAGAGGAATGCACTGAGACGCCAGATCATTCACTAATGTGTAGGCACAGACAGTTACACGGTTCATGCAACAAACACCGACCAAATATGGCTTGCGTGTTGCAAGGCACGCCAGTTCCTGCTATCATCCCCACGTTCAAGTTCTTGGAAAATGGTAGTTATTTGATGCTCAATAATGAAGATTGTTCTGGGTTAATTAAAAGTATTCATTTTATCGTAACAGTAAATGAACGGGTTATTTGCTGCAGAAATGTTCTATTTCCTCCCACACATGAACATAGGGAGTTTTCAATCTGGCCACAAATACCAACCTTGGGAGCACATTTCAACAGCATGGCAAGAATAAGAGCTCTTTTGTCTCAGAGAGAGGTGGCCTTGAGTTCGGCCCGTGAAACTTTCGTGCTTCACATAGCGAACACCCGTACAGAGGTGCAGACCCTTTTAAATACAGATTCGACTTTGCATTTCAGCAAGATTACCCATTCATTTCCATGCAGCAGGAGGCCCATAGGAATGAAGGTGCAATTTGCGATTAGCAATTACCTCATCGCAAATTACGAATTTTTCCGACGGTGCAGGGGTATCTCAAGAACACCCTGCTGCACCCCTGAAAAAAAAATTTGGGGTCATATGGCGCACATAAATTTTGAAAACATTCCTTTACCTCAAAAACGATTTTCAACTCATAATTTGAAAACACTGCACATGGGGAAATGACTTAAAATGTCCTTAAGACACATAAAAGCATTTTTTGATTGCCTTTGCAGCATGTTTCAGTCACCTTTAACATGCCTATGTAACGGAAACATTCAAAATCTAAATTTGCCATGCACAGGTGGGAGCATATTTACAAGCAATTTGCTCCACAGACAAACTTCTTACATTGAAATGGGAAAGACTCTCAATTACCTTATAAAGAAGCAGACACCATTATGTCCTTCTCATCAATATTAAAACCATTGCTTTTTCTCAAAAACGATTTACAAGTCATAATTTGAAAACACTCCACAGCTCCTATGCACATAAAAGCCCTGTCAGTACTAATACTTCACATTTTCTCCAATTACAATTTCTCAAACAAACAAAATCTATTTGTGAAACACTTGAGACAAAGCAACATTTGAAAAACACAACTTTCTTCATAATTTTCTCCTTAAAGCACACTATTTTCTATCTAAATTAAAGAAATTTTTTCTCACCTTAGCAAGTACTTTGAGTTTCAAAACAGTCTCAGAAACACACCAATTTGTCTTCAGCAGAGCAAAAGGTATGCACTCCAGAGTCTGCAGCTATCAAAAGCACAGAAATGCTGTAATTCCTCACACAGATCTCTCATGTCACCCAATCAAAACTCTTCCCTCACTTTTTTTCAAAGCAAAACCCTTCCCCCCTCTGCCCCCTCTCTGCTTTTTCTGCATAGCAACCACCTCTTGCAAGACCTCTCACACAACAATGTTGCAATTGAACTCTGAACTCTCAGTGCACCTGCATATCCAAAGCATTCTTTCATTTAATGATTTTTTCTTCGCCACTCAAAATACATCTTTCAACGAACTCATCCATGCACACTAACTTTCTGTTTTCAGCAATCAAAATCCACCAATCACTCTTACTGCTTCATTAACACAGAAACTCCTCAGTTTTTTTCATTTTACACTCTCATTTTTTCAACTGCCATTTCATTGCCACACTTCATCTGACTGCAGGAGAACCTTCTCTCGCCATGTTTTCTGTCTGGATTGTTGGACATAGCTACATCTATTGGGCTCAAAGGTACGCTGAAAACAGGAATTTACCTAACCTCAATTTACAAGATGTGGAAATTAAGTGGTTTGGCCACAGAGGATTAAAATGTCACCAATTGATACCATTGGTGAAAACCTTTATGCATTTGCCAAAACCTGACCTGTTAATTGTGCACTGTGGAGGTAATGATTTGGGCACTTTGACTGGGGTAGGTCTGGAAATGCTTTTAAAGGACACCTTTGAGCAATTGATGGCACTTTTTCCTCAGACTGCCTTGGTATATTCAAATATATGCCAAAGACAGAAATGGAGGTGGTCGAACCAATTTTGTCCACAAATTGAGAAATCGAGGAAGCATGTAAACAAATCTGTTTCAGCTTACATGAGAGACCATGGAATGGGCTCCCTGTACAACAATAACTTGCGTTACTACATGCAAGATATCTACAGAGGAGATGGAGTTCACTTCTCAGATGAGGGCAACAGAGTTTTCACTCTGAATTTAAGAATGTGCATTGGTACCTACTTATAAGTACCTAAATGTACCATAAACCCAAAAGCTCTTCTCAGAGCTACCCTACATCTGATCACT